>NC_141907.1:77235000-77860000 GCF_057802395.1 Ceratotherium simum simum | reverse complement strand
TATTGAGAAGATAGTATGGTTTGTGATTTTTCCCTTTTAAATCTATTATTGTAGCATATTATACAGATGGATGTTTTGATGTTGAAACAGCTTGCATTGCTGGGACAAACACTATCTTGTCATTCCATTTATTTCCTTTTTATACACTATATGAATAGCTAATAAGTTATTTAGGATGTTTATATCTATGTTTATAGTGAGATTAGCCTATAATCTTCATCATTTAACATCTCTGACCTTTTTCCATTTTTCTATTGCCTGAAACTATTTGTAAAAGATAAGGATTACCTTTCCCTTGAAGGTTAAGTAAAATTTACCTGTAAATCACCTGGGCTTGGTGTCTTTTTGGGTATAACTAATTACCAATTCAGTTTCTTTACTGGTTATTGTTAAATGCAGGCTCTCAGTTTCTTTTTGATTTGATGGTGTCAGTTTATATATTTCTCAAAATTTTTCCATTTTAGTGTTTAGTGACATAAAGTTTAGTGACATAGATTTAGTGACATAAAGTCATTTGTAGTGTTAGCTTATGATTTTTAAATATCTATTTTATCTGCTATTTGGAGCCCTTTTTATCTGTAATATTAATGCTTTGTGACATCATAGTTTTTCCTCTTCATCAGTTCTACTAGAGGTTTGTAATTTGACCTCTTCTAAATTTTATAGGAAAACCTGCCGGGCCCTCGCTTCCAACAGTATATCGCTCCAGACTCCCATCCCGCGTGGAGGATTTTCTCCTCCTTCATTCTGAAGGCGCTCAGCTCCTGGCTGGCGGTGGGCTCCCTCAGAACCCGGGGTCCTGCTCCCTGCAGTGTGTGTCTGCTCGTTTTGGTCCAGGCAAAGTTTATCTTCCTTTGAATCCTAACTATATATTTTGTTTTCACATTTAATTTGCCTTCTTTATGTGACTGCAGCAGGAGGGTTTATCAAAGAACATGACCTTGAGGATTTGAGTCCCGGCAAATCACACAAAGCTGGACTCTCCCCCCACCCTCTCTGCCTTTTTATTCTCTCTCTCTTTTCTTTCTGAACATATACTATGTGCCAAGCACGGTGTTGGTTCTTTGCACATAATATTTTCAATATCCTTTTACAGGTGAGGAAACTAAAGCTAGGAACAGGTGACTTGCCCAAGGCCCTTCAGATTATGAGCGGCAGGGACACTCCAAAACTGCACGTGCCCTTCCGCTGTGGGCCTGCTCCAGCCTTGAGCGTGTTCCTCACTGCGACCCTTTGTGGGGTGGAGTATGTTTACCTTCATCCTTTGAGTCTATTACCCTTATGAAATAAAGGCTTTAACAAAGTGAGATTATTGTAGCAGAGATATACAGCTGAATGCAAAAGAGGAAAAAAAGTTCTAGACAGTATCCTCTTATAATTTATTTATTTATTTATTTTGTTTATTGCAGTAACATTGGTTTATAACGTATAAATTTCAGGTGTACATCATTATACTTCTATTTATGCATGGATTACATCATGTTCTCATGTTCACCACCCAAATACTGATTACAATCCATCACCACACACATGTGCCTAATCACCCCTTCACCCTCCTGCCTCCCCCCTTCCCCTCTGGTAACCACCAATCTAATCTCTAGACAGTATCCTCTTTACTTATATTTAGCATTTATAGTAAATTTCCTTATGTTGTTGGCCATAGAAGCATTTACGTGGAATTCCTTCTGTTAGTTTTTATGCAAAAGCTTTATAAAATATAGAGAGGATTTTCAATCGTTAAATGTTTCCAATTGCATTTACCTTTACTTACTTTTCGTGACATAAAAACGTTCATGTATATCCTAAAAATAAAAGTCTTCAAGTTTGGGATTTTGTAGCTGTAGAAATCAAGAAACTAGACTTTTTGTGGGGCTGCCCTGGTGGCGCAAGCGGTTAAGTGCGTGCGCTCCGCTGCGGCGCCCCGGGGTCCGCTGGTTCGGATCCCAGCCGCGCACCCACACACTGCTTGGCAAGCCATGCTGTGGTGGTGTCCCATATAAAGTGGAGGAAGATGGGCATGGAGGTTAGCCCAGGGCCAGTCTTCCTCAGCAAAAAAAGAGGAGGATTGGCAGATGTTAGCACAGGGATGATCTTCCTCACACACACAAAAAAGAAACTAGACTTTTGCTCAGTGGAAAATGTAATATGTAAGTAACTCCAGGAATGTGATGTGCAAGTATAGCTTTGTTAATGAGTTATGAGAGTTGAAAGGATGTTCTAGAAGGAATGATAAGCATTTGTCAGATGTTCATGGAGTGGTGCCAAATCTTAGATTTAAAGATCTATTTGCAGAGAAACATAGATAGCTACCAACCTATGCTAAGAATTTTCAAATATCTTCTTTACTTGAGTGAAATACAATATAAAATAGCATGATTTTGCACATTAACAACAACAGCAAACAACCCGTTTGTTTTCATGCAGAATTCAGGAGGTGCGACACTGATATTTACGTGATATTTGACCAAGTGGGAAAAGATTATGTTTTATTTTTAAAGTTGATCATTTGGACATATATGAATCTATATACACATATAATGTTTATAAGGAAAAGATATATAATTTCTTTGTTGCCATGGAAGCATTGACCTACAATGGCAAAAATCAATACAAGAAATTGTATAAAATACTTTTTAAATAAAAGAGGCAACTAAGAATGACACTTCCCACTCTGAAGGCTTTTTTGTTCTTTTGAGATTTAAAACGAATAGATTAAGGAATTGTAACAATATGTTTTTTATTTTCTAGGTAAGAATGTTCCCTTTATTATGGTTACATAAAACGTTTTCCTTTTTCAGAAGGAAACTTATTACTTTACATTTTTTATTTACTATTTCTGTGACCTCATGCCTTTCCTACTATTTATTTTTAAGCTCAACATTTCTTTTCCGCCGCCCCCCCCCAAGTCCCAGTAGATAGTTGTATGTCATAGTTGCACAGCCTTCTAGTTGCTGTATGTGGGACGTGGCCTCAGCATGGCTGGAGAAGCGGTGCATCGGTGCGCGCCCTGGATCCAAACCCGGGCCACCAGCAGCATAGCGTGCACGCTTAACCGCTAAGCCACAGGGCCAGCCCTTGCTCAACATTTCTAAGAAACTTGGAAAACAGCCTCATTGTTCTCATGGGCACTGCATTTAGTCACCCAAATTTTAACCCCCTATATGTATATTTCTCTTCTAAAGGAATTTGGGGCTGTAAATCTTGGAATTTTCATTAGTTTACTCTAGTGAATTTTTTTCTCTACAGAGAACATTCCCTCTTATATTGATATGTGTGGCATGTGCCACATTTCACTTGGGTAGGGACTGGACTGGATAGTGGGAGTGGGACAGGATGGGAAACGATTAGGGTGACTCTGTTTCTAACAAAGGAGCACCACCGCCGCTCCACAACATCTGGACATGGAAAACCTGGGCCCAGAGAAATGGATTTGCTAGGAATCGCCGTCCCCATCATTTCCCAGATCCTGAGAGGGTCTATAAAGGCATGCAGACGGTTATTTCCTGTCATCCTTTCCGCAGACACTGTGAGCACATAAACTTGAGATATGAACTTGGCAATCTAGATTTTTGTGTTTGACCGTTTATGTGATGTGATTTCAAACGGAACTTTATTTTGAGGTTTGAGCCCAACTTTTCTTTTTATCTCATATTTCGTTAATATCTTTGAAAGACTTCCTCAGTAGAGAATAAGCTATTTAACCTTGCCACTTTAAATATATAATTATTTATGATTTTTATTTATTTAATTACTCTAATTATTTTGGTGCGCTGTATTCACAGTGTTTATTCTTAACTATAGAACGAGTTCAAAGCTATTATTATTAATAGCTAATAATTATTAAGTGTTTAGCATTGTGCTAAATGGTTTATATGTATTACCTCATTAAATCCCCAAATCCATATTAGTGTCTCTATTTATAAAAAGAGAGATTTTGTTGACTAGCCCAACGATACACAGCAACTAAGTGGAAGAACTGAATTTCAAGGGAAAATGTTTCTTTCTCAGTTGCCTGATTATTATAAAATTACAATACATTCTAATATTAATGCCTAAAAGCATTAACTGTTTATAAATGATGGAATTGAAATGATACAAATCAAGGAAAACTCACAAAATTAGAATGACCTCCATCTAACCAATATAGCTAGTATTAACAAACTTTCTGAAATGTAAGAAAAGTTTGCTTTCTTTTTTCCTTGCTGCTCTATAGAGGGAATGGAGAAATATGCTCACCATTGTCCCATCCCAACAGAAGTCCTCAAGATGGGGTATGCTTGTATGGTGCAAGCAACCCAATAAAACCCAGCAGCAGTAAGAGAGAAAAGAGAGCAATGTTTCCCTAAGCCTTTGATTCTTAGAGGGAAATGCCACGAGTGAGGGAAGAGAGGGGATGACAGGTTGGCACGGCTGGCTTGCATTCCTCTTGCATGTACCCTGCCCTTGCAATCCTTACTCAGCTGTCCTCACAACCTCAGCTGTGTCACCAAAGCAAACAAACCAAATGTCAAACACCACCCACTGCACGTGACTAAGGCAGGACGAAAACATCTTAAAATGGAAAGTTTTTGACCTTATCCTCTGAACACTGGTGTGTAGATAGCCTTCCACTCTGAAGTCTTTTTATAAATAAAATTTGAATTTGGTTGTTGAAATAACCAAATGTTCCAGCTAGTTCTTACAGGCAGAGTCATGATTTTATTTCTATTAAGTCTTTCACATATGTTATTAGGATAGTGATTTATAATTCTGGTTTTGAAACATCCTCTAATATCTCCAGTTATCTCAAAAGATGACATAAAGTTTTCAAAAAGTCCCCAAAGAAAAATGTCGAAACATCTCTAGAAATCTGTTAAAATAATCCCTCCATTTTTCTCTTTGCAGAATCACACCATGCCAAACTACAAACTCATATATTTTAATATGAGGGGGAGAGCAGAAATTATTCGTTACATATTTGCATATTTAGACATAAACTATGAAGACCACAGAATAGAACAAGCTGATTGGCCTGAAATCAAGTCAAGTAAGTAGCACAAATAATAGTTCATGGAAATGTGGGGAAAATATGTTTCTAGAACCTTTTGTCTTTCCTCAGGGAAATGAAAAAATAAGTTTTTAAATCTCATGTAGCTTTACATTGAGAAGCAGCAGTTCAGGCAGTTAAAGAAATGCTATGTGACCCGGGAAATTTCCTATTCGAGGTGAAAACAAAAACCTCACAGAGAGAGAATATAAAGATAAACTAATATGAAGCTTTGTCAGAGGAGCTAAAATGAAGGAATACTGAAGTCAATATTCTTGGCAATTGGAATTGGTGGGCTTGCCAGAGATATCTGAAGCGTTTTCACAATGGATCAGATATGCTGCTGTAACAGAAAACAAAACTCAAAATGACTTAAATAATAAGGAAATGAATCACATCACCTAATTGAAAATTTTGAAGTAGGACAGCTTTCAAAGGATGGCTTTATCTATTTTCCTCCTCCGTGTTTGCTGCATTGTGAGGCCAGTAGCAATATGTTTGCTGCAATTCCAGCCTCACAGCCTTGAACAGCAACATCAAGAGGATAGAAAGAGAAAGAGAGAGTGCACTGCTTCCTTAAGTGTTCCCAGGAGAATGAAGGAAAACGTTCCCAGAAGACCTCAACAAACTTCTTGTGTCTCTTTGGCTCACATTGGGTCACATGGCCATTTCTGAACCAGTCATTGGCAAAGGGGATGAGAAGAGCCTTAGAACTATCTAATCCACCTCTGAAGTTGGGGATGCAATCAGTTTTCATGAGGCACGTGGCTTCATGAGAGAGGAGGGGATATGTGAACAAAACTGGGATCTGTTTGATCAGAGGAAAGAACAAATTGACAAATTGGGCAGATAATGCAATGAAAACGTGCTACTTACCACTCAGGACAATGGGGAAGAATCAGAAATATCATCACATTAAATAAACAACAGTATGTGGTTCTCAGTAAGTTGTAAGTCATCCTCGAGATGCTTGCCATGTTACCTAGAAATACGAACTAAATATTAATTATATGTCTAAAATTTCACATGTTTATGCCTGGATTATTACAAATTCACATGACACTGAAGTTGAAGAAAACAACTATCAAGTACTTGAAGACTATCTGGCCCCTAGTAGATACTCTACAGACTCTATTTCGTTTCATTCCTCTAGCATGCCTACATGGGACATGTTGTGGTTTCTATTCTATAGTTGGGATAACCTTGCACACAGAGTTTAGGTAATTTTTCCGGGTTCACAGCCCTAGAAAGGTAGAGCTGATTTTCAAACATAGGTCAATTTAATGATATGGCCCAAGTTATTTGCAAGTTATTATCTAGATAATGCCAACAACTGTAATACCACGATAATTGGTATATTGACAATAAATATTGCCACACGCCTTTTGGAAGCATGAGTTTCTTAAAAGTCATTGTCCCCATAACCACTCTTTTTCTTATCAGACAATCCTTCTCTGGTGGGATAGAATATCTTATTTCCTGTTCTCATAAAACTTTACTGTTAATATCCAAACGTTTCTTCTAATATCAAAATTTGTACATGGGATTTTTAATTCTGTGGACATAAAACAGGTAAAAATTAATTTTATCCACTAATTAAGTCAAGATGGATAGCAAGTTGTGGCGATGTTACATATTACAAATTCTGCCTTTCAATTTTTAGATACAAGTTCTTTGAGTGCCTCATACCCTATTCTACCTTGACTTTTCATTATGTTTTTGAAAATGGAATTGCTGCATTTTCTTAATATTTTCATGAATTCTTAGAGTTGAAAGGAATCTTAAAGTTCATGTTGGTTAGGATATAGTTTCAAATACTTTAATAGACAGCCAACACAAAAATAACTTCAAGAGGATAGAAATTTACTTCTTTTGCATAAAAGCCCACGCTGCTGTAATGGTTCTGCTCCATGAAGGTGTCAAAAATTAGGCTCCTTTTCTGTTGATCTGCCACCCCTGGTGGGTTGTCTTACTCACCCAGTCTAAGATAATTCATTCTCCTTCCACATTCCAGCTCACAGGAAGTGTGAAAGGGAAAGGGGCACACCCCTTCCTTTCAACAGCATGACCGAAGAGTTTCACACATGGCTTCTGCTTCCAACCCTTTGGTGAGAACTTAGTCACATTACTGCAAGGGAAGTAGGAAAATGCTGACTTTATTGTGGATAATCATTTGCCCAGCTAAAAATCCAGGATTTTATTACTTTGAGAAAAAAAGGAAAGAATAGATGTTGAAAAACAGTTTCTATTACAAATTTTATGTGGTCTCATCTCCTATTCAATTTAGGAATGCTCTCTAGTGTTTGAAACCCCCTATGACATCACCTCTGCTGTAGCCTAGAATATCATTGGATATTTCTACTAAAAAGTTCTTCTTGGCCAAACTTGGTAGATTGTGCACGGGTGTTTACATTTTTTTCTCTCCTTTAATAACATTAAAAGACCTTTTTTAAAAAAAGACAAGGCCCCACAAGGACAAAGAAATCAAGCTTGAATATGATAGCACAAAATTATTGAAGCTAGAGAGTGGGTCAAAGAATGGTAAGGTGACTTAGTAGGCTAGTGATGCTCAAATATAAGCCTGGGGGAGGAGGAAACAAGCTGAATGACTCCAGAGATCTCCCCAAAGGCCCAGGAATTGGTAGCAACAGATAACTCGAAAAGCTGAGCTGATATAGGATGGACCAAAAGAATGTGAAGAAGCGATGTGACTACAAGATCCCTTCCCCTCCCTGGAAGAAGCATGGAGATTACTATCAAGAGAGGATGAACCAGAGGATTCTAGAACCCCAGGCATGTCTGAGGACACAGGCTATAGTAAAGATGGGATCCAATGGAAGCCTAGAAACTAAAGAGTGAGACCCACAGCCCCTTTCCCCTGCTCTACAATTGGAATGCTGCAACCAGGCTAATATCCTTCAGGCAGGAAATGGAAAGATCTCTCTCTGGGGAAGCTGACCAGTTCAAGAGAAATGTCTAGCAGATACTGGACAGATGGGGGTCCCTCAATGCAATGGCCCAGCCTAATCAGTTTGCAAGACACTCCCATGCACACTGAGATTCCAGTTAGCTTTTATTTCTTTGCCCTTTAAAACAGGAATGGCAAGTCAAAAATTAATAAATATTTGCAAAAAGTTTTTAATATGAAAGGAACCTAAACAAAGAAGCCGGGGGGAAAAAAACCTTTGAGGAAGTCAAGATGATGTAGCAAGAAAAAAACTTCAAAAATACAAAATCCTCAGAGAGAAAAGAGAAGATGATCTGTACATTCTAAACAAGAACAAGATGCTCTAAAGAGGAATGTTCAGAGACAAAAAATTCTTGAAAATTAAAATTTGATACAAACAAAACAAGTCAATAAAATGATGAAAAACAGGGAAATCCCCCAGAAAGTACAACAACAGGAAAAAGATATGAAAAATAAGAGAAAAAAGATAAGGAAAATTGAGAATCAATCAGTTTAGGTGGTTGAACATCTCAGTGAAATTCTAGGAAGAGAGAACAGACAATAGATGGGAGGAAAACTTTTAAAAGAATCTTCCTTACACAAAATTGGAATCTATCTCCTTATGGCTTTCATACGTTGGTATTGGACTTATCATTTTAATCCATGGAGAACAGATTATTCTTTCTTTCACATCCAATTATTTGAAGAAATTTAGTACCTTTAAGACATCATATAGAAAAAGCCAGTGCTGTGTAGCCAGTTCAATGAAAATGCTCAGAGTGAAGATAAAGGTCTCTAGATAACTCATGCGTCTATTTAAATATCAATTTTGGAATTTCCTTGATTGTTTCCCTGATCAACGTTGTGAATTTCAGTCCAACCTTCTCACCCCTGACTCCTTGGTTTAGATGCTGTTTCCCATGAGCTATCTGAGATCTACAATCACATCTAGGTCTGAGAGAAGATTCTCTTCACTTCCTTGAGTGTTCCATTTATATCTCCTGGTTTGGGTTTCCTCACCACCCAAGTAGGACAAGCTCCTGTTAGACTATGTCTGCCATTTAATGTGTGGTGCCTGTAGGGAAACACAATGTTCCAGGCATAAGAACAGCACAGAACAGAATGAGATCATTACTCCTAACACAGGTCTAGATTATTATTCAGAGACATTTTACCAAGATCACAGTAGTTATTTTGGTAGCCATGTCACTCTGAGGTGTTATATCCAAGCATCACTAAATTCCTTATAAACTTTTTGACGGGTGCTCCTGTTAAGTTACACCTTCAACAACGCTGAAATTATTGTTATTTTTGCCTAAAACCAAATGAAGGACTTAGCACTTGTTTTAAATTTCTTCTTTTTAGATGCAGCCCAATATTCCGCTGTTGGCAATTATCCCGAGCTTGACTCAAATACTTCCGGTAGCTGAAAGCTTACCATCTCACAAGAAAACACATTCCGTTGTCAATAGTTCCAATGCTAACAAAATTCTCTCTCATCTTGAGTTAAAATCTGCCCTTTTGTTCTGTTACTTTTAGTTCTAGTTCTGCATTTTAGAGATAGTCAGAATAAGTCAAATTTTTCTTCCACTTGATAGCTGTGCCATATTTGGAGATGGCTATCATGTTCCACTTGGTTTGTTTTGTCTCCTCCTGTGAAGAGTGCCAGGTTCTTCAGCCAACCGTCATGAAATGTGATGTTAGGCCTGTCTCTAACTTGGATACTATCCTCTGGGTTTGCTCTGATTTTTATTGTCTTTCTTAAAACGTGGCTCTTAGAACTAGCAAAACAGCTGAGCAAAGATTCCAACTGACCTCAGTTTGAATCTCGCCTCTACCAGTGTGTGACCTGGACTATTTACATAAGCTCTCCTCACCTCATTTCCTCGCTTATAAAATGTGATAATAATTAATGCCTACTTCATAAGGTTGTTGTAAGTACCAGAAGACCTAGTGGGCGTGATAAATATTTAGTACAATGCCTAGCACAAAGGAAGCACCCCCCCCCCCCCCGAATGTTAGGCATGTGAAGTCCCTCTCCATAACATACCTTGCTTCAAATGAGGCATCACAATTTGTGTCAGCTTCTTTGGGACTTGGTTTTGCTCGCTGTGGTCTCTCAGGCACTAGAACAGTACCTGGCACCCTCATCAGGTGAGTGCTCAGAGATGTTTTATTCCTGGTGTGAACTGCGGTCCGTCTTGTGCTTATTCAGTGTGTGCACAAAAGACACATGAAGGTTGATGCTAGAAGTTGTGTTAGCGTCATGGGATTCTGAGTGGAGCTTTATCCTTTTCCTTCTTTCCTAAATAATTCTATGTCCAAAACTAAGGCAGTGGTTGGGAAAATTGTGATCAATTCATATGGCAGAGTGTAGATAAGAGCCATTAAAAAGATGGTGTCTCGTTGATTTAGAAAGATTTTAAAACAATATATCCAAATGACAAAGTGGTTTATAAACATTATGTACATTATGATTTTGTCTTTAAATATATATATGAGAAAGTAATTAAAATATTAAGTGGTTATAATTATGTGGTAGAATTATTTTTATTTATCTTCAACTTAAAATTTTTATATAAAAATGTGTATTACTTTCTGACTAAAATATAATAGGTTTAGATAAGAAAACAAAGTACAATTTACAGATAAAATATTAATACATCCGCTATGAGTCTGTCTTATGTTTGTACAAATATGCTTGCTGCCTCACTATATACTTCAAATTGTCACTCATCAAAATAAGAATTTGGCTAAATTCCTTACCATAACTCAATATGTAAATCAGACTCCCCATATTCCTCAGACTATGGTCTTAAACAATAATTAATGTGATCTCTGATTGAGGCCACAAAGATTAATGAAGCTTTAAAAGAAAGATTTTTAAAAAGTTAAGTAGGAAGTATCTGAGATAACGCACAGCATCACTGTAAACCTGGGTTCGAGACCCGGTTCTGTTGTTAACTCTATAGCAGATCTTCTAATGACTCTTTTTTTTTAAAACTTATAAAATGTAAAGTTTCCACTAGAGGGTACCTAATGTCCCTTTTAGAATAAGTATTCAAGAATTCCATTAACTTTAAAATTATGCTTTGTTTCCACAATTATCAGCAAACATGGAAGTATTATAACTTGATTTTGTTGTGGACGTTGATTCTTTGCTCATTTTATCTTAAGCTCTTCCGTTCGGCAAAATCCCCATTTTGGAAGTTGATGGACTTAGCCTCCACCAGAGCCTCGCAATAGCAAGATACTTGACCAAAAACACAGGTAGTATGTTTATTGTGTTTAAGATCTTTGACTACTGAAAAAAAAATACATGATATATATCCAACATTCATTAAATAACTTTATTTATTTATTTTTTTGTGAGCAAGACTAGCCCTGAGCTAACATCTGTTGCCAATCCTCCTCTTTTTGCTGAGGAAGATTGGCCCTGAGCTAACATCCGTGCTCATCTTCCTCTACTTTATACAGGACGCCGCCACAGCATGGCCTGATAAGTGGTGTGTCAGTGCACGCCCGGGATCCAAACCCTGGGCCACCGCAGCGGAGCGCACGCACTTAACCGCTATGCCACCGGGCCAGCCCCTACATAACTATTTTTTCTTTTTTTTTTTTAATTTTTTGTTTATTGCAGTAACATTGGTTTATAACATTGTAATAAATAACTATTTTTGAACACTATAGTGCAAAGAAGGATGAGATTAAATGCTAGAGAAATAAAATGTGCCATCTGTATCAGTTTAATTTTCAATGAGTTCCCTGTACAATTAATTTTATTTTATATTGCCTGCTGTCCCTCCTGCCCCATGTCTCCTTGCCCCAATCCCTAACTGAAAAAATTGGACAGATATGTCTGAACACAAACTTTGGCTAGCATGCATATCATAAGTTATCAGAGATTAACAGGAAATACACGTGGCATATGGAGGTTGAAATGAATCAGGCTATTAAAATCATGTACTTGATGTCCTTCCTCCTAATCATGCTGAAAAAATAGAAGGGGAATCTTCTTTGCCTCCACCAAGGGCCATCTGAGGCTTCCTGTGGGTAGTTGGCTTCTGGGTTGCTTTGTTGGCACCTGCACGAACACGGTGAGATGAGGAGAAAGAAACTGTTGGTTCTTGTCTTGGCCTGATGCCCTTTCTCCCATCCTACGCTCCACTGTCTTCTCTCTCCCCTTATACCTCCCTAACACTCTTCTGAGTAAAAAGCTACGATTTGCTTCTTTTAAAGTCTCTTTCTTTCTAATCAATCTGCAGAACCACTGTGCCCCTCTCCCAATCCCGTCATCCTCCCTCTTCCCCGACAACCACTATGATCCAAGCCATAGATACATGGTTAGCTCACAAATAAAATGGGCCACAATTACTAGACCTTCATTTTGGGACCAAAGTAACATGTGTATGTTAAAAATACAAAAATTTCTGTTGCACTAATACACATTGCAACAAGCAAAATTCTTTGGAAGTTTAGAAGAGACGGCAATTCTGAGGATGGGAATTTAACTTTGAAGTGAAAACAACATTTGAGTTGAGCCTTAAAGGATACCTAGAATTTCAAGAGGAATACCTGGACTTGGGTAGTGTTTCTCAAACTTTATGTGCATCAGGATGGCTTGGAGGCTCATTAAAACACACATTGCTCAGCCTGGACTCCAGAGATTGTGACTCAGTAGGCCCGGGGGGGGGCAATAATTTGCATTCTTAACGACTTCCCGATGATGCTGATGCAGCTGGTCCATGGACCTCACTTTGAGAATCTCTGGGCTAGAACATTCTAGGCAGAGAGAAAATGGCATGAGAAAAAGAAAAGAACTTCAAATTTGCAGGGTGGAGAAGTAGAAAGAGAAATGGATAGAAAAATAGATCAAGATCCGATTAAAAAGATCAGAGTATGGATGTCATTCCTTAAGCAATTGTAGGGTGTTTTTTTTAGCTGAGATATAATCGACATAAAACATTATATTAGTTTAAGGTGTACAATGTAATGACTTGATATATGTATATATTGCTAAATGATGACCATAATCAGTCTAGTTAATATCCATCACCACACATAGTTACAAATTTTTTTTTCTTGTGATAAGAATTTTTAAGATTTACTCTCTTAGCAACTTTCAAATATACACTACAGTGTTATTCACTATAGTCCCCATGCTGGACATTACATACTGAGGACTTATTTATCTTGTAACTGGAAATTTGTATCTTTTAACCATTTTCACCTATTTTTAGCCATCTCCCACTCCCCACCTCTGGCAACCACCAATCTGTTCTCTGTATCTATGAGTTTCATTCTTTTTAGATTCCACATATAAGTGAGATCATACAGTGTTTGTCTTTGTCTTACTTCAGTTGTAGGTTTTCATCTAGAAAAGCCACATAACTACAGCTATGAGCTTGGGCAGATTGTTCGGGCCATACTGAGTACTTGATTGGCATGACTGCAGTGATGCACATTTTGATGTCACTGAAATAGTTCAGACAGCAACGGAAAAGAAGGCGTGAGGAAAAAATGGGGGAGTTTGTGATGATAGAATCATCCTGGGGCTAGAAGACAGATATTGGCATGTGGAGAGCAGTCTGTTTGACCAGGAGAGTAAGGGCCAGGCAGGTGACAGCTTGGACATAGTTTGTCCTTTTTCTAGCTCCTACTCATTTTCCTCTCCTTCTTCAAAAAAAAAAAAAAATGTTTCTTAACTTGCAATTCCCTTTTCAGTGTCTTCTCCAGTCAGCCATAAGTGCCGTGCAGGTAAGGAATTTCTCTCTTTTGTTCACGGCTGTACAGTTGGGGCCGACCCACAGTTGGAGCCCAGTAATTATTTGTTGAATGAATGGAGAGGGAAGAGCTGGTTTGAGGTAGGATGTGATGACTCCATTTTGGGATTTGTTGAAGAAAGTTCAGGGGCCAAAAGGATACACAGAGAAATGTCCAAGAGGAGGCTGAGAATATGCGCCTGGAATTTAGGACTAAAAGTGTTGAATAAGGAGTCATCTGCATCAAACTGATAGCTGAAGCCTTGAGCGTGGAAGTCAAAGTAGGGATGACAATGAGTCAAGAGAACCTATGATACAATTTGGAGGAGTTTTCAAGGTCAGAAAGAAGAATCAACCTTTGAACATCACACACAAAAAATGTAGATAATTTACAGAAGAACTCTAAATCACTAAAGCATTTTCTTTCATTTTTAACAGCTTTATTAGAGGTGATTTACATACAATTCACCCATTGTCAGTATACAGTTCCTTGATTTTTAGTAAATTTATACAATTGTACAAAAGCAATCTATTTTAGAATGCTTCCACGTTGAAGCATTTTAAATTGACACTGAAGAGAAAATATTTAGGAAGACCAATGATTTCTTTGCAGAATGATGATCAACGAATGGCAGGAGAGAAAAAAAACCAAACTCTATTATTTTAAACTTACAGTTTCCGGGAAGAAAACAAATGCTCCTGACAAAAATTATCTCCAAAAATAATAATAATCATAATTCTTTTTATAAAATGAGTGATAATGTATGTGGTACAGGTTATTTATTGTAATATTGCTTGTATTAGCAAAAGATCGGAAACAAACCTAATCAGTTGAGGCTAGTTAAGTAAATCATGGCAATTCTACTTAAATGAATCCCTTGTAGCTGAAAAAGAGCTAGGACACCCTTGAGGGCCTTGTAAGGAAAGATCTCTAGGATATATGGGGGAGGAGCGCATTGAATGGGATATATATTCTTATTTTCATAAAGAAACAATGGAAGAATACAAAAGAACCAATAAAAGTGGTTATCAATATGGTGGGTAGGTAAGGGTGGACAGGGGCAGGGGTGGAAGTTCGTCTTCATTGGATACTGTTTAATTGTTTTGAATTTTTGAACCATATGAATATATTGCCTACTAAAAAAAATAAGCATTTTAACATAGTAAATTAAATCAAGCATATTCTTGGGCATAAAGTGGTCTCTCTCTGTTCCATAGATTTGGCTGGAAAAACAGAATTGGAACAATGTCAAGTTGATGCAATTGTGGACACATTGGATGATTTCATGTCACGTTTTCCTTGGGCAGAGAAAAGACAAGATGTGAAAGTAATGTGATCAGTTTGCTATTACTGCTATTAATCATATCCACTTGCCAGATGTTAGTTAGGTGCTTCAAAAAGTTCCTTTCTATCAAAGTTTTAAAATATCAAATTGTGTTAAAAAGTTTAAAACAAAGTACAGTGATTCCTTGCCCTACCTCTTCACGTTAACCTCTCCTCAGATGCAACCCTCTTTTTAACCCTTTTAGCTGTTTCTTTAGGATTTACACATCTCCATACTTCTATAGGATATGTAAATATGGCTTTCTTTGATTCACTAATTTTAGTTTCTATGGACTTCGTTTATAGGAATAAGAATTTATCTTTTACATAGTCGTCTTCTCTGCTTCCCTTTTCCCAAACTCCCAAAATAATGCTATTAAAGTTTTTTGGTTAAATCAATATTCAGTTGTCTCATTAGCACACCTATGCACATGTATACGGAATTGTGCATTGTAGTACACTTTGACTATATTTCCTTTCTCACTTTTCCTCCTCAAAATTAATAATTGCCTTTTTTCATTTGCTGAATTCTTTTTACTTTTATTGTGGAACCTTCCCAGACTATCCAATAGCCTGCCGATACGATATTCCACAAAGTCAATGACATCAGATAATTTATTGTTTTCCTGGAGATTTCCACTCTTCTTTGTAGAGTTGTCTGGGTTTTCTGCACAGCTGTCATCATCAGACTTCCCTTCACTGCCGTCCCAGGAATGTCTTTCTCTTGATTTAGTGTCTTGCTTCCTGGATGCCATCTTTTGTCTTTATTTACCCCTTTGTTTATTTGGCGCACATCCTCCAGTATTCCAGAAGTTAAGATGAAGGCCTGATGACGAGAGGTATGACATTGACAGACGGTAAGGATCTGTCTGTGTGTGTGTCACCGCTTCAATCTGGTTTGGCTGACCTAGATCCCTGGAGCACAGTTGTCACCCTGGAATCTTTATTATCATCTTGGATGTTTCTTTTGATCCATTCTTGGGTTAATTCTCCGCTTTTCTGTCCTTGTTTTTGTGGAGCAATCCTCCAACAGCTTACTGAGCATAGGGCAAAGTTTGGGGCCGTATTTGTCTAAAAATGTCTTCATTTCATCTTTATAGTTGTTTCATAATTTGGCTGGGTATAGATTTCTATGTTGATAGTAATTATTCTTTAGTATTTGGAAAGCATTTATCTTTGGTCTTCTAGCTGTTGAGAAGTCTGAATCCAATCTAATTTCTGACCTTTCGGACATGACCTATTTCTGTCTCTCTGAAAGCCGGTAATACACTTGGCCCTCGATTTCTAAACTTTTACAGTGATTAGTCTCGGTATGACCCGCTTTTCATCCATTGTGCTGTCTTCTTTTTGGGCCCTTTCAAATCTGGGACTTGTGTCCTTTAATTATAGGAAATTTCCTTTAATTATTTCACTGATAATTTCCTCCCCCTTTCTTTATTTGATCCATTATGTTAGAATTCCTGTTATTCAGATGTTGGATCTTTTCTCTATTTCCCATCTCTTTGTTTCTTTGCATACTTTCAGAAGAATTCTTCAACTTTATCAACGCTTCTCTTGAGTTCTAAATTTCTGATACTATGTTTTTAAATTTATAAGGACTCTTTTCCTATGATGTTCTCTGTTTTTTAAAAAGCATTATTTTATATTTATTTAATGGATACAATATCATCTCCCTGACTGTTTTATGTTTGTTAAAAGTTGCTATTTTCCCTCTTTGTTTTGGTCTCTGTCTTTCTCTAGGATTCAGACCATCCTTTATAATCCATGATAAAGGGTAGGGAAGGTAAAAAGTTCACTCAAAGCTCTCAGCATGTGGATGGGGTTTGTTGATTTTGAGCATCACTAGGCCATTTTGGGGGGTATTTCTCAATATCACTATCATCAGGTATCTCCGTAGAAAAGACAATCTGCTGCCCAGAGATAAGGGCCTGGCTGCCAGTGTTCTGGGAGGCAAGTAGCAAAGAGAAAGCTAAGAGTCCAGAATTTAGCATCACTTAACCCCTTACTTTGGACACATTGTGTATGACAACTCCTGCCTCAGAAACCGTCTGTTTCTCCCTCTCCAGACTTCTGGGAAGGCGGGAAGGGGCAGGTGTCTAGCAGCGTATGAGGAAGAAGGGGATCCTATGATCCTTTCACAGCTTTCCACCAGTCCTTGTTTGATCTCCCCTTACCTCCTGACCCCACTCTAGCTCCACCCTGCCATTTCCTGAGGCACATGAGGGTTTAGGGGGTAGATAGTGTTGGTTTTCAGCTTTCCCTTTGCGGGTACCATTCATCCATCTGCTTTACAGCTTCAAATTGTGTCTGCTCTTGTCTCCTCTCGTGTTTTCTACCTCCTTGAGGGTTCTACCTTTTCAAAAATACGCACTTACTGTGGTTTGGGGATGAAAAAAATTACGTAGGTATGTTAAATCCATCGTCTTTATTCAGAATTCTAAATAGACCTCCTTGGATCTTCTCCATTACAGGCCACTAGTGGTTTCCTTTAGGGCACTCATCACAATCTAAGTACATTTAAAATAAATGTACTTATGGTCTCCTCCAGTAGAATGTGTCACGAGGGCAGGAATCATGTCTGTTTTATTCACTGGTGTACTGCCTAGACCTACCACAGTGCCTTTGCTTAGCAGGCACTAAATACCTGTTGAATGAGTGATAGGGAGAACTAAATTCATCAAACACTCACCTGTGCGGGTGTTGCTCAAACCCCTTTCCATGTTTTATCTCAGTCCCTCCTCCCTATCCTTCCATGAGATAAGTGTTCTTTATTGTCATGCTCACTTTGCAGATGGAGAAACTGAGAAATAGAGTGGTTAGGGAGTTGCCTAAGTCACCTAACCATAGGGCCTGGCTGCAGAGACCAGAGCCCCATCACCCAGGCATACTTTCTCTTAAATGGGCGACTAATTCCCAAAGCAGCCCTTTAGGGAGGAACTGTTGTTACTCTCATTTTCCAGATGAAGAACTTGAGGTTCATGTAGTGTAAGTAACTTGCCTAAGATTAGCTAGGAAGTGGTACACAAAGAATTCAAATCCCAGTCACTCTGACTCAGACTCCATGTTCTGAAGGGCTAGGTGTAACGCCACAGTGCCAGCAGCTGTTCCAAACGGCTGTGCACAAATAGTTATGTACGCGTTATAGTGAAGGCCTATATCCAAAAGCTGCAGCACAGAAGAAATGCAGTCTTATCAATTTGCTTAAGCATACTTGTTCTAATACTGTTTAATTAGGACCTTCAGATTTGAACAGAGATATTTGGAACATAAAAATATTCACATTTACTGATTCCTTGACATAAATGTAAAGTGTGTGAGCAGACACGCACACACACACACACAAGCACACACATATATGTGACTAGCGGGGACAAAGTCTTAAATAAAAGCTCAGCTTTGGGGCCGGCCCCATGGCTTAGTGGTTAAGTGCACGCGCTCCGCTACTGGCGGCCCGGGTTCGGATCCCGGGCGCGCACTGACGCACCGCTTCTCCGGCCCTGCTGAGGCCACGTCCCACGTACAGCAACTAGAAGGATGTGCAACTATGACATATAACTATCTACTGGGGCCTTGGGGAGAAAAACGGGGAAAAAAGGAGGAGGATTGGCAATAGATGTTAGCTCAGAGCCGGTCTTCCTCAGCAAAAAGAGGAGCATTAGCATGGATGTTAGCTCAGGGCTGATCTTCCTCACACACACAAAAGAAAATCTCAGCTTTGATGATAGAAATACATGTGGGCTCTAGAGTCAGACTGCCAGCCCTGAACCCTGATTCTCTTCTTACTAGTTGTCACTTAACTCTCTGTCAGTAGTTCAAATTCTTTGTAAAGTAGAACTATCATAGAATGTACTTTGAAGTACGTTGGCAGGACTGAATGGTAGCATAAGCACATTTGGCTAGGTAGAAAGTGCTCAATAAATATTAGCCACTGTAATTAATACAATGTTGTTATATAGTTCAGTGCTCATTGTTTTTCCTTTCATTTGTCAGACATGGCATCTACACTTTATATATCCTTATAAATGCAGAGACAAGTAGATATATATCCCCAATTTAGAAACAGGTATCTAAAGCTTTTTGTTCCACATGCCAAAGACCCCACCGATTGGCAGTCTGTCAACTTTGCTCTTTCTCTATTTTGTATCCTTCTGTGGTTGAGGCTCCATAACAGAGGCTGCCTCCCAGAGGAAAATATTCTTAGAACATTCGTGATAAAAGTAACACTACCTTTGTATTAGAGTAACAACGCTCTTACATACCACTTACTCAAAAAAAAAAAAATCCACAGGACATAATCCAAGTTCATAAATAAATCATATGAAGGGAGAACATGTTGCAGAAATACTGCAGATAGCTACAGACTATCTGATTAATAAGCAGGACCTGGCTAGTCTACAGTGAAAAATGCATAATTCCTTTCTATTTCGTTACCTAGTCTCCCTGTAGTGGGTTGCATTGCTGCCACCTTGTGGTCACGTAAAATTTTCAAAAGCAGAATATTGATGCAGTAAAGATGGATGGATAGTGAAAATAGTTCTCTTAATATATGTGCTTTAACAATCCATCAAATACACATAATTATAAATTTTTCCATACTGATTGCTAAAAACTTCCATTTCTGATTTTTTTAAAATTCGATTTAAATTTAAAAGACAAAATACATCTCTGAACATTGGTCATCCTGATAATCCCTGAACTTACCATTAGTGTTCCTTTGGTTATTCGGTGTATCTGTTTCCGTTTCCTCCTCTGAAGAACATGGGGCAGGGGTAGAGGATGAGCAGGACGGGAGGAATGCAAGGGGCCCGTTTCCAGTACTAAATGGTTTTATAGTGTGGACTTAAAAATACTGCTTTGGAGAAATATACAATCCTCCCTAAGGCCTCTAGAAGCCAGCTGACAGAATATGACAGCAATGACCTCTCAGGGTGAAAAAACCTCCTGCCTTATAACTCTCTAGGGCAAGAGGTAGGAAATTTCTGAGTCCACCAGGTATAAGGGTGGCTGTCCAAGATTTATCAGGAAACGCATTTTGAAAAGTACACATCTGGAAAAAAGGATATATAATAAATTTCATCTTCTTTATGTTATTTTGGTGAGTATTCTTTAAAATGACTCTTAAATACTAATGATTATGCTGGTTAGTACTTTACATTTCATGAGACTGAGATGAATCACCAAACACGTAGAGACCCTGGGCTAAAGGAGAAGTCAGTAGCACAGAGATCAGATTTTTATTTGGCATTGCATATACACAAGCGTTGGTGCAACTTCAGTTGTGGAAATACACGTGAAAAAAGTAACAAAATCACCCAGGTGAGCATATAGGAGTTTTTGGAAAGCTGTCCAGCAGTTACATCCTGTTCTGTTCAATTCCCTCCTATTTCTAGCTATTCGTGGACAGTCATGTTGGCCACGACCTTTCCAACTGATGCTGAGCAGAACTGAGCTGTGGGAAGTGCCACATGTCTCTGGGCTTACTGCCTCTCAGCTCACAAATTCTGTGTAAGGGGCAGAGGACTCACACTGTTTTATTTAAAACTATGAACATATTAACCACAGAGAGAAAACCTGATGTAGAAAGGTGGTTTAGAACAGCGGAAAGAATATAAAGTCAAAATAATGCCAAGCTTTCCAAGCTTCAGTTTGTAAAATCTGGCAAATGTATGTAATTAAGTAATGATGCTTTTGTAAACTATACTCTACAAATGTAAGGCACTATATTACAGTAATCTATATTACCTAGCTAAGTCATAATAATAACAGGAAGTTATTATTATATTATTATATTATTAATATTATTTTAATTAATTTTAATATTTAATATTTAATAAATTTGATAAAATTAATAATTTAATATTTAATATTATTAATTAATTTAATTAATTAATAATATATTAATATATTATTATATTATTAAATGACCTAAATTGGTTAGGTCATTATCCATTATCTGACTTACCTTAGTAAAGGCTGGATTTTATTATAGGTCATTTATGAATATTAATAAATGATATATAGAGATAGTTTACAATATTTTTGAGTTTGGCTTACATATCATATCCAAGATACAAAACAGCCAAAATTTTTATATATAAACAAATACTTCTTACCGAGAAAGAGAACATGAATAAATTATTTGGTCTTCAGAGATTCAAAGAATAACACAAAGACAATTTTTAAAAAATGGATATATCTGCTAATTTTTCTTCTCTAAAGATACTATTTGGTTTGTGATATTACTTCAAATATATCAAAAGGGGGCACCTAGATGATGGGGTTTGTAGATGATATTCAAGGCAGACAAATCTCATACTAAGGCACAATGTTAAACCAAAGAGAGAAAATTCATAATGGCCTGAGAGCATGATGATTCATTATGGATTACTTCTGTTAAGTGCAAGTGTGAAATGAAAGACTGCCAAACTGGAGGAATCTAGCCTTACAAAATAAAATTAATTTCTTTACTTTCAGTGATATTATTAAACTTTAAAGGGAGTAGGGCTAAGAAAAAAAGGGGAATTTTAGAAATGTAAAAACATAATGGAATCATTTTTATTAACAAAAATTAAGATAAAAATCACGAAAAGATTTTATGGGTGAAATATTTAGTCATTAAATACAAAAAAAGTATAAGAACTGGCGACAAAAGTATGTACTTTTTAACCCATGAGTAATAAAGGGATGACTAAAATCTATAGAGAATCAGACCTGAATATCTATAATGTCATACACTGAAACAAAAAACAACCAACAACACCTAGATACTTCTCTTCCTTTCTGAACTCAAGTGGGAGAATAAAGATGGAAAAATCTACTTCCTTTTCAAATCATATTATTTATTTTTCTTCCTATTAACCTTAAAGTGATCTTTTTCTCCTTCTAGGAGAAGATGTTTAATGAGCTACTTACATACGATGCACCTCATCTTATGCAAGATTTGGACACATATTTAGGGGAAAAAGAGTGGTTTATTGGTAACTCTGTGAGTATGTTTTACATCTTAAAAAATACAAGCAAATATATATATTTGTAAGTATATATAATAATAGTTATAAAATAAATAGTACATATGTTTTATATATATATATATGTATATATATGGATAAACCAAAAAATTATTGAGAAAAAAATGTTACCATAGGGAGGCAGTAGGTTAGGGAACAGAGATAAAAGCTAAACTTCTTTGAATAAACTTTCTTTGATGGACTTAACTTTGGAACCATGAACTAAAATATTTTATATAATTATATAACAAGAACAACAAACAGGTTTTAAAAGCTATCACTGCAAGGCAAAAGTAAAGTGAAATAAATGAGGCTGTGTCAAATGGACGCACAGAGTACCTAGAGAAAGGACCCATGTTCTCTATTAGTGAAGGACTGTTGTAAGAAATATCATTCGTGGGCCGGCCCCATGGCTTAGCGGTTAAGTGCATGCGCTCCGCTACCGGCGGCTCGGGTTGGGATCCCGGGCACGCACTGATGCACCGCTTCTCTGGCCATGCTGAGGCCACGTCCCACATACAGCAACTAGAAGGATGTGCAACTATGACATACAACTATCTACTGGGGCTTTGAGGTGGGGGGAAGGGAGTAGGATTGGCAATAGATGTTAGCTCAGGGCCGCTCTTCCTCAGCAAAAAGAAGAGGATTAGCACGGATGTTAGCTCAGGGCTGATCTTCCTCACACACACACACACAAAAAAGAAATATCATTCGTAAAACACAGTAACTTGACCGTATGTCTCATTATAGATATTCTCTTGGGACAAAAAATAAAAATCATACACCATCTTGAGTAACTATATTGTTGGTGGTACTGGGTACAGTGGTATTGTTTCTTCTGATACTATTGTCTATATTGTGGGGTCAAACAGTAAGAAATTATGTGGATGTCATTGAGAACCAGAAACTTCAGCGTGGGAGAAAGAAGATGGAGACGTAAGATCAATGAGATTAAGTAAACATCCTGTTCCTTAATGTGAACCAGAAGTAACAGTCGAAACTCAGGATGTTCTTTATCTTAGGATAAAGAAGAAAGCATTTTCTATCTCTTTTTCTTGAAACAATGACCAACCCAGTTGTCCTGGACACTCCTAGGACCCAGATTCTGGTCTCTGAATACCAAGATGAACCAGGGCTTCTTGGAGAAATGGCTCATTCTCCATTTGGAATGGGAAATGTAAATGAGCTGGGAATATGGTGTTGTATCAGATGCAAATAAATTATCAAAGACAACTGGGGTTGTGCCGAAAGCACTCCCAAGTCAATGTGAAGAAGCTGCCACTGGCCAAAAATGGGACAACTCAAGCTTCAATAAGAATATTAACTGCAAGGGGTTGAAACAAATCAAAACGAATGAATCCACGAGTTTACAACAATCACCACCACCACAACCAAACACACACACATACACAAACCCCAAAACCAAACAAAACTTCATTGGTTAGTTTTAGAAGATGCTGTGGAGCCAAACTATTATTCAGAAAACTGTTAAAAACAAACAAAATCGTTAGGGGATTTGAATAAAGCATTTATCTTGCCTTTCCTATGCCAACTGTACCTCAAGATAAAAATTGATGGACAAAGTTTGTCTTCATGAGTATTCCAGTTAATAAGTAAGAGAGAGATTAAAATAAACTATCATCATTTTCCAACCCTTGATGAATTAACGGACCTAGGGATTGACTATTAGTAATTGTTAACATCACAAAAAGTGAGACGACCAGATTTTACAGACCTACTGATAGAGGAGCACACCACCATCTACCTATGAAGTAGTCTTGCCAAAAAAAAATCACATCTAAATCTGATTTAGATGCTGTGGTAGGTTGGAGTCCCTGCCTTCTAGGAAACAAGACACAGATTGTTTTTTGTGAGGCTCTTGTGACTGATTCTATTGCTGTCTGACGAGTCCTCCTGGGGTGATACAGAAACAAACTTGCCACATCTTTATTCTCATCTTTCAACTTCACCACTCACCCCTTCATTTCTTCCCTTTGACTCCTCAATACCTTTCCCAAAACGTTCCTCTCCCTGCCCTATTGATTGAATAGTTTCTAAGGACTTAAAATGTTGTTGTTTCTTCTGTTTTCTATTAAAATTCCTGTGTAAACTATCTCCTGACCCCATGTCTTAGCTCTTTCTCCTTCCTCACAGTGTCCCACACATCCTGGTGTTTGGTTTGTTCCTCAGACACAAGTCACACTCCCACCAAGAGCCTTTACACTTGCTGTTTCCTCTGCCTGGAATGCTTAATCCCCAGATCGATGCACAGCTGGATCCTTTTCATCACTCAAGCCGTGGCCTAAATGTCACCTCTTAAAGGTCTTCCCTCCCTGACCTCCTGAGAGTCTCTCTCATCACTTCACTCTTTCTTCATCATCACTCCTATCAGTTTACATGTTTGTCTTCCTGCTTCTAAAATCAAAGCTGCATCAGAGAAGGGGCTTGCGTCACAGCTTGCTCTCCAGTCAACCCCAGCACCCAGACCCGTACGCAGACACAATAGGGAGGAACTGTTGACTGAAATCTGAGCCCTCTGACAAATAGACTCTCCTGGTTGACAGGTGTGTAGTAAGCAAGTTCATAAAACACTAGCAATCAGCATCATTAAATTCCATACAAAAAGAAAACTAAGAATAGTCCACATTTAAACTTCACTCTGATATTCATATGGAGCCAAAGTAACATCATCCAGATTAGTTTCTAGTCACGAAGGAAAAAAAAAAGTGTACAGCAAAGAAACAAACAAGTGTACAAGGGTAGGACCAAGCTGTCATTACCTTAATACGGTGGTCAGTCTTAGGGCCCCACAATGGCCAGGCACCCATGTCTTCTGATGTGATGCAATATAGTGTGTCAGCCAAAAATATTAACTCGAAACTATGAACTCTCTAGAGATAACTTGCACTCTATTCTTTTATATTCTATAGTATAAATGAACAAGTAAACAATGAAATAATTGCATAAATCCTGAAGACAGGACATTCTGCAGGACTAGTGTGGAATCTTCAATAATTCAGTGACATGAAAAAAAAGGGTACTGCTCTGAATTAAGAGAGTTAAATGACATAACCAGATGCAATGTATGGTCCTGGAATGGATTCTGCTTTGTCCTGTAGAGAACGTTTTTGGAACAGATGGAAAAATATTGATTATTAGATAAGATAATGTATTGTCACGGCGAGGTAGAGGTTGAATCAAGTTACAAGAGTATCTATTGTCAGATCTCATTTTAGCAAAAATACACACACACGCATAGAAAAATACCTTATACACAGAGGTGTTATTATAACCTCTGGGTGTTGGGAGTACGGTTATGTATAATTTTCTTTCATATACACATTCTGCTTTTGTAGTAACAGATTATTTTGAATTAAAAAGAAACTAATTTTAGATTAAGAAGTTATACCTTTTATGCTCAAGTGGAAACTTTTGTTTCTTTTAAACTAGGTGAGTTGGGCAGATTTCTACTGGGAAATTTGCAGTACCACACTTTTGGTCTTTAAACCTGACTTGTTGGACACCCATCCCAGGCTGGTGATGTTACGGAAGAAAGTCCAAGCCATTCCTGCCATTGCTGACTGGATACAACGAAGACCCCAAACCAGACTCTAGGTGAGGCCTGCTGCCTCCAAACTTGGTTGTTCTTCACAGCATCGCTCCCATCAGATAAGAAGCTACATTGGCCTGCCACATAATCCACACACTCCCCTCCCCAGCTCCAAGACTTTCACTTTTGCCATATTCTGTTAAAAAGAATAAAAAAGGAAACAAAAAGAGCCGTATCCTTTTTTTCCAGAATAGCTTCAAAACATTTACAAGTGAGGAAAAAGCTTACAATGCAGGCAGGCCTTGCTTTGCACCGGTTCCAACATGCATGAATTTCAGTTACAATGGTTTAAATAATACATTTCTCCCCCCAAATGGTTGGGACTTCAGTTACCAGGCTATGTTAACTGTGACTAATTGCGTAAAGTATAAACTTTGTTGCTAGCTCTTCAGTCCACAAATCACTATGTAAATAACAGATGCACATCATGACTGATGACCAATGACATCACTTCTTTCAAAGTCTGCAATGGGTCACCGCACGTCTGTTACTCATGCACAGACAGCAAAGTGTGTAGTTGCATTGCCTGCTTGTTTCTCGTGATAAACCCATTTGACATTTTACAAAAATGGATTATTGAAAAAGGGAACTCTGTAAACAAAGATGAAAATGCAAAAAAGAAATGAAAGATGATGCTGGAGTAACACAAATGGAAAGAGCTGACTGTGAGGATGCTGACTGCTGCAGTTCAAGAAGCTCTAGGTGTGCTGCCAGAGGAACTTGGTGAAAGCAAACATCTACATAAATGAGGAAAGTGGTTGGAAGAAGAAGATGAGGATTCCCAGAGGAAGTGAGACTGGCAAAAAAAACTTCACATTAAAAGAACAGAGATCAAAAGAATGCGAAGACAAGCCACAGACGGGAGGGAAATATTTGCAAAAGACCTATCTGATAAAAGACTATTATCTAAAATATACAAAGAACTCTTAAAACTCAATAATAAAATGAATAACCTGATTACAAAATGGACAAAAGACCTGACCAGACACTTCATCAAAGACATACAGATGGCCAATAAGCCTATGAAAAGATGCTCAACATCATGTCACTAGGGAATTGCAAATAAAAACAATGAGATACCATTACACACCTATTAGAATGGCAAACATTCAAAGCACTGACAACACCAAGTGCTTGTAAGGATGTGGAGCAAGAGAAACTTGTATTCATTGCTAGTAGGAATGCAAAACGGTACAGACACCTCGGAAGAGAGTTTGGCAGTTTCTTCCAAAACTAAACACACTCTTACCATAATATCTGGCAATCACCCTCTTTGGTATTTACCCAAAGGAGTTGAAAACTTATGTCCACACTGTGGCAGCTTCATTGATAATTGCCAAAACTTGGAAGCAACTAAGATGCCCTTCAGTAGGTGAGTGGGTAAGTAAACAGCGGTACATCCATACAAGGGAATATTATTCAGCACTAAAAAGAAATGAGCTGTCAAGCCATGAAAAGACACGGAGGAACCTTAAATGCATATTACTAAGTGAAAGAAGCCCATCTGAAAAGGCTACATACTGTGTGATTCCAGCTACATAACATTCTGGAAAAGGCAAAACTATAGACAGTAAAAAGATCAGTGGTTGCCAGGGGCTGAGGGGAAGGGAGGGATGAATAGGTGGAGTACAGATGAGTTTTAGGGCAGTAAAACTATTCTGTATACTGTAATTCATTTGTCAAACCCATAGAATATATAACACCAAGAGTGAACCCTAATGTGAACTATGAACTTTGGGTAATTATGATGTGTCAATGTACGTTTACTGATTGTAACAGATGTATCTCCATGCCAGATGTTGATAGTGAGGGAGGTTGTACGTGTGGGGGCAGGGGTATATGGGAACACTTTGTACTTTCTGCTCAAATTTGCCATGAATCTAAAACTCTAAAAAATAAAATCTGTTAAAAAAGAAAAAAAGATGGGGCCGGCCCTGTGGCTTAGAGGTTAAGTGCACGTGCTCCGCTACTGGTGGCCCGGCTTCGGATCCCGGGTGTGCACCAACGCACTGCTTCTCCGGCCATGCTGAGGCCCCGTCCCACATACAGCAACTAGAAGGATGTTAAACTATGACAAACAACTATCTACTGGGGCTTTGGGAAAAAAAAAAAAGGAGGAGGATTGGCAATAGATGTTAGCTCAGAGCTGGTCTTCCTCAGCAAAAAGAGGAGGATTAGCATGGATGTTAGCTCAGGGCTGATCTTCCTCACACACAAAAAATAAATAAATAAAATAAAACTCTAAAAAATAAAATCTGTTAAAAAAGAAAAAAAGATGGAGCTGGCCCCGTGGCTTAGCAGTTAGGTGCACATGCTCTGCTGCTGGCGGCCTGGGTTCGGATCTGGGTGCACACCAATGCACCGCTTGTCCAGCCATGCTGAGGTGGCGTCCCCCTACAGCAACTATAAGGATGTGCAACTATGACATACAACTATCTACTGGGGCTTCGGGGAGAAAAAGGGAAAAAAAAAAAAAAAAGGAGGAGGATTGGCAATAGATGTTAGCTTAGGGCCAGTCTTCCTCAGCAAAAAGAGGAGGATTAGCATGGATGTTAGCTCAGGGCTGATCTTCCTCACACACACAAAAAAAGAACATGACATTGAAAAAGCAATAAAACGTTGGAAGCTTAGTCAAACTTAGGATTATGATGATTTGCCATGGTATTAAAAAATGCTCACCTGCAAGTTATACAAGAAGGTACTGTTCAAACTACTTTTGATAAATTTTTTACAAAAATAAAACTTTCTTAATACTTTTTTCCATTTACTTATACATTTATAACCAACGTTAATGTGTTGACAAAATTTTTAAAGGTCATGTAACAATCATTTTCCACAATGATTGTGATTATTTTGCACAACTTCAACTTGCAGTCAATTTTACGGTCCCACACTACCGTGAAAGCAAGCACTGCCTGTATAAACAAGCTATTTAAATAGAAATCTCCTGACTAACTATATACTTTGGTTACCCCCCAACCCATTTAAAATCATAATTACATTGGGGCCAGCCTGGTGGCGCAAGTGGTTAAGTGTGCACACTCTGCTGCAGCGTCCCTGGGCACGGATGTTAGCCCAGGGCCAGTCTTCCTCAGCAAAAAAAAAAAAAGGGGGAGGGGGATTGGCAGATGTTAGCACAGGGCTGATCTCCTCACACACACACACAAAAAATCATAATTATATTATTGAAGCATCAAATTTTAGTTCAATTTACATGTTAATATTATTAATATTGGATCATCTAGTCTTAGTATGTGGTGTTATAAATGGAAAGAGACTAATGAAATAGATGGCCTTAAACTTGAAATTCTGGGCAGAGGAAGGACACAAAATGGGCAGCAAGTATGAGAGAGGAAGAAAGAAAAGGAAAAAGCAAAGCCCAGCTAAGGATGATCTTGTTTAAGAGGCTTTTTTCCTCCCAACAATGTTCTATTAAACGGGGAAAAAACGTTAAATACGTCACACATTATTAAGGATTGCACACAAAAACAAAGTGATTTCCCGAGCACCTTGCTTCTTTGGATTCCACTTGATCGTTAGTGACTGTCAATAAATGATAACAGGTTATACGTGAAATCACACTGCAAACTGCTCTGCCACATCATCAAGGCAGTCTAAAGAAAAAAATCATCTTTCACAAAAGAAATTCAAATAATACTCTAGATATTGAAGGTAGTAACTTTTCTTCCCTCTTATGCATGTTCATTTTCCTCCATATAATTACATTTTGACAAGCTTTCCTGAAAATAGAATTTAGTAAGTGACAAATACAATGCTTATCTAAAATTATGAATTGGTTCCACTTGTTTACAAATCATAATTCAAATATAAAATGCAACCACAGCAGGTTTCACAAGAAAATATTTTGCTTCAATCATATCATCATAATCTTTAGGTCACCTTTTTTCACTGAAGGACAACACATTCTATTATCCCATCATGTACCCAAGTGAAATGTCTCCTTGCTGAGCAAGTGAGCAAATGCATGAGAGAAGAGTGAATATGGATGAATCAGAGCAGAAATGGAATTGCATATTATATTCATAATCAGGAAAAAAAACCCATACATTTTGGGAAGAGTTAAAAGATGTTACTCCAGTAACTGTGGCTTCGTATGTTCTCTTTACTGATAATGGATTATGATGTTTACTGTCAACAGTCCAATGAAGGGACTAACGAGAATACATCCTAAGTAATAAATTCCAGTTTATTGAGAAACAGACAATATTAAGCACATAATATGAACTCATTTGTGCTCAATATTATATTATAAGGGTAAAGGGAGAGAGGATTAGAAACTATTAAAAAGGGTGTGAAAATACAACTTAAAGATCACGAATATTTTTATTAAGCCCAAGACATAATAGAGGATTACAGGGAGAACCCAACTACAGTTCATTAAAGATAAAACTATGGATTTAACAACAAAAGAAATAACCTATCACTGAAGATACATTAATACAGAAAAGTTACGAGAAATCCATTATGAGATCTTAAAGGTAATATTCCCAACAATTTGACTGATTTGGGTACTGTGAAGCAGGAGGAGGCAGTAATAATATTTGAAGACTCCTTTTAGCCTCATTATCCTAAAATATACTGCATATGTTCCGTATACCTTCAAGATTGGGTAAATCCACCGAGTCATGAGTTTTCAGAGTCTAAAATATCTGAAGAATCACTTTAAGAGCTTCATTAGCCTTCTAACTCCAAAGGATTATATTACTTCAGCATCTCAGTGAGTCAGGATGCCCTGAAAGTATAATCTCCAATAATTAATAAATCCTTGGTTTATAAATAAGTTTATTTATAATGATATTTACATAAAAAAACAAAACACATGAAACTCACAAGTTATACAAAGAAACCGATGTATAATAAAAACAGCAATATAGACTGACAGGCAAAAATTTAAAGAAAGATTTAATAAAGAGTTAAATATCAAGTAGACAACGTTACTTCTTCTAAGTTTCACTTTGTCACCCACACTGAATTGGAGTTGAACAATGGCTCTCTCTTCAGGAGGTCCTGTACTGGAAATTCTGGAAACTGGTAAACTATATTTTGGTAAGAGTTAAAGTTAATGACCTATTTCCATGCAGTACCTAATGCTGCCTTAATATGAAGTCACTTTCAGTCTGCTCTGAAGTGAAACAGCCTGTTACTATGTTCTGCCAGGCTAGAAAAATGTCACCAACATTTTGCTGACCTGTGGAGATGTGGCAGGAATCAACTACTATTCAGAGAGTTCAGAGAACTGCAGCAGAAGTGACTGGGCAACGGTTTCAAGAGAAGCAAAAGCCAGGAGAGGGAAATCAATGAAAACATGCACAAGAATAGGCAGAGTAATAAGCACAATTAGTGCAGCTGGGAAATGAACAGAAGGAATTAATCCATGGAGCAAGGTAAGGGCTTCTTTAGTTACTATTCACTGGAAAACAACTTAGTGCCTAGCCAAACAAATTTGTTTTAACAGAAGTACTTCAGAGGACCTGGGGGTGTTAGTATATGGAATGCCACCTTTAAATTCAGGTTGAGTTCTTGTTGACAGTGGTGAACATCTGCTTCAAATAGCAATAAAATGAACGCTATATCATCTATACAGCTGCATTGTTTAAACTAACATAATAAAAAAGAACTTCAAATAAGACCAGCAAAAACAAGACATAAGCATTGTCAAATAAGGCACATGTAAAAATCTACACACATTATCCAGTGAAAGACAATATATATATATATTTGGAGGTAGAAATAATTACAAAAATACTGACATTTCTAAAGCATTAGCATATTTGTTACAAACAATCACCAACTAATCCCCATTCAGAAAACTGTTTTGTAAAATGATTATTCAACATCTTCAGGACTACACATTTGTGGCTTTTTTTGAAATTTTACATGTGAGCATCTGGAGAATTCAGTTAGTGGCAAAAAAGTTGTCCATACTATGAGAAATGTAATATGGAAATTATAAAAAGTTATAAATGTTCATAAACCCCATGGTCATCATAATGTAAATGTCCTTGAGTGCACCAAGTTGATACTTTGTCAATCAGGAATTCACAATTCTTACTTCACAGGCCCATCGACGTCTTTAGTAACGTGGCTATATCTGCCGGCACACTCCCTTCATCACCTGCAGGTCAGAAAGTGGAGTTAAAAGTTTAATAAAATTATCTTATGAAATATATTCTTTCTGTCCAATTTTCTCTACCTTTGGTGACTTCCTAATTATCTTTCAAGGCTCAGTTTTCTTCAGTGCCACTCCCTGTTAAAATCCTTCCCAAACCCCTCCATATATCAGGGGTACTTCCTCTGTGTTCGTGGTCATATTACCAGCACCACAATCGATAGGTTATGTTTCTGATTTGATACAGATAGTTTGGATCATATCCTATTCATACAGCACACAGTATTTACTCCTCAGGTTTGCTAAATACAAACATTTACGTAACAAACTGAACAGTGAAATCAAGGACAATAAAGCTCTCAAATCCCAACCAAACAGAAACCATTTCATCTACACCCTTATCTTCAGTCCAAAGACAAACTCACTGACTCAGACTTAACCACACATCTGAACAAAATTCTGAGTACAGGCTACCAGTTGAGGACTAAATGCCCACTGTAAATTACCCGTTCCTAATGTCTGCTCCATATTTCAATTAAAAGGGGCCTCAGTATCCAGACATTTATCCAGAAATTGTTCAGGAATTTCTAAGATGTGAAAACACCCTGTGTCAAGGTGGCATAGAACCTAGTCATCCTTGATTGATTCAGTTAATCACTCAGATTGTTTTTAGATGAACTGATTTATTAGTTTATAGTAACAATGGTATAGCTGGCAATTCATAAATATTTGTACATTCATAGCCATGAATAATTTTATAAATTAGATGTGGCTAAAAAGCAGCAAAACTAATTACTTTTCTCTCTCTCTGTCACACACACCCCCAGTTATAATCTAAAATTATGAGAGTACTTTTATCCACTCTTCTCCTATCAGTAAGAAAATATGTGTACAGGAACACAAACTGCTGCATGAACTCTCAGGGTACTCACTGACGCCCATGCCTCCAAGCTCGTCCACAGACTTGAATATAGCCCATGAAACCTAAAGTGACACTTGCCCTCAATTAACTGACACCACAAGTAAATAATCAGACAAATCCAGAACACAATAAGACAACAAGAATACAAATCTACAAGACAACAAGACTCTCTAAAATCCAATATTACTAGGAATGCAGGGAGAGGAGAAAAGAAGGGAAAGGGTAAGAAGACTCTTCTAAATTTAAAGATACTAAAGATAAAATACAGTAAAATGCAATGTGTGAACTTAGATTGCATCTTGTTTTTTTTTAAAAAGAGCTATAAAAAATATTAAGGGGATAATTGGGAAAAATCCTAATATGGACAATATATGATAATATTTGGAAATTAGTGTTAATTTTCTTGGATGTAATAATGGTATTGTGGCAACTTAGAGGAATACGCTGAAATATTCAGAATGAAGTGTCATGTCTACAACTGACTTCGAAATGTTTCCTTGGGGAAAAAAGGTGATGAAGCAAACCGTGAAATGTTCCAACTGTTAAATCATTATACTTTCATCCATAATATGCTTTCAACATTTCTGCATAAAAATTTCCACAATAAAAAAGTTTTAAAAGGTAGAACATTTATTAATATAATCACATTAAGGGAAATTAAAGAAAAACACACACACACATACACCCCCAAACCCACACTCTTTATTCCAAAGCAGTGGTTTTCTGACTTAAGCATGTATCAGAAACACCGACCAGATGACTGAGTTTCTGACTGAGTAGGGATGGAGTTGGGCTTGGGAATTTGCATACCAAACTGGCAACATCCCAGGTGATGCTATTGCTGCTGGTCCAGGGACTGCACTTTGAGAACCACTAAGGCAAGTTCTAGAAACAAAAATCTGACAAGCATATCTGGGAGGAACTGTGGTCTTTAATCTTTCATAGGTCCATGGAAAGGGGGTCATACAGATTGTTAACATAAGGCGTATACAAGCTCAATGGCAAATACATCTTTTGTTTACAGGGGAGAGGCACCTCACTGTGAGAGATGAAAGGAAGGGTATACATGACTCGCATCAGGTCAGTGTCAAATTATCTGAATGAAACCAGGGGCAAAGTTGAAGACAAAATCACTCTAGTTAAGAGATTAAATAAAAGACATTATTGTATCCTTAGTCTACCAAATAAAACACTTATTGGGAAAAACTGATATATAAATAGCCTTAACAAGACAAAGGAGGAAAACTTCCTGCAGAAGGAAGAGTAGTAACTGGGGGAAAACTCTTGATAACTACACGTTTTAAAGCAATAGCTGAAATAAGTTGCTATTTTAACAGATACTTGATGTGAAAATAACAGGTGAACTTTTTGAGACTAAACAAATTTATATAAATACTAATAATTTGCATGAATTATGATCGGAAATGATTGAACATACACATCACCTCCGCTCTCCTCTGAAATAATAAAATACCATGGGAAAAAAAGTGGGGGGCATTAAAAAAAGAGAAAGAATAGAAGAAAAAGACAACAGTGGAGAGAGAGAGTTGTCAAGAAATTTTGGAAGATGAAAAGCAGATGGAACAATGGAAACTGACTTTAATAGAATAGACAAAGCAAAAACTTAAGTGCCGGCAGCTGAGAAATGCAAGAAGGCTACTTTAGACTCAGAATCCCCTGCCCACTAAAGCTCAGGACATGGAGGTCATGGGTGCTGCTGAAAGGTGGGGGACACATGGAGTTAAACACAGATTAAAGAGGTAGCACTCCTGAAGCCCGCCCAACAGAGCCAGCCACTGACCCCAGACGTACAAAGCTTTACTTTTTGGAAAATCTGAATCAGAGGAATGCTGGACATGGGGATAGCAGAGGACAGTGAAGCTGTTACGGGACAGGAAAATCACCTATTTGAATATGACAACTACCTCCTCTCCCTCGCTTCCCCTCAGCTCTGAAAGTGCCGCCAGTAGGCTTATACCACCTCTCCCACGAAACTCACTTCACAAGAGATGGCAGAATATCTTTCTGGGGAAAAACTAGCCCATGAGAAACGACCTACAGTTAAAGATAAAGACAGTTTGGAGTCTGATGATCAAACAGCTGAGTCGCCAAATTAACTAACTATGATGGTTCTATTTAAAGACACTGTTAGGATAAAATCTATGTATCTGGATATTTGCTAGCACTGCTAAAAGAGAATTTTAACCTATGTATTTAATTGCTTTACTAAATTCGAAAAGGTGCCCTAAACAAAGTAATCAGGAAAAAATGTTGCCTATTGGAATCTGCCTTGTGAGTTCACTCTATTGCTTTTGCAGAATAACCTGAAATTAGCAAGTTGCCATCTCCACACAAAGCCTAGTAATTACTGCTGTTTAAGTTATGATCAACCTACTCGTCCTCACCCTTAAAGCTCTAACTCAGTTGCTTCTTAGTTAAATTTTCTGTAATGCCCACTTCCCCAACCTGGGACAGCACCCCAAAATAAACACCATACGGAAGGACATGTACTAATTTTATCATCTCTCTCTCTCTCTCTGAAGAGAGATTAAAATGTATTGACCTCTTTATAGTACAGAGTGCCTAACACTGGCACACAGTAAATATTCAATGGAAGTTTACTGAATTGAAATGAACCATTAACAATATTAGGACTATCTTCATTTATCAGAATAATGATATAATTGCTTGTTTCCAATTAAATTTAACATTAAATAAGAAAAGCAAGATGCAGAAGATTGCATGCTGACTTGTATAAAAGGGAGAAAGAATATATATACTTATTTACTTCTATCTGCATAAAATAACTGGTCATGCACTAAAAAAAAACCTAATATATCACCTTTACGGGGAAGCTGGGTGACAGGATGGGAAGGAGGCTTTTGTCTGCCCTTTCGTATCATTTGAATTTTGAACTATGTGAATGAATTACTTTTTCAAATATATATATATAAATAAAAATTTTAAATATTAAACTTCAAAAATTATTCTTTTCAAAAGGTGGAGTGGAGAGTTTTCTTATTTGAGGGTTCTTTCTAGTACCCAGCCACTTCAATCTGAGATTATTAAATTTTTGAAAAAATGCATTTTATTGTACTCTATTGTAATAAACATTTGTTAGTCAAAATGAAATTAATATAAATATTACATAAGTTAATATTATGCCATGTATTTTAAATCTTTGGATTCATAAATATTACATATGTAGTAAGTAAATTATAAAATTGTGGATAAAATTACAAATCCAATTTTAATTTATTTCTAGGATGTTTTGGTGTCAGAGATAAGAAATGGAAGAGACAGAATTTTCCAAAATCAATGCACTTATATCAATTCTGGCAAAATGATCTTCGTTACTGTAGGACTTCTGAAATAAGCAAGCTTATCTTCTGCCATGCCATTCCTAAACTGTACGCCAGTTAAGGATGCAGACCGTCTTTGTTATCCCCTTGCTACTGCTCACTTGACAGCTTTATTTTATTTTATTTATTTATTTATTTATTTTTTTGTGAGGGAGATCAGCCCTGAGCTAACATCCGTGCTAATCCTCCTCTTTTTGCTGAGGAAGGCCGGCTCTGAGCTAACATCTATTGCCAATCCTCCTCCTTTTTTTTTTCTTCCCCAAAGCTCCAGTAGATAGTTCTATGTCATAGTTGCACATCCTTCTAGTTGCTGTATGTGGGTCGCGGCCTCAGCATGGCCAGAGAAGCGATGCCTCGGTGCGTGCCCTGGATCCGAACCCAAGCCGCCAGTAGCGGAGCGTGCGCACTTAACCACTAAGCCACTGGCCCGACAGCTTTTCATATAAATAAATACTGAAGTTTCTGCTTACAACTTACCTTCATCTACTGTGGTCATATCTTGTTCTAGTTTCAATTTCTGCTGGTTAATTTTTAGCATGGATTCTTCGATCGTCCCTTGGCTTATTAATTTTATAACTAGTACCTCTCTAAAGAAAATACAAGATATGTCCATTGGTTACTTAATATAAAATTATTTGGATACATATAAACTATATAAATTTAATAAGAATAATTTGAAAATTGTTAACAAATACATCCATAAATTCTCCTTTTACTCAAACTACTTGGGATGGACATTTTCTGAGCACCCCACTTTTAAACATCCTTTCCTACTGATCTAAGAGAAGAGAGATATCTGTACTTTAAAAATTACTGGTAAAACTATATTACAACAAACAATTCTGGGTTCAAATAGGTATCCCATTTTAGAAAGGAACATGCTTTGCTTATCAGGTTCCAAGAAATGATCAGTACAAAAAGTAAGGAAGTATAGAAAAGTACAAAGATTACATGGGAGGTTTTAGTCCCACAATAGGTGCTGACAAATATTTGGTTCATAAATGAATAAATCAATGTCTTTTGGAAATACAATAAAACACTCCACAAAGAAAACAATGACTGTCTGCAGTTTACATGTGAAAGTAGAGTTGAATTATAATAATTTTTACCTCTTTATGGTCCTGTTACCAATGTTAAAATTAACCTTTACCTAAAATATCTACAGTTCAAATAATCTGTTTTCTAAAGGGTAACAGGGTAGCAACAGCGTGTATATTACCAAGTCTATCTGGCTCTTAAATGGTCTAATAAGCAAGTCTTTTCAATTACTAATCTTTTTGAAAGGGGCTGGACCATTGATAATACTTCATTTTCATTAGCTGCAGAACTATTTCGGGTGGGGGTAGGAGGTTATTTTGTTTTAATTCCTAGAAAATGAATAGGTTCATGGTGGAGCTCACATTCAACACTGCTGGTATAAAATACATCAGCAGCTATGTTTTGCTGAAAATATAAAAGGGCATCCAACAGACTATATTCTAATATTGTATACAAATTAAACTGGCATTTAATTAAAAATAAAGTAAGTGAAAACACTTACTTAGTCTGGCCTACTCTATGGCATCTATCTTCTGCTTGCTTGTCATTGTAAGGATTACAGTCAATATCGTGAAGTATAACAACATTGGCTGAAGTCAAGTTTATTCCTAGGCCACCAGCTTTCGTTGACAGCAGAAACACAAAGATATCCATATCGGTATTAAACTCATCAATTAGATGGATCCTATAAAATAAATATATTAGGTTAAATCTCACTAAAAGGTATATGATTAAAACTGAAAACAATGACATCACATAAAAAACAAACTTGAAGATATATATACATGCTCTTGGCATTATAATGACTTTTCCTGAGGCTATTTTATTGAAAGATTTTCCCAATTCACCAACTTCTTTTCTAATACCATTTATCTCCCTACTAATTCTTACTTTAATTCAACTATTCAAATTTGATTAATTCTTAAAGGACTATTTTGAGCTTTGTTTAATGACTTCTGGCTTATCTAAATTCTTCATATTGCTTTTCAATCTTTAACTGTCTCAGAAGTCTGTCAGCTGCTACTCGTAGACATTATACTGATGAGCTACGGATCTCGAGATCAAACCACATCAGTTAGCATGACTTTTATCCTTACTCTAATGCAGGAAGAAAAATAATAACCCAAAAGATATAATGCAGTTTAAACACATTAGAAAAAGCATTCCTTTTTCTTTTTTTAAGATAACCTTCTTAAACCTTTGGGAATTAAAAAAACAAATAACCAAACTTAGTCAATTATCCTTAAAACATGAAAAGCCCAAGATTTTAAAACAATGTTGGTTTAAAGATAAGGTGCTTTAGACTTTGAATGATTTTTAAAGTGGAAAACACTAATAAGTACACAATTCTAATAGCTGTTTCAAAATATATTTGTATGCAACTCAGACCAAAAAAATTAAAAGAAAATTTTCCTCATCTTAAGGTAATGATTTGAAGTAACCCAGCATAAGACTCAAAGCAATAGAATTCTATCAAATGCTCTAGACATTTAAAATTCTAACATTTATTCTTATTTGAGGGTAAGGTAGACAGATTTAAGTGAAGTATACCAACCTTTCAGAAATCTGAGTCTTTCCATCTAATCTGAGGTACCTATGCTGATGATGTTTTAAGAGGACCTCTAAAATATCCAGCATCATGGTAAATTGGCTAAATAATACAACTCTATCACCCTGTGAAAATACACACATGGATTAGACACATGTAAAAATAAAATTAGATATAAATATCTAATGACTAATTCTTTAATAAAAATCAAGTAATCATAGCTATGGTAAATTTGTTTTAGATTATGTATAAATAAATTACCTTAACTTCTAAACTTCAGACCTAAAGTTTAACTCTCAGTTTTGACTTTTAAGGATAGTAAAGAGAATAGCTACAAAAGTACTATTTGGATTGTGATCTTACAGATTTAAGCTATTTCATATATAAACTGTAGGACTACTTAAATAACTATTTAACATAGTATCTTCAAAATACTAATTTTGAAGCAATCATACGGATTGTCACCTATGAAATAATGACAAGATTTCTTTTAAAAAGATGTATTCTACTAAATTTTTCTTTCTGAGGTTCAATGGACAAAAAAGTAATTAGGAAAACATATGCCCAAATACATCCAAAAAATGCTCAAAACACTAGTTTCTAGAAGAATGTAGAAAAGACACAGGCTAAAGCTTCAGGAAAGTCAAATCATGCCAGAATTGTTTTAAAGCAGTTTAACTAGTTGGGAAAATACAAAAGGAGTAGCATTCTTCTTTAATACCTTCTGCTTCAACTCAGACAAGATGCGTCCTAAAACTCGGAATTTTCCAGAATCTAAAATCAAGTCCATGTCTAACTGGAAGTTATTAATGTGTCGATACTGTTTACAAAGTACATGTAATTCAAAGTCTGTCATAACTTCCATATCTTCAAAGATCAGGTCAGGGTTAGCCTCACAATGTGTAGGTTCCTCAAAACAAAACAATATACATTTCAAAATAAAGATAATTTATAATATGATCAGAACAATCTAATAAAATTGTTCACATTTGATAAAATACATAATCCTAGAACATTTTAGAGCAACAGATTTAGCAAAGAAAACTAACATTCATTTTTCAGGTATAATAAAGGGGGGAAAGTTCTTATTGTTTTAGAGATAACATACTGAAATATTTACAGATGAAATAATGACTAGAATTTGGTTCAAAATCATCCCCGGGAGGGTTGTAGATGAATCAAGAGCAGTGTCATTGCAGATGAGAACTGCAGAAAATGAGTGAAGGTTATATGGCAGATGATTTCATTATACAACTCTCTCCCCTTTTACATGTTTGAAATTTTCCATAAGTTTAAAATAATATAAAAAAAATTTAAAAAGCAAATGGTTGGGGCCGACCCTGTGGCTTGGTGGTTAAGTGCGTGCGCTGCAATGCTGGTGGCCTGGGTTCGGATCCCGGGTGCGCATCGAGGCACCACTTCTCCCTCCATTCTGAGGCCGAGTCCCACATACAGCAACTAGAAGGATGTGCAGCTATGACATACAACTATCTACTGGGGCTTTGGGGGGAAAAAATAAAATAAATAAAATCTTTAAAAAAAAAAAAAAAAAAAAAAGCAAATGGTTGCTTTCAACACAATGTATCTATAAGAAGAAATGAGGGTAGGTGCCACAGGAAAATGAGGCAAAAATAAAGGGTAATGGCTAAAACTGTAGACAAAATACAATAAAGAAGAAACCAAATGAAGAAAATAAGTAGAGAAAAATGACTCACTACCCAGGACATAAAATCTGAGAGATCTTTTTGGTAAAAAATAAATAAAATAAAGAAGTGTGTTATAGAAGTCTAGATGAAGAGCTGGCAAACTTATCCTGAAAAGGGCCAGACAGTAAATATTTTAGGCTCTGTAGGCAAAACGATCTGTTTCAAAACTATTCAACAGTGTCCTTGTATTGAGAAAGCAGTCAGACAACACAGAAACAAAAGGGTGTGGCTGGGTTAGAATAAAACTTTATAAAAACAGCCAGTGCTGTATTTGGCTCTAAGGGCAGTCTGCTGACTCTTGATGTAGACTGTTAGGCTGTCTTGGTTCTTACGTCCCCCAAAGTATCTTGAACTTTGTGTTAAAATTATTTTCCTTAAATATGTGGTTCAAGGGTTAATATGCTCACTAGGTTTGATGATCTGATTTTTAGTTCAACAATTTAACCTCATGTATAATAGTGTTAATAAAGCTCAATGTTAGCACAATATGAAATCCTTACCTTTAGCATAAGCTGAGACATTTCCTTGAGTTTTTCAGCTGTGTAATATTGGCGATGTAATAAAGGATGATTGGCCATTTTTCTCAATTGCATCATGACATTGCACATTTCTGTGTTTTTTTCTGTGATCCAAAGAGTACACATTAAAAAAATAAAACAAAAACCAAGCTGATAGCTGTTTGTTGAAATATATCTCAATGCAAACAAAAGTTTTAAAATCATTTCTTCAAATTCCAACTAATTTAAAAACATGAGCAAATCCTACTATCACATGACTAAACAAAATGCAGCCCCAGTACAGGACTATTTTTCACATAAAATTGTGAAAATCAGATTATACCCATGTTATTGATAGATTTTTTCAATCTGTTGAAGAGACCCAAATAGAGTTGCTCCTGCTTCTCTGACATTGCACACAACTCAATTTGATCTTTCTTGGGAGGTAGCTGCTTGAGAACCTGAGAAAGAAAAACAGTTTAAGCAGATCACTCAAATAAAGAGGACAACAGATTTTTAAAAAACAATCATAATAAAATATATGTAGATAAGAGTTACCTCTTCTTTTACTCTTCTGAGAATAAATGGTTTTATAATTTGTTTTGCATGTGCTATTCTCTCCTTTTCATATATACTTTGCTCATCTGCTGATTTCTAAGTAAAATAAGAACATATCCTTTTAAAAATTATTCATTTCAATGATCACAAGAACAAAGTTACACAACACGAAAATCTCCCTCACTACAATCTGAGTTATTTTCCCCAGAAACTCAATTCATCCTAGATGGAACTTCCTATTTGAATTCTGGACTATAATCTACTTCTTAAAGCTCCATGCGTATTGTGAGGTTTTGTGGTATGTAATCGTGAACCCTGCTGAGGTAATGCAATTGAACTGTACTAGGCTGGTGTTCAGAAATCATTAACTGAGGTGTCATTACTGATTACCTAGATAACTTGCATGAAAACAAGAGTGTGTGTGTGTGGAAGGTGGAAGGAGGTGGGGGGAAAAAGTGGGGGTGGGGAGAGAGAGAGGTAGAAAACTTGTCTTTATTTGTGGAAAATGGCCCCAAAAGAAAGCTAGAGCAGGTGATGCAAATCATGTGGTCTCAAAAATGAGGATAATTTCCTAGTCAAAACCTGTTAATTTTGGAGAATTAAAGAAATGGACTTCTAAGACGTGAAGGAGTTCTTCAATATCCTATGATCTGCTAGGCCATCCAGTGGGAGGAAATATGTTAGTGAAAGCTAAAAAGGCAGTTAATTTGCAGTGAAAGAGTATCACAGAAAATTCTTGCACAATATATGTGCCTTGGGAGAGAGTCTAGAATCTACATAAACATTGCTGTATTGGAAAATCTGGGAGTTTTTGAAGACTATACTATACTTTTTTAATCAATGGGGAGAAAATTAACCAGATTTTTATTCTAAATAGGATTTCTTTACTATAACTTTTAAAAATTGTTACTTTCCTATTTATGGACTTCTATTTCAAAACATATTTCCCATTATAGGAATTTTCTGGATATTCTACCTTTGCTCAGTTCTACAGTTTACCTATTAAAAAAACGCTACTAATTTACTCGACTAATTTTAATAAAAAAAGAAGACAATGCTCAAACCTTCCCCACATATTATATATCTGAGCTCTCTACTAATTTAAAATTGTCACTCTTCAGAAAATTAGGATATTAAAAACCCAAGCTTTTAGATGTTAATTATTGAAGTCACCAATTTATTTTCCATTTTATTTTGGCTGACTTTCCAACTCATCCAAATAAAGGGATATCAACTACTTAAACTTATTTCACAGTGCACATGCATTATGAAAACAAGAAAACAGAGACAAAATAGAAAAATGGCCCAGGTGAAACACAAAATGTCCTATTTTGGAGAAAACATGAATTTATGCTTACTGTCTTAGAAGAAAACATTCTTCGTATTTCACTGGTGCTGCTACTAAACATGTGTGGCATAACAAAATTCAACAGTGACATAAGTTCTAAGAGATTATTCTGTACAGGTGTGCCTGTGAGCAGCAAACGATTATTTGCCTGTGAATGAAGGTAAAATTTAGATTAGTTTTTTTTAATAGCCACATTCTTTTTGTCTGCCCTCTTCAGTGGGGAAGAAAAAATTAAAACCATTATTAACAATGTAACATTCTGTGATGAAAGATTAGTAATTTAGAAAAATTATCTATTGTAGTTTAAGGCAGAATGTAAAACTAATGGTTTCATTTTATAAGGAGGTAACTTGTGTCCTCACATCTCTTTTATGAGGTAATGAAAGAAGAGAGATTACAGTTGATATTCATAAAGTTTATCATATAGAACAGGGGTTGGTAAATTGAGGGTCATGAGCCAAGAATGGTTTTTACATTTTTAAAGTGTTTAAAGAAAAAAGCAAAGAACAAGTAACAGAGGTTGAATGGCCCACAAAGCATGAAATATTTACTATCTGGTCCTTTACAAAAAAACTTTGCTGACCCCTGATATAAAATACAATATACATTAAAATACACAATCTAAAATTTTATCATAATTGGAAAAATTCACAGAACACTCTCTTACATTAATTGTCATAAGGTGCTGGTAGCGGATGGAGCCCATATTCTTCAGCATATGGCCCTCATCAAAAATTGCATAATTAAGTTTCAGCCGTCGAAACAGACTACGGTCATCAGAACTGCTGATTGCACAATTATACCTGTCACCAAAGAAAAAGAAATCTCTAAAGTTATACTGCTAAGAGCCTGGACTCTAGTGAGATTTAATGTTTTGTAAAATTATTTTTATTTATACATTTCTAATAGCCAGTATCTAAAAGATACCACCAGACACAGTTGTTGCTCAAATAAATACTGATGTACTTGTATCCAATTATCATTGTTGTACAAGTAACCAAGGTATATAAGTTGCAATATGTAGTTGAAAGAAAATGTAAATGTTATACACACCTAAGAGGAGGTCAATTTGGGGATAATTTATATGTAATCTGCCATTGTTATACACTTTGCTCGTGAACTGTTTTATTTTACACAAAGCCTAAACATTTCTGTTAAGAACATAACACTATTGTGTTAAAGTAGTAGAGTACATCCAAGAAGTAACAGTTAATAGCAGCTAGCAGTACAAGACTATATTTGAACATAGAGTCCATTTTATTAAGACAAATTTGGGACAAATTCTTTTAATCATGGCCTCGTAAAGAAGTCAGTAGAGAGAAATAATAACCAAATACTGACAGTTAATATGAAGCCTGAACTAACTTATATAATAGGTGCAACATGAAAGCATTAAGTTTTCTGCTAGATATTTATGACCAATAGTTACCACCAAGTAATGATTAACTTATTCAAAGTTATATTTTCCATCCTTACTTCTATTCTAACTCAAATTTTTCATTCAGAGAGATTTCATTGTATTTAGTAGTAACATTTGTTTACAAGTTAGTAATATTATCAATCATTTTGGTAGGATATCTTAAATTTTACTTCAAGTTTAACTGAGAGTCTTATTATAAGACTAGGCTTTTCAACCAAGCTATAAGAACCCTTTTATAACCACTGTCAGTCATCTAATGTATTAGCAAAATCTGCTATCTCGGTGTTACACACCACACTGAAAAATGCCTGAATCCTCAACATAAGTCATTCCATTACATTTCTTGCATTGTTCTTAGCATAAATTTTCTTTCGTATTACTACTAATGGTTTTAAAAGATTTTTTTAAAATTGGGGGGGCTGCACAAAATTTTTTTTCTCAATACTTACGTGGTCACAATTACATTGTATTCTTCATATTTACTATGAATGTTATACCTAATCTGTTTACGCTCTTCTTGAGAACCTAGAATTTAAAAACAATAGACATATACTGATTGTATTTTACTGTATATGGATTTAAAGAAATTTCCAAAGTTAAAAGCAAAATGACATATTCTTACCATAGTAACAGAGCACCTTTAAAGTGGGGCACCATAAATTAACTTCCCTTAACCAGTTATCTGTGAAACAAAAGAGATATTACTTGCATCTGCCACAATAGGGTATGTGTGTGTAGTGAAATGAACACTGAAGTTTGACAAGTTATACCCAGAAATTATTCTTTTATAAAATAATACAAGATGACTTTTTAAAATCACAGACCCTTCACAATTTTACTCCTGATGATTAAAATGATTCTGAGGTGGCATCAAAATGAATGGGAGAGGACCAACCATTATATTTACAGATGATTATTAATTTCCAATTTAAAGAGTTTTTTTGTTACGTCATGCATATAAACATTCTCTTATTCTAGTCTACATCCAATCAATTGAGAAAGAATAGAACAGTAATTTGAGTGACAATGAACTGCATACTTTCTGACTCAATAAATGTTTAATTACATATTTAAAAGCACTTAGAAAAACTCTCTTAAATTAGTTACTCATTAAAGCAATTTAAAAGTATTATGAAAACAAAATAAAGATCTTATCAAATGGTCCTTGATCTACATTTGATTTATTTTCTTTTAAAAGACTTTCAGTACAATCAAACACACATACATACATGAAGGGGAAAGTGTATGGAGACCATAGAAGTTAATATTCACCTCCACAAACTAAGAAATCACACATACATGCATGGTTTTTCTTCTCCCTATATAAAACACTATACAGTCAAGTATGGTTGTCCACAGTATTACAAACCTATGGTTGATGCTGGAACAACAATCAAATGAGGACCTTTGTTACCCTCCTGATAGAGGTATGCCAGGAATGCAATGGCTTGAATAGTTTTTCCTAGGCCCTAAAATTAAAAGTTTAAAAGACAATATATGAAATTTAAACATAAACAAAAAACCAAATAAATACTGGAAAATACAAAAGACAAGACAGAATTTCTGGTTTTATTTGATTCCCCATAATGCAACTCTATGAGAATTTCTACTATGTTCTTAGTTCTCAATGACAGATAAAACAGATTGTAATCTCCAAGTGATATCACAACTTAGTTAATAAGCACGATGTATCTTAACTGCTAGTTAATACATGACATACACTGGGGCTGGCCCCACGGCCTAGTGGTTAAGTTCAGCACGCTCCGCTTTGGTGGCCCGGGTTTGGTTCCCAGGTGTGGACCTACACCACTTGTCAGCAGCCATGCTGTGGCGGCAACTCACATACAAAATAGAGGAAGAGTGGCACAGATGTTAGCTCAGGGACAATCTTCCTCAGCCAAAAAAAAAAGTGACACATTAATATGGAAGACCTTTGCATTGTATATAAAGGATATGATCTTGGTAATTGTTTATATAAAGCAAACGTTTAATAAACACTGGACAGACTGAGCACAATGTTCCAATGACTAACTAGAATTGAATATATGCCTATCCTATTACCCAGCAAGTCCACTCCTAATATATTTCAAGAGATATGAGATCATATGTCCACAAAAAGAGGTGGGTAAGAATGTTCATAATAGTTTTATTATAATAGCTAAACACTGGAAATAACCTATATTTTCATCAACAGGAGAATGAATAAATAAGTTGTAGCAGATTTATACTATAGACTACCACACGCTAATAAAAAACACCAACTACTGATACATGTAAGAACACAGATGAATCTCAGTAACTTTATGATGCACCAAATGAACCAGAAACAGAGTATATATGGTATGGTTCTATTTATATAAAGTTCAAAATCAGAAAACATTAATCTGTGGTGACAGGCATTAGCGGCGGTATAACTACTGAACAGGAGGTTGTGGGAACTTTTTGGGAGGATGGAAATGTTGATCTGGCAGGTAGTCAGTCACATGGGTGTACATATATGGAAAAAGTCACTAAGCTGAACATCTGTGCATTTTACTGCAAGTAAATTATATATTATAAGTATTGCTTTTTTTTTTTCTTTTTAAAAAAGGCTATTGGGGTTAACTCCTCAGGGGAGCTATGTATTACCAACTGTTATGAACTAAATTGCCCCCACCACCCCTAAATTCATGAGTTGAAGCCCTAACCCACAAAGTGACTATATTTGGAGATAGGGCCTTTAAGAAGGTAATTAAGGTTCAATGAGGTCACAAGCATGGGGACCCAATTCTCCATCTTAAAAGAAGAGAAAGAGACACCAGGGATGTGTATGCACAGAGAAAAAGCCAGGTGAGGACACAGCAAGAAGGCAGCCATCTGCAAACCAAGGAGCTCTCTCAGCCTCAGGAGAAACCAAACCTGCCAACACCTTGATTTCAGACTTCCAGACTCTAGAACTGTGAGAAAGAAATTTCTGTTGTCTAAGCCACCTAGTCTTTAGTATTTTGGTTTAGCAGCCCTAACAGACTAAGATAATAACTTATCATAAATATTGCGCTTTACAGGTTACAAATATAGTTTCACATAATATACCTCATTTGATACTAAATATAACCTTTGATGTAGAAATTAGCTATTTTTATTAATATTAGCTGGAGATTAGGTCATTTGGTAAGGATCAGACAGCCCATGAAAGGCAAAGTTGGGACCCAAAACTCAGATTTAATTCCCAAGTCAAGTTTTTCACAACTGTAATGTTCTATATTCTACATCTAATTTCAGTAACTATTTTGAAATCCTACATATATTATTCACTTTTCTATCAGATAAACAGCATCCTGTTTTTTGTTTTTTTTTAAAGATTTTATTTATTTATTTCCCCCCCAAAGCCCTAGTAGATAGTTGTATGTCATAGCTGCACATCCTCCTAGTTGCTGTATGTGGGACGTGGCCTCAGCATGGCTGGAGAAGCGGTGCATCAGTGCGCGCCCGGGATCCAAACCCGGGCCACCAGCAGCGGAGTGCGCGCACCTAACCGCCAAGCCACAGAGCCGGCCCAACAGCATCTTGTTTTAATGATAGTATGATGTATGTGTGGGAATAGTGTTAAAGTACTAAAGATTACTAGAAGCTAACCAGGGAACACAGGTCATTTTTTTTGTTAATTTTTATTTTAGAAATCTAATACACAATGCAATACATATATAGTCAATAAACATTTTCTCCACTGAACATGCCTCATTTTTAATAAACACTTTAAAAATAAAAGTTTAGCTGGAAGAAGGAAGTTAAGGTTAGATTGAAGATCAAGTTTCTAAGTGACAATATCTGGACTACCGGCTGTAATCAGCTTCCTAAGATTAGCTTCAAGCAAATGTGATTTGGGAAAGAAAAGAAACTCACAGACGTTCAATAAAAGTAAAATGGCAGACATGATGATGATGATGTTGCTGATAAATGTGTGGGTTTATTTACTGTCAAGGACAGGTATCTATGATAAATTTTAAAGGCAGCTATAGAAAAGCCCATATAATACAATATCATTTAGTTTTACATATATATGTATATGTATGTATGCACACACACACCTGCAGAAGAAAATAACTAGAAAGATACACACCAAAATAGTACTTATCTTAAGGTGGTAGGATTACAGGTGATTCTGACTTTTTAATGTATTTTTACATAATGTTTAATGTTTTAAACACGTATATTTATTAATTTGATAATCTGAAAGACAACAAACCCATTTTCATTTTGGGGAGAGGAGTGAGGGGGCTAGAGCTAAAGCAAGCAATATAAAACTGGGAGGGGTGAGAGGCATTATAAGAGACTGAGGTGAGAGCAGTAAACTACAGGGTCAAAGAAAATTTTAATTTTTTTTTTATGTCTGTTTGGTTTTTTTTTTGTAAGGAAGATCAGCCCTGAGGTAACATCTGATGCCAATCCTCCTCTTTTTTCCTGAGGAAGATTGGCCCTGGGCTAACATCCGTGCCCATCTTCCTCTACTTTACATGGGACACCTCCACAGCATGGCTTGACAAGCAGTGCGTCAGTGCACACCCGGGATCTGAACCTGGAACCCCGGGCTGCTGAAGCGGAGCGCGCACACTTAACTGTTGCACCACTGGGCTGGCCCTGAAAATTTTAACTTTTTAATGACAGCAAGGATGTCTCTCTCTCTCTTTTTTTTTTTTTTGGTGAGGAAGATTAGCCCTGACCTAACATCCGTTGCCAATCTTTGTCTTTTCTTTTGCTGAGGAAGATTGGCCCTGGCCTAACATCTGTGCCTATCTTCTTCTACTTTATATGTGGGACGCCTGACACAGCATGGCTTGATAAGCGGTGCATACGTCCACGCCTGGGATCTGAAGCTGTGAACCCTGGGCTGCCAAAGCAGAGCACATGAACTTAACCACTATGCCACCGGACCAGTCCCAAGGTTGTCTTTTAATGACAAATCCTAGAAATAGAGTACTACTTACCATTTCATCTGCCAAAATGCCATTAAGTCCATGTTTATGTACCAACGCCAGCCAATTCAAACCAACCTTCTGATAGGGCTTGAGTGACAAGCTGGTAAAGAGAGAGTTACCAAATATTACAGATTTATACTTCAGTAGTTTTATCCACTAGTTTTCTTACATAAGGTTTAGGCTTACAATGCACACAAAAACTGAAATACCTAGGTCTAGTCTTACCTTTTGACTTACTGTTATAAGCTGTTTACACTTACTTTAAAAAATGAGCCCAAAACATAATACATATATCTTATCTTCTCAAATTTTATTCTTTGTTGATTTATTTCTTCTGGCAATAAGAATTACAAAAAATATTTCCATATTCAGTCATAATGTAATATCACCAAATTAACTAATTCTGTAAATGATCAGAATACTAACTATGATAACATATTACTAATATTACTAAATTGTACTGTACTAATTTGAATTTTAGCACATTAAGAAACTTAAAGTATTAGGATACAAACACAAGTATAATTCGCTACTTTGTCAGGCTGACTTAAACACTTTCTGAATGAATGCCAATCACCTCTAACGTCAGTGGTATGTACGTTTCTGGAACGTATGTATTTTTCTGGTATGTATGTGTGTATTTATGTTTGAACTATGTATAAATGTAAATTTGCCAGACATCAATGAACATCAGCGAGCAGAAAATACCGGGCAAGTGTCAAAAATGTTATTTAATTTGGAAACACATACACAGACTAATCCCTGGGAATAACTTGTTTGCAAAGTATTATGGGAGGGTGATAATGGACACAAGCAATAGTTTTTTCCAAATGCTCAAGTGGTTAAAAACAGTTATTTACTAAACATCTATTAATTACAGATACACAAAGATATCATTTTCAAGCATCACCTCATTTAATCTTTTAACATATGATAAAGGTAGCTATTGTCAGTTTAACAGATGAAAAAACCTGAGGCTCAGTAACTTGCCTGAGGCTGCATGGCTACAAAGTGTTCCAGCTAAGATTTTAACTCAGGAAGTCTATCTCACTAGGAAGCCTTTTCTCATATTCACTGGGACAGCACACACCCTATATTAACATGAAAACCCAGGACAAGGTCACACCTCTCATTCTCCAGCTTTTATCCTGTCTCCTTAATTTCCTGTTACACATACTATGTGCACATAGGGAAGGGGTCTGGACATAGCTATGGCATAATAAATGGTTAGGGAGTCAAATTCTGAAATCAAGTCACCTTATTTAGAACAGGGGTAAAAGAGAGGGGACAGAAAGATATCCATCTTAAATTAGAATCTATGTTCCAACTATGGGGTGTGCAATCTATAAAACATTTATCATTTGAAAAAATTACAAGTATAGGTAGGGAAAAATCAGTATTGCTGAATCAGTAGTACTATCTGTAGTACTACTGAATACATTTCACTTCTTAAAATGGCTTTGCCTTCTTGGACTACAAAAGTAATAATAAATAGAACATATTATCATAGATATTTTAATTTTCAGATCCAAATGAATTCTTTCTACTACAGTAGTGATGAGAGTAAATGCTAATATTGGAAGGCTTACCATATTTCAGACACTGTACTATTGGCTTTACATGCATTATTACTTCATTTAATCTACATTATAAAGTAGATACTATTATTATCCCCATTTTACAGATGAGAAGTTCTCTGGCCTTCAGAGAAGTTAAGTAACTTGCCCAAGGTCACACATCTATCCAAATCCATGCCTGCAGTGGCAGACGGTGGTATCTAATCCAGGTCTGATCCAGAGCTCAGCCCTTAACCACTAAACAGCAAACATGAAAAAGTTCTCTTTCTCTGACCCACGCACTCTATGATCAAAACTGAGTTCTCTGACTTTTCTGAGTCCTTTGCAATGTCTTAGTCATCCCACATACATAAGGTTCACATTTCATGAAAATGATGAAACTGGATAAGGTAGAAATATTAACATCACTTATTTATAAATGCATTGAATGGCCAACATGCTACTCCAATGTAAATCTATCACAAATAGCCAAGAAATATTCTTAACAAAAATTACTCAATTTCTTCATCACCAACACATGTTGAGAAACGAGCCTGTTAAAATATTCTTCACTATACATAAAACTTTAAAAAGTGATGAGAAAATTTTGAGAAGCAACTACTACATAGAATTCTTCATTCAAATAAAATTGTTTCATCCATGATCACAAAGCAGTTCTGTAGCTGTTTTGGTTAGGACATTAAACAGCTTTGTTATACTGAAATATTTGTTTTAAAAATATATTTGTGTGTGTATATATATGCTCCTCTGCTAAACTCACCTAAATTACAAGTAACTTTCTGTTGCTTAGTATCACCACAGTACTGCTCATCACAGATCCTTTCTTCAAAATGCACAAAGATCAATGAAAATGCAGTTTTGACAAAGACCTTTTAAATCCAATTCACTTGTTATGACCATTTTTTTTTTTTAAAAAAAAACTATATTCTTTCTCTAGCAGGCTCTAAATTTAGATGTAATCATACTTCCCATTTACTTTGATATTCTACAGTTTCCTAAGCATTTTCATGACTGCATATGAACCCCAACCACCAGTTTACAGATTAGCACGTGGGTTATCGAAATGGTAGGAACTACACCCTAGGCCTTCTGCAGTAGTTAAAAGTGCTCTCTTCTCAACAGGTGACTATAAATATCTTTAAACTGAAGGTTTTCTTACCTCCCACCAAGGAAAAAAAAGATTTTAAGATTTTCTGAGATCAGGAAAGAAAATGAGGCAGCATGTTATTTTGAAGTTACTTCTTTTGTTAGGGAAAAAAAAAATCCTTACAGACAGTTACTATTTCTTTTCAGAGTGAAAATTAATTGGGTTTAAATTTCCTGTCAGAGAAACGCATATCAAAATTATTTTGAAAGGTGAGAAAGGCCTGAAATAGAAACAACAAGAGTACATACGATGTGCTAAATTTGAGTTTAAAATGCAGAAATACAGGGCTAGACTGGCTTGAAGTAGTTCATATGAAACAGATTAGAGATGCTAGTTGACCAAAAGTTTCTGTCCCTTAAGTGTGACATGGCTGCTGAAAATACTACCACAACATTAGTTTGTACTAACAGTAGTAGTCAGAGTACTAAAGTATTTCCATCCTAGCACTGAGTCAGTCAAACCACACCTGCAGTACTGATCTGTATTCACATCAATACCAATGGTTTCACAGTGACTGTTTAGGAACACGATAGGGACCATCTTGTCGGGTTGAGGACGGACAAGATCAGAAGAATCTTGGCAGATTTAGCCCAGAAAAGACAGGACACACATGATTAAATACAGTTTATACTGAACATGTGAGAAATCTTTTCAGTTAAAACAGTTTAAAGCTGGTAAATTTTAGACAAATTGCTTAAGTGTGAGGGATGGCTATACCTATGGTGGGAATAAAATGAGAAATACTGAGGTTTTCTTTTTCTTTTCTCTCACTGTATTATATTTTAACTTTAGGCAATTTTAGTTTTGACATTTTAAAATAAAGATTATGAATGTAATGGTTTTGAGATACATATGAGAATTTTTATTCTTCTCTGCAAAGACTTTATTTTTAACAAGGATTTATGGTATGTCTGCATTTCCTTTATCTCTAAAAGGTAATTTTCTTCTGTTATAATTCATATAAATTTGTAACAGGAAAATAAACAGTCAACATAATTTTACTTCAAATTAAACTTTGCTACAAAGAATTTATTCTGTTAAGAAAAAGCATGACCAGGCTGGCCCGGTGGCACAGTAGTTAAGTTCGCGCCTTCCACTTTGGTGGCCCAGGGTCGCCAGTTTGGATCTTAGGCGCGGACCTACTCACCGCTCATCAAGCTGTGCTGAGGCGGCATCCCACATAGAAGAGCTACAACTCTACAACTATAATACACAACTATGCACTGGGGCTTTGGGGAGTAAAAAGAAAAAGAGGAAGATTGGCAACAGATGTTAGTGCAGGGCCAATCTTCCTTAAAAGAAAGAAAGAAAGAAAGAAAAAGCATGATAGCTTATTCATCAGGATAGTCTAACGTTTTCCTCTGTGCTAATGAAGACTTTCCCAAGGCAAGTAAACTATCTTAAATGTCTCCATACTAGGCAGCCATGGTGCCTGGCCAGTGTACCAAGTAAAACTGCCTATGCAACGCTTACCTTGGCTAAAAACGAAAACCAAGACAACAAATTTCACCCCCTAAAAGTGAATTTATATAAGCTCTAAAGAGATCATACAGGTTTTTAGAAATTGTACTTTGGACTAGATCCAAGAAGCACTTAAAAAAAAAACTTCTTCTCATCTAAATATTTCATTTAAAAAAATCCTCAGTCTAATGGAAAGGATAGCTTATTACCTGATCATACTATTTACAAATAACAGGACTTTGTGGATGTAGGTTTAAGAGAGAAATTTTTTAAGTGATGCAATAAAGCACTTGATTTTTTAAAATCCAAATTATGATAAAGTAGACTCAACTGGGTAAGTCTTGTAGAGTGAAGAACTCCCCATATCCAATGCTGTAGAACAAGAAGGAGCAGCTCCAACTACACTTTTAGGAGATGAATTTGCTGACATGGCCATAGTTCTTTCTATGCAACAGAGAAAGAGCTTCTTTGTGGGAACTGCATCACGTTTCCCTACACCATCCCATAGCACCCTAGAAGGGCACAGAAAAGATTGTAGCTTACTATTAAAGGCCAGTAACCATACCTTGATTTTTTTTCATTATCTTGATTTTAATTAACCAATGATCAGCAAATATGCTTTGATCATTAACTTAGAAAAATACCAGAAGTAGTAAATAAAATCACCAACTAAGGTAATTGATTTTCATGAGACCCTACTGCTAATCTTACTAAATACCTATTAGAAATATTTTTAATAGATGTAACCCATTTTTAAAGTTCTATAACACTGCATAATACGGATAAACCACAATTCATTCTAACTGTTCTCTGATTTTAGGAACTTGGATTATTTCCATGTTTTTGCCACTATAAATATTATCACAGTAAACAATTTTATACATTTTTTAAAAAGGAAGTATTCTGAACAGTTTTGAGTCCCCAAACCACTTAAAAATGAACTCTTAAAGAAAGTTCAAAACAATCTCCCCCATCCCAACATCCCAAAACCATGCAAAATGTAGGTGTTCTAAAGTACAAAATGCCATTTTAATATGTACTGGCTGCTGGATAAATTTCTTAGTGAAAATAATTTAGTGTGTATCTTTTGCAAGAATTCTGACATTTTACTGAAAGCAGCAGTTTTGAAGAATATACTTTTTATAAACATACTTTTTATAATCTTTCCTTATATAATGTATTTGATAAAGTGTCCTCTTTGTTTCTGATGTATTTCTACCCCTAAAAGAGATTTAAAAATCCGGGCTTTTGAAAGCATTTAAAACGTTTAATCAGATATAGGATATTTCATTTCATTTATGATTTAAAAAAATTGAGCTAAAACAAATTTTTACATTGATGTAATTAAGTAGCCGACTTTTTGAAGCACCAAATTACGTAAAGGGGTAGCTAAAACCACCTTTTCAGTTGTCGTGATTATATATGAAACTATCTGTCAACAGAAAAGGAAAACATAGGTTATATAAGACCATAAAATTTCCTCCCTCTGATTTGTAATGATATAATGGAGTAAAATACCCTGATTGGGAAGTGGGAGAAGGAATCAACGAAAAATAATTCATATACCACTTTTGTGCCATTTTAGGAAACCTTGGGTTTCCCTTTTAACATTAGTTTTCACATCACTTCCATATTTAAGTCCCCTAGGCACAAAACAGAAATAAATTCAGAATTTTTATACAACTGGGATAAAATAAATACATGTGTACAACAAGTATTACCTTTGGTTTAGAATGGAGGGTTGTTCTATGTTCCATCCACCTCCATTTCCAGTGAGCATGGTAACTTGTTTTGTCAACTTATTTGAAATGTCTTCACATTTGTTCATAAGCCTTATAACTACATCCCTTTCTTGGATCAGTGTTTTACAGTGCCATATCAAATCTTCTGATAAGCCATTGGTTTTGGACATCTTTGTGAACTACAATATGAAAAGAAAAATAATTTAACCGTTTAGATCTAGTAAACAGAAGACCAATCTCAATCTCTTTCTTTATGAGGGAAAGAAGTTTGTTAATTTAAACTTTTACTGATGACCTTAATCGAGGACTAAGGGAACCTGATTCTTCACGTCTACATTTGAAATTCACATGTTGCACTTTAACAAATTCTACTGTCACCTGAAACACATCGTGTTGAAATAAAATATATCTTTCTTCCCAAAATGCACAATCCCAAGCTTGTTACTTTGACCCTGGTAGCTGTTCTCTTACAGGAGAAACTCTAAAGTAATTGTTAATGTCTCCTATCAAGTTTTGTCTTCAAAATCTCAGGTTCACCTTTATTACCAAAAGTAACAGTATCAAATGTAATAACTGCACCCCTGACCTCTTGCCTCCATTCTTCCCACTTCCTATGACATGTGACTGTGAGATTCATCCTCCTAAAACAGTTTTCCGTACCTATCATCAAAGTGTAACCCCTCAAGCTTTCAAAACTCCAATTAATATTTGTCACTTGATATTTTACTCCTAAACTGAGACCTAAACTGAGACTATTATTTGGAAAGATATTGCGTGAATCAAAAGTTAACTACGACCAATTCAATAATTGCATAAAACTTAAGAAAAAAATCAATTTCAATACAACACTTGTATAAACAGTTTTATGTGAAAACTCAAAGAATTTCTTTCAAAATGTATTTGTATTTATTTTTCTAAAGGAGACACTGAATACTTCATAATATAAAAGCTGTAACAGATTTTTTCCATATGGATAGCTGAAGAACATTACAAAAAATATTTTTGGTGAAAAGGATTAGAAAGCCCAATAGCTGTTGGAAGCTAACCATCCTGTTGGGCAAAAAGAAAAATCCCATAATCCAGAACTGAATAAAAGAAACTAAAGTAAAATCATCTGTTAGGATAAAACCACACATGATTTTGATTCATGTCATCTTATTTAGCATATTCTTTCAAGTTACAACAAGAATCACATTAACTCGAAATAATCTCTGTGATCACAGTATTTCTAAGATCACAGAGAAGCTCAAGCAATAGAAATTCAACACGGGATATACTAAGATAATTTCATAAAAAATGCAGTTTATAATAATATACATTGTTAATATCTAACCTAGAATAAGTTGGTAAGAAATAAAATTTTCAATCTATTCCAAAGCCATGTTATTAATGTACCACAGGATTAAAATACAAAACAAAAACTAAGTACTTCATAAAATGACACTGTGAAATATGAAGTTATTTGCACATTACTTGCCATTTACACAAGGATAACACTCATAATCACAATGTGGCCTCCCATTTTGTGCTTTCCAGGGAAAAGATTCATACAGAAACAGCAGGATATATAAGAATCAGTGACTTGAAGATTTTAAGGAGGTTCTATTAGAACTTTTAATTAAAATATTTTAGTTTTCAAATGAAATCCCAAAATTATAGGCCAAAAACCCCAATCTCATGCCTATTACAGCGTGTGTGTGTGTATGTGACAGTGATACGTATGTGTGTGAGAGAACCAATGAGGAATAACCAGGAAATAAAGAAGCAATATATATTGTGTGCCTTGTATGTGCTAGAAACTACTAGATGTCTTTTATTCACTAACTCATTAAATCCTCACAACAATTTCAAGATTGGTCCGCTAATTCTGGATGAATAAACTAATGTTCAATTTCCAATGACATAACCGGGAAAAGAGATTCCAAAGTATATGCTCTTTTCTTTTCATTATAATTAGTACCTCCCTAAATAAAAAAAATTTAAGACCTTAAAATTTAAAAACACAAAAAACTGTTTTTTCTGTAACCAATCACCACTTATTATGTTCTTATATTTTTTTAGCAAGTATTACCCTGCTGGTGAAGGTACATGGTATACAGATAGACACAGTCCCTGTACTCATGTGGTTTACAGTCATCGGGAAAGACATGCAACGAACAATTTTAAGTGTAGCAACTGTATCACAAGGGAAAGAACAAAATTCCAAGGGCACATTTCGCAAGGAGACTAATAATCTAGGATCTAAGAAATCCTTTCAGAGTAATAAGGTCAGAGAGACCTTATTAATAAAAAAACTGTTTTGATCCAAAGAAGATCAATTCAATATGTCAGAACCTAGAGAAGTAAGAGATAAGCTAACCCTACAAAAAAGAAACAACCAGACGTTACTGTCTCCTGATGAAAGAACACATCCCCAACCACAACAGTAAGGGTGGGAGCAGTCAACCTTCTAGTTATAATTTTACAGAAGATAGTGGACCAGTGGAATGTGTTCAACTATACTAGAGAAGTCCAGACTGGGAAGCCACAGAACAAATGAGCCAGTTTCTTCAACAAAGGTATTACAAGAAAAGAAAGTGAGAGAGAGAGAGGGATGGAGAACCCATGAGTTAAAAAGACCTATCAAGCAATCTCAGTATGGGGACCTTATGTGCATCCTAATTCAAACTAACTATAAAAAACCAAACAAAATGGGTGGCATAGCGGTTAAGTTTGTGCGCTCTGCTTCCAAGGCCCAGGGTTTGTGGGTTCGGAGCGGCATGGACCTAGATACCACTCACAAAGCCTTCCTCTGGAGGCATCCCACATACAAAACAGAGGAAGATGGGCACAGATGTTAGTTCAGGGACAATCGTCCTCAAGCAAAAAGAGGAAGACTGGCAACAGATGTTAGCTCAGTGCCAATCTTCCTCACCAAAAAACAAACAAAAAAACCAAACAAACAAATATTTATGGCATTTAAAAGAAACTGGAAATTTGAACACTGAATGGATACTTTCTAATATTAAGGAATTATTGATGATTTTTATTAGGTATGACAATTTTATTGTGGTTTTGTTTAGGGGGGAAAAAGTCTTTTTTGAGATATATACTTAAATTTTTATAGATAAAATGAGGTCTGAGATTTGTCTCAAAATAATATAAAATGGAAGGAAGTGGATGAGGGTATAGATGAAACAAGATCAGACATAAGCTGGAAATTGAAGCTAGTGATGAGTACATGGGGTTCATTATAGTATTCTAATTTTTATGTTTGAAACTCTTGTAGGGACAATGAAGGGGAGTGCAAAAGGCAACTCATTTCACATGTTGCAACAGTCTGAGATGGCTACTGAGACTTTCAATGGAACTTAACATTTTGGATATTTTTGAAGTCAAAATTGCAAAACTTAATTCCCTGGAGCTTCCCATTCTCCCTACCTCTCCCCCCACACAAGCCAACCAACATTGGAGATGATCTAAATTATTGTTTCGAGTTGAGAATTTAGATCTATCTAGTAGTGATACACTGTCCACAAATGTAAAACATCAGTAGACAGATTTCTGAGAAAGAGGTTTCATTGAATGATGAATCTGTTAGGATTAGATTCAGTTATGACTGACAGTAAATCCAGAACATCAGGGATTTAAATGAAACATAAGTTTATTTCTCTCTCACATAAATGAAGACAGGAAGAAGCATTTCAGATCTGGTATGGTGGCATCCACACCATAGCATGGCATCCAGAAATCAAGGATTCTTCTACTTTACTGCTTCATAATCCTCAGTAGGTGGTTCCTAAGATCACACTGACATCTCAACCAACAGGAAGAAAGGATCCTTTGAAGACACTTTCCACAAGTCATAATATACTCTTCCCGCTTACATCTCACTGGACAGAGCTTTGTCAAATTACCACAAGGGAGGCCGAAAAATGCAGTCTTAATATATTGCAGGTAATGTAATCTGCCATATATCTGTTTAAAAGCCCAGAGGGGGTTAAAAAAAGAGAGAAAAATGGTTTGATCTAAAACAGTTCAATTCAATACGGCTAAAATTGATATTGCAGCATAAGCACAAAACAACAAATGGTTTTTTAGCATTTCACTAATAATATATACAACACTTCCAATGCAAAATATTGTGAATATCTGCAGCTAACGTTTTCTAGGAGCCAGGCAGTTGAATGGGCATTTATTTTATTCAATCCTTAGACTTCCCCATAGGTCAGTACTATAATGACATCCCACTTAACAGATGAAGAAATAGACAAACAAGAGAGAATTTGCTTAAGGTCATGTAAATTGCTAGAAAATGTCAGAATTGGGATTCAAAACCAGGCCATCTAGTTCTACTACATTACTATTCACCTATCTCCTAGTATGTACTTACAAAACCAACAAATAAATAAAGAGGCATACATGGAATTCAAAAACAACCAATCCAACACAAGAGAGAAAACCAGATTCCTCAGGATGTCAAGGAAATGAGATCCTAAGGCTCAGGTGGCCTACAACACAACCAGTCCACACCGGAGCAAGTCATAAGATTCCAGAAGAGACTTCTTCAAGAAGATGAAACTGAAAGAATACCTGAAGTGTCTAAAAACTGGGGAAATTTAGACAACTGGGGAAGAGTTCAGAGTAGAAGTAATAAGTATATAGAAAACTAACCAAACAGAAAAATCAAGACAACTAATAACCAGAGGAAAAAAATGCTGAGCAAGGAAAAAAAGCAATCGTGTAGCATACTACATGGCTCAGCTATGAAAGGCATTTACGTAGTCATAACAATGTAGATACTAAAAAATGGTCTTCAAAATTACCATATTATTAACTTACACTGCCGGACTGGGCAATAGGAAATGGGCATTGAGGTGAGAAAGACAGTGAGAAGACAGCTTATCCTACTGTAACGTTATTATGTCCATAATGTTATGTCAATAGATAAGGACTGCAACTGAAAAATAAAAAATAGCATTATGTTTATATTACCTAGTGATATGCAAGTGATAAGAATCAAACAAAAGAAACGAAAGCAGTTATCTGCAGTATGGGAAATAGGCTGGGGAATGGGATAGATATGGACTTTTGGGGAGAACAAGCCTGTAGAATTATTTAAATTGTTAATTTAAATACATGTATAAATAATAAAAACCAAACAATTTTAAAAAAATCCAATCTTTAACTCCACAATATCTTCACCAGGGGTGTGGGTGGGTGGGGGGGGGAACTGGGGTTGGCTCTTAGTGAAAGGTGTAGGAACACTCTACTGTCATGTTACTGTTTCCTGAAGACAAAAAGCATTTAATAATTCTCTAAGTTATTTAGCTTTACCAAAAAAGGATTTAAAAAATATGAAGTACTCTGTAAATGCAGGATCTACTAGTAAATCTAAAGTTACTGATGAGTATAGTAAATATGATCCTGTTTACATAATATGAAATATACAAATGCATGCATAAATATATAGATGCTCAATAATGTCTAAGTGGCGGGTATCTTTGGTAGAATTTTTACATTCTTCTTTTTCTTGCATGTACTGCTTCAATTTTAGACACACACAAAAAAAAATCATTTACCCAAAAAATGATAAGGCTGTTTTTTTCAGAGGGAAAAGAAAAAAAAAGGAATTGCTACTTGCTGGATAATTATATGAAAAAAAGAACATCAATATGGCCCTGATTACTACCTCTTCGATTAAAAATTCAAGTATCACTCTAAGGACTTTCTTCTTTAAAAAAAGAGTCACACACTGAAGTACTTCTCTCTTGCCACAGTGTGTCACTCTTACAGTACAAATATCTTTGAATTTCTATAGAAAGGGGAAAATTGTTTAAAAGCAGATTTAATTCTCCACATAACAAGTAACATTCTTGAAGACAGAGTCCTAACCTCACTCACTGGTATAAATACCTGGAGGCAGCCTACAAAGTACTCAGAGTGCATTTATAATCTTCTTATATTTATCAAACAAAAAAATCAAAACAAAGCTTGAATATGTAATCTTATACACAAATTTACTGGAGCCATCCTATTAGGAAGGAAGTAGGAGGCATTATAATGCTTTAAGTGACAAATTTCAGACATTTTACAACAACCACTGGGAAAACAAAGCACAAAAGAAACCCTGTGGTCTAAGTCACTATTAGATGGGAGTAGCACAACGAGGAGCACAAAGTGTTTGACACGAACTAAACCTGGGTTGCTTGGTTAACAATCAAGGAAAACTCCATTTGCACTGATCTAAATGTTAAGGAAGTAGATGCATATGTGAAAAGTTTTTAGGATGAGCTATTCATGAATCTTGATTTGGTCAGTATACATCATTATTCTGGTTTAAAGCATACAGATGCGACGCAATGAGATTATCATGGACATAACAGCATCTGCGTCCTACTTTGCACGAGACTAGACAAAAATTCAGTAAGTAGCTGATGAACTGATGCCATCAAATGTGTGAAATTTGGCAATAAAAATCCTAATTTTACCACATTAACAGCACATGTTTTTAAACTAATGACATTTTTGGCTTGCTGTATTTCCAAAGTCTACACGATTTAGTGATGTGGTTTCTTACAATAAGCATATACTTTACTGCTGTTAAGCAGATAATAAGTGAAACGGAAAAATTATGAAGAAAACTTGACAAACAATATTTAAATTTTGATTCAATGAAAAAAACCAATGAGTATAAAGCTGCAAGCGTAAACACCCTCTTACATAACGCACTTATTTTGTTAAATAACCAAATTTTCCTCATGTTAAATGAGAGCGACTAGAATATCTCAGAGCATTTTAATTTTTAAAAAGTATAATTCTCTGACAAGAAAGTCATAACAATGATGTACAACTTTTCAAATTTTGCTTTAAAAGGCACTGCTAACATCATTTTCACATTCAAATTACTTTTATAATAAAATAAGACAATGAAACACCAATGATTACATTTAACCTACCAATGTTATATAGACTTCAGTTTTAACAAAAATCATAATTAAAATGTATGGGTGTACTTGATTTGTTGGCTCAGTATGCATTTTTTAATAAAATATCAATGAATTTTCAAGTTCTACCAAATTCCCCAATCCTTAAGACTAAACAAGCCTCAATAATAACGTTAAGAGTTAGTAAACATTTGCATGCTGTTTTGTTCTTAATTAATATATAATGTCTTGTAATTTTCATTAAATTATGACTGAGTGACATAATTAAAACTTCAACTAATGCTCACGGGAATTTCTAAAAACAGTAGCTATGAAAACAAAAGTAAATGTTTTTTCATTTGTTTCTTTTTGAAGTTGTTTACAGGTACATTATCAAAACTTTCTGATTAATAAGGAAGGAGTCAATTATATAGCTTTTTACCAAAATGTAGATATACTGACTTTTGATGATTTTAAGTTATTAAATTGCTCTATAAATCAGTCATATTCAAAATTCTATAGTAAGTGAAAGTAGAAGCTTAAAGTTCTAAGCAAATTAAAACTCAAAGCTTCCATACATCAACTTGCTAGTTTTAACTGTTCATTTTGAAACTCTTCATTTACCTACTTTTTTCAGGACAGCAAAGCCCTGTATTCACTGGACTCAAGCAGCAAGTTTACTTTTTAACTGTTACATAAAATAATCAACATCTAGATGAATGGCTAGCAAAAAACGTAGTCTTTGTGTTCAACTTTTAGAAAGAGGGCAAGATGCAATAGGAGGTTTAAGCAGGTAACACATAATCTACAAATTCATGTCAAGACTAATTTAAACCATGCCAATTAATTAGTAGAGGAAAAATGCTTTCTACATGTTAAGTTACTAAATATTTTTAAAAGCATCTGGCACATGTAACTCTGCTATAATTTACTTTTACTGTAAGATATTTGGGCAAGTAGTTACAGTGACCAAACACACTGTGCAGATAACTGCATTCCTTATTAAATAAATTAGAATCCCAACAAGCCTGAGCAACCTAACTCTGCAATAACACAGGAGACCATTAAAGATTAAAAGAAAGAAGAAAAGAAAGAAAAGAAGAACAAGAAAGCCCTTCAGCAAATACTTTAACAAATAAATCACTCAGGCAAAGCCGAACAAGTTTTGAAAGGGCCTGCTTTGACAGATGTTCTCTGGAAAAGCAAAGGCTTCAGGCAAAACGAATGGCTTTATTTATTTATTTTTAGCTACGAAATACTAGTAATGTTGTTTCTATATTTTTCAAACATTTTAATTTTTTAAAAAATGCTTTTTACAACCATTGTTCAGGGATCTTCCCATACTGCCACTTGAAGACACTTATCAAGGGAACTTCTGCTCATATGGATTTTTCGTAAGTATAAAATTAATCACAAAAGCAACTTTATTCCCATAAGTTAGAGAATAAAACTTCCTAAAAATTTATGAAGCATCAAGAGTCACTTCATCTTCTAAAGTTGTAAAAAATCATCATACTGCTTTCACAGTGGGGCCTATATATAATTCATGCTATAAACACCCACATTCTCACAAAAGTCAAAGCAAAACTTAAAAGACAGAGTTTTTCTACTTCTCTGTATGAATAAGATCTGCTGACTGTTGACACTTACAAAACTCAAAATACAGGCATTTTTTGATAAAACTTGTTTATAGGAAATCAAATTCCAGAAAACGATCATGCAAAGTGTACTTACCAGTGCTTATGCCTTCCCTTCACCTAACGCTTGAATTCTAGGCTTCCACACACTTTTCTATCTTTCCAATTAAAAACGCTGCAGCCTGCTACACTCCATAAAATGGCCGTGTTGTTTACCCAAGAAAAACATGTTAGAGATTGAGCTGTCACTTTTAAAAGAAAAAGAAAATAAACAATTGCTTCTTCTGTGGTGAAGCATGAAACACTCAAGCTGGCATTTTGAATCATGGAGCTCCCCTGGACGTTGCTATTGCTCTTCAAGCAGTTGTAGTAAAATTTCTGCCACATTCTCGCTTTCTGCATGGTGTCTCAGCAATAACAGATCAGAACAGGCTAGCAAACAACTCCTTCCTAAATGTAAGCTCTAATTTCTTCTTCTGCAGTGAAATGAACCAAGTTTCTATGCAAAAGAATGACTGACAGTATGCCCAGCCAATCAGCTTGGTTTTTTTCAGGAAAATCACCCCTTAATTCATTCAAAATAAGGTCATATGACACTATTTGAAATACTATTGGCTTACAATGAAAGTAATGTTTGACTCTACACAGGATAAGGCCACCCATCTATGCTTCCCTGGGCTAAAGACACCTTGACTATAAGCGGTACTGTGAATTACACACACACACAGACATAGGGAAAAAAAAGCATGTAGCCTTACCAGAGCTTCCCAACTATTAAAGGGCCGGAGCTCTGTTATCTTCTGAGCCTTTTTCTGAGAACACTGAGGAATCAAAGTAAGTTCACCAATCGAAGCATCTTGAAGGAAGTGAAGTATTTTACCTTTATAGCCATCCTCCATCACTTCTTCACCACTACTATAGTCCTCATCTAATGAACTACCGACATCAGAACCTGAATCATATTCAGAGTCTTCAATAACTCTCTTAGGATTAAATACATTTTTTTTACGTTTCTTGTTGAAACCATTTTGTGGTTTCATGGAACATTTCTGTTTCAGTTTTGTTTTAGCTGCATTTTTAGGATAATTTTGACTTCTTGAAGAAACTTCTTTTCCATTTGGAAACTCACTTTGTGAAGCATATTGCATATCTGTGTACAAAGAAAGACAAAAATAACTAAATTACAAAGATATAAACTAAATATAAAGATATAAGACTTCAAATAAGAAAAATATTTAAACGTTTATATTTTCCTTTTGAATATAGAATTCAACTTTAATTTATTGTTAAATCTTGATATACTTTAAAGAGAAATACTGAAGTAGAATTTGAAGTTATACAAAGAATTCAAAGAACTGGTTTCAAAAACAGGTGATAATTTCTTTTTAAAAATGAATTAAATATAAATCCCTATTTTCCGATAAAGGTCCTGAGAGTATAAATGGCAGCTGTATATACATAAGAGGTCACAGACGTTACTGAGCAGCCCCATCCTTGTGCCAACACTGATGGGTACAGCAAAAACAAACATCATCCATTTTATAACTAATTTCCCCATCACCATCTCTGCTATTCTAAGTTCATCATTACTTAAAAAATTAAATATATTATTATTAAAAGGCAGCCCTACTTTATCACTGATTAATCTATCATATTCCATAGATTTCTAGGATGCCTGTGATTGAAGGTACACTGTTATTTTATGTACCAGTAAGAAAATACGTACCAATTAAGCCATAACACAGTACTGTATTATTTAGAATGTTTATCTTTTACTTACTCAAAGAGCTTTTAGACTTATACATTATCATACATTCATTCCTGTGCATATATAAAAAATATAAGCAAAATAAATTGGGTAAGGTATTCCTCAAAGTTCTTCAATTCACAATCTATCTCTTCTGAATCATTTTTCAGACTCAAAATTGGTGATATTGCTGGCTTGCTTTTCTACACACAATATCGTTCTCTGTGCCCTCAAGAGCATTTATAGCATAGCATGTCTTAAAAGAATTCATTAAAACAACAACAAAAAACCTAAAGCCATTGTGCTGGGCTTTTAAGCTGGCTTTGCAATTATGAAGAGCTAGTCTACTTGATTCTTGCTTAAGGATGTAACTAAACATGTGATATTCAACCCTTCCTCACTATTTCTCCTCTACTATTTGGTTCCTAAAGTTAAAAAAGTGTTCCACTGTGGAATCGGGGACTTTCTTCCACGTCAGTGATACGCATCTTGTAAGTTTCTGATACTGGAACTTTCGATATTGACGCAAGTGCTGGCTAGGACGTCTACATTACAGTGATTATAAAACACCAGCAATTGTACGATCCACCCTGAGAGCTGTTAAAAATGTAAGAAATGTGTCTTTTGCATTTAATAAAACATGGTGATTTAAAAGCGGCCTTAAATATAAAAAAAAGTTAGCCAAAGAAAAAAAAAATACTTGTTGTTTCATTTTACACTGCCATAAAGGGGCTAAAACATTTGGGAACTGGTTATTTAAAAATTTTTACATCATTATTTCCAACATCCCTTGCAATCCCATTCTCTGATTATTAGCTAACAGGTTTACTATTTTCTTATATACTAAAATATAGAATATAATGGACGTATGTATTTTCTATAATAACATAGAATAGGTAATTACCTTGGTCTTCTGCAAACACTTTTAAAGATTCTAAAGCTTCTGTGTACATCCATTCATGTTCCTTGAGTACTTCCCTTAGTTCCTAGAAATAAGTCATTGATCCTTTGTTAAGAATCTAAAATTAGCGACTTGTAGAAAACTTTTATGCTCTTTTATTTATTTATTTTTTTGTGAGGAAGATTAGCCTTGAGCTAACATCTTATTGCCAATCCTCCTCTTTTTGCTGAGGAACACTGGACGGACCTGGGCTAACATCTGTGCCCATCTTCCTCTACTTTATATGTGGGATGCCTGCCACAGCGGGGCTTGATAAGTGGTGCATAGGTCCGAGCCAGGGATCTGAACCCGCGAACCCCGGGCCAATGAAGTAGAGCATGGGAACTTAACCACTACACCACCAGGCTGGCCCATATGCTGTTTTAAAAATAAGCAAATCACCTGAACACTTAACAGAATTCATAACTGATTATTTCACACTTGTTTTTATGTTGCTTTACAAATGCTTTCTCTATATATAATTTCATCTCCACAAATATACAACAGTCTTCAAAGGGAAGGAAGCTTGACTTTTTTTGCATTTCTACCCTTCCTATGAAGTGCTCTGAACACTTAGAGGATCAAAAATGTTTGCTCGGTTAAACTTCAATATGCAGCTAGGCTTTTACAAACGGCCAACTTCAAGATGTGTAGTTTCCACACATGTAAAGAACCAGTGTAGCAACAAGACATTCAGCTCATCAGAATTCAGCAGATGTACTACCTCTGCATATACCTGAATAAATCAACACAAGTATAAATGTACTCCAAATGTTAAACAAATAATGTGCTCTATATAGGATCATGTGATTAAACAGAGGCCCTTTTAACACTGGCATGCCTGGCATAGGTCTTTACTGACTCTGAAAGTATTCTTACTATCTGGCAAATAGCACAAAGTTTATGGAATATTAAGACACTGAAGTGCAGTATTACATTTTAAAATTCTTTATGAGAAATTTAAAAGATGAGAATATGAAAAAAGCTAAAACAGTTGACTTGGGGTTATAGCTGGCTTCTGGATGATTTACGTCTCATACATGAGTTCATAATTGTTACTACAGTTATGTTTGTTATGATTATGGTTATAATGCTGATATTACAGCTTACAAATAAAGAAATAAACAATGTAAAGAATTAACAAGCAGTATAAAAATACTTTATAATATTGATAAAGGAGAATATTTAATTACAAAAATGCAAAACTCATCCTATGTTTTTACACAGTTGATCTCAAAACTATTTGGTAATACAAACATTTAGTACTTGCTGATTAAATTTCTGTGCATGACCACTCACCTGCTTATCAAAATTGGGAAATTCCTTTTGCAATTTTAATACAATACTTTCCTGCTTTTCCCAATTACTGCTAGATTCTGCAGACTCATTTGATTCCTCTCCCTAACGGGGAGAAAAAAAAAAGAGAACCAATTTCAAAAGAGATCATCAATAACAATAGTCTTAAGACAACTACATTTGTATTTAGACTTGATTTGGAAGTTATCACATTCGATTAGAAGAATGTTTTTTTTTGTTTATGTGAAAATTGACATATTTATATCTTTAAGGATAAAAAAATATTGCTGGTTTGCAATCACTAAAAGACCTTGATTACATATCTAATAACTCACACTTCATTTATACGGTACTCAAAATGAGATAAATCTGTTAAAAAACTAAAATGTTCCTCAAATTAACTCAAAATACTTCACATAGATTGAAGTCTCTCCAAGCTAATGGTAAATTAAAAAAAAAAGATTCAATTATTATCCCCATGCTCACAATTTCATACCCTGCTACAAATTTCGAATACTGAGAAGTTTGCTTTTACTTTAGTCTAGATTCACAGAATGGCTTAATTATTAATTGCTTAATCACAAACATAAAAGTGACACAGTGATAAAGAAACTTACGTGAAACTAAGTGATATATAAATTAAACATGAATCTGGGAATAATTATGGCTATTCATACACACAATATCTTTCCTCTCTGCCACTGAACTTCACTTGAAGAAACTGGTTCAAATTCTACATTTAAGCAAAAACAGATTCCTTGGGTTCATGCATAAGAAAAATTTTGTATTTTAGTCAATCAAAAAGCATTTACCTACTCTGCTTAGAACTGTACCATATGCTATACAAACAAGATAGAGAAAAATACAGTGTCATACTTCCTCTTCTACCTCCTTTCTTATCCAGCAACTGAATGCTATTTTTTTCTTTCACTACCTGAGATAGAAATAACTAAACTGTGAGTCACATACTTCTCAAGCACACAGAAGATGTGAAGTTCCTTCCACAAGACAGAGAAATAAAATGCTATGGAAGTTGGGAGCAGGAAGAACACTGCATGTATTTTTGTAATAGTAAGTGGCCCATTTGTGGAGCAGAGAGACCATGGACAGGCTACGAGGCTGAAAAATTAAACCAGGGCTAATATTGCATTAGGCCTGAAGTGCCAAACTGAGGTCAGCCTTTATTCAGAAAGCAACAGGATTTTGAGCAGGGGAATAATAAAACACTAATATTTAGACAGCATTTCAAAGCCCTCAAAAATTCACACTGCCGTCCTCACTTTATAGCTGAGGACACTGAAACTCCCAGAACAAGCCTTTTAAAAGGTCACACACGGACAATAACCAACTGACATACGAATAGAAACTTAGGTGTCTAAACTCTAGCTCAGTGCTTTTCTGCTACATAAGCGTTTCCTAAACTTTTAGTCATTCACATAGCACATTCTCGATTTTAAATATATCAAATGTCAGATGAATGGACAAACAAACTGTAGTGTGCACTAAAATGGTTATTATTCAGCCTTAAAAAAAATGAAGTACTGACACATGCTACAGTGTGGATGAACCTCAAAAACAATATGCTAGTTAAAGAAGCTAGACACAAAATGTCACATATTGTATGATTCCATTTATATGAAATATCCAGAACAGGTAAATCCATGGAGACAGAAAACCAATTGGTGGCTACCATGGGTTGGGAAGAGAGAATGGGGAGAAACTGCTTAAAAGGTACAGCATGCTATTATGAGTGATAAAAATGTTTTGGAACTAGATAGGAGTGGTAGTTGCAGAACAGTGTGAATGTACTAAATGCCACTGAATTGTTCATTCTAAAATGGTTAATTTTATGCTATGTGAATTTCACCTCAATAAAAAAAAGCTAAAATACTTGGAAAACAGTAAATTCCCTTTGGGAATGAAATATATGATAGCAGAAACTAAACATTCAGTAGGTGATGTGCCCATCATTTACTCTTGGCTCTCAGTTCCCATGCTTCTGCCAGCTTTGCTAATGCCCGGTGAGTGAAAATACGTATGTGGCCCAGTGGTTACACCAGAGCTTTACAGCACCTGGGTGACACATGGAGTTTGGGCCCAAATCTATCTCAGCAGGCCCAGGGGTTTGAATCTTTCCTGTGGTTATTTTTCTGGTTCTAGAATGCAGAGTTGAAAGAGACATATTTGGCACTGGCAGAAATCCCATAATAGCTTCCTGAGCCATGGAGTCAGGGCCATTGTTTTAGGAAATACCAAATCCAAGACCCTAGAATTGCCCAGCAAGCAGCAGCAGCAATACCACATTCCCAAAGTGACTGCAGAGACTGACACCACTATCCCATCCCAATGTAATGTGCCTCCTTGGCTTAAACAGAAGCTGGATGGGTCTTGGAGAATTATTTTAGGTCATAATCAACAGGTGATGACCCCATTGGAGTTGCTATACCAGATGTGGTATTTTTACTGCAGCAAATGAATACAACAATGCAGTTGTCAATCTGGCAGATGCTTTTTCTTCCCTATCCCAATTAGAAAGGACAAGCAGAAGCAATTTGTTTCCATCTGGGCAGAATCAGTGATAGATGCACCTTTACTGCTTCAGGGCTCTGGCGTCTCTCCTACTCTCTGTCATGACACAGTACTCAAGGACTTCGATAGTTCTGTACAGTCCACAGAACATCACTTCCATCCTCTACACTGAAGACCTTGCACTGACTGGACTTAATGAGCAGGAAGTAGTGGCTATTTTAGATAGACACATGCACGCCAAAGCATGGGAAATAACCACCCTCAAATTCTGGGGCCCAGCACTTTCAGGAATTTCACGGGGGTCCCATCCGGAGCATGTTGCAAATTCCACTCTGAAAAAAAAAAAGCCAAATGGCTGCACATTGCCTGCCTCTAAGAAAGAGGCATAACACTTGGTCATTTGGTGGGCCTCTCTGAATACTGGAAGCAAGGTATACCTCATTACAGTATGTGCTGCTCTGATGTGTTTACAAAGTAGTCCTTTAAACCGTCAGTTATGAATGAGGCCCAGATTAAGAGAAGGCTCTGCAGCAGGTCCACGGCACAGGACAAGGTGTTCTGCCACCTGGGTTTTGTGACCAGCAAGCAGATGCAATGATTCTCAAAGAATCTGTGGCTAACAAAGATGCTGTATGAAGTCTCTGGCAAGCCCCAGCAGGAAAAATCAGAGAGAGACTCATGTGGTTTCGAAGAAAGGTCATGTCCTCTTCTGCTCACAACTACAGTCTGTTCCGCTATTACATGACAAATGCATGTCCAAAATTTACTGTGCTGTGCAAAATCATAAAAATGAAAACTACGGTGTTTGGGAAAAATCATGTTACAGGCACAATGTTCAAAAACTTCATCAGTGACACATTAAAAAAGGAGAAAGGAACCTGAAAAAAGGGTAGAATAATTTTACACACATTAAATGCTTAAGAAAATACATAAATACTACAATAAATATGAACTAAAGTTTGCTTGGGGATGTTAGCACAGGAAGGGCTGCAACCTGTGAGTTACTGTGAAGTGGCAGGAGGGTATCTGAAAATGAACAGAAAGTTGTAACACCAGCTATGGAAGGTCATGGCTCATCGTCCTTGTGTTATCTCTGCTATACTGGCTGAAAATATAAATAATAATAAATTAAAAAATAAACAAATAAATAAAATAAATAAATTTCTGTAGCTTTGCTGGCCTCCTCCCTTCATACTAAAGCTGCCTGGATGGTTCCAAAGTCATCTGGATGCCACACACGACTCTCCTACTGCGTTCACCATTAAAGCCATTATTTTCAAACCAGTACAACTGTTTTCAATGACACTTAAAAACCTGATAACTTGATGTGTTAATCTACCACAGCGTAGCCTTTTGATTATCATCACTGTCACCATCATCATGTGCATCCTGACGGCCATGAGCAGCAAATTGTTCCAAGTCTTCTGTGGTTAGATCATCAGGGTGGGACCCTAGAGGCTCTCCAACATCTTCCTTTTCTACTACCTCAAATCCAACCTGTTTTCCTAAATCAAAACCTCTTGTTTTGAATTTCACAAATTTCTCTGAAGGACCACATCCTTCAAAATCACACATCAAGAAGAATTTTCCATGATACATAATGCAAACACTCTTTTGTCATATCACTCCAGGCTTCTACAGTGGTAGCAAAGGTATCCTAATGTGAAATCTCTTCCAAAATTCTATAACCATATCTGCATTCTCACTTTCAATAACAGCAATTAGCATCTTAAATGTTCACTTTAAATAGTAAGGCATAAATGCTACTATCACACTTTTATCAAGGAGCTGTATCAGAAAGGTGGTTTCTGGAGGCAAAAAAAAAAGGAAAAAGAAAAAGAAAAAAAAAGAATTTGGGTTGAGTTCAGCTTTCGCAATTGCAAAACTCTTATGAGAGGATTGCAATAATCCTCTCTAACAGAGAATAATTAAGACTATCAATTCAGATGTGGGCAGCCCATCCATTTTTGCTATACCTGTAGTGAACTCCAAGGCTGACTTGAACAATTTTTCTTTTAAAAGGCTCAGTTTGGTAAGTGATGAACTACTACTGGCTTCAGCTCCAAGTCTCTACCTGGCATTAGTGCTGAACATAACAATATTGCTGCCTTATATCCTCGAGTATGTTTTCTGTCTTTCAGATTTGAGTTCTTTGATGCATGCATTCATAACAGATACCTGTTTCATCAAAATTGAGAATTTAATTCAGTGTATAGTCGCCTTCTTCAGTTTACTTCTGTACCACTGCTGGGAAATTCTTTTGCAGCTTTCCCATCTGCACTCATAGCTTTGTGTGACAGTTGATGGCTTAGGAATTTGTAGCATTGTTTGAAACCACTAAAACAACCACTACTGCCACTAAAAGAAGCTAAGTTTTCCAGGATACAGTGATTTCTGTTTAAGGTCTTTGTATATAGATACAAAGATCCACACAAAAAAGGTTTCTGATTTTTTTCACTCTTTGGTTTTTAATTCAAATGCTCAACAGTCTTTCCTTTTCTTCTGCTCAACAGTCTTTCCTTTTCTCCTATTTCTTTATGACTATTCTTGTTGACTTCACAGCATTTGAAGATGGTCCAGCCACACACTTTTATTTTTGCTGCATTGTCTCTGATGGCCCACAATCTGGATTCCTTTATGCCTGTTGCTTAGGATATATCTATCACATCTTCTCATTTATTTCCAAACGTTTGTTCCAAGCTTCTCCTCAATACCTAAAACTTTCCTTTTGTACAGACTGTGTGATATTTTTGAATGAGAATGCTTAGATGTGTTTGGGATGTTGAATGAGTGCTTTTTTCAAATAGAAAAGTTCAAAAATGTGAAAGAACAGCAAAACACAATCTTGTGGGATAACACGGGGAATCAACACGGCCAGGAGACGTTTCAGCTGTGCGCGTTTTACTCGCATGTGTCCCAGTTCAGCTGGGTGCAGTTTTCTGTGTTCACCTAGTACTTCTCATGGACAAACTTGCACCTAGACAATGCAAAATGCAGGATATACTCTGTTTTCTAACAATGTTTACTGCACTGGAACAAATTCACATGTCTAAAACAGAACAGACTGATCTCTTTTTGTGAAACAATTGTTAGCCTGCTAGGGGGTGCTGACAGGATGAGAACGATTGGCCAAGGGACATTTAGTGACCATGAGACGTGAGCTATTATGTGCTCTGGGTATCTGATCCACCAAGGCTATAACAGCATGAGCAGCAGCAACCCACCAACAAGTGGAAATGGTACATCTGAGACTGGACTTGAGCAGGTTCAGGAAGCACAAATAAGTTGCACGTGCAGGTATCTCAGACTCCCATGGGACTGACTTCTGCTTTACTGATGCCCCTCCTTCAACCAATACTAAGGCACTATGAGGACTTTATGATCAGATAAAGTGAGAGAAAAATCTTGAACTTGTTTACAAAGGGTTTACATAATTGTTAGAACCAGCTGAAAACGAACAACTGCTATAATATAATCCCATTTAAGAGAGCAGCCCTGTGCACAACTTTGGGCAGAACACCTTGCCTATTTTGTATAAAAGAGACGGCCAGAGGTACAGATCAATGATATACCAGGGACAGTTGCTAAGGAGAACAAGAGTAGAAGATCAGTGACCACAAGTCTGGGGAAGAGATGCACTGTTGAACTTCTCATAAGTTTTTCTGAGAACAGAATGCAAGGATAACAGTGTTCCATGTGACTGTTCAGCAAAGGGCAGTTATTGCAGAGGGAGTTTTTAAGAATCACATGGACAAGATGATCCATTCTGTGAACACCAATAAGATCATAGCCACTTGGATGCTTGCTCAAAGGCTCTACAGACAAATGGCCATGGCAACAGAGACTGAGGTTCTGCATGCAGATCAACAAGCTATCACTGTCCCATACCAAGATTTATCTGGCTATTGCTACTGGCGAGTACCTGACCTGTCAAGAGCAGGGCCCAACAATGAGTTCCCACGGCAGCACCATTCCTTGGGAGATCCAGTCAACTGTCTGGTGGCAAGTTGATTACATTAGACCCCTTTCATCATGGAAGAGACAATAATAGAAACCTACTCTGAGTATGAATTAGCCTTCTCTATCCACCTGCTTTTGGCAACACCAGTTATGGGCTGAATTGTGTCCTTCCAAAATTCATATGATGAGTAATGCCTAGTACCTCAGAATGTGACCTTATTTGGACACAGGGTCTTTACCGAGGTAATCAAGTTAAAGTGAGGTCACTAGGGTGGGCCCTAATCTAATGACTAGCATCCTTATAAAAAGAAGAAATTTAGAGACAGACAAGCACACAGGAAGTACACAAGGTGAAAATGAAGGCAGAGATCTACAAGCCAAGGAACACCAAAGATTGCCAGCAAACCACTGGAAGCTAGGACAACAGGATGGAACAGCCCTCAGAAAGAACTAACCATCTGACTAGCACCTTGATCTTGGACTTCAATCCTCCAGAACTGTGAGACAATATATTTCTGTTGTTTAAGCCATCCAGTTTGTGGTACTTTGTTATGGTAGCCTTAGGAAACTAATGCATCATATGCAGATATATGGAAAGCCTAATTCACAGTCACAGTACAGTGTGACAAACAATGTTTCTGACCAGGGAGCTAATTTCACTGGAAGAAAAGTTATGGATCCATGTTCATGGAATTCACTGATCTCACCATGTGCCTCAACAGCTAGAAGCAGATGGCTTACAGAACAGTGATATTACTTTGTAAAAATTCAGAATATGAACTTGTTCATAGCATCCTACAAGGCTAATGTCTGTTCAACAGGATATACAAGCAAAGTAAATGCTTTCAATCGGCAATCAATATGATGCTATTTCTCCCACGGCCATTATACATATGTCTGTAAACTAACACATGGGCTTAGTCTGTTACATTACAGCTATTCCTCATAACTAAAAACCCACTCATAGAATTTTTACTTCCCATCAGTATCAGCTTCCAAGCCAACAGTACTTTCACGCAGGGACACAATAAGTGTCCCATTAAATTAGGGTAGAGATTGCTGCCTGGCTATTTAGGCCTTCCTATAGCACTAAATCACAGGCAAAGAAAGAGGTCACTGTGCTGGTGGGGGTGACTGATGTTGATCTTGATCACCAAGAAGAAACTGTGTTGTCATGAATGCAGACAGGGAGGACTATGTCTAGATTCACTGGGAGGCCTCTTAGTAGTTCTATTCCTAAAGTAAAAGTTAATGGAAAACTAGAGTAACCCAATAAAAGCAAAACCACTATTATTTGTAGATAAGCAGTTAAATATCAAACGAGTCATTTAGAAGAGGTATAAGTAGTCACCACCTGGAAAGAGGAAATGGCGCTGGTGGTGGTAACAGTTGTTTTTCATAAGTATTGTACAATCATATGTAGGTATAACTTTTATGAAATAAAATTTAAAAGTATATTTTCCCAAGTTGTTTTACCACACCACTAGAATACTTTTTAAAATTAATTTTATAACTCAGAGATAAGCAATTAATACTGGATAAGTTAAAAAGAACGCAAAAACAATCACAAATGAAATGCAAACAAATTTTCTGGCTTAGTTGTGAGAGAGAAGTATGATTCATTCAGGTGTATTTTCAGGTCTGATATCCACAGACTCAACATGTTCTGTGCTTAAGCAGCTACTTTCCATACTGCAATTCAACTGTAACTTACATGATCCAGTCTTTTCTTTTTAATAGATTGATCATCATTAAATTCATCTTCTTCATATGGCTCTGAAGAAGAAGATAATTTTCTTTTCCTGGGTCCACCACCTTCTAAAACAGAGGACACTAAAAGTTTGCAAGGATATAAGAAGAATCATTAATGCAAAACAAAGGCAAAATGTTATACTGAATACATCTGTAGTCAGTTCTCTTGACATCAGGCTCAATGTCACTTCCTCTACATATCATGTATACTTGATAAATGTCAAGTGAATTGAAGAAAAAGTGAACAGAGACTCTTTTCAGTCTTTCAAAAGTAGAAATCACTGTAAAAACGTATTCGTAAACCATCACACTATTTAATGCTAAAAATATACATCTCTAAATTGATGAGTAATTCTACAGAGCAATATTGGGAGGAAGGGGTTCTTTCCAGCAACCGAATGTTCCACAGTGGAAAAAAAGTTGAGCCCCATCAGTGGGGCTTATCTGAATAGCAACACTGACACCAATAATTGTGTCTACTATGTACCAGGCTTCGCAGAGGGCTTTTATAACTGTCATTTCATTTACTTTCCACAACAAACCTACAAAGTAATATTCTCATTTTATAAATGAGGAAGAACTGAGATATAGAGAGCTCAAGCAATTCATGCTTTTAACCTAAAAATAAGAGAGTATAACGGTAACAGGAAATTTGCGTATTCTGTCATGGCTGAAAGAAAAACTCAATTTACATGATCTTAAGCAGTTATGTTACATATTTATACTTTGTACACATTTATCTATTTCTTAAATACTTTCACTTTCAGAGAGCAAATTCCAGAGACATATTGCTGTGCTAGTATGAAAGCACCTGCTAAAGCTCATAAAGGTTTCAGATTTCAGTATTAATTATACCAGCCCTCTATGCAGTTAGAAATAAAACTTACAGAAATACAATACTCAAAATAAATAGAAACATGACACGTTTTACATTGTAAGCCTGAAAATTTCATAATACAGCTACAACAAAATTGAATGCCATTAACATTTTAAAGTATAGTAATTACATATCAGTATGAATGCTTAAATTCTTTTTCTCCCAATTTTTTTCATAAAGTAAATGTGCATTCTACATATGCCAACTAATTTCCAGCATCTGCCGTGAAAGGGGGAAATGTGAGCACCACCCCATCATCGCCTATACTTGCTGAGGTTAAGTGAGTGCTGTTAGTGATATGTTAAGTCTGAAAAAAACTCCAAACTAGACGGTTTCTGTCATGTCACCAAGCCATGTTTAATTCTTTCCTAAAAAGAACAAGAGCTTTCTTTTGTCAATAAAGAATTCTTCAGCCTTAATTATCTGCTTATACTTGTTGCTTATGTTAATATTATGTCACCAAATCTTGACATGTATATAAAATGGCTACAAGGCAAAAATCTGGAAATACATGTGGGAGAACATGTACAACTAAAATTTTAGTACAAAAGGTTACATAACAGCACACGATACTTAGTTACCTACATCTAAATCTATTCTATTTATAATTATTAATTAAAAATTTCACATATATCTAAAGAAAACAAGTTAATATTCTACACTAAATATCATTTCTAAATTATGTGTTTCATAATTCTCATCTTTTATTGGGAGCACCCATCATCAATTTCAGGAAAAAAAAAGCAAGTTAGAGATGTACCTCACACACAAAAATAAATTTCATCTAAATGCAATATTTAAAACAAAAAATAAAACATGAAACTAAAGAAAATATGGACAAAGAACACAACAGGCAGTTCAACAGAAAAAAAAATTGACAAGATGCTCATGCTCAGCCTTATTAATCATTAAAGACAGGTAAAATAAACACCATTTGTTTTCATCCTAAGATTAAAGTGCAGTAAATGGACAGTCCTAGCAGACTGTGAGCAAACAGGCATTATTATTTTTTTTTTTTGTGAGGAAGACCAGCCCTGAACTAACATCCATGCCAACCCTCCTCTTTTTTGCTGAGGAAGACTGGCCCTGGGCTAACATCCGTGCCCATCTTCCTCCACTTTATATGGGACGCCGCCACAGCACGGCTTGCCAAGCGGTGTGTCGGTGCGTGCCCGGGATCCAAACCGGTAAAGCCTGGGCCGCCGCAGCGGAGCACACGCACTTAACCACTTGTGCCACCGGGCCGGCCCCTAAACAGGCAGTTTTAACCATTACAAATTGTTATAGCCTTTCTGAAAGGCAATCTAAATAATGCATCTCAGAATTTTAGATGCGTATATTTTTTAGTCCAACAATTCCTTTTCTAGAAATTTATTCCACAAAACTGACAGAAAAACATACAAAAATTTTACCGAAGTGTCTAAATGCCCATCAATAAGATATCAGATAAATTAGGATACACACATAAATGTCACTGTTATAAAGAATTAGGTAGACTTTTAAAAATAAAATAACATGGAAAGATATTTCTAATAAATGAAAAGGTTACAAAACAGTAGATATAATAAGATTACAGTCACATAAAAATGTTTTGACTACTCTTATACATATATAGAGAAGCAGAAGAAATTGCTAGAGAAACTCCTGACAACATCAATAAATTGATATTTTTGCCTTCTAAACTAGGGTAAAAACTTGGGATATATATATTTTTTGTTTTTGTAACTTAGTATTCATAAATGAAAACTTTCAGAAGATACTGCATAAAAGATACCCTTATTGTTTAATATGCAGGATGATATTGTCTATAAAAGATTATAATTTGTGGTAAAACCAATGTCCAACATCATGATTTGTGGAACTAAGATGTCTTACAGGTATTTAAAAGGGCTTTTGTTGAAAATTGTCCTAATATACCAAAAATACCTTCCTGTCTTAATAATACAGTATATTGAAGGTTATCTTATTCTGGTGAGACAAAGCTGTCATCCTATGTATTACCTCACAAGTGTACTGCAGGAAAGATGAAAATGACTGATAGGACTGTCCTGTCCATTCCAAGAGGAAGCGTGGAAGTTGACTTGAAAAACAAGGAAACACTGATTTCTTCTTTCCTTGTAATTTGCCACTTAACATTTTTTTAAAAAGAAATAACATCAAAGTACAGTATAAGAATGAGAAGAAAAAAACCCAGCTGAAGTTCAAATTTAATGAGGATTGTAAACTCGAGGAGGGCGGGGTTTTGTCCATTTTGTTTCCTTATGCATCCTCAGTGCCTAAAATAGCATCTGGCACCAACCATGGGTGCACAATAATTAGCCGTTAAATTAATGAATAAGTTGAATGATATAAATGGCTCAAGAGAAAAAAAGATTAGACACTACTGTGGAATGAAGTTATTCTTCAAATTTTTCAATGGAAAGATTATAGAATACTGAGATATGAGGACAAGAAAGAATACGTAAAATTTCCCTAACCATTTTGTAACTCGACAAATGTTAACTGAGCCTACCATTTTTTAGGAACTTTTACGGTAAATGCTAGGGATACAGTAATGAGGAAGATACAGTCAACGTTCTCCTGTACCATTTTCTATCATCAGATGGCCCTTAAGCACAAATACCTGCCAACACATACTATGTACTTACTATATGCCATGCACTACAATAAGAAATTTACATAAACTTTATCACTTTGTCACAACAACCCATGAGTTTGGTACTGTTATCATACTATTTTACTTCTAAGGAAACATAGACATAGAAGAGTTAGGCAACACTGCCTAAGGTCACACAGCTAGTACATGAAAAGAAAAGGAAGAATCTTAATATTCTGTGTAGAGAGTGCCCACACACCACGATACTGTTCCCTTACTCAGACTGGAAAAAATTAAAGATTTAAAACACTTCATGTGAATGAAATAATATCCTTGGAATCACTCTAATATAATCCACTTAGTGGGGGTAAAAATGAGGTAGATAATTGTTAAAGGGGGATGATGGGCTGATGGGAACAAATTATACTATTTTGTATATATTTTTAAGTTTCAAAAAAATTTTTAAAAACTGAAAAAAAATCTACTTAGGGAAGCGGGTATTTATTCACACACTGTTGATGTAAGCATAATTTGGCACAACCTTTAAAAAGTAACATGCAGGCCGGCCCGGTGGCTTAGCGGTTGGGTGCGCGCGCTCTGCTGCTGGCGGCCCGGGTTCGGATCCTGGGCGCGCACCGACGCACCGCTTCTCTGGACACGCTGAGGCCGTGTCCCACATACAGCAACTGGAAGGATGGGCAACTACGACATACAACTATCTACTGGGGCTTTGGGGAAGAAAAAAACAGGAGGAGGATTGGCAAGAGATGTTAGCTCAAAGCCGGTCTTCCTCAGCAAAAAGAGGAGGATTAGCATGGATGTTAGCTCAGGGATGATCTCCCTCACAAAAAAAAAAAAAGTAACATGGAAGTACATAATAAAATTTTAAATGTGCATACTCTTTGATTTAGCATTCTAGTTTGAAATTTAGCCTACAGAAATAATAACATAAAGATTTATTCATAAGGCTATTTACTTTAATACTATAATAATGAACTAATGTAAACATAAATGTTAATTAATACAGAAACAGAGTAATGTTAATCTAATCCTATGGGTAGTCACAGAGGAATGTTACGGAGCCATATTTTTTAATTAGATAAATCTGATTGTACTGATGAGGTATCCATGACAAATCATCAAATGATGGTTTTTTTAAATGCAAATTAACATTATAATTACATTAAGTTGTATAATGGTGTGTATAAGCATAGGAAAAGTTGGAGAATGATGCAAAGCAAACTTAAAAGTAGTTAATTGATGTGGCTTTGCTTTCATTCCTTAATTTAAATACTTTTCTCTCTTGTTTTTGGTGAGGAAGACTGGCCCTGAGCTAACATCAGAGCCAGCCTTCCTCTATTTTGTAGGATGTCGCCACAGCATGGCTTGATGAGCAGTGTGTAGGTCTGTGCCCAGGATCTGAACCCTCAAACCCCAGGCCGCCGAAGCAGAGTGTATGAACTTAACCACTATGCCACCAGGCCAGCCTCAATTTAAATACTTTTTTTATAGTGGGATTACAGGTTACCTTTTACTTGTTTGGTATGTACAAGTTAGAAAAAAGAAAATCTAGGGCCGGCCCCGTGGCTTAGCGGTTAAGCGCGCACGCTCCGCTGCTGGCAGCCCCGGGGTTCGGATCCCAGGCGCGCACCCAAGTACCACTTCTCCGGCCACGATGAGGCCGCGTCCCACGTATAGCAACTAGAAGGCTGTGCAACTATGACATACAACTATCTACTGGGGCTTTGGGGGGGAAAAAATAAAATAAATTAAAAAAAATTTAAAAAGAAAAAAAAACAAAGAAAGAAAAAAGAAAATCTAGATGGCATTTACTAAAAAAACTGGAAGTGCTTTTATATTGCAAGCTCCTTCAAATGCATTTATTTTTGTATCCTCAACCTGGAACATAGCATAAATATTTACTAAATGAAGTAATGCTGATTACCAGCTATGACTTTCCACAAGACATTATGTTTCTACTGACTCAGATTTGTAGACCTGTAAATAAAACCACAATGCAATTAGAAAGGACACTTTAAGAAAGAAAATATACCTTCCAAAACTTCTGATATGAGATTTGATTTGCAGAAAACAAGCAAAATTACAATGAAAAACCACCTCTCCCCTTTTGTTGGGGGGGAAATCAACCTAGAAAATGCAGTTTCCAAAGAGCTGTATGACCTTTGGTAAATCACTTAATCTTCTTAAGGTGAACCTTAAGAACCTTATGATCTCAGGTAAGTCACTTAACCTTCTTAACGTTAACCTTAACCTTCTTAAAAAACTGAAGCTATTAATACCTCATAAGGTTCCTGTAAGAATTCACGAGAGAGCTTGGTAAATTGTAGAGCAATATCAAAAATAAGAAGATATTTATTATTATATAATAATGAACCAACTTGGCTTGAAACTAAGTCAGACATACCTGCATCACCAAACATCAGCAAGGCAGCAGCAATTGCTCCATCCATAGTGCTTGTTGATTCAATCAACTAACAGAATGAGAAAAGATTAATGTTTTAAAAATAACACTTTAACAATTATTTCATAAAGTTATCAAAAAACAGTTATGTGTCACTTAACAACGGGGATACGTGCTGAGAAATGTGTCGTTAGGCAATCTCGTCGTTGTGTGAACATCACAGAGGGCACTTACACAAACCTAGACAGTAGAGCCTTCTACGCACCTAGGCTGCCTGGTACTAATCTTATGGGACCACCACTGTGTATGCGTTGTATCAGTCATTGACCAAAAAAGTCGTTATGCGGCACATGACTGTATTTAAGAACAAATATATTAAATATACACAAGGTGGGGAAACAGGTATGTCACAGTTTAAGTCCATTAAGTCCTATGATAAATCTTCAGAAAACCTGGCTTATCTAAAAAGTCTGAACTTACCTAAGCATCTTAAAATGTATCAGATTTACTTATCACTATAAAGGAAAAATTAAAATATAGTCAAATATGTACAGTATATTCAAGGTTTTGGTAATTACAAGGTTGTGCACCGAAGTCTTAAAAACTTCCTACTTACGTGTCTAATCACTGGGTGTGTGTGCACATGTGAGAGAGACTGACAGACATTTATAGTATTTCTTATTTCTGAAAAAATAAGCCACAATTCTGCAGTTTTTAAAAGCTAATGCTTCTTAAGATGAGTGGGATAAAGGGTTTTGATTTTCACTCTATTTTTGAATTGCTTGAATTCGTTCAAGAACATATTTGTATATTACTTACATAATTAAGTTTCAATATGCTATTTTTTACGCTGTTCTATAACATTTTGGATTTCAGAAGAAACTGAACATCCCATATTTTTCTCTTGCTATAGTTTCCCATATTTTCAATGAGTTACTTGTTTTAAAAAGATCTTACTTTTATCAATAAGCTATTTTTGTATTAAATGAAAGGGGCTTAAATCAAATGAAAGTACTCTCTTCTATACTAGTTTTCCTAATCTTGGATCATCAGACACCCTGTCAACCCCTCCTCATTTTCAAAATAGCCAAAGCACATTCTTATCAAGCTCATGACTAAATTTATATTTTATAACTTATGAATTCTTTTATATGGGTCTAAAAGCCTTTGTAGAGTAATTTATAAATGTCATCTTTAAATCTCTTGAAATGATGGGGATCACCTGAAATCCAGATTACTTCAAGAGAGTGCTCTGCTTTGGAGCAAGTGATATGCTCAATTCCCAAAATTTCAGATACTAATTAATGAAACATACATACAAAGTCTGTATATCAATTCTATTTTCCCATTGTAATTATAAAATTAGAGATAAATATTTCTACAGGAAATAATTCCCCTTGAACTACACAAAAAAATCGGCAATCAAGCTAAAGTATTTTTCAACTGAGACTTGTTCCTTTATGTTGAATATTTTAATACTCCATCATGTTTATTCTGTTGAAAGCTCTTTCCAACACTGTAAGGGTTGCTACTAGTGGCTACTAATGGCTACATTTCCTTCCTTCTTTTTCTAGAAAAAAAATCACATCAGGAGGCAGGTAACACTGCTAGCAGGGAAAAATGGAGACCTAAGATACCACTAAAGTTTCATTTAGCTAACACTAAAAAGGTATCAAAATGATTTGGGAAAAAAAGATTCATGTTAAAAATATCAGAGAACAATATGAATAATGCAATCTACACTTAGAGTTCAAACTAGCAGGTCCAGGACCACCTTTGGTTCCAACACGTTTTTTTGGGCTAAACAGTATTTTTGCTTTTTTCTTTCTTTAAATTAGTTTCCATAAAAAGTAACGAAGTACTGATACAACATGGATGAACCTCAAAACCACATGTTAAGTGAAAGAAGCCAGTCACAAAAGATCACATGTTATATGATCCAATTTATACAAAATGTCCAGAACAGGCCAATCTCTAAAGACAGAGATTAACAGTTGCCTAGGGCTGGGGGAGGGAAATGTGGAGTGACTTCTCATGGGTTACAAGACTTCTTTTCGGAATGATTAAAATGTTCTAAATTAAGATTATGGTGATGGTTGCACAACTTTGTAAATATACTAAAAACCACTAAATTATACACTTTAAATAGTTGATCTTTATGGCATTTAAATTATATCTAATAAAGCTATTAAATGGATGATCAACACTAAATAAAAACCCAGCCTTTCCACTTTACTTGAAAAATCTGAATATCTGATTAAAATGGGCTAACATCAATACTGTATGGCCATATCCTGCTGAAGCTAAGAAGCAGCTACCCCTTTTAGAAAAAGCATGTACTATATGGTATGCCAGTGTCCACCACTGCAGCCACCTGCCTAGCCCATAAAGATATGGTACCTCCTCAGCTGCAGATTAGGGGAGGGGAATTGGGGAGGTGATGGTGACGATTAATACAAAGTGACAAAACTATCAACCTGCAATTAAATGATTCCCCTAAGATCATTCAAATCATTCAACTAATAAGTGATAGAGCTAGGGATAAACTATTACTAACCTTCACAGATTTATTCTCTATCTAAAACTTAATTGAATGGTCAATTTTTATTTCTCTTATAAGAAGAGATACCTATTACAGTCAAACCACAGCCACCTAATTTTGTTTCTACAGTTCAATCAATGTTTCTCAGCAAGGGTGCTACTGGCAGGAAAATTCTATCGTTATGCAGGACTATCCTCAGTATTGTAGGGTGTTTACGTCCCTGGCCCCATGGCACTAAATGTCAATAGCAACCCCTTGTCATTATGAAAAAAAACAAAAACAAAAACCTCCTGACACTTCTGAGAGTTTCTAGTGGGAGACAGGGGAAGGGTCATCCCCATTTTAGAACCATTCAAACACAAAAAAATTCACAATCTATGTGAGCTATTGAGGGAAGCTCAAATTATTATATTATTTATAGGTGAATGAACCTCATGTATTAATAAGTTGACTCTCAACAAGTAAATCTCTGGCATTCACCTTTATAATTACATAAAATAAAAGTTACTAATTGTCTTCAAACATAAGGTATCTTTTGAAAAATGACTATGCACTAAATACAGTACTACATATAGGAGAGATTTTAATCTTCATTACAGCTATAACAACCAATTGCCATAAAAGGGTATAACCTTAAGCAAATCATTGTCACTTCTTTGTGGAAAAAGTTCCTTCAAGGTCTGAAGTTTAGCATCTTTAAGGTCTTCCAGTTCCGAAAGGTCTTCCAATTCTGAAATATCATTATTATTTCTACCTGCCATGGTAGGAAGGCCTTGGGACTCTTCATCTTCAGATGGTTCGGAACTAAAAATATTTTTAGAAAAAAACACACAATATTTTAATGTATTACTAATGCAATCCATATCTATTAAAGATTAAAACAACTTTTTCATTTCAGTATTGTTAGGTATATAAATCTACAGTCCCAAAGTCAGCATACTTTGAAAATATCTCAAATTATCTGGGCTGGGATGGAAAAGAACAACAAATACCTGGCATTTTTTCTGTTACAATCCACACATATTTACTGCAAGCCCACCTTCTCTTTCCTACTCTTTTTTTTACCTGTACTCTGCATAAAAGATGAGTATTGTCATGTTGCTCCTGAGAAACTACGAAGCCTACACTAATACAAAGATAAAAGAATTTCCATGGGCTACCTACATGATCAGAATCTAAGTGTCAAAATTGGAATGGTCTCATTCAATATCAGAACCTCTGCCAGGAACAAAACATTTCTGCAGTAGGTAAGGAGCATTTACTCCACATAAGGCTTTATTCTATAACAACTAACTTCAATCTCATTCCATTTCAAGCTATGTGTTTACCCTATACAAAAGACATTTTGAGCCAAATTTTACTCCTCTATCTCCCAAACAGAAAAATCTCATTTTAAAATTTTGGTTTTCTATCATGGTAGGCATTATGGAGATGAGAAAGTAGAAGTATAACAAATGGGTAGAAGTTATAAAGATCAGAGAAAGAAAGCAAGATGAGAATATAGTTAAGTATATTCCTAGTATCAGATAATGCAGACTTTGCTATGCAGCTAATTCTATTTTTAGACAGCTCTCTTAGACACATATCCAATACCTGTATTTTAGTAACTTCTCTATATCCATTCATGTTAGTTCAGTCGTGCCTGTTAGGGGACTGGTTATGCCTAAGAATCCCCTGAAAACATTTAAAAGCAGATTCTCAAGGACCAGGAATACATATTTGAACAAGCTTGAACTTGGAACTTTCTTCCTTTATCAATATGCCTGTCCTTCAGTATTTGAAGACAATTACATGTGCTCCCTTTCTATTACACCCAGACTTCTCATTCCTGATGTACTACTCAACTCTGAATTTTAACTCTGCCTCACCACGTTCATGCTCCCTACCTGATTTTGCCTCTTAGTTCACCGAGAAAATGAAAAACATTCAGTTTGGAATCCTTTTACAATTCCTGCCCCCGATAACCACTTTAAAGATCCTTACTTTTCTGGCCATGGCAACCTTAACCTAGTGATCAGACTCATGATCAAACTCATATGCCTCTTGACGTAGTATTAATGTTGACCATGAATCTTATCATGCCTTGGGATTTAATGTCCAATTCACAGGAAATATAAGCGATAGAGGAATAAATTCAATACCACCATGAGGAAACAATCAGAAAAATCTATTTTCTCTAAGACTTAATCTCTTCAATAAGTTAAAATCCTTAAAAAAGAGGAGGAGGGGAGTGGAGCCCTTAAGATCAAAAGTGAGTTAAGAGTCATAACATCCAAATGCAGTGGATGTTCCTTGTTTTGGATCCTGGTTTGAAAAACCAGCTACAAAACACATGAAATCTGAATATAAACTGGGAATCAGATGACCTAGAGAATTGTTCACTGACAACAGTATTTTTTGGGGGGAGGAAGGGGGATGTATAACCTAGTATTAAAGGGAGAAATGTTGGGATGTCTATAATTGACTTTAAAATACTTCAGCTAATAATAATAATTGTTTCAATGAAACAATGAAACAAACAAGGAAAAATATTAACCATTGTTAAATCTAGGTGATAGGTATATAGGTGTTCACTGTATATTCTTCCATTTTCTTGTATGTCTGAAGCTTTAAAAATAAAAGAAAAAATCTAGAAGAACAAGAGTTGCCCACTTCATGTTCTTTTCTCAGGTCTCAGATAAAGTCGTTCCCTTCTGTTGAAGGTGAAGTCCCCTCTCAGTGCTCAGGGATTCTAGCCCTTTCTGCTTCCTACGGATTCTGCTTTAACTGTCTACTATCTTCTCTCCCAAATTGTTTCTCTCTGTTCAAGCTTCTCCTCCAAGCCTCCAATGTGTGCACGATTGCATCAATTCAATGTGCCAGGGGATCTAGGCGTTGTGGACACAGCAGTGAGATGAGCAAACTCTCCTCTCCTTCACAAAGTTTCTGAGACTGATTTTCTACTTCCTCATTTCCTATATAGTTCTCAACTCACTGTTTTATATCTTCTGCCCTACCATTTTGGTGAAACTGTTCTCTCCAAAGGCAATAATATCCTCTAAAATGTTGACTGTGATAAAAATCTTTCATTGGTTATCTATTCCTCTGTGGTCGCATACACTGCTGCTCTTCAAAAATCTGGTCCTATCCCCATCCTCACCCCATGGTTCTGCAGCATTATTACTTCTGATTTTCCCTTTAACTCTCAGCCTAACCCTAATCTCTGTAGAAGGCTGCTCTTCCTTTGCTCACCTTCTAGAATTGCCAGTGTTACCCAGGATTCTATCTTCAGCTCCTTCCTGTCTGTTAATGCTTCCTGGGAGATTGCATTACCTGCCAGAGTTTCTGACTATTACCTCTACCAGTGGTTCTCAAAAGGGGGGTGGTTTTGCCTCCAGAGGATATTTGGCAATGTCTGGAGACATTCTTGATTGTCTTGACTAGGGAAGTGCTGCTGGCATCTAGCTGGTAGAGGTCAGGGCTTCTGCTAAACATCCTATAATGTACAGGACAGCTCCTCAAACAAAGAATTATCTTGCCTAAAATGTTAATAGTGTCAAGGTTAAGAAACCCTGATAACCAAAATGGCCCATGCATGGGTACTGATTATAGCTATGGAGCATTCTGACAATGCAGTACTACGGAGTCGTGGAAAAGAATAAGGATTTCTATGAGCTGATATGATTTCCAGGATATATATACCACTAAGTGAATAAAACAAAGAACAAAAGTATGTACACATATATGAATGTAGTGTGCTATCTTTTGTATAAGAAACAAGAAGAAAAAAGACATAGGAAAGGGAAACAAAGTATGACTAGAAACTACACAAACTGGTTAGTTCTGAGGTGGGAGGAGGGTGGGGGTTGGAAGGAGAAGGGACAGGAAGTAATACTTCTCTGAGCACATGTGTGAGTTCACCCTCTATGCAGAGTTATGATTTTTGGCATCTTTTTTACTCAAAAATAAAATTTTAAAAAAAGGGACAATGGAAAACCCCTAAAAGGAATACAAACAGAAATTAATGAACCAAACTATACTTCAAGTGAATAACATAGAGTAAAATTTAAATAAATAATCCAAGTACTTTGACCCTTTATGTTCAATATAAAGACAAAATAAAACTTATAAACAAATCTTGAACTCTTAGTGGGCTTAATGGTCAAGTGGTATGATTATAGCAATTCTGAAACTATTTTATATATACTCGATAACTGAGCAAATTAGTAAATGTACTGATATTGGTAGAAGCAGTTCTCACTGTCAGAGAAGGAAACACAGGAGGGGCAAGGAAGAACCTTGTAGTGGTAGATCAGAATTAATGGTATCGTTATAAACTCAGGACTTAAAAAAACAAAAACACAACACTCACACATTTTCCCTCCCTCTCTCTTACTTCCTAGCCCATTCTGTTTAAAGGGCAATGACATAACTGCCACCTCACCCAATAGCAAAGAAAAGAACACCTCCTTTTCCCCAGATTTTCAAATATCATTCCCTACTAAAAGGAACCATTGCTACTTGGAGAAATGGCTAATTCTAATTTCAGGCTGGGATAGGCAAAGTACTAGTCTGGAACATCTTGTGCCATAAGTGAGAGGCTGAAAAAGTGATAAGACCTTCTCAAAACCAGAGACCGCTTGAAGGGGCCCTTGCCTGCCAAAGCTGAGCAATTTGAACATCACAATGAATAATGATAGTAATGGATTATAATCCACTGAACAAATAAGCATCTATGACTCCATTTTTATATTTACTGTACTATATAAATATATGAATAAATAGGAAAGAAAGGGAAAATTCTATAGAATACCAAATAATTAAAGTATAAGTTCTAGAATGCTAGTCAGAATACCACCATTTTGCAACTATCATTATAATAACTGATTCAGGCAAGAATCATCAATAGATACTAAAATTAACTGAGTGCAAGTCCACTAGGGAAAAGGATCATTATCCAGTCTCAAAGTATCTCCCTACAGAGTAATCATTACAAAGGGGAAAATGGTAACCTTATAGGAGAAACCTAGCAGGTTTCTGAGTGGTTAAAGTTCACTTCACCAATAACGGGACAAACTGATAACGGTGTGTCTCCTAACATGATACACTGAGAAGGACACAAAATCATTACGTAGTATTCCTGCCACTCATCTAAATTTAATTATGAAAAAACATCAGGTATACATAAATTGAGACATGGTAAAAAAACTGGCCTGTGACCTTCAAAGGTCAATATCATGACAAAAAAACGCTGAGAAACTGTTTCAGATTAAATGAGTCTAAAGAGACATGACAAACTAAATCCAACATTATGATGCTGGGGAAAAAAATTACTATGAAGTACTACTCAAAGTACGGTCCATGGACTGACTGCTAGTCCTCGAACTCAAACTGTTTGTTATCTGTCCGTGACAAGATAAGGAACTTACACCAGAATGTAAAACAACTACATTACTAAGCACATTGCTTAGTTCAGCAGATTTTTTTTTTTTTCATTACAAGACTTTCTTGGTGAAAGAATCAGTGTGTTGATTTACATTCTAGGGCACATATCTTATTTATAAACCAGAAGTTTGAGTAGTACCATTATAAAGAACATTATTGGGATAACTGGTAAAATTTAAATATGGACTGTATTATAGATAATAGTATTGTACCCATGTTGATTTTGTATTTCTGAATCTGAAATGCTACTTTTGTTATGTAAGAGAATGACCTTGTTCTTAGGAGATAAATGTGAAATTATTAGAGGCAAAAGATTCAGTAGCAACGTTAATTATTATTTATGAAGAAGGTGACAAGCAAATGTGGGGAAATGTTAACTATGACTGAATCTTTTTTGAAAGGATTGTGGGAGGTGATTATATTATTTTTGCAACTTTCTTATAAGTTTAAAATTTTTTCAAAATAAAAAGTAAAAAGTGGGGTCCTAATATATCAATTTTCCTTAGGATTACCCACACAGATCTTTACTTTTTTTTATTTCAGAGTGAATTTCAGGATAAAGGCATGTTTGTCATGGCTAATGATAAAAAGAAGTTCCTTTGAAGAGCAAGTCCTCCCCTTAGCAGCGGACAGTCTTGATCTCTCACTACTTCTTGCAGCACTTGCTTCACCTAGCTTCTGATCACACAACCTTTTAACTTTTCTCTTACTTCAATGACTACTCCTTCTCAGAACCTTCTACAGGTTTCTTCTCATCTCCCCTTTCCTAAAATCCAGAGTTTCCATGGCCTAAGTCCTTCAACAAAGAGATCTTCCCTTTTCCAGCTACACTAGGGTCACTTAGTGATTTCATCTAATCATATGACTTCACATTTTTTTTTGACTTTAAATGTCAAATCTATATTCTCACAACTCTGAAATTTAGATATGTAAGCTAGACCTCTCCCCAGAACTCAAATGTCCTAAATCCAACTGCCTACCTGATATCTCTGCTTAGATGTCTAAGAGTCTTCTCAATCACAGCATGCTCAAGACTGAACTTCAGATCTTTCCTTCAAAAGGTGCTTCCCAACCACACTCAAAACAGTATTCCTTATCTCAGTTAATGGTGACTCCATCCTTCCAGTTCCTCAAACGAAAAATCTCAGGGTCATCCTTGACTCCTTTCTCTCCCACCCCATATGAAATGCATCAAAAAATCCTCTCTGTTCTACTTTCAAAGTGTATCCAGAATCTAACCACTTCTGGGTCTGGCCCAGTGGCATAGCAGTTAAGTTCAGGTGCTCCGCTTCAGTGGCCCAGGGTTCACCAGTTCGGATCCTGGGCGTGGACCTACTCAATGCTCATCAAGCCATGCTGAGGCGGCATCCCACATACAGCAGCTAGAAGGATGTGCAACTATGACATACAACTATCTACTGGGGCTTTGGGGAGAACAAGGGAGAAAAGGAGGAAGATTGCCAACAGATGGTAGCTCAGGGCCAATCTTCCTCAAAAAAAAAAAAAGTTTAAAAGAAAAAAAAAAAAAAGAATCTAACCACTTCTTATCACTTCCATAAGCATTAGCCTGGTCTAAGCAGCCATCATTTCTTACCTGGGTTATTACAACAGTATTCATGCTTCCACTACTGCTCCCCTACAGCCTCAAAGACCTTTTAAACATATAAGTCAGATTATGTTACTCCTCTGCTCAATATGCTCTATTAGCTTCCCATCTCATCAGGAATAAAATATCCTCCACTAGGTTCCCATCTCATTTAGAATAAAAGCCAAACAGCCTATGGACTTAACATGATTAAGCCCCTCCTCTACCCTACTCCTTACCTGTAACCTCAGGTCCTTCACTCTGCATCTTTTGTCCCCTACTTTCCTCAAAAACACCAGGCGTAATACTACTTCAGGGTCATTGCACAGGCTATTCCCAATGCACAGGATACCACCCCCTGCCCCCACCATATCCATATGGGTCACCTTCTTACCCTCTTCAGGTCTTTGCTCAAGCATCATCTTCTCAATGAAGCCTTTTCCAACAGCGCTCTTTAGAAACCATGCCCCTACCACAGCCTTGAACTCCAAATTTCCCTTCCCTTTTGCCCAAATATTTATTATTTGACATATTGCATTTTTTACTTATTTATTGTCTTTCTACCTGACTATAATACAAGCTCCATGCTAGCTCATAGAATGTGCCCAAAAAATGTTAAAAGGATTTGACACTGGGACTCAAGACCAAATCACAAAGCAGTTATAGATGAGCAAATGTACTTGTTAAAATAACTCCCCTATCTATGGAGGGCTAAAAAAATTAAATATCTGCTCTCACTAAACCTTTTACTGAAAATCCCTGTTAGCCAGAAACACACACACACACACACACACACACACACACACACGGTACCTCTCTACAGCTCTAAGTTAGGGAAAAATAACCAAGATGCAGTCGGGAAAAGGCCAAAAAACAGGGAGCGGGGGCGTCACTACAATATTTCATATTAAGTAACTGTTTCTGAAAAAATGTCACATGCAAATATAATGAATCTATTAGGTTGCTTACACTATAATCACTGTGTCTTTGTTGAATTTTTTCTCTTCAACTGTACTAGAGCAATTTGGGGAAATAATGTCTTCACTATCAGAAGACAAATCAATATACTGGATTCCTCTTTGATTCTTTAAATATGATATACTTGCTTTTCTTTCATTTTCTGGAGTTTCTGGAACACTAGAATCTTCTGCAAAAGAAGAAAAGTAGAAAGGCATTTTGAGCAATTTGAAAATAAAACAATTTGTTTTTGATAATTACAATCATGCGCTAAAAATCTTTAACTTTATTCACTGTTTCCACTCTAAAACCAAAAATTCCTACTACTTTTTAAAGAAAAAATTAACAGTCAACAACGGCTGGTGTTAAACGATTTTCCATTTCACAGATTACTTACTAGCAAGAGGTGAGTGGAAATGGCAAAACAGAGGTTTGCGTTTTATATTCTAATCCTTTTCTCTCTGTGCTTGTATTTCCTAGTACCCAGTTCTTGCCTGAGAACATGAACACTAGAGCCCAAAAGAGCTGAATTTCAGTTGTGTCTCTTAGCCAAGTTATTTACTCTCTCTAAGTCTCAGTGTCCTCACCCGTAAAACAGAGATGCTAATAATCACAGAGCTAATGTGCACATAAAATCAGATGATATATCTTAAGCATTTAGTTCAGTAATTAGCACATGGCCAGTATCCGATAAGCATTAGCTCTCAAGCAAACGCTGAATTACATCCCCTCTAAAATTCATATGATGAAGTTCCAACCCCCAGTACCTCAAAATGTAATGTATGTGGAGACAGGGCCTTCAAAAGGTGATTAAGTTAAAATGAGGCTATTAGGGTGGGGCCCTAATCCAATATGACTGATGTCCTTATAAGAAGAGAGAGACACTAAGGATGTGCATACACAGAGGAAAGGCCATGTGAGGACACAGTGAGGTGGCCATCTGCAAGCTAAGTAGAGGAATCAGAAGAAACCAAACCTGTCAACACCTTGATCTTGGAATGCTAGCCTCCAGACCTATGAGAAAAAAAATGCCTGTTGTTTAAGCCACCCATGCTGTAGTATTTAGTTACGGCAGCCCTCACAAACTAATAAAGTTGGCATCATCTGTCTGTCTAAAACGGGTGAGGTAAAGTATTCGACCAACATCTCCTATCTCCAAGGCCTGAGTTCAAAAATTACTCTCCCTTGTATATTCGAGGAAGAAGAGATCAGATTTAAGGAATTCATACTAAAGTGAAAGTAGTCAGTGCCTTGGTCTAGTGAGTGTATTTTAAAAAACAATGACCACATGAATCTTCAGTTCAAAGGTGTCAATTTAAAAAACAATAGCTACCATTAACTACTTTTTAGGTCACTATCAAGTCCTCAAGGGAAACACAAACATTTTTAATCCTCACAATAACCCCAAGGGCACACATTATATTACCATTTTACAGATAAACTAAGGTTTAGAGAAAGCAACTTACTCAAAGTTATACAGGAGAAAGTAGCAGATCTGAAATCCAAGCTCCAAAGTCTAAATTGTTACACTCTAAAACTCTTGGCCTCCCCCCATTAACTGTCACAAAACAGTAGCAAAAATTACTATGAGGCTCATGAGCTATATTTGTAAATAACATTAACCAAGACCTACATAACTACTATTTGCCTCAAGGATACAACAACACTTCTTTACTTCCTACAATGAAGTCCTAGCAACACCACCAAAAAGCAAATGACGTTTTTTCCAAAAGAACGATTTTATAAATGTAGACTGTGCCCTGGGTGAAAAACTTGGCATTGGAACAAATCACAGCTATGTTAACTGACATAAATATGAAGACAATTACAAACTCTGATAATTATGGAAAGTAATAAAATTATAGTCCAACTCCTGTAAAATAAGTACAAAGGTACTACAAACTATGCTTTTACGAAATGTTCCTGATATATCACAAATCACACATAAAACTAAAAATTTAGATCTTTACTATATCAAAAAAATTTTTTTTTTTGGTGAGGAAGACTGGCCCTGAGCTAACATCCCTTGCCAATCTTCCTCTTTTTGCTGAGGAAGATGGGCCCTGAGCTAACAGCGGGGCCCATCTTCCTCTATTTTGTATATGGGATGCCGCCATAGCATTGGTTGACGAGTGGTGCCTAAGTCCGTACCTGGGATTCACACCTGTGAACCCCAGGCCGCTGAAGCAGAGTACACGAACTTAACCACTATGTCACTGGGCTGGCCCCTCAAAAATCTGACCTAAAACTAATGCACATCATTTGAACAGTTCAACAATGGTGTCCTGCTTTCTTATGTTTTAAAAGGGCTATGGCAAAATGATTTGGATTGGCCACTTTTCTTATAAAATCTCTTTATTCAAAATGAAGAATAACCTTTTCAAAACTAGCCATTTAAATACCTAACTGCTTGGGGGTCTAAAAATTCTATTAGAGTATTAGGAAAACTAGCATTTCTTGAACTTGATTACATATTCATCTTTTCTTTAACTTTCTCACCTTATTTTATACAGATTATAGTACAAAAATATATGGTGAAGACACACCAATTTTTAAAACTAATGTTTAATATACTTAGTTAATGAGACAGGAAAAAAAAAAGGTAGTGTGGCTTATTCTCCATGTACTCAATTACTTAGAGCTTTTACTGGATATATAATATATACCACCAAAATATATACATTAAACGTGAAAACTGCACTGAAACCAAGTGGCATCCCCATAGCCTGACTGGCCGGTGACTAACAGAGTAAGTGGTATGGTAATACAAGGGATGAGGGAAGGTTATAAAACAACAGCATTTCTCAAAATCAGGACCCCTTTGCACTCTTAAACATTGAGGGCCCCACACAGCTTTTGTATATGTTGGCTATATCTATGAAATTTACCATATTAGAAAATAGAAACTTAGAAAATGTTTAAATATTTATTTATTAAACACATAAATAATATATTTTTATGAAAACTATACCTCCTCTCCTCACTCCACAAATTTAGTGAGAAGAGTGGCAATGTTTTACATTTGTATTTGAAAATCTCTGGTTTAACAGAAGATAGCCAGATTCTCATATCTGCTTCTGCAATTAATCTGTTGTAGTATTGCTTTTGTTAGGTTTATGAAGATAATCATGCCTCCCACAGTTATATAGTTAGGGAAGGGAGGAATATTTTCATAGCCTTTTTACATTACTCTTCTTTGACACTAAACCCAAATTTTTAAAGGTTAGCTGCAATGTGGAATCTGAAACCATATGAATAAACTTTTGCATTGTTTTATTAAAATCCACTGTCTGTCTTGCACTTTAATGGACCTTTATTAACCCATGCATTATTTTGTAACATCGTGTGTGGGGAGCCAGCCCGGTGGTGCAGTGGTTAAGTTCACGAGATCTGCTTGGGCGGACCGGGGTTCACAGGTTCGAATCCAGGGGCTGCACCAATGCACTGCTCACCAAGCCATGCTGTGGTGGCGTCCCACATACAAAACAGAGGAAGATGGGCATGGATGTTAACTTAGGGTCAATCTTCCTTAGCAAAAAAAAGAGAAGACTGGCAGTAGATGTTAGCTCAGGGTCAAGCTTCCTCACCCAAAAAATTAAAAAAAATTATATTCATCAATGTCACCACTGATTTCTAAATATCTGGAGACTGTCAAACCTACAGTAGTAAATAATAGTTTTCCACAATCCAAATTTTCCTTTGAAAATTGGAATTTTAGCTATTGCAATAAATACTATCATTTGTTTTCCTTGATATCACTGTTTATTTTTGAGAAAATGTCTGCTAAATACCTAAGTCTGCATAACTATAGTTTGTCATTCTTTCAAGTAAAAATGGTGTTCTGTGAAAAAAACGACAAGCTCAGCTCACAACTCAAAGCAATTATTCAAATGCTTTCCCTTGAGATAACCATTGTACTCTGGTGTGCAGCAAAGGGCAGTTCACATTTTGTTTCACAAAATATTAAAAAGATGCCTACTGCTAAGTTGAGATTTAACAAAAGTAACAGTTTTTACCGTCTTATCAAAAACATTCTTAAGTGAAAGTGGCGTTTAAAAAATTTTAAGAACACAATGATTAGTAGGACAGATTGGAGTCTTAGCCTTGTTTGGTGATACGGCATCAGCAATTTTACCTACCATTGCTTTTGCACCATTAGTGCAAATATCGTCATAGCAAAAAAGGCAAGTAACATCTTAATATTATTATAAAAATAGTTTTGATCTTGTCAACCCCCTTTCGGGTTTTAGGTTCACAGACTACACTTTGAGAACTGATGAGATACAGTAAAAGCTTGTTTGTATAAAATATCAACTTTCCAACACAGTCAATAATCTAGAATTAGAATAGGGCTGAATGCTCAGATTTGTTTGTTTGGACTATTTTTGAAAGTAAGCAACAGCAAAAACAGCTAAGAGCCAATGGTCAAAAAGATATTCCTGATGCAATGATGCTTTCTGACCCAAAGCAAACAAGCACTTTTAAGCAGCAGCACAAAGGAGACAGGAAACAAAAAAGAAAAATACAAAAATCAAGGAAGGAATGGCGAAAAGCAGAACAATTATGAAGACAATTGGCTACTATTCAATTCTGACATTTGCTGAATGCCTTCTGTGTTTAAGACACTGTACCAGGAGGTAGGGGATAGTAAAGAAAAAAAAGTTACAGTTCAACTTCCCCTAAAGAAACTAATAATAGGAGCTAAGTAGCCATGTACACAAATAACTATGTTATGAGACATAATTTGTGCCATGAGAGAGGAATAAACAAAATGCTAAAGTAACATGAGGAAAAACAGCCTGTCCTTTCATATAAAAACAAAAAAGCCTATCATGTTTTAGAGACAGAAAATGATGATATTTTCTCATTACCAAAGGTAATGGGAACCTGCATCATTAGCATATGGAAGAAGATTCCAAGGTTCCAGGGAGTAGTTCCAAATGAAATTCCTCACGAGTGGAATGCACAACAGAAGACAATCGTCTATCTCAAGTTTTTCCAGTATGCTTGCACCCATTCTCATATCTCAGTCCACTTTCCATGAAACAAAAGAAGCATTTAAGCCTGCCACTGATTTCACCTTTCCAAGTGTTGTCTAAGACTAAGGACCACTCAAAAACAAAAACAAAAAAATCACTACTGGGAGACTATGAGTTCACACGGAAATAGTCTAAATCAATTTGATAATCCACAAATAAAGGTGATCTCCCAAAGTAAAATGAAAACACATAAATCTTTACACCTGTCCTGCAGATTTACACTAGTGTGCCACTTTTGATATTCTAATCATGTATTGCTCTACATGGCTCACTTCTCTAACACGGCAACTGATTTTCAAAGCACTTGCTTTGAATACCAAGTAAAACACATCATATATTTGCTCTTTTAAAAGAGTTATTACCAAAACAATAGATTATAAAATCTGGACAGTCTTAATTTGAATGTCATAGTAGATAGGGAAATACGTGTAGCATCTTATACAAATTAAACTATCTCTCTGAGGAAAGCTCTAGAAAAAAAACAAAGAATACACTGAATACAAGACTGATGAGTAGTTTCTAATACACCACTCTTAAGCTGAAATGAGAACTGAGAATGAAGAAACATTTCAGGTTTAAGCCAAAAGAAAAGATAGAGATAAATAGAAAAAATGTAAAGGAAAAAAGAAAGTCATGCTTTTAACAGTGGACAAGGCAAAAATGTTAAACCTGAGAGAGGTACTTTTTAATAACAGAATTTATACCCACAATAAAAATATAAGTGACATACGTCACAACTGCATACGAGTAATGAAATGCATAAAGACTGCAGGATATATAAGACAAAAAGTCAACAGAGACAAACATGAGGCTTTGACTCTCCTCCCTAAGCTCTTAAGAGAGAAGAAAGCACAAAAATAATTAAGATATAGAACAGTGTTTTTCAAACATGTTTGACTGGGACTCAATGTAAGAGACACATCATAGATTATCACCCTAAACACACAGACTGTTAGATAGACAGACATATATAACCAAAACAAAAGTTTCAGAAGCTTTACTATAAATGATACTTTGTTAATTTTCTACTTATTCTACTCCATTAAAAAATAGTTAGGGCCGGCTCCGTGGCTTAGCGGTTAAGTGCGCACTCCGCTGCTGGCAGCCCGGGTTCGGATCACGGGCGTGCACCGACGCACCGCTTTTCCGGCCATGCTGAGGCTGCGTCCCACATACAGCAACTAGAAAGATGTGCAGCTATGACATACAACTATCTACTGAGGCTTTGGGGGGGACAAACATAAATAAAATAAAATCTTTAAAAAAAAATAGTTAAATGTATTTAGTCAGGATCCAAGAAATTGACTTTATGACACAATGTTTGTGATTCACAGTTTGAAAAAAATGATATGAATAATAAAACTCATCTATTATTTGGCATACAATTAAATCTATACTTAGATTATGTCTTTTTTTTCAAGTACTCTGAGAATGGTCACAGAAATTGATTGTGTATTAAGGCACAAAGAAAATCTCAGTAAATGTGCCAAGAAAGAAACACCACAGACCATATTCTCTGGTCACAAAACAGTGTAAGTAGAAGTAAATGTTGACAAAAACACTGAAGCAAAATTTCAGCTACCTAGTAATTTAAAAAAGAAAGAAAAACTTTAGAAACCACTTGGAACTTTCAGGTCAAAGAGCAAGAAAAAACATATAAAAACCTACAATACATCATATATGTCGTAACACTACAAGATTTAAAATAATGTGGTAAACTAATGTAAGATTAGAGAAACAGATTAATGGCCCATAAATGAAAATATACATGGAAATTTAGACTATAATGATGATGTTTCAAATATAAGAAAAAGGATTTGTCAATAAATGGTTTTGGGACAACTGACTAGTAAATTTCAATGAGCAAAGGAGAAAATTATCATCCTTTCTTTAGTCCTTATAACAAAATAAATTCCAGATGAGATATAAAGTTAAAAAAAATCAACACAAAAACCAACTCATGAGCCAGCCCTGATGGCCTAGGAGTGGTTCAAGTTCCAGTGCTTACTGCATCCGCGGCCCGGGGTTCACATCCCGGCCACGGAACCACACCACCTGTCTGCCAGTCGCCATGCTATGGTGGCAGCTCACATAGAAGAACTAGAACGACCTACAACTAGGAATATACAACTATGTAGTGAGGCTTTAGAGAGGGGGAAAAAAAACAGGAAGATTGGTGACAGATGTTAGCTCAGGGAGAATCTTTCCCTGGAAAAAAAAAAAAACAAGCCAAAAACCAACCCAACTTGTATCCATTCGTTTGGCTATCAAAAAAAAAAAAAAAAAAAACCCAACAGAAAATAAGTGTTGGCACGGATGCAGAGAAACTGGAACCCTTGTGAACTGTTGGTAGGAATGCAAAATGGCGCAGCTGCTATGAAAAACATATGGTGATTTCTTAACGATCCAACAATTCCACTTCTGGGTATATACCTGAAAGAACTGAAATAAGGGTCTCGAAGAAATATTTGTAAACTCGTGTTCACAGCAGCATTATTCACAATAGCCAAAAGGTGGAAGCAACCCAGTGCCCATCCATAGATGAATGGATCAACAAAATGTAGATATATATACACAACGGAATATTTTTCAGCCTGAAAAGTAAGGAAATTCTGATACATCTTACAACATGGATGAACCTTGAAGACATTACGTAAAGTGAAATAAGCCAGTCACAAAAGACAAATCCTGTATGATTCCACTTTTATGACATAACTAAAGTAGTCAAATTCATAGAGAAAGAAAGTATAAGGGTAGCTGCCAGGGGCTAGGGGTAGGAGGGAATTGTTTAATGGGTAGGGTTTCAGTTTTTGCAAGATGAAAAGAGTTCTGAAGACTGGCTGTACAACAATGTGAACGTACTTAACACTCCCTGACGTGTACACATAAAGTTAAGATGGTAAATTTTATGTTACGTATATTTCACTACAATGAAAAATATAATTAACACAGATGTGCTAGAAGAAAATATGGATGAATTTATTTATAATGTGGTAGTAGGGAACACCTGCCTGATCAGGACCTAAAACCCAGAAGCCTTAAAGAAAAGGATGAACAAACTGACCACATAGAAGTGTAAAATTCTCCATCGCAAACAGGGAATTAAAAGAATAAAAATACAAATCACTTAACAGAAAAAGAAAAAAAGAAAGGAACACAGAAAAAATCCAAACGGCTAATAGATTTATGAAGACATACTTAACCTTAAAAATAAAAAAGTAAAGCAATTATATTGCCTAATAGCCTGACAAGATTTAAAAAGTTCTCAATATTTTGGCCTGTTATGAAAAAGCAGACATCTGAAAACCAAGCTGTAGTCTGGTGCAAACTGGTAAAACTTTTGTGTAGGGTGATTTGGCAATTACTGAAATATTACTTATATTCCCTCTAATCTGATAATTCCATTTCCAGGAATTTTTCCACAGATTGCACATATGCAAAAATATCTGTGTACAAGGATGGTCACCATGGCATTCTTTTGAAAGCAAAAACACAAAGAAAAAAACCAAAACAACCAATGTCTGTCAATAGGAAACTATATAAATTATAATACATCTATATAATAAGACACTCTGTAGTCATTTAAAAAAATTGAGGTATAGCATATTTTATATGGACTGACATGGAAAGTATAAAAAATTCTATTCTTTAATTAACAGCAAGTTGCATTACAATACCTATATTAATATAATGCTATTTTAGTTTAAAAACCTGAAATATAAACAGGTAGAAAAAAAAAGTGAAAGAATAGACACCAAAACTAAACAAGGATTACAGAAGATTCTCTCTTCATTATACAATATTGTATCATTTAGTTTTTTATATAACATTTTATTTTGAAGAAAACAATAGCTAAGCATGGAAAGTAAAAAGGTAGAGAAGGAAAACACATACAAAAGAGGTACATTTAAAATGTACTTAAGATTTTTACTTAAGTATGAGTACTCATTGTACTTTCTATTAAAACAACTCAACAGTAACCCTTTTACCAGGTACTGCTTTTCAACTAACACTAACAGGTATTGAGAAACTAGAATGACTATCTAAAGATACAGTGACGATTCACATTTTGGGCACACACCTAAAAAGGACTGAGTATCACCCGATGGTTACAGAATCATGACACCAAAATGATACCCTCAGCTTTATCATTCAAAGGATCATATCCATTTTACTGTTTGTAGGGACTTCAGAGGAACATCTAGACAAAGGCAGTGATGTCCAAAAACGCTGATGTCTTACTCAAGATCACACAATCTGTACGTGGCAGAGCAGTGCTCTCTGGAAATCTTTTTGATAACTGGTATAACTTTAAACTCTTTCTCTCACTAACAACGGTTACTTTCAACACGACAACCACATTAAAATGGCAATCACTTTAGAAGACAATCTATTTCACCAAGAAAAGAAATTCATCAAGCATAAACTAAAACTTTCCTCCATTTCAACCTCAAAATAACCTATGAACCCATCGATTTTTATCTTTCACTGTTTCTCCCCCAGTAAACTGTGTCTCTATTCCTTTGCAAAGTTAAACAGTCCAGCTGTGCTCCCATTCCCATTCTCTTGATGCCTCTCTTCAGATACCTCCCCTCCCTTGATCCTTTTCCTCTTCACTAGCTTCTTGTCCTTGGTCAACAAATATGCTCAATTTTCAACAGTCCTGAAACATCTTTTCTTGACATTGCTTCCCTGTCAAGCTGCTTCTCTCTTCCCTTCTTGAAAGAATAGTCTTCACCTCCTTACCTTTCTACTGAAACTGTCTGTTAAAGATCAACAGTAACTTTTAATTTCCAAGGAAAGTGGGGTCTCAGCAGTCCCCATCCAACTTGACTTCTCTATAGCATTTGATATTGTTCATAATACACCAAACTGGAAACTCTCTTTCTTTAGCTCCCAGGGCCTTATCATTTTCTATGACTATTCTAATCATCCTTTATATCATATCTTTCATTGGTTTCCCTTCCTCTGTCCACCACTAAATGTTGATGCTTCTTAATATACACCTTGCTTAAGACATTTTTTGGTTTCGACCACTCTCTGAGCTCCAACTCTAATGTTCAACTCTTTCCTAGACCTTGCTACTGAAATATGAGAGGTGACTCAAACTCAATATGTTTTAGTATCTTCCTCCTAATCCTAGTTGCCTAATTCAGTTGATAGTGCCACTCAGCCATCCAACCAAGTTGGATTCAAGTTATCTTTAAATCCTCCACATTTAACTGATCATCAAATACCATCTAACACACGTCACTTAAAACTTTCCTAAACTGCCTCCTCTGTCATCTCTACCGTCATTTCCCTACATTTACGCTTCAATGAATACAACAGCTTCATTAATGGCTTTCCCATACTGAAATGCTCTAAAGCGTGTACCAAATAAAGTCCATCCTCCCTGACCCCTCACAACCCAACAGTTTACATTTCTATCTTTTCAGCTTCATCTATATTGCCCTAAACCTCCTCTTCCATAGATAACCTCTCCGTTCCCATACACATACCACAGACTCTTCAAGGCAACATATATTTTCATCCCTTGTTCACTGAATAAGCAATGTTCATTGTTTAGGGTCCACTCAAAATCATCTATGACTTTTCTTGATCCTCCCCAGGAAGAATGGATAATTTAATCATTTGTGAATTGGATTATGGTCCTACACTGCTTAATATCCTCCCCTATTACATGAGTTATGTACCATTTTAACTATATAAATCTACATGTCCTTTCCTCTCAGTGCTCCTTGAGGATCATGCTTTGTTCATAATTTTATCCTTTGTGCATAAAACACTGTAGGCTCACTCATCTGCCATTGCTTTATTCCCTCCAAACCCACTATGCTCCCAAAAAAGTCAAAGAAAAAAGAGAAATAAAGTATAAGCAATAACCATTGATAACTTTGGCCATTGTGAGAGTAAAATAAACCTGGGGAGGGGAGGAGGGAAGGTACCCACAGGTTAAGTGTATGCCCTCACATCCAAAGACTGGATTAAAGGAGACTGTCCCACATAAAGTAGAGGAAGATGGGCACGGATGTTAGCCCAGGGCTGATCTTCCTCAAGGAAAAAAGGGGAGGATTGGCATCAGATGTTAGCTCAGGGCTAGTCCTCTTCACAAACAAAAAAAAAAAAAAAGAAAGGAGCCTGTCCTGTACCAAAAGTAAAGTATCCATGGCTGAAGAATGCCTGATGGCTAAGGGACTGTTTCAAGATCATAGAGAGCAGGAGAGATATTTTAAAAATATCTACAAAGTACTAATATCACCCACTTACCAACCAATACTCCTTCCTTCAATACGCCAGTCACTGTTCTGAGCAATGGGGATGAATAGGTGAACAAGACAGACAAGATCTCTGCTCTCATGGATCTTATACAGTCATGTGTCACATAACGTTTTAGTCAATGACAGATTGCATATACGACGGTGGTCCCATAAGATTAGTACTATATAGCCTAGCTGTGTACTAGGCTATACCATCTAGGTTTGTGTAAGAACACTTTATGATGTTCACACAATGACGAGGTCGCCTAAAACACATTTCTCAGAATGTATCCCGTCATAAGCAATGCGTGACTGTATTCTAATAAGGGGGAGACAAATACATAATGTAATGTTAGGTAGTAATAAATATTATACAGAAAAATACAGTGAGTAAAACTGGGGGGGAGGGGAGTTGCTACTTCAGAGAAAGTGATCAAGTGAAGGCCTTCTAAAAAAGGTAACATTTCACTAAGCCCTAAGGAAAGAAGGAGCTGACTCATATGCAAATATCGGCACAAAGGGTCTTGGAGGCAAAGAGCAAATGTGAAGAAGGAAAGACTGGACTGTGCTTGGCATATTCAAGGAAGAGTGTATCTGCTGCATAGTAACTGAAGGAGAATGGTAATGAATAAAATCTTAACTCATATTAGATAAAAGAGGAATAGCTGAAAAAGAGTGATTACAGGTCATCTCAACTATATACAATTTCCATCCTATAAGCTGACTTAGATCCTAACCTACTGTAAATAAATACAGCACTATCCTGCAATGGCAGAGTAAGTTACCATATGATGATAAAGAAAGTAAGGTCAGTATTTGTACCCCAGTGATGATTCCCCAATCTCCATATCCAGTCCTGATCTTAAATCTAACTTCAGTATCTTGTCCTCTCCACAGGCCCAAGCCATAACACTCAATTCAGCAGGCCCCCCCACCCCACACTGTTAAGTTGACTTTGGTCTACTCCAACACACTAAATTGCAGGCAGCACCTTTGATTCTTAGCTCAATTTTCAAATGCATGCCCAATAGCTTATGATGGGTACTTCATACTTATTCTGATGTACAGAACTATCTTTTTATTTATTCAATTTATCCAAGCGAAAACTCTTAACATTCATTTTATCTCATTCCTACCATGGATCTTGTTGTAAAACCTTGCCCTTCTCTTACTTGGAAATTTCTCACATCTTGTTCTCCATTTCTACTGCCATCAAGTTTACATTATAAGAGCTTCTTAAACGATTTCTCTCCCTTCAAACCGTACTCTCTATAATGTATAGTACTCACAATTGCTAGACTGATTTTTCCACAAAATAACTTTCTTTCATCATCTTACTCTTCTATCTGCAGTCTTTAATGGATCCCTAGTACCTATAAGGTAAAGCCTAAACTTAGCTTTAGTTTTCAAGATTCTCTAAAACTCAGTATCATTTACAATAATCTTTTCTTAAAGCAAAGCTCTCTATTTCTAATAGGATGAATTCTCAACAATCCCAGAACAAACTTTCCCAGTGTCATCAAGACTCACTATGTGATTCCTAAAGGCAATCTTAGTTTCTAAGAGGAATTTATGTATGAAAAGAAAAAGTCCCAATAAAGAGAAAATGAGTGAAGTCTCTTCAAACAGAAAGAAAAAGGCAGAAAAACATCTTTTGATTAGAAAAGGCAAATAAGAATTTCATATTACTCATGTTGATAAATAACTAAAACATTCCACTCAACTCCAGTTTACAAAATGCTTTTATTTTAGAGATGAAAAAATTGTGGATCTCAGATTTTAAGTGACTTGTCCAATATCCCCTTTAACTAACATGAAACAGAGACTTCTAAGGACTCAAAATCCCATGCCTACACTCTGACTTTCCCTGCCCTAACTACATAAGAAATAGATTAATATATTTACTGTTAAAATACTAAAGTACCTGGATGTTTAGACATTAAATACAGCATGTTACGCAAATCAAATATCTGTTGAAAGAACAAATGGATGTCACTCCTGTGCTTAAAATCCTTCAGAGGTTCCCCACAGAATTCAGACAAGTTCAAAACTCTTTAGACAAACAAAGCCTTTCAAAATTGGACTGCTAACTTTCACTTAATACAACCTACCAAATCATTCCACCATGTTCCAATTACACCAGAGAAGTTTAAAATGTTATTCTCATGTTAACTTGTAGGGACTCTACCATCACCGTTGCATTTAGGTAGAAGATAGCAAACAAAATAGGGATACCAAGGGTGAAGACATACATATTACCAATCTTGTCAGGGCCACATTAATTTAAAGCTGCTTGTGAAATATTTAGTTTTGCATTAAAAAAAAGGTATTATTGAAATAAACATTAAAGCTTTTAATATCCCTCTCACCCCTCATAAGAAACTGTATAATGTAAACAATTAAAAGTTTATGCTCAGGAATTAGATTGCTTGGATTTGAATTCCATTTCTACCAGCTTCCTAACAACTTAACCTCCCTGGGTCTCATTTCTGCAAAATATGGATAACAATATCTTGCGTGATTGTTGCGCAAATTAGAGAATGTGAAACACTCAGCACTATGCCTAAAACATAGTAAGAGTTCAAGTATAATCTAATTGTTAACTGTCCAGACAACACGGATTAAAACAGAGATGCTAATTTTTGGCTTCTCAAATCCTACTGTCCATGACAATCTGCTGAAGAGGTTAAAAATGGTTCATTTACCATGAAGAACACTAATTATTCATTTGTACTTTGGAATCTCCAGGAAGTCAAGTGGTGGCAAAATATGAATGTGATCCGATTTTCATTTATTCACAGTGGTTGTCTTCAAGCACCTTGAATAAAGTCTAGCTCACAGCAGGTGATCAATATTTTTTGGAGGAATACTGGAATGAATGTAAACATCTGGCAATAACAGCCTCAAAGTCTATCGTAGGGCTGAATCACCTAGTTTCTCTTCCAGTAGCAACCATTCTGACCTAATGATGACCTAAATTCTGATTTCAACTTCCATCATTGGGCCATATTCTAAGAACGCATGTAAAAGTGAAGCAACTACGGACGGATACTCAGTTGGAGGCACATGGTGCCTATGGCAGTGAAAAGCTGTATCTAAAAGGGCATGGTGAAGGACAACACATCAGTATGCATGATCTCAAGAATAAAAATTAGGATGTCTTGCAGCTTTCATCTTTTAAAAAATATCTCTTGACGCTACATCAATTTGCAACGTTGTAACTCACCTGTTTTTTCAGTTAAATCTGAATCAGGGGTGCCTGCCCTGCTAACTTCCCCTTCAGCATTCTCCTCTTCAGCACTAAGAGAAATTGGTGAAGAAGGGCCGGGCTGGGAGAGCTGAGGGGTTGCTTCAGGCGCTTCCTCAATCTTACTCCTTTTCTCAAAGCGAAAACGGTCCAGGTTGAAAAGATTCATACTGGTAGAAACCACCACCCTGGGGGATTGGGAGCTTTAAATGAACTATCTGCCGGGAAAAAATAAAGAGAAAAACAGGCCATGAAAACAATATAAAATACAAAGCCATAGCAGTTCATTCCCAAGGCAGCTAAGAGATCGCAAACATGCTAGTGGCTCAGGATGATTATTATGGCTGCGCCTCATTGTTAGGCCACAACAATCAGAAGGTGCTCAGGGGTACCTTTTTAAAATTTTCCATTGCTCTCTTCACTCGCCTTCGTCCGCCCCCTCCCCCCTCCCGCCCCTCCTTCCTGGGACCACGAGCTGACCCTCGTGCAACCTCCTCTTACCCCAGCACGCGCAGGCACGTTCCCACTCCAACCCCCCTGCGGGCCGCGCGCCCGCCCACAGTAAGAGGCTCCCTGCACTACGGTGCCCCTGCCTCCAGAAAGGACGTGCGAGGGCCCGAGCCTCGACACGGCGGGACACAAAGAGGCCAAAGAAGGGGAGCGGCAGAGGCCGTGCTGGCGGGCACCCGCCCGGAAGTTGACGCGGCGCGATCCCAGCTGAGAGGAAGCCGATAGGATCAAGAAATCACAAGGAAGGTTCAGAGGTGGAGAGTGTGCTGCGGCATCTCTTTTCATGCTCACTCCCTTGCTCTCTTTCATTTCTCCCCGAGATACTTACACTCTTGCAGCCTCGATGCGATGTAACAAAGGTTGAAAAGAAAAAAAATAATTCCCAGCGTGGGGGGGACGGTAGCCGGGCCGGGACCTTCCTAAAAAGCACGGAGAGTCCCAACGAGCGCGTAGTGATGACGCAACACGCAGCCTAGGCTTTTTTCTTCCCCAGCGACGCGAGAGCGGAAAGTGTCCAGGCGCGCGCTGTTGTCATGGTAACTGGTACCCGCCTCTTTGCCTGGGAAGCGCGCTTCTGCCTGTTTCTCCAGGTTGGCTAGGGGGTTGTTAAATAGAATAGTAACAAATAGCACAATAACTATAAATAGCATAATAAGACTATATAGTGTAATATTTGATATATTATAATCTATAATATTTTATATAATATATAGACAGTATGATAATATTGTGCTAGGTTGTTTTATGTGTATAATCTCAACCCTTACAAGAAGGCTGTCTTTACAAAGTAAGGAAACAGGCCTGCAGATGTTAAGTAATTATTAGTAAGGGGTAAAACCCGGTATGTTGAGCTTCAAAGCATAGGAACTGCCTCCCCACTAGTTAGCTGCATTGTTCTTAGAGTGGAATATGACAATTCCCCTATCTTGATGGAAATATTATCTTAAGAATATTTACTCTCTTTGTTCTAACGTTAGACTAAACAAGCAATTTTCTGAATTGTAATTTGATCCTCTGGTTGACATTTCCCTGAAAGAGGAAATGCTACAAATCATTATTCTGCCAAATATATCAGTCATTGTAAACTTAAATTGGCATTCTGTTTTATAAATCAGTGTTTTGAATTGTATAATTATAACATGAACCCACAATTTTATCAAATATGGCATGCTTGTAAAATCAAGTGTCTGGACCCATAAAATTCAGAATCAAAGGCTGAACAATTGGGATTTCCGTTATACCTATCTTTGATATCCCATGAAATGCACCAGCTTTATGCATGCATGTTAAATGATATGATTAAAGGATATATCAACTGATAAATAGTAAATTGTTTTTGATGATGAAGAATATTTGCTTTAAGATCTGCTCTCTTAGCAACTTTCAAATATGCAATATGGTATTATTAAGTATAGTCACCATGCTATACACATAATACAAAAAAGAATATTTGCTTTATATTTAGACAGATCTAACATTGAAAATGGATTCCACTAGCTGAATGCTTTGGGCAAATAATGTATAATTTCTCTAAACCTTAGTTTCCTCATCTTTTAAATGTGGTTGATGATACTATTGACCATTTAGGGGAATTTTCTGCAACAGTCCTAACCCCTTGACATTTGTACAGCTGGGGCAAGAGTGAAAATGGAGACCTACATATCATATGTCTAAATATTTAAACATTATAAGTACAACTAACAAAATGTAAAAATAAAATATGTTGTATTGCCCTATTTTAAAAATGACCTGGAAAGCCAGGTTGAATTTAGACTTCTTATGTGTTGGAAAGAATGTGGGTGATTCAAGGAGAACTGATTGGCCGATGTATCTTGCCTTCCCTGTGTCACTCAATGTGGTACTACTTCTGTTGTGACACGTGTTCACTCAGTGTGGTGCCTTCCCTGTTCACTCAGTGTGATACCATTAGGAACCTTGTGTTCATGCATATGGACACCCAGCTCAAATCTCAAATATCCAACTCTGACCCCACCTAGGGTTTCCATATTTGTGGGGGGGGAAAAAAAAGGATGCTCTGTTAAATTTGAATTTTAGATAAACAACGAATACTTTTTTAGTGTAAGTATGTCCCATGCACTATTTGGAACTTACTCATACTAAAAAATTATTTGTTATCTATCTGAAATTCAAATTTAACAAGATATCCTGTATTTTATTTGGCAAACCTACCTCCACCTGACTGCTTCATCACCTCTTGGGCCTAGGGGTCTTTTTGCTACACGTTGGGTCTAAGGGTATAGATACTGGAAAGACTTGTTGGCCCTCAGCAGAAAGGCCACTGTTAGCCTTCTTGGACCTGTGTGAACATAGAATTTCAGGGATCAAGTACTCAAAAGCATTGTCTAAAAGTCAAGGCACAGGTTCTGAGTGAGCATGTCTTCTTGGCCCCACGGATTCCTTGCCCTTTGTGGTTGGGCATAGCTGGAAAAGAGCCAGATTAAGCCCCATAAAGCACTAGTTCCAGTATAGGAACCACTCTTGCCTAGTTCTAAGGGTAGGGTGGTTCTGCAGCATTCATTGACCTGGGAGGATTGGCATGATCCATGGTTGAGATTTTACTTGATGGTGGATCAAAAGGTTAAGGGAGTATATAACAAAGTAACACGGAACCCCAGGCCTGTGTGCTCTCTCTCTCTACCTGTGACCTCACTGTGTGGCCCTAGGTGTGCTGTGTAATTTCCAGATCCTGTGAATAGTAAACCTTTATTTTTTCAAAGTTTCCTGATGGTTATTGCTGAAGGGCTTTTTGCGGTCATAATAAGAATCACAAAGACTGGTTCAACCACAACATTGTTTATTCATAGGCTGAGACCTGGACAAAACAATATGGAAGAAAAATTTGAAAACCACCTCTCCCCCTAGAATGCATAGGAAAAAGACAAAGAGGTGAAATCAATGTGATTTAAAGGGATGATAAACATGGGAGTCAGAAGACTGAGAGGCAACTTTTGATTAATTGATATAATCAAAGAAAAGCATATGCACACACAAAATGAACAGAATAATGAAAAATATAATAGAAAATGTTCATGAGCTCACTTTAGTTTGCAAGTGAAAGAGCTTACTGGATTCAAGGCAGAAGCAATGAAAAGAGACTGTACACTAAAAATGTCCTAAAGAATTTTTTTTTAATTTCAAGAATTTAAAAAATGTCTTGCAGTCATTTTTTCAGAAAAACCCTGCAGCCTACTAGGGACAAAAAAAGTCAGTCAAAAACTTGTTCCTGAAACTATAAGCCAGAAGGTAATGATGCAACATCTACAAAGCTCTGGAGGGAAAGGATTGTCACTCACTAATTTTCTAGATCACGTGTATGTCATTCATTTGTGGAAGGAAAAAAACAATTTCAAACTTTTAATTCCTTGAAAATATATCTTCCTTAAAATGTTTCTAAAGACAAATGCAGCTGACAGGGTCAAAAATTCAAAAATGAGGATTTCAAGAATGGAGAATTCATGGTGTAAAAGTATTCTGTTGAGACTAAATATAGTTAGGAATTAATAATTATAAATATGCTGTGTTAGTCAACTTTTTGTTGCATAACAAACAACTGCAAAGTTTTAGTTGCATAAAGCAATAAGCTTGATTGGCTAATGTGGCTCAACTTCAGGCTACAATGCCTGTCTGCACATAGTACATGGTCAATAAATATTTGTTGAGTGAACGAATGCTATTAATAACTAAAGTGCCTAAGCATACAGATAACCACAAATAAATTTTAAAATAAACTTAGTGTCTTCAAAATAGTACGTGCTATGGAAGAACAACATAGAGTTAAAAAATCTCAGGGAAGAGATGACATAACTTGAGAAAGGAAGAGATGTAAAAGAAAAAGTACTTTAGAAAAGAAGATTAAATTAGATGTAACACATAGATGAATAAATGTAACATAAAATTACTTAAGAGAAATAGAAGGTGAAAAGGGAAGAAAACCTAAAAGTGAAAATCAAAAGGTAAATAGATTTCAAGAGGAAATAATAAATATTGAAGATAAGCAAAGAAGATCCAACAAAATTATAATAGGAGTCACTACAGAAGGAAACCAAAGCAAAGGTGTGGAAGAAGTGACTAAAAACTCAAATTCAAAAAACATTTCCTGAAAATTATAAAGATTTGAAACTATATATCTTGAAAGAGCACATCATTTACCTGAGAATATCAACCCATATGGCCAACACCAAGACATATTCTAATAAAATTTAGACTTTAAGGAAAAATTTTAAAATTTCCTCGAACATTTAGATAAAAGCAAGCAAGTGACCTAAAAGAGAAAGAAAATTATATTATCATCACAGTTTTAACAGCAAGTCTTTATGTCAGAAGAAAATGGAGTATTGTTGTTAGGATGCTCAAGGAAATAAAATGTGATTTTATATTGAACAAAGTGCCTTTCAAATAAAAAGTCACAGATAAACTTTAACATTATGCAAGAACTCTGTGGATATTGTTCTCATGAGCATTTCTGAAGAAGCTATTAGAAAATGACCTACATAAACCAAAATGTCTATAGAGACAATGATGTAAGGATAGATATTGAGCACTAACTATACAGTTATTTGTAGAACAAAGACAATATGAGGTTTAAAAGCAAAAGAGTATAGTATATAATGGCTATATGATCTGTCAATGCATACATCTTAAAATTGGGGGAAAAATGGTAGAAACACATGAAAAAATTATTTTTTAACTTTTCAGTAATTGGAGTAAGTATACTAGTATTATTATTCTGAGACTGTAGTATATATATTGTTGGATAAAGCAAATGAATAACTCTATTATTTCCTTTTTCTTTGAGAACCAGGATTCTCAAGTAGAAGAAAGGAGATACAGATGTGGTAGAGAGTTGTTAGAGTGTAAAGCCTAGAGTGCAGAGTGGTTCTTTATTTGAATTGGAAATATCAGTAGGAACTTATGAGGTTTGATACACCCTATATGTATATATATACACATGTAACGTGTGTGTATTTCCTATCTGTGTCCACTGAAATGGCCTAGGAACTGACTAGTCCAATACACATCCCTACCTCCAAGATTGTGGTCTTGAAATATCATTTACCACTAAAGGAAACCAAAACTTCTTAAAAAAAGGACAGATTCTAGTCTGGGACAGGAAATGTACAGCGTGAACCTGGAATATCTTCATATACCCAAAAGCAAGGAAGTTATCAAAGACCGCTAACATCATGTCAAAAAGATTCCGGAGTCAGCTTGAAGAGGCTGCTACTACTGGACAAAGATGGGGCAATTTGAACTTCAATACAATTAAAAATTGCAATTATGTAAAAACCATCAAATATGTTTAAATCCATAAGTTCTTTATGGTATTTTTGTAAAAAACTGGTTGTCTTTGGAGAATAAAAGGAAGACAATTCATTATCATGAAAACTGACAAGTTTAGGAAAAGAATCAAGCTTTTATCCTGCCTTTTCTCTATGAAGGGCACTACTAGGTAATCAAATAACAGTTGAAGGAAAGTATCTCTTTATAAAAGCATTCCAACTAGTAAAGAAGAAAGAAATGATAAAATTTGAATCACCCTGCTTGGTCCAAATTCCTGACCTACAAAATCATAAGATATAATAAAACTGCTATTGTTTTAAACCAATAAATTTTGGGTTTAGTTTGTTATGCAGTAATAGATAATTAGAACATATCCAAACATTTTTGTGTCAAGTATACTGATTCTTCCAGTTAAAATTAAAATGTTCCTTATTTTCCCATCTTAAAATACCTAGACTCAGAAACTGTCTGGAAATCTTAGGCTCATTTCCTCTTCACCTCACGTTTGGAGTAGCTGAGTACAAAAAGCAACATTTAATAGACTTTGTTTATGTGTCCTCCCACTTTATTTCTGCCTGCTTTGCCAGAAGAATTATTTCCCACAATGATATCTAATTCCTCTTTCTCAGTAGTATAAATAAGATCAAAGGCACCTCTTCTTTAGAAATATATACTTAGTCACAGAAAATTTGCTTTATCATTTCTAATTTGTATTAAGGCATTTTTTGTGATTCAACATGGTAGTTAAGATAAAGTTCCTGGAATATAGACCATAAAACAGAATTTTATCAGCAGGACTAGTCAAGTGTGGTGACTAAGATTTCAGAAATAAATTATTGCTTCAAGGGTCCCTATTGGGATAGAATTCACCTTTTAAATTAGAATAAATATTTATGTAGGCCTGCTGTGATGGTTCATTTTGTGTGTTAATTTGACTGGGCTAAGGGATACCCAGATAGCTGATAAAACATTATTTCTGGGTGTGTCTGTGAGGGTGTTTCTATAAGAGATTACCATTTGAATTGGTAGACTGAGTAAAGCAGATTGCCCTCCCTAATGAGGGGGGGAACATCCAATCCACTGAGGGCCTGAATAGAACAAAAATGTGGAAAAACAGTGAATTCACTCTCTCTGCTTGAACTGGGACATCTATCCTCTCCAGCCTTCAGACACGTTCTCAGGCCTTCAGATTTAGGTCTTGGACTGGAGCTACACCACTGGCTTTCCTGGGCCTCCAGCTTTTAGAGGTACTTCTCAGCTTCCAAAATCTGTGAGCCAGTCCTTTGTAATAAATCTCTTTCTATATACTTTTATATATCCTATTGGTTCTGTTTTTCCATAGAATCCTGACTAATACAGCTGCCAAAATCCTGTTAATTACCTGTTAGTTTTGAAATGAGCTCAGTGAAAATGTTTGCTAGAATCCTCAAATTTCTTCATTAAATAGGAGGAAAGCCTGTGGGGATTTTTTTTTATTTCTTTTTGCTTTATATTTACCAAAATAAAACCATGAAGCAATTTGTGGAAGGAGCAACCCTTCCAAATCTGAATTAAATAAGAAACCAAACAAAATAATAAACAGCAAAAGAGATTAAAAATGAGATTTGCAAATCTGGATCCCTTCTTAACTTGGTATCTTAAAAATGTAAACCACACCTGGTTGGTAATGGAAGGTTGTATAAACTAATCTTACCTCACACACATAAATATGAAATGGAAAAGAGAAGATACCAAATCATAAAACTAAGCAGATCTTTCTTCTTTGGTAACAAGAAACTAAGACAAATATTACCAGTTTGTAAGCAAATATTTCTTTTCCCAGAGTAATTATTCTTAATTTGGAAAGGTGGAAGGGATGGTCATGAACCTCTTTTGAGAATCTGATTTTTAAAAAACTGTGTAATAATGCCTTCTAGAAAACTGCATATGCACACAATGGAGTGTACATAATTTCAGGAGCTTCCTGGAACCCCTAGTGCTCTGTGGACTTGACATTAAGAAATTCTGCCAAAGAGGTCCTCAATCCTCATAACTCTGGTGGAATCCATGGTGATTCCATTCCTGTATGTGCCTTTTAAAACTTAAAACCTCTAGTAACTGCCATTACCAATTTAGGGGATTAAAAAATATTATTTTTCACCCTTTTGCTAATTAGTTGCTGTATTTTGCTAACTACCATAATTGCTTTTCTGCAATTATGAAAAATTGAAAAAGGTAGAATTTAAATTCTAAATAAAGCACATAACAGTTTATTTTCAGTAACTTCCCATTAAAGAGCAAATCTCAGGTTGTATCTTTTCCTTACTTAATTTTGTTATCCTAATTTTTTTCACTTCTTTTTTCTACTGATGCATGTTTTACAATTGTCAGGATACTCTAGAATCTTGAGTTCACACACTAAAAACTTGGGTTCACACACACATACACACAAGACCCTACATTTTTCTCCCAGTGTTCGTGCAAGTGAGTTTCCTCATGGCATTGTGTGGTCACCATTTTGTTGCTCTCTACACCCACTGTGTCAGGATGGCACATCTAGGTTCAAATTTTACCACATCTGTACCTGTGGCATCTCATTTTTGTTGTAGTAATTCTTACCTTGAAATTATCCTTTTATATCTGCCATTCTCCAAATGTCATGTTTCACAATATATTTGACTCAAACTGGATCATTGTAATCAATCCTGTACACATATTTTTTTCTTCTTGAGTTGGTCTTTACAAAGAGATTCCAAAAGAAAATACCTTATGGTATTCTTTCAGCCATTTCAAATCCCACAAACATTAAACATAATTCAAAATTCTTATTACTGCCAGATCTACTTAGACTTAGTCAAAACACAGTTCTGGGGATAAATTACATGTTAACATTTTATATTTTCGTGCAATGTAGGTTGTCTGTGGACTGTTCCTACTTAGGTATTTGATAATATTATAAATGCCTTATGTTATACATGTCTGTACTCTTGAAAGTAGAAGTATTACTGAACCAAATCACTGGCTTCAATAAATAGTCATGGATGATATATTTATAGTCAGCTATACTGAGGAAAATGAACTCTTCATAAGAAAGTAATTTCAAAATTACAAAGTCATTATGAAATTGAAGACACGGGTTCAAATCCCATCTCTTCTGTTTACTAGCAATGTGATATTCTCTCAATTTCCTCATCTGTAATATAGAGAAAATAGTACCCACACTAAAAGGTTTCTGTGAATTAAATCTGAAATAATTCATGCTTAGGGCAGGGGCCGGCATATAGTTAATATCAAGTAAATATTTATTATTTTTAGAATGGAATTCATCTTACCACGAAGTTAGGCTTCCGGGAAGCAAGTTATGTGAAAAATCACTTTATGGGGGCTCCCCGTGGTGTAGCGGTTAAATGTGCGCACTCTGCTGCTGGCGACCCGGGGTTCAGATCCTGGGTGCGCACCAACGCACGGCTTGTCAGGCCTGCTGTGGCGGTGTGCCACATAAAGTGGGGGAAGATAGACACAATGTTAGCTCAGGGCCAGTCTTCCTCAGCAAAAAGAGGAGGCTTGGCATGGATGTTAGCTCAGGACTGATCTTCCTCACCAAAAAAAAATAAATAAATAAAAATAAAATTACCCTTGTAAATTCTATAAATCAATCATAAATTACAGTGTACATAGATTTGTATATAGTACACAACTCCCATTAATTTATTTAATTAATCATTATTATAAGCCTACTCTGTGCCAAGGACGATGAGAGGTGCTGGGAAATATAAGAATGAACAAGACTGATCTGATTTCTCTCCGCAGATAGCTTAAAGTCTGTCAGTGAGACAATTAACCATAAATTACAGAATAGTACAACAGATGCTATGATAGTGAAAGTGTAGATTGCTAGAGGGGCTCTTATGATTTTTGTGGAGGAAGCCAGGGAGAAAGGGACAGCCAAGTCCTGAGGAGGAAGTAGAAGTAAACCAGTAGAGGAGGTGAAGTGGTGGCAAGGATGGAGGAGGCTGTAATCCCTTAGAGGTCATGAAGGGGGTTTGTACTCAATCCTCAGGGCAGAGGAAAGGTCAAAGGTTTTTAAGCAGTTAGAGTTAAGAAAGTTCACTCTAGTGTTGTATAAACACTGAATTGGAGTGCAGCAGGACTCAAGGCTTATCTTTATAGAAGAATGACAGCTAATAAATGTAAAGAATGATAAAATTGGAAAACCACTACTTTGCAGCCTTTTTTTTTTTTAATTAAAAAAAATTTTTTTTTTAATTTTTCCCCCAAAGCCCCAGTAGATAGTTGTATGTCATAGTTGCACATCCTTCTAGTTGCTGTATGTGGGACGCGGCCTCAGCATGGCCGGACAAGCGGTGCGTCGGTGCGCGCCCAGGATCCGAACCTGGGCCGCCAGTAGCGGAGCACGTGCACTTAACCGCTAAGCCACGGGGCCGGCCCTTTGCAGCCTTAACATAATAATTTAGGCGAGAATCGTTAATGGATGATCGTAAAATGAATGAGTGAAAGGATGGTGAGAAACAGGATAGTCACAAGGTATTCAAGTTCTCATCCCACAGATGATTTACTAATTACAAAGGGAAACGTATACTTAAAATGGAGAGAGATCCGGTGAACTTGACATTATGTGCCTCTTAATGTACTACAATAAGAAGTTGTTATAGGCTGAATTGTGTCTCCCCAAAATTACCCTTATATCTCAGAATGTGACAATATTTGGAGATAGGGTCTTTAAAGAAGTAATTAAGATAAAATGAGGTCATGTGGGTGGACCCTAGTCCAATGCGACTGGTGACCTTTTAAGAAGTGAAGATTAGCACATGGATACAGTCAGAGGAAAGACCATGTGAAGACAGAAAAGATATGGCCATATACGAGCCCAGGAGAGAGGCCCTCAGAAGAAACCAATGTTGATGACACCTTGATCTTAGACTTCCAGACTCCAGAACTCTGAGAAAATAAATTTCTGTTGTTTAAACCACCCAGGCTGTGGTACTTTGTTATGGCAGTGCTAGAAAAATAATACACAGTAACAAACTTTTGTAAATATTCTTGCCAAAAAATGTTTAAAAAATCCAGTTAGGTCTCTATCTTACTTTCAATCTACAGGAAATACAGGAGATATAGGAACAAGGTAAACAACACTATAAGGAAACAATCAGACAAAATCAGAATGTGGAACATTCTATAGCAACTGAACTGGACTTGTCAAAGAGGTCAAAGTTATAAAACAATAACAAAAAAATGTCGAGGGTGGTATTCTAAATGAAAACAGATTAAGGAAAACTAGTAACTAAATGCAATATGTAAACATTGATTGGATCCTACATGAGAGAAGTTTTATAATGTAAACACATTTTGGGGACAATTGAGGAAACTTAAATATGGACTATACATTAGATAATATTATGAAATTATTGTTAATTTTGTTAAGTGTAATGATGGTACTGTGTTTATGTAGGAGAATATCCTTATCAGGAAATTCATGCTGAAACATTTAGGGGTAAAGATATCTGTAAGTTACTTTCAAAGAGTTTAGGGGGTAAAATTTACCGATGTACAGAGAGAAAGAGAGAGACATAAAGCAAATGTAGCAAAATGTTAACTGGTGAATCTAGGTAAGAGATATGTAGGAACTAATTGTATTATTTTTTTACACTTTTTTTATTGTGAGGAAGATTAGCCCTGAGCTAACGTCCATTGCCAATCCTCCTCTTTTTTGCTGAGGAAGATTGGCCCTGGGCTGACATCCATGTCCATCTTCCTCTACTGTACATGGGATGCTGCCACAGCATGGCTTGACAAGCAGTGCGTCAGTCCACACCCAGGATCCGAACCTGTGAACCCCAGGCTGCCAAAGTGGAGCGTGGCCACTTAACCACTATGCCACCAGGCTGGCCCCTATACTTTTTAAAACAAGATTTTTTTTGGAAGGGGGGGAATAAAGAGACCGAAGGCCTACTGAAGTTCAGATCGGATATTGTAATACTCCAAGTGAGAAGCAACAGTGGTCTAGACCAGGGTAGTGATAGTGAAGATGGAGAAATGACAAAATCAGCTTTGGATAATGACAACCCCCAATCAGGATTTCTGGACCAACAAAGCTCTCATGATAACCACATCATGATATAGACCTGCTTGAAAGGCCACTCACTTTTCCCTAAATAACATTTTAATGTAGTTCATAATTGATTTTAATGTAGTTCATAATTAATAAGAACTATGCTAGGCACTTACAAATACCTTACACATATAATCCTCACACAGTCTAATAAAATAATTATTTGGCATATTTTTTCTGAGCCTTAGTTCCTCACTATAAAACAAAGGTAATACTTACTCACGTTACAATAAACATGAGGAAAGCAGGAATTGTGTTGTATCTCAGGTGCCTACTATAACACCTACATACATGAAAAGTGCTCAATAAGTATATGTTGAATTGAATACGTCTCTGAAGTGGCCCCATGTTCCCTTCTCATTCTACAAATAGAGGAGCTTGTGCTATGACCAGTTACAACAAAGTTATTGATTTGCCTGTGTCCTAAGACAAGAATTTAGGATTAAAATAATAGAACGTGTTATGTTTATAAGAGACATATATCATTTCATTTAACCTTGACTATAATTATGAAGATGTTATTTTTACATGTTATAAATGAAGAAATTGACTCCAGGAAAGACTCAATGGCAATGACTTAGCCCATGTTTTTATCTGCTAAGAGGCAGAACTAAGACTGGAAAACAGACAAGGGCTGTTTTTTATTCCCCACAGGTGCTGTAGAAAATGCTGAATTTAAAAATCAAGCGAGAAGAAATGAAACAATGGTGAATTTTATGTGATCTTAGACACTGCTGCAGGTAATGTACAGTGACACTCTATACAGGTTTCAAGTTTCACTTTTAATGTTAGGCTTGTCCCTTTTCTGAGCAGAGATTGAAATTCATGTAGGGTGAGACGGGTGCTGTGTGTACATGCCTGCATAGATGTATACCGTCTTTCATTGGTGATTAGAAGTAGTAAACATTTAAATTTATGTCCTACGACAAATTTAAACCTAAGTCTTTATAAAGGAAAGAGGTTAGTAATTCTTCACAACTCTTAACATCAGTTTAATTTGTTGTCAGATTACCACCATGCTAAAGGTATTCAAGGATAATTCTCTAGATAAATAGATAATCTTAAAACATATGTAAAAAGATCAGAATACTAAGGTGATAAAATATGGCATAGACAAAATATTTTATAAATTTTACATGTTCAGAGTTTGGCTCCCTTTGAAATTTCTATAACACATCTGCTTTCTCCTTTTAATATCAATATAAGATACTTCTGAGACTGACTAAAAAGCACTTTTGAGTTAGTGTACTAGGAAGGATTACTTTATTTTTGTGATTTGTGGATGACTTGTATTATATTAGAATCAATATCAAAGTTGTCTCTGAATGATAGATATCGACCAGTCACTTTTCTACTTAGGCAAATTGTGTAGAATAATTTAAGGAATTCATAGAAGTACCTCTGTTTAGTATTCTCAGTGGCTTCCCTAAAATGCCCACCACTTATTTGTGCTAAGTGTTGCCCTGGTTTCAAATGGTGCTTAAAAAAGAGTCAGCTCTCCTAGAAAGACAATTAAGTCTCAGATAAATGTGTCATTTTGTATTTGATTCGTTCATGTTCATTCCCTTATTCCTGTATAGTTTTTTATAATATATGTGTATTGAGGTATAATTTACATACAGTGAAATTTTCCCCTTTTAAGTGTACAGTTCCATGAGTTTTGCCAAATATATGTGGTCATTTAACCATTACCATTTAACCATTTTCATGCTCTATATCTTAAAGTTCCTTTCTGTCCTTCTGTTATCAGTCTTCTTCCCCCTTCCCCAGTCCCTGCCAGCCACTGATTTGATTTCTGTCCCAATAGTTTTATGTTTTATAGGTTAGTTACAATTCTTGGTGCTAGGGATACAGAGACAATAAAATCTAGCCCCTGCGGGAAAGAATCTTATTATCAAATGGTGGAGACAAACTTGTCAACAGAATATTACAGAGAGAAGGGTACATGCTATTATAAAGATACAAATGACATACTTTGGTAGCACAGAAAACATACAGTTAACTTTGTGGATCTTGGGAAATGCTACATTAAGGAGATGGTAAGCGAACTGGGTCCTGAAAGGATGAGTTGGAATGGGTCAAACAAAAAAGATAGGATAAGACTTTCTGGCTGGAGACAATATCTACACATAGACGCTAAGTTATGAATGGTTCCGTGTCTTCTGAAAAGGGAATGGAGATAAGTGTGGATGAAATCTATCTGTTCAAGGTATGTGTAATAAAGGGTCAACATTCCAGTCCTCTTGCACTTGCACCCCAACTTTAGACTTCTAGGATTCATTTCTGGAATGCCTGAGCTAATGAAATAATCTATCGTTACCACTTTGTCAGTGGTTATTTCTGCCATATATCTTTGCAGTTTAAATTTGATTTTTAATTACCTAATGAAAGGCTTGAGTTTGAATCATCAGCAAACAGTAAGGAGGCTGATTGAATTTGATGCATCAACAAATAGATAAGCAGACAGGGTTTTTTGTGTGTGTAGGGAAGACTAGCCCTGAGCTGACATCCGTTGCCAATCCTTCTCGTTTTGCTGAGGAAGATTGGCCTTGGCCTAACATCCATGCCCATCTTCCTCTAACATCCATGCCCATCTTCCTCTACTTTATGTGGGTTGCTGCCACAGCATGGCTTGATAAGCAGTGCGTTGGTCCATGCCCGGGATCCAAACCTGTGAACCCCGGGTGTCCCCAGGGGAGCACGCGCACTTAACCACTAAACTACTGGGCTGGCCCCACCAAATAGGAAAGGAAACAGTTTTTGTGTTGGAGAACATTTCTTGGTTCTCCAGAAATCATACCTAAAGACCACTTCTGTGTAACACAAGAAGTCTTAACTTGGTGTCAGTTTATTCCTTCCTGTCTTCCTTTTCCCCACTTATTTCCTTTTTCAGTTAGGAATGCTTTCACTGCAAGAAACAGAAACACTAACAGTGGCTTAAACCATAAGGCCATTTATTGTTTTCTTTACAAGAAGTCTACTGGTTGTTGGTCTCAGAATTGGCCAACATATCATCAAGGACCCAGACTTTTCTAACTCTTTCTCCAACATCCTTAGCATCTCATCCACATAATATCGTCTTATGGTTGTTTGCCAGAGGGCTGCACAATTCAAAACATCTCATCCACATTCAAGGCAAGAGGAGAGAAGGGGCAGTGTGGTGAGCTCTCTTTTTCACTACCTATCCCCTTATTAGAAAGCAGCTCAGAAGATTGCCCCTGTTAGTTCATTGAACAGAACTGGGCCACATGTCTACCCTACATCAGAGGGAGGCCAGGAAAATGAGAACCTGGTTTTCTTAGCTCTATGGTAGAAAGTAACAAAGAGAAAGGGGGATTAGGAATGCTTTTATGTTGCCAATCGACAGTGTTGGCCACACATACCAGGAATCTATTGATTTCTATTTGGTAAAGGAACTTACTACTCTTAAATTCAAGAATTCTTGGTGCTTTCTGTCTGGAACATCTCTTCTGCTCCCATCGCTTCCCACCAAAATCATTAGACTCTTCAACACCATTTCAGATGCCACATTTATTCTCATTTGGATAGTACTCTCACATCTTCAATTCCTCTTCCTGCTGTGACCTCCACAGCCTGGTCTGCCAGTTTCCAGTCCATTCTCCAAAAATATCATGTCACTTTTACACACTTATGTGGCTCTCCGTCGCCCTAGGATAAGGTACAAAATCTTTAAACTGGCTCATAAGATTCTAGGTGTTCTGGCCCTACATTTGGGTTCCTCTCCAGTCTCATCTTTAGCCATGACCCTCCTACTCCAACTCCAGTCATACTGAACTTTCAGCCCCTCCCATGTGCTGTTCTCCCTGTCCCTTCGTAGCCTTTACACAAACTGTTCTCTTGCCCTGAAAAACTGTTCCTTGCATTCTGGTGATGTCTCGATCCACTTCATTTAGCTGACTTTCATGCCCTACCTCAACCATTCTCAGCATTCGTAGAGCATACAGTGTGTCCTTATCAGATGTCATTATCACATGGTATTGTAATTGCTTATATAATTCTCTGTCACCACTGTTAGGATCTAAGCTGCATGACAGAGCCTATTGAAGTGTACTTTGAAATAGATGTTCTAGGGCATAGTGGCTAAGTTCAGGTGCTCTGCTTCGGTGGCCTGGGGTTCACAGGTTCAGATCCCGGGAGCAGACCCACACACCGCTCATCAAGCCATGCTGTGGCGGCATCCCACATACGAAATAAAGGAAGATTGGCACAGACGTTAGCTCAGGGCTAATCTTCCTCAGCAAAACAAGGAGGATTGGCAATGGATGTTAGCTCAGAGCCAGTCTTCCTCACACACACAAAAAATGAATTGTGACTTGTATTTCCTTGGGCCCTGTTGGTGACCAAACTAGGGACAGAACTTCATCTAACTCCCTATGTTACAATCCCACAGTCTAGTGTTCTTATCTTCTAAAGAAAAACAAAACATGGTTACAAATGAAATAGATAGTCTATAAATATGTTAGGAATGAAGAAATGAATGACTTGAGTTTAGACTGAAACTCACCAAGTTTAACTGGATTAAATGAGAAATAATTAGGAAATATATAAATGTACTTTTAACGATTTAGTATACAAACACCTTTAATATTTAGGGTTGCATTTTAGGATCAATTATAGGGGGAAAATAGGGATCAAATTGTAACTGGTTAAATGTGAGCTCTTAGTAAAAATTCTGGAAAAGATGTGTTAATGGCATAATCCCAAATCTATTTTTGCCATATTCAGCCAACATAAGTTAAATTAGTTAAGTGTACTTATTCATTTGATGAAGGATTTCAAAAGTGAGGGGAAAAATCATTATTCCAGCAATGATTTGTTGTTACAGGTCTGAACTGCCAGAGGCACCAAGCCACCCAGAATCTATATAGCATGAGTCACAAACCAAACAGGTCTCTACTGTGCCTGAATTCCAGTTCCTAATCACAAAGTTAACGATGAACGTGACAACATTTTAAGATAAAGAACTGATTCTGCAAGGGACATTTTGTTTTGTAAGTTTCTGTATACTTAGGAAAGAGAGTCATAGAACAAAAGATGTATTCAAATAACAAAATAATTCATAATTAACATGTATTCATATTCTAAATAAGCTCTAAGGCAATAAAAATTTTAGAATCATTTTTAAAGCACTTTTCTCCTCAAAAATTTTTATATTTCCTGTAAGATAAGGAGAGATTGGGCCTATGGATGGATTCTGCTGTGGTGCCTCACAGGTGCACAAATATTTGTTGGCTGGATTGATTGGCTCAAATGGATATAAAGAAAAATAGATTCGAATCCCAGCTCGAGCTGAATGAGAGTAGGTAAATCACTTAACCTAACAGTAGACTAATAAATATGTAAATTATGTACTATATTAGAAAGTGATCATTGCTTTTGGAAAGAAAAGGGTAAAGCAAGATTGAGAAGGTGACGAGTAGGGATGGGCGCTTAGGTGGGTGCATATGCTTGACATGTGTGAGCTTTCAGTAAATACTACCTACCATTATTATTACTTTGGTTCTCATTTGTAAATGAACACATTAGGTTGAATGATTTCTAGTGCTTGAAAAATTTTGTGTTCCATTTTTGGATTTTGTGGCTAATGGGCTCTATTGCAAACTCCTTGGAGTTCCTCTAAGTTTCATAAAGTTATTATACTTCTCTTTGTTGCTTAAGAATTTTTTGTTTTTATATTCCTTGTGATTTCTATAAAACTCTCTGACTTTAATGATGTAGGGATTATCAAATTAATTTTTAAAATACACTGATTTGTTTCAAACAACATAAACTCAAAATAAAAATTTTAGTGTATTTAAGAAAAAATACGTAGAAGTATGAGATGGTAGTTTTCTATCAGGCCAGTTTCCTTTAATTATTATCTTTTTGGTTATTGATTCATGATTGTTTTAGATTTTTCAACCAATGCTGGCACACAGCCCCATTCTAACACATTCCTGTTTGAAATTGACATAGTTATCATTATTGTCTTGGAAACAAACATTTGCAGCACATGTGTTAGGACTTGTCCCCAAAGATTGTTGAACATCATTAAAAGTAGGTGTTCTGCATTGCTGTAAATTTTAAACTAGAATCCAGTCTGTCAGTCCCAGATGAGTTTCTACATGAATATTAATTTTCTAAAAAATGAAAGAAGGAAGAAAAAAAGAGATGTCCTCAAATTTTTAAACCAGCTAAACCATCTGCAGTAGAGAACACAAGAAAGGGTGTATATAATACATGTTGTTTCTATAGCAATCTTGCTATTTCTTTGCCTGCACAAGTATCTAGATTCCAAAAAGTGAAATGTACGATACTCTAAATGTTCTAATAATCTTCCACTCTTCATCCTCTTCTATTTATTTTAGCTGAAATTATACTTTCATGAGTTCCAGAAGCTTCAGTAGAAAAATTTCCATAATTTAAAATATAGATATATGTTATCTATTGCCACATCACAAATTATCCTCCAAACGTAGCAGGTTAAAACAGTGTTTATTATTTCACACCATTTCTGAGGATCAGGAGTCTGGGAGTGATCTAGCTGGGTGATTCTGGCTCAGGGTCTCTCATGAGATAGCAATCAAGTTTTTAGCTGAGGCTGCAGTTATCTCAAGACTCAAGTAGGACTAGAGGATCCACTTTCAAACTCACTCATGTGGTTATTTGCGCGCTTCAGGTCCTCACTAGTGAGCCTGGCCATAGCAGCTAGCATCCCCCAGAGCAAGTGATCCAAAAAGAGAGTGATGGAAGTGTCTTTTATAACCTCACATCATCACTGATGTGCCATCACTTCTGCTGTATTCCATCGGTCACACAGACTAATCCTAGTATGATGTAGGAGGAAAGTATACATGGGAATGAGAAGCAGGAGGCAGGGATCATTGGCGGCCATCTCGAATCATTGGTTACCACAATAAACATTTAATTACTAGTCACCAATCCGTCTAGCTGACTGCCAGATTAGAGTCTAGTGACTTTATGTCCAACTTTTTTTTTGGTGGAATATTTAGGGAAACAATTATTTCTAACCATTTTTACCAAGAGATCATCTTTGAATTGGCTTTTCCCTTGCAGAAAGATCGTGATGTGACTTTGACACACTCATAATTAAATTATCCGAAAAAACTTTTAAAAATAATCCTAAAGATGAGAAATAAAGGAATTTTATAATTTTCTGAAGAAATTATGAAAACAAACAAAGAAAAAGCTGAAATTAAAGAAATAGTGACAAAACACATTTGATAGGAGAAAAAAAATCCAAAAGCTTTTATTTTGATAAGACCATTAAAATAGAACCTGACTGTGGAAAAATGAAAGAAGGCAAAGGTATACAAGGTTAGACGTAATAAAGGAGCTATTACCACAAATCAGGAGGTAGAAAAGGAATTATGAGATCATTATGTGAGACTTCATGGTTAGATATTTGAAAACTTAGAAAAAATGGGTTATTTATGGAGACCAATGATTCTCAAAGTGTGGTGCCTTAATCAGCCGCATTAGCATCACCAGGGAATTTGTTAGAAGTAAAATCCTCAGGCCCAATGACTCAGAAACTCTGGGAGTGGAACTTATTAATCTGTGTTTTAACAAGCATGCTAAAGTGTATGAACCTCTGAAATAGAACAATGGTTGTAAAAGTGATTGGAAAGGTGGTTTAAACTCTAGCATTAAAAAAAGGCACCTGGATCAAGTGAGTTCACAGCTGTGTTTTTTCTAACCTTTAAAGAATACATCAATGTTTTTTATTTAAAAATTTCTAGGCATTAAAAATATATTGGAAAAAAAATAATGAGGACAGAGGAGAATGTGATTGGGATGGCCACATAAGGAATTTTTGGGAGTGCTGGTAATGTTCTATTTCTTGACCTGAGTGGTTGGTGATTGCTTTTTAATTACTTTTAAACTAGATATATGTATATATATAGACAGACAGATAGATAGGTAATCTATGCTCTCTTCTGTATGTTTATTTATTCAACCCATATTTATTTAGTGCCTCATGTGGCAGACACTGTTCCAGGCACTTGGGATACTTCAATAAACAAAACAATGTTCTCTGTCCCCATGGAGCTTACATTATAGTGGGAAAAGATCAATAATAATAAATACAGCAATAAATTATGTTATATTAGAAGATGATAAGTCTATGGAAAAAAAATAAGGTAGAGTAGTTAAGGAAGACAAGGAGTGCTAGGATGAAGGTCTCAATGTTAAAATGAGATTTTACCAAAAGCTGCAAGGTGAGGTAGTACTATGAGAGCATCAGGGGAAGGGGGAGGGAACTAGTGAAAGGCCTTAAATTAGGAACGTGGCTGGTATCTTAAGGGAGAGCGAGGAGGCCAGTGTAACTGGAGTCGAGTGAGCTGCAAGAAGAGAAGTTGGAAAGGAACTTAGAGAGGTACCTGGACCAGATCACGTAGGTCCTTGTGGGCCACTATAAAGTTTGTGGCTGGGGCCGGCCCCATGGCATAGCGGTTAAGTGCGCGCCCTCTGCTGCTGGCGGCCCGGGTTCGGATCCTGGGCGCTCACCGATGCACTGCTTGTCAGACCATGTTGTGGCAGCGTCCCACATAAAGTGGAGGAAGATGGGCACAGATGTTAGCTCAGGGCCAGTCTTCCTCAGCAAAAAGAGGAGGATTGGCATGGATGTTAGCTCAGGGCTGGTCTTCCTCACACACACACACACACACACACACACACACAAATAAAAATAAAGTTTGTGGCTTTTCAACTGAGGGTAATAGGAAGACATTGTAGGGTTTGGTGCTGAGAAGTTACAGGATTTGACTTATGTCGTAGAAGTATCACTCTGACTGCTGTATTGAGAATGAACAGAAGGGTAGAAGCTGAAGACCATTTAGGAGGATACTGCAGTCATCTGGGTAAGGGATGTTGGATTGGGCCAAGGTGGTAGCAGAGCAGGCGGAGAGAAGTAGTGGGATCTAGATATGTGACAAAAGCAGAGCCAACAGAGTACCCTGACAGAGTGGGCGTGGGGTGTGAGAGAAAGAGAAGAATCAAGGGTGTGTCAATGTTTTTGATCTGAGCAACTGGAAGCATGAAGTTACCAGTAACTGAAATGAAGAAGGCCGAGGTTTCTTTTTTCTTTCTTTGTTTTGGAAACACAAATGTATAGCCTGCAATTAAAAAGTTTACAAAACAGCATATATAATATTATCAATTTTTGTACAATTATAAATGTATATATGCACAAATTTAGGGAGATGTATGAAAGGATGTTCTTAAAAAAGGCTAATGTTGGAAGGTTCCTCAAGTATCATTATAAAGTGAAAATGGTGCAGAATAGTGAGTACAGTAGGCTTATGTGTCAACAAGGTGGGGAAAAGCAAGATATATTTGTGTTTGTGCACGAAATAGCTTTGTTAATTTACTTCAAAATTGGTGCCATTAGTTGCTTCTATGAAGGGAAACTAACTGGACAGGGAACAGGAGTAAAAGGATTGTTTTACTGCATGTTGTTGTGTACCTGCTCAACATTGAACGGTGTGTGTGTATTATCTGTTCAGAACTAATTAGTTAATTAATTAACGTGTAAAAACCTAGTATCTCTTGCTGGTGGAAATGAAAGGAAGAGTGTATTCTCATGTTGTTAGAAATGTGAATTATACAGCTTTTTGTAGTAATGCAGTATCACAGCATCAGTTATAAATAAAAGTACATATACATATATTCCAACTCAATAATTCCACTAGTTAGGATCTATGTATAGTTCAGAAAGAAGAATACCAAGGAGTAAGAATATAGTAAAAGAATATTTGTTGCAGTATTGAAAATAAGAGGATTGCTTGTAGGTAAGAAACACAAAATGTAGGAAAGTCTCTATCACCCCATTTTTGCAAAACCAGACATTCCCACTCATATATGTGTGTGTATATTAGTATATGTTTATATGTGTTTGTATATGATGACATGAGCATGAAGGCTATGTTAATTGCGATGGGGGGATTAGAATAGTGGCTACAGTGTGGACTATAGAGCCAGACTGCCTGGTTCAAATGTGTCCCTGCCACTCACCACCTATGTGACCTCGGGCAAGTTACTTTATCTTTCAATGCCTCAGTTTCCTCGTTTATTACATGTGGACAACAGTGTCTACCATATGGGATTGTTGTGAGGGTTAAATAAGTTAATATGTATAAAGAACTCTGAATAGTTCTTGGTAATGGTGAATGTGTAAGGTGATAGCTTTGGAATTATTATTCTATAACTTCCATTGTTGCTGCAAGATGAGGGAAGGATGTGAGTAAGGCAGCAAAAACAAAAAGAAAACATTCAGCATTAGGGAAAAAAACCCCAGTGAGTTTATGATTCAATTAATGCATTTCTGTAAAATTAAATATGTGTGTATGTATATATACATAAAAAATAGTTGACATTTTCTCTAATAAACGTGATTTATAAGAGAAAAATAAAAGTAGTTTTTATACATTAAAGTGATTAATATGTATTAATATGTGTTATATAGCAGTTGTAGAAGGAAAGGAGTGTGCCACAAAAATCAAAATTCTGGAGTGTATGGGCAAACTGGAAACACCTTAGATCCCCACTTTCAGTAATGACTGGAATTGTGAAGAAAGCGATAGGTTAGTAAGGTAGTAGAGTCATTTGACAATTTAAGAGGGGGATATATATATTCACATTAATTAAAAAATCAGGACTGGGGCCAGCCCAGTGGCCTAGCAGTTAAGTTCTCACACTCCGCTGCGGCGGCCCGGGGTTCGCAGGTTCGGATCCCTGGTGTGGACCGACACACTGCTTGTCAAGCCATGCTGTGCTGGCATCCCATATAAAGTAGAGGAAGATGGGCACGGATGTTAGCCCAGGGCCAATCTTCCTCAGCAATAAAAGAGGAGGATTGGTGACAGATGTTAGCTCGGGTCTAGTCTTCCTCAAAAAAAAAAAAAAATGAAAAAGAAAATCAGGACTGATCTGAGATTCCTAGTGGGAGTTGGTTGGTGGGGTTCTTGTTTGTTTTGTTTTGTGCAGTCAAATGTGTATTTATATAAGAATATAGCAAAAGGAAATGGAAGCTCAATGAGTAAGAGTGAATTTACTCAGCTCAGATCTTGTGATAAATGCTCATGTTATCATATTCAAACATACATAAATATCTACATAAATATATTAATATACACATACATATATGGTGGGATGTCATGGTTTTGCAAAAATGGGATTAGGAGACATTAACCTACATTTTGCATTTCTTGTCAAAATTACTCCTGGAATCTTTTCCATGTCAATAGCTCTAATTCATTATTTTTAATGATTGCATAATAGTCCATGGCACAAATGCACCATTATTTCTTTAAAGGGGAACATTCCGCAAAGTGAGAGTTTTAAAAGTGGTCGCTCTTACTCACAGTCCTTGACCAAGTGCACCTAGAAGCTCCTGGCCAAGAGAGCTCCCCACGCAAACTGATTACTCGATAACAGATGGGACTAATTACTGCACTGGGGTAGCTCTTGTTCAAGTGGGAAGAATGTCAAATATTTGGAAATAATAGCTGAAGTCCATACCAATCTTGATTATAAGGATTTTGGAGGTTGCCTGGTTTTGAGAGGAGCTCAAAGAAAAAAAAAATACTTAATCTTTCTAAAACACAGGTCTTATCTTGTTGTTTTAAAGCTTAAAACTCTTCAAAGATGTCCATTGCCCTTAGAAGATCTAAATTCCTTAAAAGGGCTTATTAGGCATTTCAATACCCTTTTAGTTGTCTCCAGCGTATCTCCTTTGCACTCAATTTTTAAACCACTCTGAACTGTGGGAAAGTTACCTTGGAAGCTTGACGGTGTCACTCATTTCTGAACTTTTTCATATTCTTTTTTTTCTTCAAACTGCCCTACTTATTGCTTCCCTAATTTCTGTTCAATTTTTCAAGTCTCCACTTGGACTTCACCTTCTTTGAAATGCCTTAGCCTGACTCCTATATTTGTTGAGGTCTCCCTGCCATGTGATCCCACAATGCCTACACTATTGTAATTATTTACTCAATTATACGTTTTTCCTTGACTCTTATCTCTCAGAGATAGCGTCTGTTTGTTGCGTATTCCCAGCACCTGGAATATAAGAGGTGCTCAATAAAAATTTGTTAAATGAATGAATGCATAAAAACAAAGGCCACTAAGAAGAATGTAAGTAAGGCTGATTTGGAAACCTGATGTGGTCCTAGGGTGTAGCAGTAAAAAGCCCCAAGGAGATGAGGAGATGATATGTCCAGATGGCTAAGGAACATCTTGAAGTTAATGCTTAGCAATCCATGCTGAAGAAATGTGTTCATCTTTGATGAAATGAGTTAGCAGTATTTTGTAATTAAAATAACCAATAACTGCAAAATTTTATAAGTATGGTCCAAACAGAAGCCAAAGCATTAATGTCACATTAAAATATTAGTATAGAACAAAATTCAATACAATTTGTTTTAAATCACTTAAATCGTGGAAGTACAAGTACCATGAAGTAAATTATAAGGCAGTCTCCATGATAACACGCTTTTAAAAAAAAAGACGAGACTGTATTATATCAAAATATCATGCTATTTTTTAAATAAATGATCTTCCTAAATCAATTAGGTAAATAATTGATTTACTGTCTTCTCATGATTTTTTTTTAAATTTTTTTTTATTTTATTTATTTTTTCCCCCAAAGCCCCAGTAGATAGCTGTATGTCATAGCTGGCCATCCTTCTAGTTGCTGCATGTGGGACGCGGCCTCAGCATGGCCCGAGAAGCAGTGCGTCAGTGCGTGCCTGGGATCCCAACCCGGGCCGCCAGCAGTGGAGCTTGCGCACCTAACCACTAAGCCACGGGGCCGGCCCTCTTCTCATGATTAATAACAATTATTTTTAATAGAGGATATAGGTTCTGAAATGTTTCATTACAATGTTATCAAATTGTTAATAACTATCATGTTTTTGAATTGTTGGTACATTTTAGTTCTCTTAAACATCGAATGAATAAAATTTTTTAAAAACAGCTTTATTGATATATAATTCACATAGCAAATAATTTACACAAAGTGCCAATTCAATATTTTTATTTTTATTTTATTTATTTATTTTTTGGTGACAAAGATCAGCCCTGAGCTAACATCCGATGCCAATCCTCCTCCTTTTTGCTGAGGAAGATCAGCCCTGGGCTAACATCCGTGCCCATCTTCCTCCACTTTATATGGGATGCCGCCACAGCATGGCTTGACAAGCGGTGCGTTGGTGTGCACCTGGGATCCAAACCTGAGAACCCCTGGCCACCGAAGCAGAGCGCACACACTTAACTGCTGCACCACCTGGCTGGCCCCCCAATTCAATATTTTTAGTACATTCACAGGGCTGTGCAACCATCACCACAATCTAATTTTAGAATATTTTTTTCTCCCCTGAAAGAAGCCCTGTACCTCTTACTTGTCACTTCCCATTCACTTCTCTCTTTCCTTCAGCCCTAGGCTACCACTAATCTACTTTTTGTCTCTATAGATTTACCTATTCTGGACATTTCATATAAATGGAATTATATAATATGTTGCTTTTTGTGTCTGGCAAAGTATGTCTTTCACTTAGCAAACTGGTTTATTCAAGTTTATTCATACTTCATTCTTTTTTATAGCCAAATAATACTCCATGGTTTTTATTTATCCATTAATCAGTTGTTGGACTGAATAAACTTTTATTTATTTATTTTACTTTTTCTTTTTTTGTGAGGAAGATCAGCCCTGAGCTAATCTGATGCCAATCCTCCTCTTTTTGCTGAGAAAGACTGGCCCTGAGCTAATATCCATGCCCATCTTCTTCTACTTTATATGGGACGCCGCCACAGCATGGCTCTACAAGCGGTGCTTCGGTGCGCGCCCAGAATCTGAACCGGTGAACCCCAGGCCGCTGCAGCAGAGTGCGCGCACTTAACCACTTGTGCCTCCGGGCTGGCCCCTGATTAATCTTTTAAAAGCATGTTTGAGTAAATTATCCTAATCCTTAGCTACAAAAGAGTTTACTGTGGGAGCAGACCTAGCTATAATATAAAATTAAAATAAAATCAATTGATTACCAAAATACCCTCTGGTCTGGGTTGGTTCAAAGGAGTTTTTGTAATAAAAATTTCTAGGAAGAATATTTTCTCTATGAGACTGGCATTCTGTGGTTCTAAAATGTGTCACTTTACCTCACAGGGTTGATGTGAGGAGTAAGAGATTTAATGTTTGTAATGATTTAGGTTCAGATTAGGGGCTGGGTGGTCCTATCCTTCCAGCTATTTCAGGCTGTCCCGCCACTCCTCTTGTAACTAGTTGCACTGAATCCTGCCCTCCCTCGATTCCTCCTTAGTTTTGTGTTCCTCGAGTGCACTCCAGATATCACATCTTTCTATACTCAGCCACAATCTGCCTTCTCCACCCAACACCATGGCTGATTGACCCTGCTAGACAGGTTCCATATTGTGCTGATTGGTGCCTCTAGAAATATTTTGTCTTCAATATTACTAGGGGGATCACTGCCAATGGAAAGTCCTTTTGCAGTCTTTGAACAGTTTTCTTTTTCTTTCCTGTTTTCTTTGGCAACCCTTTCAAACATATTTAGCCATCTTCAAACGCTCTAATTCCCATATGAATTGCAATGAATCACACTCAACAGAGGACCTCACTATTGAGAAAATTTTACCGATTAAGGAAGAATTTACCTACCACTTTATCTACATCTGAATCTACTCTTGTATTTCAGTGTTCTTGATCTGTGCTCTTGATTTCTATCTCTTTAAGGATCTTGTTCCTTCTCTTGTCTATACCTTCATCACCTTCCTATCTATTCACTCCATTAAGAAGTATACATGGATTCTCTTTCTTTTTCTCCTGTTCACTCTTCAAATCACTGAGTTTAGGGATCATTTCTCCAAAAGCCGTGCATAACCCGCTTTCATTTCCCTCTCTTTTCTCACTCTCCTCACTCCTCTCCAGGTTGGGCACAGAGCACCTAGTCTCTGCTTCCATAACTCTTATCTGTGTATTTTCCCCACTAAACTCTAAGACAAGGATCTCGAGAGACAGGGATTACGTCTTGTTCATCTTTGAATCCCCGGAGACTTCATTTGTTCTTGGTACGTAGTTGCTGAATGGAACTTGGGGCTGAGGAGAGGAAGTTGCCAAATCAGAAGTGATACTTAGCCTTCCTTAGATTAAATTTGTATGGTAAAATGTTATTAATACAAATATTTAGAAATTATATGCCATATGGGAAATTCCTAGAGAATTGTCAGTGCCCTTGCTGTCCATGATATGTTTCTATTTATCAGAGTTCTGGTGCTGCTTTGCCTGATAGTAGACAACAACAGCATAGTATTATCAGTCATAATTTCAGTTATTTGAAAAAATATTGGCTACCCAGAGGCACATGAAAATATGTTCAACATTGCTGATTATTAGGGAAATGCAAATCAAAAGTACAATGAGATATCACCTCACACCCATCAGAATGGCTATAATTAATGAGACAAGAAATAACAAGTGTTGGAGAGAATGTGGAGTAAACGGAACTCTCATATACTGCTAGTGGGAATGTAAACTGGTGCAGCCACTATGGAAAACAGTATGCAGATTCCTCAGAAAGTTAAAAAATAGAACTACCACATGACCCAGCTGTTCCACTTCTGGGTATTTATCCAATGAACACGAAAACACAAATGCCTAAAGATATATGCACCCCTATGTTCACTGAGGCATTATTCACGATAGCCAAGACTTGGAAACAACCCAGTGCCCATCAATGGATGAATGGATAAAGAAGATGTGGTATATATACACAATGGAATACTACTCAACTATTAAAAAAACATGAAATCTTGCCATTTGCAACAACATGGATGGACCTTGAGGGTAATATGCTAAGTGAAATAAGTCAGAGGGAGAAAGTCAAATACCGTATGAGTTCACTCGTAAGTAGAAGATAAAAAACCAACAATGACAAACACACACATAGATATAGAGATTAGATTGATAGTTACCAGAGGGGAAGGGGGGAGGGAGGAGGGCAAAAGGGGTGTATGGGCACATGTGTACGGTGATGGATGTAATTAGTCTTTGGATGGTGAATGTGATGTAGTCTACGCAGAAATCGAAATATAATGATGTACAACCTGAAATTTATATAAATTTATAAAATTTATATAAAAATTTATATAATGTCTAGAAATTTATATAATTAAATAAACCAATGTTACCTCAATAAAAAAAAAGAAAAGAAAAAAAAATCAATCAATAAAACAAAAACAAAACAAAACAAAAAAACCCCCAACAAACAAACAAACAAACAAAAATATTGGCCACAACTTTACTTTAATTTGAGTCTAGCATCTTCCAGGTGAGTGGTTTTCACATCACTTGTCTATGGAGTTTTATGAATATATAGATGATTAGGACCTACTTCAGACTTATAGAATCCCTTCACATGATATTCTTGATATATTCTTGTTATATTCTAACTGTATGCTTGGTGTATTCATAGTGTATTATGTCTAAGAATTGTTATATATTATATCCAAAGTTTTTTCTTTGTACAGATTATGTTCAGGCGTTTTAATAAATTAGATGTAATATCCATTCTTCTCTGAAAATAGGTTATTATGTTTATAGATATTTTGTCTAAAACTTGTTTTTTTGGGTTAACTTTATATCTTGTTGTGCATACCGCAGAAACAACCAAATTTCCTTGTTAGTGGCACTATTCTTGTTAAGAACTCTCATTAGATCTTTCACTTTGAAAAATTATTGGTAATAATTTAACCACCGTTATTTTACATATACAGAGAGTTTTTTGTTTTTCTCTAACGCTTCCCTGAAAGCTCTTACAATCTGAATACTTCATCAACAAAGGACTGTCTCACTGGAAAAAGACAATGCCAGGTATTTTTGGATACAGGCTTCTGATGGCATCGCTTAAAAAACCTTGAGACCATACCAATGGACTGAGTCAGGATTTCCAGAACTTTAGTCAAAAAACAGATGGGCCCAAGAGACTGCTAACTCATGAGTGAGCGGTACAAGAATTAATTACATGGGACTGAATGAACTAATGAGAGATGATTGTGGGTTTCATTTGGAATATTATTGATATTTTAATGTTCTATTTTTTGGATATATAAGGAACTGCTTTCTCTTTTCCCCTAAGCTATCTATAACTCATAACAATTTAGTAGCCTCTGCTTTTTAAAACAGAAATAAAATATTTGTAAATGATCTCCCTCCTTGTCTGGCTCCTCTAGAATTTGGAAACTATTATTGCAACATAGTTATTTGCATTCTTATTTTAATAGTGACATAGTTATTTGCATAGGTTCAAAAAAAATCTGTCTTCCTTGCTACCAGGACATAATTGGGAGCATTGGTTATGCAACTAAGAAGTTGCCTAGAATATCATATTTGAGAATGATGTTCATTTAATCTATATGACCAGGCACTTTTAAGGAACTAATATTGACTTTATGAAGCAATGCTTACAAAGCCCTCTTGAGAAAACTAGCTCTGTACCTGGCTTATAGAGTCCCCTGATTTACAGGTGAGTAAGAAAGGTTACTTGCTGGCAAACCCAGGAACCTTAGGATCTTTTGGAGATCTTGAGAAGAGAAGAATCACTCCAAGTTTGTAGCTACTGCCAGTGAAATCTAATATCAGTTTCTTGACTTGGCTTCCTAGCCTCAAGAAGCCTTTAAAAGTCTAATCTGAGATTTTTTATCAAAACTTCCAGCAAAGTGAATTTAAGAAAAGCTACACTCACTTTATGTAAATTATCAGGGTAAGTCTAATTATACCAGTTTTATTTTGTGATCAAGAGTAATTTTTCTTTGTGATTATTTTTGATCAAAAGGTGACTGACTGCAGGGAGAAATTTTGTGTTTCATGGAAAAACCACATCATTTATGGCACACCCCAGTTATCAGATTCAAGCCTGGTTCATACTCTTGGAGCTCCTTTGCATACCTCTTTGTAAATTACAGATAACTTATGGATATGTAAACTCTGTCTTGTCTGACAGAGATTTAAATGACTTCCACCCCACCCTGTGGAAAAATCAGCTTTGGTACCTACTTATAAATGGAACTAGTTTCAGTTATGTTCCTGAAGTTGTCAATCTTTACCAAATTTTAAATTCTACAAGTTTCTTTCAGTATCTGGCTATAGCCATCCAAACCGTTTCCACTTTTTCTCCCTTCTGCCTGACTCGGCACTGTGAACTAAAACCTGACTGCCCAAATCCCCTGGACTCTAGGCTGCTTGTAGCCAATCCTTTTCACAGGATCCGAAGCTGCAAACTGAAGCCCCACTACCTGATATAAACCTTGAAGAACTCACCATAGCAACAGCCGATGTGTGGGCTGGATTTCTACTAGACAAGTCAGCGTCTGGACCACTGAGGCAGTCCAGAGAGAAGCTTGGGTCATGCATGCCCTTATATAAGACATATCTAATACTATGGACAATATCACCAAGAGCTTTGATGTCCTAGCTTGAGAGTGTGAAATTCAACAAACAGCGCTGCATAACCAAAAGATTCTCCTCAGCAACCTATCGGAACCCACTGGTCTGGTTACCCTCAGAGTTCAACACTTGGCTCTTTATTTCAACACAAACTATATTTCTCTTTTTTCCTTTTAAGCATCCCTCTGTTAAAATGCCTAAGTCTTTGGGGCCTCCAGGACCCCAAACGGTTGACATTTGCCACCTCTCAACAGATGGTTTATCTGATTTTACAGGAACAATGCCAGTAAGAATCCTTGAAAGATGCTTTCTTAGACCTTGCTTTATCCCATTCAGGAGGTTTATGATTGGCTCTGAGTTGTTCAGGATGAATGATATTCATTTGTCTTGAATAATTGTCACTGTCTTGACAATGTTGAACTTGTTCTGAGCCCTGGGTTCCTGGAAAGCAGCAACAGTTGGGACTCTTACTCCCCACTCCTTTGTGTTCCAAGAAATGGCCAACCATGAAAGACTACCCTGCTGTCACATACCCTGCTTCTGGGTAAGACCCAGCTCCATCCTTCCTCAATGACTCCCTGGTTTATCTGCCTCTATAAAACCCTAGCCCCACTTCCTTTTCCTTGAGATGTTCTTTATTAATGAATGTTCTCCCTATTACAATAGCCTGAATAAAACCATCTCCTTAATTGTCAGGTACATTTTGTCTTTCACACAAAGGTTGATTGTATGGGTTTGAGATCAAAATTGTGGTTGAGCTGAAATGTAGCTTTAAAAAGAAGGACAATTATAGCTCTGCTTAACCAGAAAGGCAGCCTGCTAGCTTAAAAAACTTTAATTCACAGGGCCGGCCCCATGGTGCAAGCGGTTAAGTGCGTGCGCTCCGCTATGGCGGCCCGGGGTTCGTCCGTTCGGATCCCGGGTGCGCACCGATGCACCACTTGGCAAGCCATGCTGTGGCGGCGTCCCATATAAAGTGGAGGAAGATGGGCAGGGATGTTAGCCCAGGGCCAGTCTTCCTCAGCAAAAAAAGAGGAGGATTGGCAGATGTTAGCACAGGGCTGATCTCCTCCCCGCCCCCAAATTTTTTTTTAATTCACCTTTATTCAATTCACATTTATTAAACGCTTTTTTTTTTTTGAGGAGGAGGATCGGCCCTGAGCTAACATCTATTGCCAATCCTCGTCTTTTTGTTTTTTTTTCTTTTTTCTCCCCAAAGCCCCCAGTACATAGTTGTAGGTCCTTCTAATTCTTCTATGTGCTATGTGGGACTCCGCCTCAGCATGGCTTGATGAGTGGTGAATAGGTCCGTGCCTAGGACCCCAACCAGTGAACCCTGGGCTGCCGGAGTGGAACGCACGAACTTAACTGCTGCGCCACTAGGCCGGCCCAAGTAAACACTTTTTGAGTTATAGGATCTGTACCAAATTAGGAGAGGTAGCAGTAAAAATGCAATATTGTTATTCCTAAAATAAAATAGACCCTGACCATCCCAAATGCTGCATATCTGCCCTGAGATTTAAAAAAAAATAAAGAAATTATATGTATTAAAGAACAAATATAAACTGGATGTCAGTATGTCCTAACCAATTCTTGCTATCTTGGTAATTGCCTGCTATAAGGTATTATACTAGAAATTGTAATTGAAGCTGATTAATTGATTTTGAGACATCTAAATTAAATTCCACTAAAAACCTCCTTTGAATTGGAGCATATGGATAACCACCAATAGATGGAAAACAAGTGCATCTAAAACCTCCAGATGTATTTGACCACCCCTGAGAGTTGCCACACAGACCTTCTTGCCTCATCATTGTTATCAATAAAATAATTCATGCTGCCTGCTTTTATTTGGATCATGCGGCCGTGAGTAGAAAAAACTTGTATGGTTTTGAACTAGATAGTAGCCAACAGATGTGAATCAGAGCCAGATGCAGGTGCTGAGTCTGAGGTTCTGTGGACTGGCACCGCTTAAGGTCTGATTCCTGCAAGATAGATAACCTTATCCAAGCTCATTTAGACATCCTCCAAGGACAAAGTAAGAAATTGAAGAGCAGTGATAGCTTACCAGGCAGTCATAGAGTGAGCTTGGTGTTACTCATGTATGTGTCCCAGAGGTGGGACATGAAATACTGGGATCTTGAAGGTACCAAACATTTGCTGATAGTCACTGCTGCCATTGTCTTCTCAAATGAGATTATGGAATGATATGAAAAGTAGGAGGCAGCCTGAGAATTGTAGAGCCAGTGAGGAGGCGGCCAGTAAGCATTTCAGCTCCACAGAAAGCAAACTAGATTTCTGAATTTGAGTGAAAGCTATAAGATTATTTGGGAGACATCTAAAAGGTAAGCAAAAATTTTTAATGTACCCATTCTTGAACAAGCACTGGGGTCAGAGTTTATGGGAAATCATTTCTATCGCTTCAACAGAGTGAAAAGAAATGTATAGTACAGCATGAGAAAAAACAAACCAAGATGTCAGAAGACATAAAGGAATCAGGACAACTCGAGTGTGCTAAGCGGTGTTTAGAAAGAGGAACAGGTGCAGTGTGGGTGCGGGGTTGAGGAGGAAGAAGGAATCAGACAGGAATGAAGAAATGAGAGAGGACTCCAACACTCTCGGGGAGTGCAAGGTTAGCCTAATTCTTTTCCAGTAATAATTTTTCTTTATACTTAAGATAGTGGAATTAGCTCTTTACACTCACCCTTCAAATTTTGTGTATTTGAAATGCTTCTGACCAGCTCTTACGGAGAAGACTTAAATCTAAATTATACTTTTTACTAAATTATACTTTTCAGTTTGTGGAAATGGGTGAAGCAATTAGAAAAGAACGAGTATACTAAATTGTTTTTAAATTGAAATATGTTCTCAAGAGTCAGGAGAATTCATATTGAGATGGTTTTCTTAACTGTACTTAATTATTTTGCTTACAACCTTATAGACTATAGGATAATTTTTTTATTATATAAGAGATTTTCTTAAGTAACTTGGATTTCAAATATTTCTCTCTATATCTGTTATGTGTGATAATTTCAGACTTAATTTCCATAGATGAGAAGTAAGAATTTTTTGTCCTTTGGATTTGTCTAAATTTATAAAGCAATTCTTAAACTATAGTAATTGTGGCCATTTAAAAAACCATTTCCCCACACAGCATAATTAGCCTGTTAGGTTTAATTTGTCACTATGTTCAATACCAATAAATAATCTGAACTAGTCTGTAAGACTGAAATATGGAAATGTTTTTCTTAAACATCAGCTACAAGGCATTTACTGTAATAAAACATTATTTTTTCCCTTCTACCCTTTAAATTCAGTATATCTGTTAAGATATAGTTAAGTTTGGTAAAGTGCATAATTAAAACATACTTTAGAGATATTTTATCTTATTTATTTATTTTTTTTGTGGGGAAGATCAGCCCTGTGCTAACATCTGCCAATCTTCCTCTTTTTTTTTTTTTTTCTGAGGAAGACTGGCCCTGGGCTAACATCCGTGCCCATCTTCCTCCACTTTATATGGGACGCCACCACAGCATGGCTTACCAAGCGGTGTGTCCGTGCACTACCGGCATCCGAACCGGCGAACCCTGGGCCGCAGCAGCGGAGCACGCACTCTTAACCGCTTGCGCCACCAGGCCGGTCCCAGAGATATTTTAAATTAATTAGAAATGTTCATATCTGCTTGTCTTTTGTACTTTATTAGTCTATTCTAGGGTAACTTAAGTTCTATTTAAATTCAGCACAGACGTAGACTGTGCCTGTATTGTTCGGGGCTGTATCTTTAACATCTAACACAGGACTTGGCACTTGGGAACCAGAAAAATATTTGGTGAATGAATAGTTCCAAAACAAGAAAGGATAAAAAGATAACATTTTGAATGCCTTTGGAGACAGGAATCTTGCCTTTTTCTCTCTTTTTCTTCCCTTCCTTCCTCTCCTTCTTCCTTCCTTCCTCCCTTCTTTCTTTTTTTTAAAGGAATATATATTAGGTAATCAGGAATACAATTAAAATAATTTTGTGAATGAAATTCCTGTCCACCTAAATGCAAACTTTAACTAAATTTGTACATTATCTGATAAAAATCAGAGAATTTTAGGCATTCCATTCAACATTAGTAGAAGCAGAAACTTTTAAGAAACACCAGTCATTCCAAACAGAGCAAATTAGTAGATACATTTCCAAAACCAATGTTCAGTCATTTTCTCTGTCTTTTTTCCCCCTACATGTAACATATTCCAAACCTCTAGCTAGAAGATAGTCGATTGAATTTTCCACCCCCCAAAGCCCCAGTAGGTAGTTGTACATCATAGGTGCACATCCTTCTAGTTGCTGTATGTGGGACCCGGCCTCAGTATGGCCGGACAAGCGGTGCGTCGGTGCGCGCCCGGGATCCGAACCCCGGCCGCCAGCAGCGGAGCGCGCGCACTTAACCGCTAAGCCACGGGGCCGGCCCTCGATTGAATTTTTTAATGTCTGGGAGGAGAATACTCACACTTACTTGTATTTAAAATAACATTCAGTTTACTGAAGTTGTAAATTTTAAATGTAATCACGAATTTCACATTTTTATTTTCTCAAGTACTTTAAGCAACCAATCAAGGAAGCCTTACAAACCCAACAAATCTTTGTAAGCATTTAAATGCTACTTACAAATCTGGTGACTTTAAACTCAGAGGTTTACTATTAGATTTTCTTTTAAAATTTGAAATAATGTTTATAAACAAATTAAAGTATTTTACAGTTTTCTGCTAAAATCACAGGTCTAATATTAGTCAAATACACTTATACATTTCAAATCAAATTTATAAATCTAACAGCACTTAAGTATTTCATATTAAATCACACATTTAATTTGTTAGGTTGTTGGGGGTGGATATTGCATGGCCACCATTGTCCATGCCTGAGACGACTGGTTAGGACTTGGGAACTTTACACAGTTACAGATTCCTAAGTGACAAATAAATGAAAAGCAATAGGATGTATTGGAGTATATGAGGAAGACATTTGGTTTAAAACTAACTTGACCTGACCTTGTTTTTCCAGAAAGTCCTGACATGGCCTGTTGAGCATGCATTGTACGTCTGCTTTAAATATTTACAATGTCCCAAAGACAAGAATGATGCCCTTAAAGATAGGGATGTGGCTTCCCCCTATATCGGCATTTCTTTAAGGAGAAATATCTCTTCCTGGAAACTAAGGATCAGTTACCGACCTGCTGTGCTCACCTTGTGACCACTGACCTGCTGTGCCGGCTAAGCATCTCCTGACAATAGTAAAAGAGATTTTCCTGTCACATGTGATGTATGCTCTTTGTTCCGAGATGGTATATAACCACTCTGTACACCCTGCTGTTTTGGTATGCTTCTTTCCCTGTGGAAGGAAGCCCCCAGGCTGTAGTCCTCAGGCTATAGTGGCTCATAATAAACTCATTCCAATTTTGATTTACAGGTTGCTTATGGATTTTTTATGTCAATATAAGGGGTCAGGACACTACTTACCGGATGATTTCCCCTGGAGCCCCAGCTTAAAATTAATTTTTACTGTAATGTGGCTTTCACACTCATGTCATTTGTTGCCACCTGGTGCATTGCATTGGTAGGCTTTGTCACACCTTTTAATTGCCATGTTTATATTGTTGAGATTCTGCACCCCTATCAGAATTACATTGAATTTCTTTACTACCTGATTTGACACCAAACCTATTATATATTTTATTTTTTTATGTGTCTTGTTGACTGCTTTCTATAGTCATTTATGGACAAAGGTCACTTACTACTTCAGATGTACATATTTATTAATTCCTCAGTGCTACCTCTAGTCTGCCCTGCTAGGCCTTGCAGAAGCAAAGATCTGGAAGAATTTTCTCAATGCATTCTGGAATTGCACCAGGAAATGAGCAGGGACTGCACAATTTGGTGTTAGATTTCCAGCAGCATCTTTTCTCAACCTTTTGGGACTCTTCCTTCTTGCAGGGTTTAGGGCTATCTTGGTTTAATGTTCATTTTTATCTTCCTTAAAGATATCCCTGTAACAGAAGTGGTGGTTGCTTAACCAGCACTCTTTTTTATTTTCCCTCATCCTAATGCCAGTGAATCTAAATACCATTTAAAAAAGCTACAGATCTGATTACTCAAAGTTGACAATAATTGTAGACAACAAGCCATTGGAAGAGCAGATGGATATTTTTCAGACTAAGGAAGACCATATTAAGAGGTTTCCAACTTGCTATTTTATTTCACTTGAAAAAGATAGCATTTAAGTGATTACAATCTACTGAATAATTTGTAGCAATAGAGATTAATTGATAGAGATTAGAGATTAATTAATATTAATATTGTAGGAGAGGAGTCAAGATGGCGGCGTAAGCAGACTCGGAACTCACCTCCCCCCCTGGACACAGCCAATTTACAACTACTCGTGGAAAAATTACCCCTGAGACAGAACTGAAAACTGGATGAGAGGAACTCCTGCAACAACGGACAATCCTAACTGAGGTGGAAGAGGCAGAGACTCCCTTCTGGAGAGGAAAAACGCCGCCTTCACAAGCCGCCAGCTTCACGGCCACGGGAGCAGCTCACAGGTACGCAGCCTCCCTGGAGGCGCGGGGCCGTGAGCCGGGAGCGCCCCCGCTGAGGGCATATTGTGGACCCAGCACAATCGAGACCAGCGCCATAATATCTGACTGTGCCTGCTACTAAAACACTGGGGAGCACCCCCAGAAAACCCGGTTCACAAAGAAACTAAAACTGGCTCTTAAAGGGCCCGCGCGCAAACTCACCCGTTTCAGGAAGCACCCTAAAGTCACCAGAACGAAAGGTGTACAGTGCTTTGGTGACAAGAGACTCACCTAATAGGCCCTGAGTGCATCTCGGTGAGGGGTGAGACCTCTCCAGGGACTGGGACATTGGCGGCGGCCATTGTTGTGGCCCGATGTGGATGTGCTGACACAGACACCATTGGAGTTCTCCCTGAGGCCTGCTAGCCCAGGGTCTGCCCCACCCGCTAGAGCACCGATCTAATCCAGCTCAGCCAGGGCAGGCAGCCCACCCTAGAGACTGGCCCCACCCAACAACAAGCCCTCAGGCAACTTGTGGGCCTGCATAGATTGGTGACTGGATTCTCTGCAGCCTGGCAACTGAGCTGACTTTAGCGGGGCAGGGTGTGCACAAGGAGCGGGTGGAGATTGTGGGGCGGTGGCAGAGTGTGTGGGGCTCCCGCCGTGGAGAGACTGGGTCTGCTTGGGGAGGTCGGGGCACTCACACGGGGCAGGACTGTGTTGACTGTGTGTGTGGACCTGTGGGCGGCAGGGCTTCTCAGCCGCAGAAGACTTGTACTTCTCAAAGACCCACATAGGAGGTTTCCTCCACCTTCCAAAACCTGAAACAATTGGATGCTCCTGTGCCTGAGGCCAGCCCCACCCAGCTGCAATCCTCAGAGAGCTGACAAGAGACCTAATAGGCTAGAGGCTTACAGCAATTGTAAGGCCCTGAGCCTAACAACCTGCCACGGTGGGGGCCTACTCACTTAAAAGAAATACTGCAACACAAATGTGGTATTAGAACTTGCAGCCAACTGTGCTGGGGATCCCCACACCTGATAAAGAGACTGAAGGGCCCACAACAACTACAAGCAGCTGAGCATTACAACAGCCGGCCAGGAGCATAACTCAGCCTCCCTGGGCGCCTACAGGGAGAGCAAACAGGCCACAGCAGAAGGATACACGTAGCCCACATAGGGGTCACCCCTGGAACATTGAGAACTGAGGGAAGCACACTGGAAGCCTCCTAAGCCATCACTTACATAAGGTCACCTATCCAAGAGCAGGAGACGTAGCTGACCTACCTAATACGTAGACACAAGCACAGGGAAAGAGGCAAAATGAAGAGGCAAAAAAATACATTCCAAGTAAGGGAACAGGACAAAACCCCAGAAAAGGAACTAAGTGAAACAGAAATGAGCAACCTACCCGACAGAGAGTTCAAACTAAGAGTGTTAAGGATGCTCACTGATCTGGGGAGAAGAATAGATGAACTCAGTGAGAATGTCAACAAAGAAATGGAAGATATAAAAAAGGACCAATCAGAAATGAAGAATACAATACTGGAAATGAAAAATTCATTAGAGGGACTCAAAAGCAGAGTAGAGGATACAGAAGAACGGATCTGTGAGCTGGACGAAAGACTAGAAGAAATTACCCGAAGTGAACAGGTAAAAGAGAAAAGAATTAAAAAGACTGAGGACAGTCTAAGGGACCTCTGGGACAACATCAAGCGCACTAACATCCGTGTTATAGGTGTCCCGGAAGGAGAAGAGCGAGACAAGGGGTCAGAGAATCTATTTCAAGAGATAATAGATGAAAACTTCCCTAACCTAAGGAAGGAAACAGACATCCAGGTACAGGAAGCACAGAGAGCCCCAAACAAGATAAACCCAAAGAGGCCCACACCAAGACACATCATAATCAAAATGTCCAGAATTAAAGATAAAGAGAGAATCCTAAAAGCCGCAAGAGAATGTCAAGTTACGTACAAAGGAAACCCCATAAGGCTATCAGCTGACTTCTCTGCAGAAACCTTACAGGCTAGAAGAGAATGGCACGATATATTTAAAGTGCTAAAAGGAAAAAACTTACAGCCAAGAATACTCTACCCAGCAAGGTTATCATTCAAAATGGAAGGAGAGATCAAAATTTTCCCAGATAAGCAAAAATTAAAGGAGTTTGTCACCAACAAACCAGTGCTACAAGAAATGTTAAAGGGACTGATTTAAGGGGAAAAGAAAAGACCACAAATAGGAAAAATTATCTGTTTTCATGATTAGAACGTAATGGATACAAATGCACAACAAAGAGGTTAGATATGATATCAAAAACATGAGGGAGGAGGGGAGTTAAAGAGTACAGCTTTCAGACAGAGGTCAAACTAAAGTGACCATCAATTCTGTATAGAAGAAGAAAGGAACAGAGAAGGACTACTAAAACACTGAGAAAAAAAAGTTAAAAAATGGCAGTAAGTACATACTTATCAATAGCTACTTTAAACGTCAATGGACTAAATGCTCCAATTAAAAGGCATAGGGTGGCTGACTGGATAAAAAAACAAGACCCATATATATGCTACATACAAGAGACACACTTCAGACCTAAAGACACTCACAAACTGAAAGTGAAGGGATGGAAAAAGATACTCCACGCAAATGGCAATGAAAAGAAAGCTAGGGTAGCAGTACTCATATCAGACAAAATAGACTTTAAAACAAAAACTGTAAAAAGAGACAAAGAAGGGCATTACATAATGATCAAGGGAACAATCCAACAAGAGGATATAACACTTGTAAATATCTACGCACCCAATGTAGGTGCACCTAAATATATAAAGCAATTATTAACAGACATAAAAACAGAAGTAGACAGTAACACAATAATAGTAGGGGACTTTAACACTCCACTTACACCAACGGATAGATCATCCAAACAGAAGATCAATAAGGAAACATTGGCCTTAAACGACACACTACAACAGATGGACCTAGTAGATATATACAGAGCATTCCATCTAAAAACCGAAGAATACACGTTCTTTTCAAAGGCACATGGAACATTCTCCAGGATTGATCACATATTAGGCCACAAAACAAGTCTCCATAAATTTAAGAAGATTGAAATAATACCAAGCATCTATTCTGACCACAATGGTATGAAACTAGAAATCAACTATAGGAAGAAAATCAGAAAAGCCACAAATACGTGGAGATTAAACAAAATGCTACTGAACAACGACTGGGTCAACGAAGAAATCAAAGAAGAAATCAAAAAATACCTGGACACAAATGAAAATGAAAATACGACATGCCAGAATTTATGGGATACAGCAAAAGCGGTTCTAAGAGGGAAGTTTATAGCGATACAGGCCTATCTCAACAAACAAGAAAAATCTCAAATAAACAATCTAACAATGCACCTGAAGGAACTGGAAAAAGAAGAACAAACAAAGCCCAAAATCAGTAGAAGAAGGGAAATAATAAAAATCAGAGCAGAAATAAATGAAATAGAGACCAAAAAACAATAGAAAAAATTAATAAAACCAAGAGCTGGTTCTTTGAAAAGATCAACAAAATTGACAAACCTTTAGCTAGACTCACCAAGAAAAAAAGAGAGAAGACACAAATAAGTAAAATCAGAAATGAAAGAGGAGAGGTTACAACAGACACCTCAGAAATACAAAAGATTATAAGAGAATACTATGAAAAGCTATATGCCAACCAATTCGACAATCTGGAAGAAATGGATAAATTCTTAGAATCATACAACCTTCCAAAACTGGATCAAGAAGAAGTAGAGAGTTTGAATAGACCAATCACCAGTAAGGAGATTGAAACAGTAATCACAAACCTCCCCAAAAATAAAAGTCCAGGACGAGACGGCTTCCCTGGTGAATTCTACCAAACATTCAAAGAAGACTTAATACCTATCCTTCTCAAACTCTTCCAAAAAATTGAGGAGGGGGGGAAGCTCCCTAACTCATTCTACGAAGCTGACATTACCCTGATACCAAAACCAGACAAGGACAACACAAAAAAAGACAATTACAGGCCAATATCACTGATGAACATCGATGCAAAAATCCTCAATAAAATACTAGCAAATCGCATACAACAATACGTTAAAAAGATTATACACCATGATCAAGTGGGATTTATTCCAGGGATGCAGGGATGGTTTAACATTCGCAAAACAATCAACGTAATACACCACATTAATAAAATGAAGAATAAAAATCACATGATCATCTCAATAGATGCAGAGAAAGCATTTGACAAGATACAGCATCCATTTATGATAAAAACTCTGAATAAAATGGGTATAGAAGGAAAGCACCTCAACATAATAAAGACCATATATGAGAAACCCACAGCTAATATCATCCTCAATGGTGAAAAACTGAAAGCCATCCCTCTAAGAACAGGAACCAGACAAGGATGCCCACTGTCACCACTCCTATTTAACATAGTACTGGAAGTCCTAGCCAGAGCAATCAGGCAAGAGAAAGAAATAAAAGGGATCCAAATTGGAAAGGAAGAAGTGAAACTGTCACTATTTGCAGATGACATGATTTTATATATAGAAAACCCCAAAGAATCCACCAGAAAACTTTTAGAAGTAATAAACGAATATGGTAAAGTTGCAGGATACAAAATCAACATACAAAAATCAGTTGCATTTCTGTACACTAACAACGAAGTAGCAGAAAGAGAAATTAAGAATACCATCCCATTTACAATTGCAACAAAAAGAATAAAATACCTAGGAATAAACTTAACCAAAGAGGTGAAAGATCTGCACACCAAAAACTATAAAACATTTCTGAAAGAAATTGAAGAAGACACAAAGAAATGGAAAGATATTCCGTGCTCTTGGATTGGAAGAATTAACATAGTTAAGATGTCCATACTTCCTAAAGCCATCTATAGATTCAATGCAATCCCTATCGAAGTTCCAACAACATTTTTCACAGAAATAGAACAAAGAATCCTAAAATTTATATGGAACAACAAAAGACCCCAAATAGCGAAAGGAATCCTGAGAAAAAAGAACAAAGCTGGAGGTATCATACTCCCTGATTTCAAAATATACTACAAAGCTGTAGTAACCAAAACAGCATGGTACTGGCACAAAAACAGACACACAGATCAATGGAATAGAATCGAAAGCCCAGAAATAAACCCACACATCTATGGACAGCTAATCTTTGACAAAGGAGCCAAGAACATACAATGGGGAAAAGAAAGTCTCTTCAACAAATGGTGTTGGGAAAACTGGATAGCCATATGCAAAAATGAAAGTAGACCCTTACCTTACACCATACACAAAAATTAACTCCAAATGGATTAAAGACTTGAATGTAAGACCTGAAACTGTGAAACTTCTAGAAGAAAACATAGGCAGTACGCTCTTCGACATCAGTCTTAGCAACATCTTGTCAAACACCACGTCTGACCGGGCAAGAGAAACAATAGAAAAAATAAACAAATGGGACTACATCAAACTAAAAAGCTTCTGCACAGCAAAGGAAACCATCAACAAAACGAAAAGACAACCTAACAATTGGGAGAAGATATTTGCAAACCATACTTCTGATAAGGGCTTAATCTCCAAAATATATAAAGAACTCAGGCATCTTACCAACAAAAAAACTACCAACCCAATTAAAAAATGGGCAAATGACCTGAACAGACATTTCTCCAAAGAAGATATACAGATGGCCAACAGACACATGAGAAGATGTTCAAAATCATTAACTATCAGGGAAATGCAAATCAAAACTACAATGAGATATCACCTGACGCCCGTCAGAATGGCTATAATTAACAAGACAGGAAACAACATGTGTTGGAGAGGATGTGGAGAGAAGGGAACTCTCATACACTGCTGGTGGGAGTGCAAACTGGTGCAGCCACTATGGAAAACAGTATGGAGATTCCTCAAAAAATCAAGGATAGAACTACCATATGATCCAGCCATCCCACTGCTGGGTATTTATCCAAAGAACTTGAAAACACCAATTTGTACAGGTACATGCACCCATGTGTTCATTGCAGTGTTATTCACAATAGCCAAGACTTGGAAGCAACCTAAGTGCCCATCAAGGGACGAATGGATAAAGAAGCCATGGTATATATACACAATGGAATACTACTCAGCCATAAGAAATGATGAAATCCAGCCATTTGTGACAACATGGATGGACACTGAGGGCATTATGCAAAGTGAAATAAGTCAGAGGGAGAAGGTCAAATACCGCATGATTTCCTTCATTAAGTAGTAGATAATAACAACAATAAACAAACACATAGAGACAGAGATTGGATTGGTGGTTACCAGAGGGGAAGGGGGGAGGGAGGAGGGTGAAAGGGATAATTCGGTCCGTGTGTGTGGTGATGGGTTGTAATTAGTATTTGGGTGGTGAACATGATGTAATCTATGCAGAAATAGAAGTACAATGATGTACACCTGAAATTTTTACAATGTTATAAACCAATGTTACTGCAATAAACAAAAAATTAAAAAAAAAAAAGATATAAGAGTAATGAGATAAGCATAGAATAGATCATTAGAGAGAATATCAAGGAAAAAAGAAAATCCTGGAAAAAATGATTAATCATTGCAATAAAAAAATTCAAAAAAAAAATTAATATTGTAGCAATAGAGATTAATATTAATTAATAAAATTAATGATTAATATTAATACTGTATTGTTCTGAAGATCAAATTGGAAATTCTTGTGTGAGTGCTTTGTAAATTATAAAGCGGTATGACATTTGTAAGGTGTTATCATTTAAATTCTAACATATAGGGGGCCGGCCCCGTGGCTTAGCAGTTAAGTGAGCATGCTCTGCTACTGGCGGCCCGGGTTCGGATCCCGGGCGCACACTGATGCACCGCTTGTCCAGCCATGCTGAGGCGGCATCCCACGTACAGCAACTAGAAGGATGTGCAACTATGACAAACAACTATCTGCTGGGGCTTTGGGGAGAAAAAGGGAAAAAAAAAAAAAAAAGGAGGAGGATTGGCAATAGATGTTAGCTCAGGGCCGGTCTCCCTCAGCAAAAAGAGGAGGATTGGCACGGATGTTAGCTCAGGGCTGATCTTCCTCAAAAAATAAATAAATAAATAAATAAAAAATAAATAAATTCTAACATTTATTGAGAATTTACCATAGGCTAGGCATTGTGCTGAGAGTTTATATAGTTTATAACATTAAATTCTGTGGTTACCAAATCTAGTTGCCCAGTGTAGATCCCCTGGGAATCTACATATGTACAGATTCATGAGCTCCCCATTTACGTATTATGAGTCAGAAGATGTGGCATCAGATGTGGATATTTAAGTCATCCCAATCTCCTCAGGGGATTCCAATGTACAGTCAGGTTTTAGAACCACTGATTTAGTCTTTAGAATAACTCCGAGGTAATTGCTAACCACTGTTTTCATTTTTTTCCTTCACTGAAGAGACCCAATGGGCTATAAAAAGTTAAGTTTATTTCCTGTCTCTGAAAATTTCTGTCATTGGTGTGTCAGAATAACAAATTTTACTGGGAAATGGAATGGAATTCTTTGTCCTCAAAGAGCTTATAGTCTAGTGAAATACTAATGTAAGGAAATAATTACATTAAAGTGCAATAGGGGATATAAAAGAGGCAAATTTCAGCTAAAGCAGTGGTGCAAAGGGAATAATCATCTCTGCCTGGAGAGAGTGAAGGTGAAGTAAACTTCACAGAAAGATGAGAGCAGTCCAATACAGAGGCAAGGACGTACGAACCAGCACAACATGTTGAAAGAATAGCAACAGTTTAATTTGGCTGTGGGGTCGGGCATTTAGTAGAAATCGTGGGCTTTGGAATCTGACAAACGTGGGATCAGATTCTGGCGCTGACACTAACTAGCTAAGTGACCTTAGATAAATTCACTTAGTGCTATCGTCTGAATGTTTGTGTCCCCCCAAAATTCATTTGTTGAAATCCTAACCACCAAAGGTGATGGTTACTAGTAGATGGGGCCTTTGGGAGGTGATGAGGTCATGAGGGTGGAGACCTCATGAATGGGATTAATGCTTTTATAAAACAGATCCCTCAGCTCCGTTAACCCCTTCCACCATGTAAGGATGCAACAAGAAGTCTGTGGTCCAGAAGAGAGCACTCACCTGACCATGCTGGCACCCTAATCTCAGACATGCAGCCTCTAGACCGTGAGAAATAAATTTCTGTTGTTTATAAGCCACCCAGTCTGTGGTATTTTGTTATAGCAGCCCAAACAGACTAAGATACTTAGCTTCCTTGAATCTCAGATTTCTGCTAGAATGACAAAACCTCTTTACCTTTATCTGTCCAGTTAATGGAAACTTATTATAAATTAACATATATTAATTGATTTTGAACTTGAATATTCTACTACTACTGTTACAATAAATCCTCTTCATGGAACTCATTTAGGCTTTATTACTGTAGTTAGCTCTTGAACTGCCGTTAAAATAGGGGAAGAGTGTGACGAATTTGCCTTCCACCAAGATACTTTGTCAGCAGGAGAAGGATGAATGAGGACATTGGAGGCAAAGAGACCACCTCACTCTAGGTGAGGCATGATAAGGATATTAGTAATGACAATAGAGGTGGGAGAAAAAGATTCAGAGATATTTAGGAGATAGTTTAACATAATATCATATACAATTATGTTAAAGACAAAACTAAGCATGAGACAAAATTAACAAAGGCTATTTATTCATAAATTTGCAGCAAAGGAGTCCTCTGCCATCACTTGAATTTCAGCAGTCTTTCATTAGTGTTAGAAAAGCCTGAGTTTACTGTGTGAAAGGAGAATTCTGAGACAGTCTCTGATTGGCAAGCATTTATTAAGGTGGGAATTTTGGGAAGCAGGGGGCACTTTCTAATTGGTTGTCAGGTACATTTGGCAGTTGTTGCTTGGTTGTAAGGGGGCAAGCAGTTTGGGATCATTTCAAAAGAAGAAAGATTGGTTGTTCAATGTGTTGGGGAGGAAAAAATTTTTCCTCTATCCTTCTAGGTTCTTTGGCTGGCCTGATTACTAAATTGACATAAAACATGTTAACAGCATAAAAACAAATTTAATTACATATGTATGGGAACTCATAGAAATATGAAGACTCAAAGAAGTGACCAAAGCAGGCAGCTTTTATACCTTTTAGACACACAAAAATAAGCTTGCGAAGAACTGACAAGACTGCTTTAAGACTAAGAAGCTTAGGTTTAGTTACTAATTAGTGAAGAAACTAAGCCAGAGATCATTTACATAATCTTCTTAGCCCTGAATTTCCTATGTCTTATGATAAGGATGTCTCTTTACTCTCCTGGTGCAGGGAGGCTACCTTTCACATGGGAGATTTTTTCCTGCTTTCAGAGGGACAGAGAGGAGGGTCAGAGTGTCCTTCTTGCACCAGCTGTTTCTTAAGTAACTTTAATTCAAAATAATCAATATGCCAAAGTGGCATATTTTGGGGCACCCTGCCCTGATCCCCTATCAAATGTTAAGAGAGGAACGTTTTCAATGGCTGGCCATTTCCTGGATCAAACTGGGGTTAATGGAGTGCTTTTTTGCATTCAAATTGCCATCTCATTGTGGTCCTTATGGGGAGTGGCTGAAATGGCAGTCAGTCTCTCAATTATTTAATATGAAGATCAGAAAAAGTTAGTTTATTCATTTCACTCTGGGGAAAAAAATCGTCAAAAATTTTAGTATACATAAAATCAGGGAAGTATTATCGGGCATCCTGGTGTCACTGGGTGTGTTAACTCAGGGCATATCTTTTTTTTAGGGAAGATTTTTTAAGATAGCCAACATTTTCATCTGCAAACAAATGTGCATGGTAATTTGCAGAGTTAATTCTCCAAATCAGAAGTAAGACCAATATCAATCTTAAATAAGTCATCATATCTGTTGTGGAGTTTTATGGAGAGTTCCAAGAGCAAAAATATTTTCAGATTGAGGTTAGTAAGCATGCGTGGTGCACAAGCTTCTGGACTAATATATTGTAAAAAAGAATGGAAAAGACTAGGATAATTTAAAGATATGCTTTGGGAAAAAGAAATTTGGAACCTCTTTAATCTTACATGTGCTTTAAATTGCTTTCATGCACTTTGTTTAGGTAAAGCGAATTTTTCCATAAAAGAAATCTTGGCTAGAAAACATGCCTGGTAAATCACAGTCTTCTAAAAGCTGCTGGAGATAAGGGGAAAATATTAGTAATGCAGCTACCCATCCAATTAATTCTGGGCACTATTAACAAGAACTTTTTGCTTTTTTTGGCAGAAAGTTTTCTCTTTTTTGCTAATCCTATCTCAACCTCATTTCAAGAGGATTCTTTTAGGTGGATAGGCGAGAAAATGTTCTTTGCCTCCTTTATGTAACTTAGTGTCTCCACTTAAGTAAAATGCCTTAAGGAAGAAATTGCAAAGGAGGTAGGAAGAGAGAGACAAGAACAGGGCTAAAAGGACTTGGTTTTAACAGGCATATACATGAGAACCTTTACAGTCTAAGGAGTTCTGGAGGGTGGGGTGGGGTCATCCTAGGATTAACGATGAAGGGATCCTGGCACATTTGAGCATGAGCATTTTTTACCTGTGGCTCTGCAACAAAGAGGCCATTGTGCTCCAAACAGTGCCAGGGAAGCCAGGCAAAGGGGGCCAAAAGGGTGGTTGCTTACTGAAAATTTCAGTAGCATTTTCAAGATAATTGGCTTAATTGCAAGCCCAAACTAAGTTGTTGTAATTTTAAGGGCACCACAATTAACTGATTTATTTTAAAGCTCTGTGAGTGATTCTTTGTTCTTTCCTTCCTGTAAATGGATCTCTGAGAGAATAACCGGGGCCTGAAATGTTATGGGTCAAGACTTGATGAAGCAAAAGGCACTCTAGACTCAATGATGGTCAGAGAGATTTGGGATCAGTAGTGTACGGTCACTCTGGGTGTGATAGGTGATAACTAAATGAAATATTTTCTGAGGTTATTAGTTTGTGTTCTATATACTGCTCCAGATAAGGGCAGTTTAGCGGTAGTTAACAGCAGGGCTTCCGGAGCCAGACTGCAGGGATTCATTGCTCAGCTTTGCCACTAAATGTGTGATCATAAGGAGAACAAATAAAAACCACCTACAATCCCAGTACTTAAGAAAATACAAAGTATTTACAGTAAGGGATGAAAGCAAACCTGTACTCCATCAAGCACTCTACATTTGATTGAATCCTTTTCAACTTTTTCCCCAAAGTTATACACACCAATATGTAATAGACACATGCATAATGCCAATAAATCGGCTTGCAATAACAAAGAAATCATTTAATGATCTAACATGGACCATTTCCTATGTTAGTATATATCAGTCTATCTCATGAAAAAGATGACTATAGTATTCCTTGGTCTTATTAACCATTGGTCTATTTAATGAGCATTTAGGTTTCCATTATTTTGTTACTATGGTGGTAGAGGGAACATTCTAATACATGAATATTAATGCTATTATTTCTGTAGGCTAGATTTCAAACTGGGCTGATGAATCAAAGGATATGCATATATTTAATTTAACTTAATTATTTTTGATTTGAGATATAATTGACATATAACATTATATTAGATTCAGGTGTACAACATAATGATTCAATATTTTTATATATTGCAAAATGGTCACCGCAATAAGTCTAGTTAACATCCATCACCACATGGTTACACAGTTAAAATTTTTTTTTCTTGTGATGAAAACTTTTAAGATTTATTCATTTAGCAACTTTCAAAAGAACAATACAGTATTATTAACTATGTTCACCTTGCTGCACATTACATCGCCAGGAGTTATTTATAACTGGAGGTTTGTACCTTTTGACCCTCTTCACCCATTTCACTCACCTCCTACTCCCTGTTTCTGGCAACCACCAATCTGTTTTCTGTATCTATGAGTTCATTTTTTTTTTTTAAGATTCCACATACAAGTAAGATCATATGGTATTTGTTTTTTTCTGTCTGTCTCATTTCATTTAGCATAATTCCCTCAAGATCCATCCATGTTGTCATAAATGGCAAGATTTCCTTCTTTTTTACTGCTGAATAGTACTTCATTGTGTGTGTGTGTGTGTGTGTGTGTATATATATATATATATATGTTCAATTTTTCTTTATCTATTCACCCATTGATGAACATTTAGGTTGCCTCCATGTCTTAGCTATGCTGCAATGAACATGGGGTTGAAGATATCTTTTGGATATAGTGATTTTATTTCCTTTGGATAAATATCCATAAGTAGAATTGCTGGATCATATAGTAGTGCTATTTTTAATTTTTTGATGAACCTCCGTACTATTTTCTGTAGTGGTTGCACCAATCCACTAACAGCATACAAGGGACTCCTTTTCTCCACATCTTTGCCAACACTTGTTATTTCTTGTCTTTTTTATAATAACCATTCTAACAGGTGTGAGGTTATATCTCATTGTGGTTTTGATTTGCATTTCCCTGATGACTAGTGAGTTGAGCACCTATTCATTTACCTATTGGCCATCTGCATTTCTTCTCTGGAAAAATATCTATGTAGATCCTCTGCCCATTTTTTAATCTGATTGTTTTTTTTTGCTGATGAGTTGTATGAGTTCTTTATATATTTTGGATATTAACCCTGTATCAGATATATGATTTGCAAATATTTTCTCCCTTTTGGTAGGTTTTCATTTTGTGGATGGTTTTCTTTGCTGTTCAGAAGATTTTAAATTTTAACAGTTACTTCCACATTAATTTTTAAAAGATTGTGACAATTTTTGCTCCCATTAGTAGTGTGTGAGAGAGTGTCCACTTCCTCAATCCATACAGGCTTTTTTAGCTTTTTATTATGAAAAATTTCTGATATATACAAAAGAGAAAATGGTGTAATGAGCACCCGTGGACGAAACTTCCAATTTCAGCAATTATCAATTTCATTTTTTTTTTTCTGGTGAGGAAGAGTGGCCCTGGGCTGACATCTGTGCCTATCTTCCTCTATTTTGTATGTGGGTTGCTGTCACAGCATGGCTTGATGAGTCGTGTAGGTCCCTACCCGGGATCTGAACCCGCAATCCCTGGGCTGCCGAAGGGGAGCGCACCAAACTTAACCACTATGGCACTGGGCTGGTCCAATCAACTTCAATTTTGTCCCCTTCTGTTGAATTATTTTGAAGTGATTCCAAACATATTTCCCCACATAAACCAGATATTTTAAATCTTCAATTCACTTTCTTAAAACAATATATAAACATGATGGTATTTGCCCTCCCTCCTCCTATTCTCATCTCTCAAAGTGAGATAATAAAAAATAGAAGTTTTAAGAGGTCCCTTGTAAGACTTCAGGATAGAGATGAGATTAAACACATTTTGCTTTTTTTACTCCCAGATTTATTTTTGCGTTGATTGGTCCCCATAACATGCTGGTTTCTGATGTGGCTCTTTGATGTTGCTTTTCTTGGAAATATAGAGACACTTTGAATGAGAAATAAGCTCCCACTCGAGATGAGATACATCACTGAGGAGTTGATCCCTGGTTGTGACGACAGAAGTTGTCATCTCCTGGAAGACAGTGTGCTGGCAGTGTTGTTGTGGTATGCATCCTCCTTGCTTATTGATGCTCTTCAGCTCTCCAGCATACAACCAAGGGCAGGGCCCAGTAGCAGCCAAACCAAGATCTGTGATAAAAAAAAATAAACAAACAAAACATTGTTAGCATCACAGCCATCACAAGCCATACCCATCCTAAGGGTAGTGGTCCAGAGATTACCTCTCTTTACCAAGGGGGAGAGATTAGAAGTGGCGATGCAAAATAACCAATAACCATTCTATAGATAAGAGAAATAAGGTGAGTTTTATTTGAGCCAGAGTGAGGACTATAACCTGGGAAGGCCTTAGAAAGCATTCCAGAGAAGCATGGTTTTCAGGACAGTCTTATATCTTTTTAGAACAAAGAACGTACATTCAACACACCCAGGATACAGTTTCATCAAAGTTTCAAAGAGGTATTTATTTGAAAATTATCAGGTCAACATGACCGTGTTGTCAGGAAAGGGACTATTCTAGGCTTTACCAATAGGGTGTTACCAATAGGGTGTTACCAATAGGGCATAGGAGGGGAAATATGCATTCCTATCCTTTTTTTTTTTGGTGAGGAAGATTGCCCCTGAGCTAACATCTGTTGCCAATCTTCCTCTTTTTGCTGAGGAAGATTGTCCCTGAGCTAACATCTGTGCCCATCTTCCTGATTTTGTATATGGGATGCTGCCACAGCATGGCTTGATGAGCAGTGTGTCAGTCCCTGCCTGGGATTCAAACCTGCGAACCCTGGGCCACCAAAGTGGAGCATGGGATTCAAACCTGCGAACCCTGGGCCACCAAAGTGGAGCATGTGAGCTTAACCACTATGCCACGGGGCCAGCCCCTGCATTCCTATCTTAAGAGAGTGCATTCTTTAATGGTTAAGTGGATGTACAGTGTTTGTTTGATAGGCCATAAGTCAGGCTTTTTAGTTTAAGCCAAATCAGTTTTGAACCCAAATCGTTACCCCATATACCTCAGTATGTGAAAATCTCTTGTCAGAGGGCACCAGAAATTGGAACCACCAATTCCTTCTTCATTGACTTTACTCCCAACCAAAATGCCTGTCTTAATAATTTGGGGTTAAATATTCTTAATTTAATTAGACTAATCCAATTTTCACACAGTAACAAGATCTTTTTGAAAGACAATTAGATTTTGTTATTTACCTGTCTGAAACCAGTTAGAGGCTTTCCATTGCCATTAGGATAAACACTAATATCCTCAAGGAGGCCTTTTCACTTTCATCTTGATGCCTTTCTCTGTTTTGCTTACTCTGCTCTAACCACAGTGGGCCTAGTTCAGGTCCCCCCAACCTGTAAGCTCTGCCTCTCTCAGAACACTGCTCCCGTGGTCTGGGCCACTCCTCTCACACTTCGCCACCATAGTTGCTCTTTATACTTCAGGCTACAGTGTAAATGTCATTCACTGAGAGGCCTTCGGAGGCATCCCATTTTAAATTAGATCCCCTTCATTTTACTCTTGGTAACCTCCACCTTTCCCCCAAAGCACTCATCCTTTAGTGGTTATATGGTTATGTATCAGTTTTAGGTTGTAATGTTTCTTTCCCCCTACTTATGTCTCAGAACCCAGCAGAGCACCTTGCCTCTAGTATGTACTTGGTACACTTTTTGTTTTTAAATAAATGAATGACTAAATGAAGTAACTTTTAAACTAAGACCACAAAGATGACTAGAACTTAGCTAGCGATGAGGTTCAGGGCAGGCTGCCCCAAGATGTGCCACTCTGGTACGTGGATTATTTTGAGCTGAAGACAGTAAAGGCTCAGAAGAATCATGAAGGACATTTGACCTTCCCCCAAACTGCCTAAAAGAATTTAAGATAAGAGGCCTGTCCCACAGGACAGGCCATCATCATAGATAACTCTGGGTATGATAGACTGGGAGGGTCCTTGCTAAGGCCATTCTTATCAAAGTTCTGTTTACCAAACATCTACATTTGTAAGGGAAATCTCCATTTGTAAAGATATCTCCCTCTCTGTACCAAGAAGAAGGGGGGATGACCTCATCTCTAGAATCTTATCAATGCGGAAGGTGAGGCCTTAAATCTGCATAATAACCTTGCTCTTTTTACTGTGCTTTTCTGGTAATCTCCTGTAGCTGACTCCCCCCACCCCCAACATCCTCCTTGTCTTTAGCTGAAGATAGTATTTGAGATGAGAACTTTCACCATTTTGTCGAGTTACCCAGTTTCCTGGGTTTCTCCCATGTATACATGTTATAAAGCTTTGTTTGATTTTCTCCTGTTATTCTGTCTCATGTCAATTTAATTCATACCCCAGCCAGAAATGACCAAGAGTGGGTAAAGGATAAGTCTTCCTCCTCTACACTAGGCAAAGGATATGTAGTAGGGAGGGGGCATGGGAGTTTTCTGCATAGAACTTCTGGAAACTTCCAAGAAGAGAAGGACCATTTGGAATGAATGTCACAAATATTGGATTAGAAATTTGCTTTACTCTGTTTTGTGAAACATAGGACAATTCCAATTTTTTTTTTTCTGATATATTGCCACGTTTTGTTATTAAGCCAGGATCATTAGAGGTGTAGAAAAATGAGCTAGATAAAAATCTTAGTGAAATTAGTATTGAGGTGATCTTGTTACATGCAGGTGTTGGATAAGGTGACTCACTCTCAGCCTGTAATGCTCTGGCTCCCAGAAGTAAGAGTGCAGAGTAGGACTCTGAGGACGAGTGAGCTGCTGATAGGATCTGTTACTTTGTTGAATAAAGAAAAGCAATTCACTTTTAAAAGTATATTATGTTTTGAACTCCAAAATTTTTTACGTTTTTTTGTTAATAGGTTGTTAGCAAATTAAGGATAATAACCTGCAAATGATCATTGACTAATCACAATTTTAAAGGCAAATATTTTGGCAAGGAAATGTGAAAAAAAAGCCTCACAAGCCAATTGTTATCGGAAAGCAACTTTTGCTAAAATATTTTACTTTTCAGCTACCTCCAAATCTAAAAGTTCTATTTTTTATGGAATAAGTCATCATAAAAGAGAACACAGATTTGAAGACAAGTTAATCCTAAATTTAAGTCCCAGGCCCATCACTTACTGTAGAAACAGGAAAGTTATTTTTAATGGCTTGATTGAGGTGTAATTTACATACCACAAAATCTACCAATTCTAAGTGTACTAGTCAATGATTTTTTAGTAAATTTAGAGTTATGAAACCATTACCATAACCTAATTTTACAACATTTTTATTACCCCCAAAGCTCCTTTCTGCCCATTTGCAGTCCATCCCCATTCCCCAGGCCCAGGCAAGCACTAATCTACTGTATTGTCTCTAGATGTATGCCCTTTCTGGGCATTTCATGTAAATAGAATCCTACGATATGTGGTCTTTTGTGGTTCCCTTCTTTCATTTAGCAAAATGTTTTGAGGTTCATTCATTTCAGTAGTTTGCTTCTTTATATTGCAGAATAGAATTCCAATATATAGACATACCCACATTTTGTTTATCCATTCATCAGTTGATGATCATTTGGAATTTTACACTTTTGGCAATTATGAATAATGCTACTGTAAACATTCATGTTCAAGTCTTTGTGTGGATGTATGTTTTCATTTCTCAGAGGTAGGTAGTTGGAAGTAGAAATGCAAGGTTGTAGGGTAAGTTTATGTATAATTTTTAAAGAAACTGCCAAACTGTTTTTTGAAGTGGCTGCAGTTTGAGGGTTCTGGTTTCTCTACAACCTCTCTAATACTTGTTATTGTCTGTCTTTTTTATTATAGCTATCCTAGTGGGTGTGAAATGATTTTAATTTGCATTTTCCTGATGGCTAATTGACTTTTTTCATATGTTTATTGACCATTCATATATTTTCTTTGGTGAAATAGCTATTCAAGTCTTTTGCATTTTCCTGATGGCTAATTGACTTTTTTCATATGTTTATTGGCCATTCATATATTTTCTTTGGTGAAATAGCTAATCAAAATCATGATTAGTCAATGATCATTTGCAGGTTTTTAATTGGCTTTTTTGTCTTCTTGTCATTAAGTTTCAAGAGTGCTTTAAAAAAATATATAATATATATATTATTTGGATAGGAGTCCTTTATCAGATATATGATTTACAAATATTTTCTCTCAATTTGTGATGTGTCTTATAATTTTCTTAATGGTGTCTTTTAAACTGCAACATTTTAAAATTTGATATTCAATTTATCAATTTTTTCTTTTATGGATTATGCTGTTGGTGTTGTATCTAAGAAATCTTTGCTTAACCCAAAGTCGTGAAAATTTTCTCATAATGTTTTCTGGTAAGAGTTTTAGTTAGTTTATGCATAGTTAGCCTTATGTTTAGCGCTAAGATCCATTTTGAGTTAATGTTCATGTAATGTATGAGTTAATAGTCTAAATTCACTGTTTTGCATGTAGATATCCAATTGTTGGAAAGATTATCCATTCCCCATTGAATCATCTTGGCACCTTGGTATAAAACTAATTGATCATAATTTAATGGTTTATTTTTGGATTCTCAACTTAGCTCAATTGACCTATGTGTCCCTTCTCATGCCAATCACACAACCTTGATTACTGTAGCCTTATAGAAAATTTTGAAATGGAATAGTGTGATCTTTGTTCTTTTTCAAGGTTTTTTTTTTGCTGTTGTGGATCCTTTGCATTTCTGTATAAATTTTAGGATCAGCTTGTCAATGGCTGTAAAAAGGCTTGCTGGAATTTTGATCAGGATTGTGTTGAATCTACATATCAATTTGGGGAGAACTGCTGTGTTTATAATCTTGTTCCAATTGATGAACATGGAATGTCTCTCCATTTATTTAGATCTTTAATTTCTCTAAGCAATATTTTGTAGTTTTCAATGTACAAGTCTTGTACTTCTTTTGTTAATTTATTCTTAGATGTTTGATTTTTTGGATGCTACTGTGAATAGAATTGTCTTTTTTTTCCAATTTATTTATTTATTTGCTGAGGAATATTCACCCTGAGCTAATATCCATTGTCAATTTTTGTCTTTTTTTGCTTGAGGAAGATTAGCCCTGACCTAACAACTGTGCCAATCTTCCTCTACTTTTTATATGTGGGACACTGCCACAGCATGGCTAGTGAGTGGAGTAGGTCCACATCTGGGATCCAAATCTGTGAATTGTCAAGTGCTTTTCCTGCATCTATTAAGAGGATTATGTATGTTTTGTTCTTTATTCTATTAATAAGATATTACCTTAATTGCTATTTGGCTGTTAAACCAACCTTGCATTCCAAGTTTAAATCCCACTTGATCATGGTACATTATCCTTTTTCGTATGTTCCTGGATTTGGCTTGCTAATATATTGTGTGTATATTCATGAGGGATATTGGTTTGTAGTTTCCTCGTGATATCCTTGTCTGGCTTTGGTATCAGAATAATATTGGTTTCATAGAATGAGTTGGAAAGTATTCCCTTCTCCTCTGTCTTTGGGAAGAGTTTGAGAAGGATTGGTATCCTTTCTTTAAATGTTTGGTAGAATTCATCAGTGAAGTCATCTAGGCTTGAGCTTTATTTTTGTTCAAAGATTTCATATTACTAATTCAATTTCTTTATTTGTGTAAGTATATTCAGATTTTCTATTTTTCTTGAGTCAATTTCAGTAACAGTATTTTTGTCTTTTTTAGGAATTTGTCCCATTTCATCTTAGTTGTCCAATTTGTTGGCATACAGTTGTTCACTGTATTCCCTTATGATAATTTTAATTTCTATAAAATCATGAGTGATGTCTCCTCTTTCATTTCTGATTTTGGTAATTTGTGTTTTCACTTTTTCTGACCAAATTTTATTCTTTACTAGTGTGAAGATAATACTTATTTCATAGAATGAGCTGTGTTACTTTCCTTTTCTATTTTCTGGAAGAATTTGTGAAGGGTTGGTATTATTCTTTAAATGTTTGGTCAAACTTTTCAGTGAAGCTATCTGGGCCTGTGCTTTTCTTTGTGTGAAGATTTTTAAATACTAGTTCAATTTCTTTACTTGTTAGGTTTATTTATTTTTTCTATTTCCTTTCTAATATACACATTTATAGCTATACATTTCCCTCTAAACACTAATTTAGCAACATCTCATAAATAGTGATATGTTGTGTTCTCATTGTTATTCAGCTCAAAACATTTTCTAATATTTATGATTTCTTCCTAGACCCACGGGTTATTTAGAAGTACATTTTCAAATTTCTACATATTTGTAGATTTCCCATATTTTCTTCTGTTTTGATATGTAATTTAATTCCTCTATGGTCAGAGAACATATTTTGTATGATATAAATCCTTTTAAATTTATTGAGCCTTGCTTTATGGTCTAACGTATGGTCTGTCCTCAAGAATGTTCCATGTGCATTTGAGAATTTTTCTCCTGCTGTTGGCTGGAGTGTGCTATAGATGTCCATTAGGTCAAGTTGGTTGATAATATTATCCAGATCGTCTATATCCATGTTGATTTTCTGTCTAGTTCCTCTACCCATTGTTATTATTAGGAGTAGGGTATTAAACCCTCCACTATTATTCTTGAATTGTCTATTTCTTCCTTTAATTCTACTACTTTTTGTGTCATGTATTTTGGGGCTCAGTTGTTGGATATGTATATGTTTATAATTGTTATATCTTCCTGATGAATTGACCCTTTTTTCTTAAAATGCCATTCTTTGTCTCTAGTAATACTTTTTGTCTTAAGGTCTATTCTGTCTGATATTAGTGTACCATTACAGCTCTCTTATGGTTATCGATTACATATTATATGTTTTTTTCATCTTTTTACTTTAAACGTATTTGTGCCTTTAAATCTAAAATGTTTCCTTTGTAGACAGCGAGCTGTTGGATCTCTCTCTCTCTTTTGGTACCATTAGGATGTTGTTTAACCTTTGTTTATAAAATATATAAATTATTAATTTCATATGGTCATCATGAAGATTAAATTAGACAGTTGAAAGACTTATTCAAACACTAATTCCTGGGCCTCACCTCCAGTGTTTCAGATTGAGTAGCTCTGATGTGGGCCTGAGAATTTGCATTTCTAACTAGTGTGCTGGTGATGATTATGCTGCTGAGCTGGTAGCCACAGTTTGAGAATCACTAAAATAAGATAATAACTTAAAACAAAGCAGTTCTGGGTACCTCATTATTGTTGCCTCTATTAATTTCTTTTATTACTCCAGGGTCATTCATTCTTTGAATAACCTACTCTGTTGGCATACTTTTGCTATTGGCTCTAATATATTGGTATTTATGTTTTTGAGGTCTATTAAAAATAAAAAATCTGACTTGTAAAGCAATCAGAAACATATCAATTGCAAAAGAGAAAATTTATGAAAGATCAATTTTTATCTTTTCTGGTTTAGGAAATTCATGTAATTTGAACTCTGAAATTCCTCATATCAGGTAATATCACTAAAATTAACATTATTACAGAAGACAGAATTAAGTCAATGAATCATAAAATAGGAAGACATTATTTTCATTTTGGGGAAAATGATGGCAAATACTATAAAAATTGGTGTTAAAGTGTATCAATGGTGCTATTATGGCAGATTTGATATTTTGACCTTTTATAACTACGTGAAATACCTTCAAATTAGTATTATTTATTTAACATTTGCTAACTAATCCACTTCCAAATATCCCTGAAGAATAATACATTGGAATAAACCCTCACCTTTCATCACCCAAAACTGGGGAACTTCCAAACCTTTACATGCAAGATGTTTTTAAAGAAAAAGGTAAATCTCCTTTTAATCCAAGGCCTTTGAAAGGTTATAAGTAGTTCACTATTTAAAAAAAAACTTTTAAAAAAAGAATAAATGAATATCTTGGATTGAATACATTACTTTCTTATTACAGGTTGGTACAGAGCCTTGTCATTTTTCTGTTTTCATTCTAAATACCTATCTATAGCAACAAGCTGATTCTGCAAGAGGGCAGTTTTTGCTGCTTGTTCTCTCAAATGTAAAAACAAATCTAAAGAGCAATATCAACATCTACAATATATGATAGTGATGCAATTTGAAGTAGAATTTAGCCAAAATTGAGTGCATAATAATTTGACTCTACTGTATGCACTTAATATATTTGCTTACCAGATTCTTATTGCTATTCCTATTATTAGCATCACTAAAGTTATTTTCAAGAGATTCAGAGGTTAAGGGTACAGATTTAGGAGCGAGGATTACTGGCTAAAAACCTTACTCTACCATTTCCTAATTGCGTGGCTTTGGGCAATTAACCTCTCTGTGTCTCATTTTCCTCTTACGTAAAATAAGGATAAAATAGACTCCACCTTGTAGGGCTGTTGTAAGGATCAAATGAAGTAATGTATATATACCAGTTACAACTGTGTTTACCACTTTGTAAGACTGTAAGTCTGCTAAAAACAGCAATACTAATAGCACTACCTTATATTTGTGTAGTGCTTTAGACATTATGGAAAACTTTCACATTTAATGCTGGTAGAAACCCTGTTGCAATTGATGCTGAAGCCATTTGCAGCTATGTGTGTGGAATGCATTTGTGTTAATTGCTGTATTTTGCCACGGCTATTTGTAGAGTACCGTGCTGAAATGCCCAGACCAGGGCAAATCTTCTGTTTCCCTGAGGTTGCACAGCAACTCCATTCACGTCTTTCCTCCTCTCCACTCCTCTCCCCTCCCCTTCTCTCTTTTTTTCAAAGTTTTATTAAACTTTTTATTAAGAGCAAGTTTTATTAAACACAAATATTACATTAAAAATTCACTAATTCTTTCTATTTTATTTTCTCATTCATTCATGTATTCCAGAAACATATGGAAGGAATATGATATGCTAAGGAGTATCATTATATGGGAAAGATGAGCTTTCCCTTTAAGAAATACTGTTGCACACTTTATCAGCCCCTGCAGAATCTTAAGAGTGAGGTATGTTTTAGGAATTGGAAGAAGGGGTGTTCTCAAATTTTCAAGAGTCTCACGGAACAAAGTATGGATTATTATTTATTTACCTTGGAAATAAAGAAGCAAAAAAGTTTCCAAATAAATAAATGTCTTATTTCAATATTTTTCAAATCATCAAGATATTAACTTTGGACATATATAATTTTCTTCGTGGACTTACAGATTATTTAAAGGTCATTCACCTACGTTTTGAATAATGGATGGGTAGATACCAAATATGAACTGTAAGATTCAAACATGTCACAGGAACATAACTACTTCAGTTCCCTCAGCTGAACCTACAACTAGTCTATTACTTTGACCACTGGATTATTATGTAAGAATTTTAATTTACAGTGTTACTTGATGTCCACCAGGGGGACCAAACCATGAATAGGAGTGTATACTTCTATTTCCCCAAGCGGCAAGAAACCCAAGCCATTTCAGACTGCGCACCCAAAATTCACAAATTATTCTCCAAGTTCCCTGTTGCTAAAAGGCCAACTCTATCAAGATATACACGCAAATCTATGGAAACATTGAGGAATCAATAGTAGACAAATAATATTTTAGAGTAGAGCAAAATATTGCCTAGAGTCTTTGATAACTTGCAAGTTTAGTCAATTCATAGAAAAGCACTAAACTATTTTGAAATTGTTCAACTTTTAATAAATACTAAGTTGTACACTTGTACGTTTTTTAAAAACACTTGATTGATTTGACAATAAAACAAAGGTGAATTTTGAAATATGACTCTGTAATGTAGTCAGTTAATGTATTTTAAGTCATGATGAATATTCAGAAGTAAATTTTTATTGGAACCATGTCCAACTGTTTTACTTTATCAGTGAATAACTAAAATCAACAAAGCCTGAAATACATTTGTAATTTAAAATATCTTATTTTGAAAATAGTTTTCCAAAATAAAGTCAAATGTACCTTAGAACTCTGTGAATTTCAAGTTCAATATCTCTGTTATTACTTGAAATCTTTGATTTGTAAAAGATTTTCATGATATGAAGAAATACATTTTCATACTAATTTTTCATTTTAACTTTCTTCAATTGTTTCACATTTTGTGAAATTTAATATTCCAAGAAAACCAAAAAGGATTTAATTTCATGTAAATATAATTTAATAATCTCATATTGCAATATTTTTCAAAATATAAAGTAAGCACATTCAGATAAGAATCACTTTGTAGAACTATAGATTCTAAACAATTTTTTTCATATGAGCTGCTTGAATTTTATTACCAAGTTAGTATAAAAAAATCACACTTAACATGGAAGAGGAAAACACGGCTTATTTAAAACAACAACAATAACAAAACAGTTAAACCACAAAGGTCTAACCTGTATCACGTCTACTTCTCTGCAGAATATAGGAATGCAGTGCAGAAACGAAGCGTCCACTAGATGCCACACTTCCTTTGCAGAGTAAAGCAGTCCTTTGGATTCTGGCAAGCTTGATGCAGATGCTATTGTATCTGGTAACAGGACCCTAACTCCTTGTCTCTTCCCTGACATTCTCTCTCTGATGCCCCTCCCCCATCGATATGCCTAATCATCCAAAATTTCCATGGTAGTGTAGCTTGTACAGTTCTGTTGAGATTCTTTGGCAGGAGTACAGGGAACTTATATTTACTGACTTAAAGATCAAGCCATTTTGGAGCTTTTTTTCGTCTTTGGCTGCTAAAGATGGTTTCATTTGGCTTTTCCATCATTTAATTTTCTTAAATTACATGATTACATGTTCTTTTTTCATATATGTTTATTCTGTTTCCTCTATTAGGAAAAAAAATCGGAAAAAAGCCAACTTTCTAAAAATGTAATAAAGAGTTATAATTTAACTGTTTAGAGATCTATATTGAATAGGCTATGATTGAATTATCTTTAGGGACACTGATATTTTATTTTGTTTTCAGAGATTATTAAAACCGAAAAAAATAAAGATCTGTCCATTTTCTTCGACATTTTCCATAGGCTGAATTCAATAATGAAATGAATAGAATTCAGTAAGTAAAGAAGCATAAGGCATTATCTTACAAGCTCCTTCCCTATGCTATGAGACAAACCTAACAGGACTACTGAGTATTCAGAATACTGATACTCAGCTTGAGTCACAGTATTTGATGTACCTGTGAATTGTCAATTACTGCATTTTCATGAGAATGTAATCTGAGCTTAGCTTTTGATGATATAATGTAAATAACATACTATAATCATGTGATAGTGTGAGGCCAGTCCTCTTCCTCCACATTACTAGTCACCTGAGCAACTCTTCCCCAGGACAGTTGTAACTTTTAGCATTATGTTTTCCCTATTCTCAAAATCTTTTGAGGATCTGATCACTATATCTGATAACCAAGAAATCTGCAGTGAAGTTTTAAAATCATACTTAGGCTGACTTTAGTTGCTAGAGTAACTAGTGTGTTTACCTATTGGTCTGCAATTTTTTTTCTTTTCTAAAATGATGTGTTTTGAGGATTAATTTTCAGATAAATTTCTTTCAATGTAACCTGTATGAAAGAGTCTCTCTTTCTTTCTCTCTTGATAACTGACATAAAATTGACTAAATTTACTGGCCAATTTGTTGAAGGAAATAATAAATTCTATAGGGGAGGAAAAAACCCAACCAAACAAATCTCCAAACTAAACAACAATAACAAAAACAAGAAACAAACAAACAAATCAATGAAACTGCTTTGAATTGTCAATTTAGAAAATCTGTATATCTATAACAGAAGGTTATCAAAATAAATTCCTATTGTTCACATTTTTTTCTAGCAATTTTTTCCCACATACGTAGCATCTATTGTTAAAGATTCCATTCACTGGGAAACACACAATTTGTGACAACTTTCCAAAGGAAACTAGAAGAAATAGATCAACCAAAGTGTGGCTTTGTAAAAGGGCTCAAGTAAACAAAACAAGATAGTAATGTTTGACACCTCGTAAAAGTTGCTCTAAGAACAGATTTATGTTAATTCTAGTTTCTTTACGATTGCCTTGAAAAGTATGCACTGAAAGCTCAAAGGGCTAATTATAGGTGAAGAAAACCCAGGGACTAAGTCCTTAAAAAAATTTTTTTTCCTTGTCTGAATGATGTTACTATGATAAAGATAGTGTAATTTGTACCATAATTGATTTCCATTGAATCTAAGAGTAAACAGACTGCCTTAAAGACAAACTTTAGCTTCAGCCCTCCCATTTTCAAAGAAATTGTATCTGTGTCAGAAGTCACCTAGAAAAAATTGCCAAGCAATGAACATAATTGAGCACTTGAGAATGTGATTTGCATCATTATAGGCACTATGGAGAGTAATATATGAAGTCCTCAAGAATTCCCTTTCCAAGTTAGAGCTGAGGTAAACTAATGCATGTTGATGAAGACTGAAATGTGTTTAGATCTGGATCCTGTTAAAAATTAAATCAAGGGTGTAGGGGGCAGCCTGGTGTGTGTGTTGGGGTGGAGCACTCTCCTTAAGCAATCAATAAGATTTTAAAGATTTTAAACTCTAATAGTAGAACATATTCATCGTTCAATCCTCAAACAATACGGAAATATTAATAGAATATCTAAACAAAAGACCTCAATTTGGAATACAATAAGTTAGTGTTAACACTTTTTCTATAGATATAAGTGTATATTGTAGAAGAAATTTCTTACTTGGTAATGACTTGAATAATTACAATTGTTAGAAGAATAATATTTGATAACTCCCTACTCTGTATGCACATCTCCTTTCAGGCCTATGAGTACAAAAGGAAGCACTCAGAAAGTCATAAAGGTCTTTATATGTTTCTTAGAGATAAGAAAGGCCTAAATCTTGGGTGCTCAGATGCCCTTTTGGGTTTTCTGGTCAAAGGATACCTTTCTCTGCCATCTCTACTCACTGCCCACACTTTCTCTCATCACCCCTCTCCTGCGCCCCCTAATCAGTAGGATCAACCAGGAGACTTTATATAATCTTCTTACAAAACTGGTGGAAAAACAGAAGTTAAGTCTTTTGCAGATCACCCCTTCAATTTAAAATTTGGCTGATCCTCAGTTACCCTGAAAGAAAAATTCCTCTTCCTTTCAAGACTAAACTCAGGTTTTGCCTTAGTTGAACCAGAACTAGAACATGTTTATCTCAAGCAATATCCCTGTTGTGAAGTGACATTGTCACCAAGTTCTCCAAGAAATGTGTGGGTGAACCTAGTAATGCATGAAATGCTCACTTTCCTTATGGGATCACCATTAGTTCTTTCAAGTCCTTTCTCTTTCTTCCCTCCAGGTCTAATGCTCAAGTACTGATTCCTTGCCCACCTTCAGTTCTACCCTGGAGGATTGGCATTGAGCAGACTTGTCCAGGCTTAACTTCCACGGAAGACTTCTCTGTCCTGTCTCTAACAAGAGGAGCCACTGTGTATGAAGGGTGGGGCCCTTTCAAGAGGTTCCTTGGAGGTATCTTTGTGTTAAGGTGCCTGCAAGCTCTTTTATGTTGTCTTATTTCTTATATTATTGTTCTTTACCCTTCATTAGTAAAGAAAATAAAATTGAAAATTTTTTCATATGACAAAATTATCTTTTGTGATATTACAGATATTATCTTTCCATATTTAAATAGTTGTAGGGATTCAACTTTGAAAGTAAATTTTATTTTAAAAATTTATTGCAAGTTATAAAAGTAGTACATACATGTAAATAATTTAAACAAAAGAGATATATGTTACATGGAAACTGAAAATATTTCTCTTCACTATGATCCCTGTTCAAAAATAGCAAATAGTACCATTTTCATGCTTTATAAATATATGTCAATTTTATATTATGTGTATTTTACTACAATACTGCAGTAAAATACACATAACGTAAAATTTGCCATCTTAGCCATTTTTAAGTGTATAGTTCAGTGACAATAAGTACATTCACATTATTGTGCAACCATCACCACTATCCATCTCCAGAACATTTAAAACATCCCGTACTAAAATTCTATACCTGTTAAATAATAACGCTCCAGTTCGCCCTCTTCCCAGCTCCTCGTAACCACTATTCTAATTTTTGTCTCTATGAATTTAACTATTTTAGGTACCTCATATAAGGGGAATCATACAACATTAGTCCTTTTGTGTATGGTTTGTTTCACTGAGTGTAATGTCTTCAAGGTTCATGTTGTAGTATGTATCAGGAGTAAATATATTTTAAACAAACAAACAAGAGAATATCTGACTCAAATATTTTTTTAAGGTGAGAACTTACCCAGAAGGTGATAGTTTAATTACAAGACCTCTTCTGTTTCCTTCCAGGCCTGTGATTCAATCATTATTGATTATCTTTTACATTCTATTACAAATTGAATTGTGATATAAATGTAGTTGGTATATAAACTTCTCAATAAACACTACTTTTATAAAGCATAAGTTTAAAAGAGGAAATGCTAGATTACCAGTGAGAAAGGGCCCAAGTTCTGATTCTAGATCTGCCAATGATTAATTGACTAATCAGTCTTAGATAGAAATGTATCTATGTGTATATGTGAATGTGGGTGTGTCTAACTGAATATACGCACATTATAAAGTATTTGTTATGAGTACATTAAACACTCCTGTAATATTCTATCATTCACCAAATTGTAATTATGTAGTAATTTGTGTGATTATTTTCTTTCTTCCGCTAGACTATGAGCTCCAAGAGGAGAAGGTAGATGTCTCTGTTTTCTTTACTGCTGGGTCCCTGGCGCCAGGCCAGTGCTTGTCACACAAAGTGAATGCTAGTTACTGGGATAGATGCTCTACATATTTATCTCATTTGGTCTTCAAAATAATTCTGAAGTAGATGTTATTATATCCGTTTTCAGTATAGATGAGGAAACTGAAGATCGAGTCGGGTATATAATTTGCGTGAATATTCAGATAACAAGTAGCAGAGCCTGATTTGAAACTAGGCTTGGTTGACTCCAAAGTTCACACATCTTCCCTTCACTGTGCTGCCTTGACTATGAATTAAGCACCACGTTGTGAATCTTTTTTTTTTTTTTGTGAGGAAGATCAGCCCTGAGCTAACATCCATGCTAATCCTCCTCTTTTTGCTGAGGAAGACCGGCTCTGAGCTAACATTTATTGCCAATCCTCCTCCTTTTTTCCCCAAAGCCCTGGTAGATAGTTGTACGTCATAGTTGCACATCCTTCTAGTTGCTGTATGTGGGACGTGGCCTCAGCATGGCCGGAGAAGCGGTGCATGGGTGCACGCCCGGGATCCAAACCTGGGCCACCAGTAGCAGAGCACGTGCACTTAACCACTAAGCCACCAGGCCCCATGTTGTGAATCTTAACCAAAATTTTAAGTAGCTCAAGTATACATTTTTTATACTAGACTTTGAGATATGTTTTTGGATCATATTTTGACTGAATGTGCATATGTTGTTCCCCAACTAGGTTCCCCATTTAACGGTTTTTCTATGATTCCTTCTGTGTTTATTACTTGTCACTCTTCTGTAAAGAAGTGTGTTCCGTCCCCACCCCCACCTCTTCCTCCATTTTGAGTAACGCTATGGACTCAACTTTTTTTCTCAATTTCATCTGTTATAATTATTTCTGATGCTCATATTTTGTCAAATTTGGTCAGTGGGAGCCTCTTCAAGCTGGCACTTGTGTTCTTTTGACATAACTCCATCATTCTTTGAGCACTTCCTTGCTTTCTGGCAAAAAATGTTCCAGACTCACCTTCTATACTTTCCCTGCCACAGATTTGAAATAAGCTATTTCTACAAGGTGGGAGTAAATATTTGAATTCATTGAGAATGTCTCGGAATCTTAGACTTGTAATGACTTCTATATACTTCTGAAATCATCATTAGGAGATGACTATCTTAATTTTAGAGAATTGAAAGGCTTGGGGTACAGTCACATTTGGAGTATTCATCTTGATAGTCTATACAATCTTTTATGTTTAGATTTTAATTATTGATTATTGTATTTTTAAATTTTAAGAGGGTATGAAAAATAAAAATAAATTTAAAAAATAATAAATTACAGTTATTTGAATAACCACTTTTGGGGCCAGCGCCGTGGCATAGAGGTTAAGTGCACGCGCTCTGCTGCTGGCGGCCTGGGTTCGGATTCCAGGCCCGCACTGACGTACCACTTGTCAGGCCATGCTGTGGCGGCATCCCATATAAAGTGGAGGAAGATGGGCACAGATGTAGGGCCAGTCTTCCTCAGCAAAAAGAGGAGGATTGGCATGGATGTTAGCTCAGGGCTGATCTTCCTCACAAAAAAAAAAAAAAAGTTAAAAAAAGAGAGTGAATAACAATTTTTTTGCCTACAGCATCTTTTCTCTGATGAGGTGAACAGTGCATATGTGGCAAAAGGATGGAATCTAATGCCAAGTGAATATGGTTATATGAATGCAATGCAGAAATATTCTGTAAGAGAAATAAACAGCTCTGTGGTTTTGAAAATGGTCTAATGTGTCTAGAGAAATATGAATGTAAGCAAGAATGAGATTATATGTCCAGACTTTGGTAAGGTTACATTTATAAGGCATCAGACACAACATGTACAAAGAAAGTAGAAAATTGAGAGAAAAAAAGAAAATACATTAGTGAACTAATATTAATTGCTAATATTAAAATAATTGATTATTGTCGATTTTATCACTGAATTTTGTGCAAAAGAACTACATCAAGGTGAAAACAAGACCCTGCTAGACCATGAAGTATGTTAGAATACTGTTAAAATAAAATGGTGAGGTTTGGCACACGGACAGGTACATACATTTATGCAACCGAATAGATAAACTATAAAATGGGAGGAATACATGATCTTTATTTTGTCTCTTTTTCTCCTAAAGGGGATCAGAGTATAATTTGGACAATAATTTTGTTACCTCTACAAAGCATGAAGAAACAGTTTTCAAAAGACTGTGTCTTAGATCATTTTTCATTAAAAGTAAATGACACAACAAAAGAATAGAAATGGTACATCTTGATAAAGGCAATTCTTTAGAGGATCAGGGCACAAAACACGTTCCATGCACATGTATTAATCTAGAGCATCATAATTCTCTATACTAGTGTTTCCTGTATGTGGTAGGCAGAATTCTAAGATGGCCCTGAAGATTCCTACCCTCTGGTGTACACATTCTGAATAATCCCTTCCCCTTGCATGTGGGTGAAATTTGGGAATATGATGGGATGTCATGACTGTGGCTATGTTCGTATTCATTATATGGCAGAAGGGATTTTGCAGAAGTATTAAGTCCCTAATCAATTGACTTTGAGTTAATCAAAAGAAAGATTACTTGAGGCGAGTCTGACCTAATCAGGCGAGCTCTTAAAAGAGATGGAGAGATTTTCTTCCTGGCCTTGAAGAAGCAAACTGCCATATTGTGAAGAGAAGCCTATGTTAGGCAACTGTGGGATGCCTCTAGGAGCTGAGAATGAACCCCCTGACAGCCAGCAAGAAAGCAGGTCCTTAGTCCTACAACTGCAAGTAACTGAATTCTGCTAATAACAAGTAAGCCTGGAAAAGGACCCTGAACCTCAGATGAGACTGCAGCACTGGCCAACACCTTGATTTCAGCCTAGTGAGACTGTGAGCAGAAATGGTGAGACAACACATGTGGTGTTTTACGCTGCTAAATTTGCGGTAGTATGTAACATAGCAATAAATAACAAGCACACCAAACTTGGAAAAATCACAGACCACTAAATTTCCCCCAAATATTTGTCCCAACTTCATATTTTGGCAAATAAGGAAATAATCCACAGTAACAACTATTATAGAGGCTGGAAACTGGTGGCTCTGGCCTGAATTCAGCTCTAGGTGTACTTTGTTTAGCTTATACTAACAAATTTTTTAAAAATTCAGTTTGCAATATTTTAAAATTGAGAAATTGTGTATTTCTGGCTTCTCTTTAGAAACAAATAGAAACATTGAGTCCCAATTCTATCTGAAAATGATAATCAGATAGACCAAGAAGTTAGTAACAGTTTCTTCCTCTAAATGGGACGTTTGCTTCCATTTTGCTATAATTCCTTCCATTCATTGTTTTTTGTCACACCAAATTACTTCTATAATTTCATTCATTTGCATTATTTACCTGACTCCTATATTACAAATAAGATAAATTACAAGACAAATACAATATGAAAAGAAGATATATTGTTATATATACAAGATATATAAATTTATACATGTATAGATATATGGTACATATGTACTTATACATTATTTATAAAAATCATCCAATATATTTTCCTTTATGAAAAACTCACTTCCTTACCTTCCTTTTTTCTCCTTCATTTCACAATGATCTTTCTAATTTGGAAAACAATTTTTTTTTTTTTAAAGATTTTATTTATTTATTTATTTTCCCCCCAAAGCCCCAGTAGATAGTTGTATGTCATAGCTGCACATCCTTGTAGTTGCTGTATGTGGGACGCAGCCTCAGCATGGCCAGAGAAGCAGAGCATCGGTGCGCGCCCGGGATCCGAACCCGGGCCGCCAGCAGCAGAGCACGTGCACTTAACCACTAAGCCACGGGGCCGGCCTGTGGAAAACAATTATTGTTAGGTTGCCCTCAGTTTAGATTGTCTTGGGTCACTGACCCTTTGGGGTCCGTTTTAATGCACAGCTGAAGCTACATAGAAATGCTACTCAGTGTACATAATCCCAGTTTTGAATATCTTTTCACACTTAATCTGTTAACAGAAGTTAAGAGAAGACAGATAATATAAAGATCATCACTGAAAATTTAATCTTTGCCTGTTTCCCATTTAAAGGGTCCAAGCAAACTCGTCAAGTGGAATAAGTAGTCCTGGGACAAGTTAACTAGCCGTATTGTTTACTCAGGGCAGTAAAGCCACAGATAGACTTTAACTTCTGTTACTTAACTTCTGTTATTCCCATGGATGTTTTTGGATAGAGCACCTAGATGAGCACAGAAATACTGATTTCCGGGCAGGAAATGATCTTGAAATAGATTGCAAAAATGGTTACAAATTCTCTCTATCCCTCTGTATTCCTCTTTTTCTTTTACAATATGACTTTGTATAGCCTTCCATAAAGAGCTGGAATATATATTTTCATTGCTTGAATCTGGGCCATATGACTTGCTTTGAACCACGGGAGAGTAGCAAATGTAATAGAAATAGAGACTTTGCTCATTGGGACTTGCCTCTCTTGTTGCCCTTGGGAATCCTATATCTACCACGAGGTGAATGAACCTGGACGAGCCTGGCAGGATGATCATATTTGTGACTCACTTACATGGGTGCTTCAGTTGACAGCCAGCCAGTCTCCACACATGTGAGTGAAGTCTTGAACACTAGCTGGCCACAGATATGTGTAGGGTGGCCAACTCATCCTGGTTTGTCAAGAACTTTCCCAGTTTTAGCACTGAAAGTCCCATGTCCCAGGAACCTCCTCAGTCCCAGGCAAACTGAGATGGTTGGTTATCCTAGATACATGACTGAACCCAGCCAAGACTAGCAGAAGAACCATCATCTGAGCACAACCCAAATTTCTCACCTACCAAATCATGAGCTAATGATGGTTGTTTTTTTGTTTATTTATTTATTTATTTTTTATAATTTTATTTATTTATTTTTTCCCCCAAAGCCCCAGTAGATAGTTGTATGACATAGCTACACATCCCTCTAGTTGCTGTATGTGGGATGCGGCCTCAGCATGGCCGGAGAAGCGGTGCCTTGGTGCACGCCCGGGATCCGAACCCGGGCCGCCAGCAGCAGAGTGCGTGCACTTAACCGCTAAGCCATGGGGCCGGCCCTGTTTTTTGTTTAAGTCATTGAGTTTTGGCATAGTTTGTTATGCAGCAGAAGCTAACTAATATAGACTTTTAGAGACTTATCTAGTTCATTTAACTCATTCTTGAGATGAGAGAGTTGAGAATCAGAAAGATAAAATGACATACCCAAGGTCACCTGTTTGGCAAGTATTAAGCTTTTCAACAAAAACAAATCAAAGGCAATATTAAGAAATACCAGGCAATATCCTCCAAGGGATAACATATGAGTAATAGTTTATCAAAAAAGCTACAGTTGATAAACATCCAATTGTGTATATAAATATGGGGAGGCTGTATAACGCAGCATTTAAGAGTGAGGGTTTTGAAGTCACACAGATGTGAGTTCAAATTCTCCTAGATCATTAAGGACTTTAGGCAATTTACTTAGCCTATCTAATTACTAGTTTCCTCATTTGTGAAATGGGCATATTTGTACTCACCTATAGGTTTGATAATGTGAAAATTAATTTAATATGATAATGTAAAGTATATATACAGTGCCTGGTACGTAGTAAGTACATCATAAATGGTAGCTATTGTTATTATAAATATGCAGGTCATGGAGTCATTAAAAACAAGTCTGTTGTTTCAATATCTGGTATTGAGCAATCCTAGTAGTGACCTTGAATTGAGTCTTTTCCATTGCTTGTCCTAGATAGAATATAAAAATCCTTTACATATAGACCTTAAAAACTTTCTCAATCATTTTTATTTGCAACTATTAGTCATTCTAATATATGAGAGAGTTTCAGATAATTATATAGGAATATATAACTGAGGGCATTAAATAAGAAAATATTCAACATTAGCAAAACTTGCTTTAAAACTATTTGAAGGATGAAGGGTAACTCAGAAGCCAAAGGACACTAAAATATTCGGATGGAACCTATCATCACAATGAATGGCAAGCTGGTACAGTTAAGAAGCGGAAATCCATTCAGGTAACCAAAAAAAAAAAAAAAAAGACAGCAGCTGTAAACCCCCAGCTGCAGAAAGAAGAAAGAAACGTTACAGAAGAAGCATCTTAAACTTCTCTGTACTGTAGTTTTTGTGAATGACCATTGTAGTGTCTCTGGTATGGGAGCACATTTAGAAGAAAAGACAAGATCAACACCGTGACCACACCACAAGCCTCAGGAAAGGCATTGTCAGTTTATTATTGAAGGCACATTGTTTAACATTTCACAGAGGAAAATATCCCTTGGTATTTCAGGAGCAAAGTTGCATCTCCAAAGCTTCCTCTGCTTACAGTTGTCTTCTCATAAATTCTATGGTAAGCAACCCAACTCTCAATAAAGTAATATCTCTGAAGGCATCTAATTTAAATAATCAATATGTAGACTCTTCATAGAGATGTTTTTAAAACAGAAAGAAATTATGATCTCTGAATTTGATATTAGCATGTTTTCATACTGTGGAACAAGATTATATTTAAGAAAATTCTAGATGTGATTTCATTTCAGTAAATAAAATTTCACTAGAAGATAATGTGATTAGGTTTTAATTAACAGTACAAATTAAGTTCTTTGTAATATGATTAATAGTCTTTAACAAAATTTTTACCAAGTAGATTAAAACAAATGAAGCTCGTTTACATCTTTATTTTGAAGGCAATCATATAAGAACATTATTTTAACTCTATGTATGCAGAATGAGTTATTTGATGTTCTAAAGGTACATAAGTGTGTACTTGTACAGAAGAAAGCTCTCTATCTACAGGATAGGTCTAAGTCACAATAGCAGCGGTACTAGCTTCTCCAAGTAGCCCTACCAGGGAGCCTCCATCTTTCCCTGGTGAGACCAGAATGAGTTGATAGTTCAAATTCCATTGCCCGTTCAGTCTCCTGAGACTTCAAGTGAGGGAGCCAATTATGATGGTCGGTGCTGGGTTATAGACTTGTGTCCACCATTAGTCAGACTGAGTCTGCCTTCAGTTCAGATTATAAACTCCGGTGAGTGACACTCTGGTGGCCTGGCTTTCCGTCAGGCCCATATGGACTGAGTTTGAACTGATGAACTGACATTCTGCAAGTGAAAGCTTGTTACTAGTCCCCTGGGTTTATCAAAAGCCACCAATTACTTCCTTGGTGGACTACTTTAAGCAGCAGCTAGAGTTCACTTTTATATTGCCTTTTAAAGAGCAGGGCCTGATTTAGGAAAAAAAATAAGAAGTCTAAGGAATTTAACATAGATGACTAAATAATAGCATATTTTCTTCTGTGAGAGATGATGTTACTTGATTAGAGAAGCTCGGTAAATGAAAACTATCTGAAGTTTTAATTTTCAATGACCTTACTTAAAAAACATATTTTTTTGAATTAACTAGATTAAATACATGTTTATAATGACTCTGCACACTTAAAACTATTTACCCAAGACAAGGAAAATAGTAAATTTACAGACTTATGAGAAGTTACTTTTCAATAAAAGACAATGTATGTTGCAAACCTTGTTAGGTTATTATAATGCTTATTGGCTGTTGCTGAACAGGCAATCTTTTATGAATTAGCAGGTTTTACCCAGTGATGCTGCATACTGTGGAAGAACATAATTAAATATTGAGTCAATGGCTTCCCTTTTAAAAGGAATAGGAATAAGAAGAGGATCTTGTTCCAAACTCCTCCAATAGTTTATATGAAAACTTTTTAACTTCAAATGGGGAGAAAAAGAGAGACCAGGGCTCACAGTCCATATTATATTCAAAAAAATAAATATTTATAATTTTTAACAAATTATTCTTAGAAAGCCTAATCAGTGATCAAAAGGTTGCAGTGGCTTGCTTTACTTTTGGCCCTACAGTATGTACGTGCATTTTATATACTGATGACTCTTTTAATCTCCTAAGAACAACATCCAGCAATGAATCACATTCTTTGAGTGAATAATTCAGTCCTTGACGCCAACCTCTGAGGGGGAATATTGTGATCATGCTGTCTGAACAGTGTGGTAGCTATGGCTACCTATATAATTCTTCGCAATGAAAAAAAGTGACAATGACATTAAATTTAATCAGGTTCCCCTTTTCTTCGGTTCCCACTGGGATGAGCCACTAGTGTCTTGCCTTAAATATTCAAAGGCCTTCCTGAGTAGTTTGCATGTGTTCATATACTGGGACAATGTCCTGCTAATACAGAACAATAGATCTGTCATGTATTTCTCCTGCAAGTAGATGGGAGTCTAAAGTTACTAAGTATAGGGTTTAAGGGCTGTCTTCCCCTCAGTGATCATCTTTACTTAAGTCTTAACAAATGGCAGTAAGGAAATGTACATTGACACTAAAGTGTAATGAACTTCATTATCTGAGTTAGAAACTCAAATAAGTTAAAGAGCAGTGTTTGTTAAATAATAATAAAACTGCCTAGTGTCACACTTCATCTGATATGAAAGACACAGAACAGAATATCACATGGCTGAAAACACTTGAAACACATAGCTTAACAAATATTTAGAGACAATGGCCTATATTTACGCCCTTGTACTTCTGTAGAATACTCAAATGGATATCACTTTCTTTTAAATCATAATTGAGAATTTATAAGATATATTTTATGACCATTGTGCATCCCTGGGAGGATGGTAAGCTAACTTTTAATGTTCAAAGGATGAAAAAAACAAAAGGATGTTCTTTATAATCATCTGTGGGTGTCTGCAATTGATCTGTGCCATTGGTTTAATATCTCGCTGTTTGCTTATAACTTTAGTATTGGAGAAATGGAAGAAAAGGAGATGCAAATTAATTTCTTTCTTCTCCCTGTCTTTTTTAGTTAGGCAAAACCAAACAACCAAATAAATAAAACTAGCCAACAAAACATTTTTTCTAGGAAAGAACTGCGTTTTGAGAGTAATTAACTATACATGACACTTTCTACTATCTAAACAGAGCCTTGGGTTATATTTAATCCCTTAGTATTTGATATTAAAAACTGACACTGACAATCTTTGGATAGCATTAATTAATATATTTTTGTGCATATTATAAATTTAACAGCAATATTTAAATAATATACTATAGCCAGAATATAGTAAAAGGTGAACTTCACAATTCTTTCAGACCTTTGAAGATGCTTGCATGATTCTACCTGCTAACTCTCTTCTATTGTATATAAATAAAATAGAGGTGGAAACAGAGTATGTGGTAAATACTGAACGTTTCTTTGTTTTTCTTCTACCTTCTTGTCTCTTTTATTGAATCTTAGATTCTATTGAAATCTTAGGGTTCTTTGTCTCACAGACATGCGTGTATAACTTCTATTAACACCAGTTTCATTGCATGGACATTGTTAGTTCATTGCACAATTGAAAGGAAGATTGATCCTTTTATAACTTTATGTTTTCGTTTACCAGGTAGGTGTTTGAAGATGGACAACTTAAAACTGTTTCTAATGTCAAAATCATAGTCAAAGAAGTGAGATTAATCTACAAGAAATTCCTCTTCTAATGACATATCATTGACCTTAGAGTCATGGAAGAGTTCAAGGTCAACCAGTGAGACCCTCACAGTGGTCAACTATTTTTGACTGACTGACACTTGTTTTTTTAACCTTTGAAAATGTGATTTCATGTTTATCAAACTTTGACATAAAGCATTGTATGCAATATAGAAATAGGGACCTTGTGCTATGGCTTTCTAATATAAATTTGACAGACAATGTATTGGCATCCTCTTTAGGACAGATCAGTGTCAGAGGGGCCGGAGGTCAGGAATGAATGGTCTTATTGAATAGGTTTCAGCTGGAGAAGACAGGTTCCACAGGAAAACCGCCTTTCCAAATGGTCCTGTTTGTAGACCTAAGACGTTGCAACTCAACTCTCTCTACTCTTCCTATTGTTTGGCAACAGGGAGATAGAACAAACCGGTAACCAACGCACATATGCCAAAGATGACATGAGATCACTAATCATGTACAACGGAAAAGAATCCAGAGAGAGTTTTATGTGGGTGCCAGGACTGATCCCAGAAAAAAAGAGTAGTAGGAAAAGTTTCTCTTTACAACTTTTTATGGCTCAACACTTTATTTTTCCTTCCTTATGATTACTCTTCTCGAATATTTCTTGCATTTTTCTAGTAAGATGTTACCTGATAAATGCTTATTGGCTGACCTCTTCCTGACTATCTGAAAGTGTCTTGAAATATATTATTTCAGCCTTCTTATCCTTCACAGTACATACCTAGCTGTTTACCCTCATTTCCGTCTTTCCTATTTAGTCCTTTCCTATTTAGGTTCCTGTAAATCAGCTAGGTTTCTTTATCTCTTTTTTGCCAATGGGTTTGTTTGCATGGAATTCTTGAATCTGAAGGAGTTGATCAATGAAAAATTGGAATGCTATTTCAGAAACTTACTGGTCTTTGCATTAGGTTTGGTGATTCTTTGGTACTTCTTATATTTCAAATTTATTTGTTTATTTATTTATTTGTCCCCCAAAGCCCCAGTAGATAGTTGTATGTCATAGCTGCACATCCTTCTAGTTGCTGCATGTGGGACACGGCCTCAGCATGGCCAGAGAAACAGTGCGTCAGTGCGCGCCCGGGATCCGAACCCCAGCGGCCAGTAGCGGAGCGCACGCACTTAACCGCTAAGCCACGGGGCCAGCCCACTTCTTATATTTCAAAAAAATCACATTAAAAATTATTTTGTTTTGAAAAAGCAACCTTTTGGAAAAGCTCCCCTTAAATAATACATGTTCCTTGAGGGAAAGATAACCAAAAGCATAAGGATATTTTAATATATACAACCTGCTTATATAGAGATTTCAGCTATGGACATTTAGGCTGTAATATTATTTTGCTATTTTAAATTATATTGTGATTAATGCCTTATACTGGAATCTCTTGTTGCTGCTGAAACTTTTGAAAGTAAGTTGCAGTCATCATGATATTTTATTCTTAAGTATCTTAGCTTGTGTCTCCCAAGAGCAAAGATGTTCTACAAAATCTCAAAACTGGGGCTGGCCTGGTGGCGTAGTGGTTAAGTTTGTGCACTCTGCTTCGGGGGCCCGGGGTTTGCAGGTTTGTATCCTAGGCGCAGACCTACGCACTGCTCATCAAGCCATGTTTTGGTGGTGTCCCATATACAAAATAGAGGAAGATGGGCACAGATGTTAGCTCAGAGCCAACCTTCCTCAGCAGAAAGAGGAAGATTGGCAACGGATGTTAGCTCATGGCCACTCTTCCTCACACACACACACACACAAAATCTCAAAACTATTTCCCCAAGTAATGAAAATTAATATAATAATAGTTTCTAAAATACAGTCCATAATCAAATTTCCTCTATTGTTCCCCAAATGCCCTTTATATAGCTATATGGCTCCCCCCTCTTCTTTTCCTCCCTTTCATTCCAGGGTCCAATCAAAGATTACACATTGCATATAGTTATAATTAGATTAAACTATTAGACTATTTAGTCTCCTTTAGTCTAGAATATTCCTGCTCCCACTGTTTTTTGTTTTATCATGATCTTTGTATTCTTTTTTGTTTTTTTGCTGAGGAAGATTTTCCCTGAGCTAACATCTGTAGCCAATCTTCCTCTTTTTGCTTGAGGAAGATTCACTCTGAACTAACATCTGTGCCAATCTTCCTCTATTTTGTATGCGGGTTGCCGCCACAGCATGGCCGCCAACAAGTGGTGTAGGTCCACGCCCGGGAACTGAACCTGGGCTGCCGAAGCGTGGTGCACTGAACTTATCCACTAAGCCATGGGGCTGGCCCCTGATGATCTTTTTATTCTTTTTTTTAAAAAATTTTATTTATTTATTTATTTCCCCCCCAAAGCCCAGTAGATAGTTGTATGTCATAGCTGCACATCCTTCTAGTTGCTGTAGGTGGGACACAGCCTCAGCATGGCTGGAGAAGCGGTTCCTTGGTGCACGCCCGGGATCTGAACCCGGGCCACCAGCAGCAGAGCGAGCGCACTTAACCACTAAGCCACGGGGCCAGCCCAATCTTTTTATTCTTGAAGAGCCCAAGCCAATTGTCTTATAGAATGTTCTACAATCTGGACTTTTCTGATATTTTCTCGTGATTAGATTCAGTTTAATCATTTTTGGCAAGAATACAACATAGTTGATATTGAAGAAATTCACATTGAAATTATACTTTTTGAGTTATATACAGTAGGCACATATACACCTATTTAAAATTACCTATTCAAAATAAAAAATTCTATGCTATGCTAATTTGAATGAAAAAATATTTTAATTTATATTTTGTTGATTACCGATGAAGTCAAACATCATTTAATATTTTTATTAATGTTTTTTCTTTTGTGAATTTGGTGGTTATTTCTTTTATCCATCAAACAAATTAGTTTATTAATGTATTTATACAGTTTTATCAAATTCAATGCAAATATTTCTGAAAGAACCCTCTTGTCATTTTTAAGTGTAAAATTGAAAATAAAATCAACAAAACAATTTCTCTCTCTTTTTTGTAGTTAAGAGATGGCTTCTAGGTGGTTCCTTAGAGTTACTGTGCAGTATCATGTATATGCCTCTCATATGGCATCAGCTGACGGTTTTCTAGTGTATGTTGAGCATTATTTTAGCTTTAATCATTGGACACCTAGAAAGTGTGTTCACTGATACACAAACATCAAACCCCCTAGTAACCGAGAACATTGTGAGTTAAAATAGAAATATAAGCAGGTACATTTTCAGAACTTAAAACTGTCAAAAATTTCAGACACTAATAGCAGGTAGGTAAATTTGCTGGGCAGGAAGATGAAGATGGGCTGCAACCCACTATATGTTAGGTTGATCTCCAGTACAATCTCAGTTATTTAGTTTAGATTTGCTGTAGGACACAGAGAGTGGCAGAAAGAGTAGTGCATAGTCTCCAACCTGAGAACGACACCCTTTCTTCTCTGAAGATACAGAGTTGTATAGCTTGTCTAGTGACAGCTTCAGGGAGGTTATGACATTTAACTGTATATTAATGCTATTTATTTAATAATGCACATTAATAGATCATTAGTAGTTAGTAGACATTAAGATGTTCAGTTGAAGTTTGAAAGAGAACAGAGTGTGACTACCAGAGCATCCAAGATGTCCCCCAAAGTGAAATATTTTGGTGGGTCTTGTCTTTTACTTTTCAGGCTCAAACATGTAATTTTGTCAGCCTTTATAGAGTAAGAACTTATCTGTAGTAGATTGTTTCCCAGCATTTGTTGCCCCTCCTTGAATGAGGATAATGTATTGCCACCTTATTGAACTCAGGTGAAGCTAAGTGACTTGTCTTGCTGATATCACTTCTAGGTAGAGGTTTTTCATCTTCTCTTTCTCTTGTACTACACTGACAACCTATGAAGTTCCCAATAGGAGATGTTCTGTAAGACTGGGACTCCAGAGTGAAGATGACATGGATTAGATCTGAAGATCCCTGTTTTGTAATCACTGAGGTTTTGGGGAGTCATTTATCTCAGAATAACTTAGCCTATTCTAATGAATAAAATCTCTCAAGGAAGTACTAATGTTAACCAAGACTGATGTGTATAGGAAGAAATAATTTTTCCCATATAAAGTAAGAGTAGAATTCACATGGACTGGAAGACTTCTGTGAGCGTGACCATTACATTCTTACATTGAGGTAGAGCTTCAGGGGGAAGTTGAATTATAGACCCAATATGCTTCTTGGTCATGGAGTTTTGTTCTTCGAGAGTGGATTTGTTTCAGTGAGCAGCCATAACTAAAAGTCATTTGAAACCAAATGCAATGTAAAAAGTTAAAGAAAAATGGCTATGAGTGGGAGAGCAGTTATCTACTTGCTACCTTCCTGCCTGAAAATAGCATGAATTCTCACCTCTCCGTTTGCCAAAAAGCTCAGAAATTTAAAAAATAATTTTTGTGATATTTGAAATTATTTAAGTTAGATTAAGGACATCTTCATTCTATAATATCTGAAATTATTTAAGTTAGATTAAGGACATCTTCATTCTATAATATCTGAAATTATTTAAGTTAGATTAAGGACATCTTCATTCTATAATATCTGAAATTATTTAAGTTAGATTAAGGACATCTTCATTCTATAATATCTTACAATCATTTTTTCCTGATGAGTTAGAGTATTGTCCTTTACCTCAGATGTAATTTTCATTTCCAGCTAACCAAGTTTTGATAAGGATCAGGAGTAGGATGGAGTCTTTGACATTTTCTACCATTTTTGAAACTATTTTTATGAAGTTTAAATCACTGACTGAAACATAAATAATTCTGGAAAACTAATTAAATGTCTTGTAGCCTCTCAAAAATGCTGAAAAAAACCCTACAAAATTAAGTCAGACTTTTTTTTTGTACATATAGATTTATAGATTTGTCTTTTTTGACCAGGTAACTTTGCAATGGCCTAATAATTTTTTTTGTTGGTTAGCTGAGTCTTAAACATATGCTTGTAGAATTCATTTAGCGATGGAATTTTCTTCCCTCAGGAGTATTATTAGGATGAATCTTTGTAAATTTTTTGAGATTCTTGGATTCACTAGGAGATCTAAAATTTCAGTACTCAATAGAAATTAATATATTAGAAATATAAATTCACCTGTCTATTTGCACGCTAACTTTTGCTGAAGATACCAAATGTCTGAAATATTTAATAAAAAAACTACCTACACAGGTTAGGGTACCAATGACATCAATCTGAAGGAAAATTCACTTAGTATTCTTTATCCAATCTTCAATTACAGACACAGAAAAAGTTCATTAGTTGATAAACATATTTTTTTTTTCCCACTTAGTAGACATTTGCCATTTTGGGGGTAGTTCAGCATCCGGTCTGTCTTTAATAGCACTCTCTCCTCCCTGTTGGAGAATCCTCGTTGTTTGCATACTTGAAGGGAGATAGAACAAACTTCCCACTGTGGAGACTGAAGGGTCGGTTTTCCTTCTCCCTGATGCAACCAAGGAGCAGGTGTGTGATTCAGACCTGACGAATTTAGACCTGACTCTCTCTCAGGACTTTGGAATATTGAGGACAGGCACAGAGGGTAGCAGGTTATTCATTGAATCTGTGGCAATATGCTGATCAAATTCTCCTTGTTTAGGGACCATTGCTGTGGTTCTTTTCGTCTTACCTTCAGGAACTCCCACCTCCTATTTAAAAAAGCTGATTCTTCAGCCTCTGTCAATTCTGTGACTCTCCTGCTTTGCTTCCAGTATGTTATCTTCTGCTAAAGTTAGAGTCAGTTTCTATGGCTTGTAATCAAGAAACATTTCTACTGAAGACAAGGGGAAAAGTTAAAGTTATGTAAGTTTATGTGATAATGAGGATGTAACACTAAATTTTAAGGTTTAGATGATTACAAATGAATGCAGCAGGAGATAAAGCAAGAAGGAGATATCAAATTTTAGCCCATCAAATTATCAAAGATGAAAAAGATAAAACTCCACACTAAAGACAAAAGGGCAAACCTCTTATGCACTGTTGATAGGATGTAAATTGATAATACTAATCTACGGTACAGTTTAGTATAAATCAACATTTAAAATGAGCATATCCTTTAACTTACCAATCTCACTCCAAGTATTGCCTTCTAAAAAGACAATTGTCCTTGTTAGAAGAGATATATGCACAAGGATGTTTGCTGAAGCAGTTTGGAGAGCACAGCATTGGCAAGAACCCAAATGTTGATCAATAAGAAATTGTGTAAACAAAATGCAGTGCATTCATATAAAATTTTGTAGTAATTAAAATACACGGGAATATCTATATTGTTGGCAGAGAAAAATATCCATGACTGTTTTTTTGCTGAGGAAGATTCATCATGAATCAACATCTATGGCAATCTTCCTCTATTCTGTATGTGGGTCACCACCACAGCATGGTTGCCACCAAGTGGTGTAGGTTCACGCCTGGGAATTGAACCCGGGCTGCCAAAGTGGAGTGTGCTGAACTTAACCAGTAGGCCACGGGCCCAGCCCCTCCATGACATTTTTGATAAACTTTTAATTTTAGATTTACAAAAAATGTGCTAAAATTTGTATGGCATCTCAAGGAACTCTGAATAGCCAAAAAAGTCTTGAAAAAGAAGAACAAAATTGGAGGTCTTACACTTTCTGATTTCAAAACTTATTATGAAGCTATATTAATCAAAACAGTGTGGTACTGGCATAAAGACAGACATATAGACCAATGAAACAGATTAGATAGTCCAAAAATAAACCCTCACATATATATGGTCAAATGATTTTCAATAAGGATGCCAAGACAATTCAATGGGGAAGGAATAGTTTTTTCAACAAATGGTGTTAGGAAAACTGGATATCCACATGCAAAAGAATTAAGTTGGACCTTGTCTAACACCATACAGATAAATTAACTCAAATAGATCAAAGACTTAACCCTGAGACCTAAATTAGGTATAATATAATTACCATATGATCCAGCAATTCCACTTCTGGGTAAATATCCAAAAGAATTGAAAGCAGGATCTTGAAGAGATAGATTCATACGTGTGTTCATAGCAGCACTATTCACAATAGCCAAGAGGTGGAAGCAACTCAAGTGTCCATCGATGGATGAATGGATAAATAAAATGTGACATAATCATACAATTCAGGCTTAAAAAGCAAGGAAACTGTTATGGACTGAATTTTTGTGTTCCCCACAAATTCGTATGTTGAAACCCTAATCTCCAATGTCATTATATTAGGAGGTGGGGCCTTTGGGAGGTTATTAGGTTTAGACAAGGTCGCAAGGATAGAGTCCCCATGATGATGAATTAGTGTCCTTAGAAGACGAGGAAGAGACTAGAGTTCTCTCTCTTCACCATGTGAGGATATAGCAAGAAGTCTGCAAGCCAGAAAGAGGGCCTTTACCTGGACCTGACTGTACTGGCTCCCTGACCTTAGACTTCCCAGCCTCCAGAACCATGAGAAATAAATCTCTGTTCTTTAAGCCACCCAATCTACGGTATTTTGTTATAGCAGCTCAAGCTGACTAAGATACTGACACGTGCTACAACATGCATGGACCTTGAAGACATTGTGCCACTTGAAATAAGCCAGTCACAAAAAGACAAATACTATATGATTCCACTTATGTGAAGTATTTAGAGTAGTTGAATTCATAGAGATAGAAAGAATGGTGGTTGCTGGGAGTTGAGGGCAGTGAGAAATGAGGGGTTGTTGTTTAATGGATACAGAGTTTTAGTTTTGCAAAATGAAAAAGTTCTGGAGATTGGTTGCACAACAATGTGAATATACTTTACGTTAGTGAACTTTATGCTTACAAATGGTTAAGATGATAAATTTTATGTCATGTGTTTCTCACCATAATTTATTTATTTTATTTTATTTTTTTAATAATTTTATTTATTTATTTTTTCCCCCCAAAGCCCCAGTAGATAGTTGTATGTCATAGCCGCACATCCTTCTAGTTGCTGTATGTGGGACTCGACCCCAGCACGGCTGGAGAAGCGGTGCGTAGGTACGTGCCTGGGATCCGAACCCTGGCCACCAGCAGTGGAGCGCACACACTTAACCGCTAAGCCATGGGGCCGGCCCAACTCAACATAATTTAAAAAATGAACCCATGTGCATGTATTCCAACAAAATAAATAAAATTTAAATTTAAAAAGAAAAACATTGTGAAGATAGTACAGAGAGTTCCTGTATATGCCTTACCCAGTTTCACTTATTGTTAACATCTTACATTAGTATGGTACATTTGTCACAAAGAATGAACAAATATTGTACGTTATTAATAACTAACCTCCACAGTTTCTACAGATTTCACTAATTTTTCCCTATTGTCCCTCTTCTGTTCCAGGATCCTATCCAGGATACCACATTACACTTAGTTGTCATGTCTCCTTAGCATTTTTGGTCTGTGATGTTTTCTCAAGACTTTCCTTGTTTTTGAGGAATGCTGGTCAGATATTTTGTAAAAGGTCCCTCAATTTGGAATTGTCTGATATTTTTCTCATGGAGAGACAAGGGTTATGGATGTTTGGGGGGATGATCACAGAGGTGATGTGTGATTCTCATCACATCATTAAGTGTACTTGCTATCAACTTGGCTTATCACTGATGATGTTAACCTTGATCACCTGCGGAGGTAACGTTTGTCAGGTTTCTTCACTGTAACATAACTTTTTTCTCTTTCTTTTTTTGCTTTCCGTACTCTACTCTTTGTAGACAAGTCACTAAGTGCAGCCCAAAATCAAGGGGTGGGAGGAGTTAAGCCTAACCTTCTTGAGAGGGAGAGTACCTACATAAACTATTTTGGAATTCTTTTGTATGGGAGATTTGTCTCTTTCCTCCTATTTAACTTATTTATTCAATCATTTGTTTTTCTCAGTATGGACCCATGGATATTTATTTTATACTTTGAGTTATAATTCAATACTATGTTGTTTATTTTGTTGCTTAAATTGTTCTAGTTTTAGCTACTGGGAGTTCTTTCAAATTGGCTCCTCTGTGTCCCATTATTTTGTTTTTTGAACATTTCCTTACTTTCTAGCACTAAGATGCTCCAGTATCATCTTGTATTTTCCCTAACCTGGTCCTAGAATTGGTCATTTTGCCAGGGATCCTTGGTTCCTTTTATTGGAGAATGGTATTAGAAACCAAGTTCTGGGTTCTGGATATGTTGGTTGCTACTGAAGTGTCATTGCATCTAGGCCCTCTCAGCGGACAGAGCTAGAAAATATACGTATGTATATTAACCTGTGTATATACACATATGTATAATTATTTCTTTATCCATCTATATCCATATTAACTTAGAATGAGTTCATACTGGTCTTCAAATCTAATCTAAGACCACATTTTTGCCTTCTCTTGCATCTCTGTATTCTTTTCCAACAGTGAGAAGCCTACTCCCACCATCAGCCATACATTTACTTATTTGTTCAATCCCAATATACACGTATAACAGTTTCAGAATTATTAACCTGTATTCCAGTGTGAAATGACTTTGCTGACTGGGTACGGTGTTTATGTACAGTTCCTTCTTACTTTAGTCTTACAATATCCAGTCAAAAGTGTAAAATTATTAAAAAATGATTTTCAAGAAAGTGCTTAAACTTTATTTTAAAAAATATTTTAAAAATTATACAAAATACATGCAACTACGTCATTATTATTAAAGATTGAAGCAACATAAAAGAACATAGCACAAAACATGATTAAGAGTTTGGTTTATATCCTTCTTATTTACTTACAGAGGTGTGTGTGTGTACACATGTGTGCACATATGTATATGTATAACAAATATGTATACATATTAATAGGTACATATACACATACATAAATATACAAATAGGTGTATTTATTTCTCTTGTTTATACACACAATTATATGATTTGCTTTTTAAAAAATAATTCATTGCTATGTGTACATATTGGTCTACTTTTAAGGGTGTTATTTTATGGCGTGATTATACCAATGTATATTTACTTGTTCCCTTATACATTAATGGCTGTATTAGTTCCCTAGGGCTGCTGTAACAAACCAGGTGGTTTAAAACAAAGAAGTTTATTGTCTTATAGTTTGGAGGCTAAACGTCTGGAATTGAGGTGTCCACTGGGCCACGCTCTCTCTGTTGGCTCTAGGAGAGAATCTTTCCTTTCCTCTTCTGACTTCTGGTGTTAGCTGGCAATCCTTGGTGTTCTTTGGCTGGCGGATGTATCATTTCAGTCACATGGCCATCTTCTCCCTGTGTCTTCACATCATCTTCCCTCTGTGTCTGTCTGTGTTTACAAAGTGTTCTCCTCTCTTTGAAGGACACCAGTCATGTTGGATTGGGGACCATCCTACTCGAGTATGACCTAATCTTAACTAATCTGCAATAAGCCTATTCAAAATAAGGTCACATTCTGAGGTACTGGGGGTTAGGGCTTCAACGTGTCTTTTTTGGGGACACACGTCAACCTGTAACAGTGGCTTTCTCATTTTTTGCTATTAAAGGCATTAACACAATGAAAATAATTGTGTGTACATTTTTGTGTATGTGTGTGATAGAGTCTTCAGATAGAGTCTCAGAAGAGGAATTGTTGGGTCAAATGGTATGTACATTAAAAATTCTGTAACATTCTGCTAAATTGTCTTTCCAAAAGGATTCCTCCATTTGCCATCTTCCCATCACTGCATGAGAGAGCCTGTTTCCCCACATCCCCATGAATACTTACTGTTATCATTTAAACACATTGCCCTTCTACTGGGGCAAAACATCTTAATAAAGAGGCAGATAGAATATTTTCCTTTTTGGCCCTAAGGTAACTTTGCTTGCATCCTAAATCTTTCAAAGTAAATTCTGTTAACTTTTTCCCAGAATCTCTCTGCCCAGAGGGGCAAAAAAACCAGCTCTTGGGCCTCAGTGGCAGACAGATCCATCCCTTCCCCTCTGTCCCCTCATCTGTCCTCTGAGCACTGCTCCAATCCCAAACTCTATTTCTTTGCCCAACTAAAAACCAAATAAAAATGAAAAAAACAAAACAAAACAAAACAAAACGTCCTGGATACATCAATGGATGCAAATAGGTTTTGGGGGTGGAGGTTGACAAATGCTGTTTATCTAACAATTTCTGGGCTTCAATTAAGCTGGTTAAAATGTCCACTATCCACTCCCTATTTTCTAGTTAGATTTTTGTAGACTCTTGCAAAAGTGTCCACTGAAGTCTAAGAATCCATCCTCAGAGACTAGGGCAGGGGTGGAGGTGAGGTACTGTGGTACTTTTTCAAGGGGCAGTGTCTTCCATGTGTGATTTACCATCTCCTGTGGGTTTCCTGGTACCTGTACCTGTGCTTGGTACCTAGACCTCCAGACACAGTTGATGGGTCACCCTCATCAACCTGCTGTCCCCCTGTACCAGGTGAAAGTTTCCTTCTGTGTTAGAGGTAGAGCATCCCTGTCTTCACCCTGAGTGGCTCAGCCTTTCCAAAGGTCGTAACAGATCTCTGGAGATCTGCAGAGGTTGCCCTAGAGAATGCAGCTGAGTATAGATCAGCAAGTGCGTGAGGGCACTGCCTGAAGCTGGGAAAGGAATCAGCCAAAAGGATTAGAGTGAACAGTACCCAGGGCTCACATAAGGTCAGGGCTAGAGTCTGCTCCCATCAGCCTGAATAGAAAAACCTCATAATTCCCAGGGTTTTGGGTAAGGTAGTTTAGTCCTAGATTTAACACAGCTTTGGTTCCACCTAACGAACCTTAGAAGCAAGACCTACAAGGATTAAATAAAACTCAAAAATGTTTACAGGAATATAAAACATCCAGCAACCAACAAGGTAAAATTCACAATTTATGGGATCAATAAAAAATTACCAGCATGCAAACAAGCAGGAAAATATGCACAATGAGGAGAAAAATCAATCAAAACTGCCCCAGAGTGATGCAGATGTTAGCATTAGGAGACAAAGACATTAAAATAGTTATTACAATGTATGCTATAAGTTTAAAAAGCTAAAGGAAAGGTTGGATGTGTGGAGACATAAAAAATAAAAAAACCCTCGAAATCAAATTTCTAGAGATGAAAATTACAATATCTGAGATGAAAAATATAGTGGAGGAAATAATGGCAAACTAAATATTGCAGAAGAAAATATTAGTGAACTTGAAGACACAGAAATAGAAACTATCAAAAATGAAACAGAGAAAAAACAAAACACAAACAAAAAAAGAAACAGAGTATTAGTTATGAGACAACTCCAACAAACCTAATATACATGTAATTTAAGTCCCTGAAGGAAAGGAGTTTAGAAAAAATATTTGAAGAAATAATGGCTGAGATTTTCCAAATTTGATGAAAACCATAAACCTATTCATCCAGGAAGCTCAACAGTCTTTAATCACAGGAAACATGAAGAAAGTAACATGGCAAATCATAATCAAATTGCTCAAAACCAGTGATTTTTTGAGAGAAAACCAGATTTTCAAGAGCAAATCTTGAAAACAGCCAGAATAAAAAGACGTGTTATGTACAGAGGAACAAAAATAAGAATGACAGCAGATTTCTTTTCAAAAAACAATTCAAGTAAGAATACAGTGAAGCCACACCTTTAAGGTACTGGAAGAAAAAAACTAGAATTCTCTGCTCAGCAAAAATGTCTTTCAGAAGTGAAGTCGAGATACATTTTCAGAGATACAAAAGCTGAAAGAATTAATTCTCAATAGATTCATGGTACAAGAAATGCTAAAGGAAGTCCTTCATGAAGAAGGAAAATGATACCAGGTAAAAATGTGGATCTACATTAATAAATAAAAGGCACTGGAAATGCCAATTGTGTAGGTAAATACATGACTTTTTCTTATTTCTTAAATTTTTAAAAAGATAATTGACTAAACAAAAAAATAACGTATTGTGGGTATTTTGCATATGTAGAACTAAAATCCATGACAAAAACAGCACAAAGACTGCAAGGGGGGAGAGGAAGTATACTGTTGTAAGGTTCTGATGCCATATATGAAGTGACATAATATTACTCGAAGGTAGACAGTGATAAGTTAAAGATGAATACTATAAGCCCTTAAGCCACCATTAAAATAATAAGACAAAACTTATAGCTAATAATCTGAAAAAACAGAAAAAAATGGAATCATAGAAAATAATTAATCCAAAAGAAGTCAGACAAAGAAGAAAAGAGAACCAAGAACTGATGGGACAAATAGAAAACAAATATCAAGATGGTAGATTTAAACCTAACCCAACCAATAATCACATTAAATATAACTGGTTTAAGGTAATGTAGGGCATTATGAAGGTGCAGGTGTTTGTTTGTCACAAATATCCTTTCTCCCTTTCTTAATAATAGAACTCCTGTGTTTTACCTGTGTATGTCATTGCCCAACAGAGATGACATTTCTCAACCATCCTTGCAGCCAAGTGTAGCCACATGACGAAGTCCTGACCCAAAGATCCATGAACACAGTGTTGTGTATCACTTCCAGGATATGCCCTTAAAAGATGTGGTCTTAAAATGGGAAAAGGGGCCTTTTCCCTCTTTTCCATAGGTGGGTCTCCCCTATGGTTAGGGACAGAGCAGCCCACTTGGACCATCCTGTAATTGGATAAAAAGGTGATGTGTTGAGGATGGAAGGGCCATGCTATCAGCCCTCGACTTTATACCTCTGAACTGTTTCAAGAAACAGCAATCAACTACTATCACATTTAAGCTGCTTTTCTTAATTTGTGTTACCCCAAAGCATGCTCTGAGACAAAGACTTGGATGCAGTTAATTTAATTGGGAAGTCATCCTAGGAAACACAGGCAAGAGAGAAAGGGCAATAAAGGAGGCACAAAGATGGGTAACTGCTGTGTGCACATCCCACTGGGAACCTTCTGAGAAACTCATCTGAAAATCACCCAGCAGTAAGCAGGGATTCTGGGACATTTATCGACTGACTCCCTTATCCATTGGATAAGGGTGTCTCCTTCTCAGAGTATTTACTCCCTAGAGCTGTCAGTATTCCAGAAGCTATCTTCTTGTGCCACTGCAGGTGAAGTAATTGATGATACAGGGTGGCATCAAGAGAGTCTGTGTAATATAGTATTATTCTTGAATGTTTTCTCATAAAAAGGAACCCAGCTGTCACAATTAAAATGGAACATTTCTAATAAGAGAGGTATAATTATTTGCTATTTTGCTCATGAGATATAGGACTCTGCCTTTTCAAAAAGTAGTGCAGAATCAAGAATACCACTTTATGGGCCGGCCCCGTGGCTTAGGGGTTAAGTGCTCGCGCTCCGCTGCTGGTGGCCAGGGTTCGGATCCTGGGCGCGCACCGACGCACCACTTCTCCGGCCATGCTGAGGCCGCGTACCACATACAGCAACTAGAAGGATGTGCAGCTATGACATACAACTATCTACTGGGGCTTTGGGCGGAAAAAAAAATAAATAAAAATTATATAAAAAAAAAAAGAATACCACTTTATGGAATAAGAATAGCATTATATAGTCTTATTTGTTGATGTCAACAATGCTTCAAAAATTTGGTGTGAAAACATTGACTTACGGTCTTTATAATTTTAGTAATTAACAACTGTTCCATTATTTGATTAAATTTTCAAGGTCTGGTTGATCATTTCTTTCACTATTTATTATGGACATTCTGGCGTCATGGGTGAGCTAATCACACCATAAATGTTCAGGCTCTTTACTTGTTTGTCACATTACAAATTCCCAGACATCATACCTTAAATATTTTTACTAGTAAATGTAATACCTGTTTCATGTTAGGGTAAATAAGTTATGTGCCCAGTACATGGCCTTTGGCTTCTCATTTAATGCACAGTAGGTGTAAATTAATATATCACAGCACAGCTTCTCAGAGGGCTATAACTAGACTGTGCCCACAGCTAGTTTGCAGTGGAGAAAATTCTCTTCTACAAGAACTACCACTTTGTGCCTGTGTTCAAAATGTAAAGAGTACCTTCTTGCATGTACCATATGTTTCACAGCTTCTACATTATAGAGCTTTGAAGAGAGGTATTGAAGATGTTTAAGAAATTCAGGTAAGAAATTGTTTATTTTTACATTGTTAATAATTAGGAAGCTAATTTTTCATTACTGAGGGTTGAAATATATGTATTTTGGGGAGATATTAGTATAAGATCAAATAAAACTTTCAAAGTTATTTTGGGGGGCATGAAGAATGCTAAAAATTTTTTAAATTATATATTTTGAAAAAAGAACACAAATGGAAATCAAAGAATATCATTCAAAAATAAATGCCCACTTTTTTATTTTTTAAAAACATTTCTTTAATGACTACATTTAGATGTACCATTCAGGACAGTTTTAACATATCTAAGATTCTGGAAATTGGATTATACAGTTATTCCCTCCATTATGATGAGGTTGTCAAAATCCGGTATGAGTAGATTCTATGGCTAATGCCTAAACCAGAAATTCAACAACTATAGAACTAGGGTAAACACTTCCGATAGCAAGAATAATATGGAAGAATGCATGATCAAAGTCTTCTAGTGTGATGCTAACTGTGGTTGAAATGGTACTTATTTTCAGGGTGTATGCTTTACCATCATAGAATAATGCTGCAAGAAGAGCTTGTGGGGAGAGAATTATTCCTACACACTGTTCATGGGAGTATCAGTTAGTGTAAATGTATATAGTGTAATTTGGTAGTATCTCTCAAAAATTAAAATACATATGCCTTTGGTCTAGCAATTCCGTTGCTAAGAATTCATCCTACTTGAACTAACACACAAAAATATATGTACATGGTTGCTCACTGGGGGAGATTGTAATGTAAGAACTGAAAGCAACTTAAATACGTATCTACAGGGAATTGTTAAAGAAACTATAGCACAGCCATGCTTGCAATAATATCTAACTATTACAGAGAATGAAGTTTACTTTTATATGCCAACATGGAAGATTTTCCAATGAATATTTTTAAGGAAAAAAAGGTAATAAGGAACAGCAGGAATATTGTTTCTCACTTGCTTAAAATAAATATATATGTGTGTGTTTGTGTTTGTGTATATTTGTATACTTGTATAAGTCCCCAAAATTTCTATAGTGAGACCCAAGAAACTATTAATCTTGCCTCCAGAGAGTGGGTCTTGGGTTGGAGTAGAGGGAGATATGTATTGATTTTTTTTTTACTGCCTTCAGTCTATTTGAATTTACTCAAAAAAAATCATGTGCATATGTTGTTTTTATAATAAGCAATTACATTAAAAAATAAAATTGTGCTATTTTTATAAATCAGTTATTGATAAGTTATAGGTAACATTGATAATGAAACTATGGGAAAATATAATAACATAGGTTCATTGATATCCCAATATTTTTCAGTTACTTTACCTCCAAGGAATGACTTAGGGTAAATCGATACTTGATAATTTTCTGTTCTCTCTGATTTTCTTTCTTTTCATTTGTTTTGGTTTGATTATTTAGTTTGATTTTTTAAGAGAGTAATCATTTATCCTAATCTTTTCCTTATAAAATAATACTATTGTACTAAAGAAGTCTTGTATAAGCTATAACCAAATTTAGCAGGAATGATTTAGTATTTTTCCAGCATGTCAAGTTGTTACAAAACACTAAATGACGCAAAAGCCACAGGCAAATTCCATTCTGGCAAATTCTCCATTACGTGTACAAGGAGGTGGGGGCAGGAGTGAGGTTGGGGGAGAACTGCTGCAGAATTTGCTGGCAGCTGCCTTGGTGGGGATCGTGGGCTCCTGTCTTTCCTTATTGCGCTTCATCTCTGAGGACTGGCCCTGAGTATGATGTAGATAATAAGCTTTCTCAGAAAATTCCTCACCGAGAAGAGTCCCTGCTTTGTTGCCCAAGTTGCGTACATCTTTTGAAAACCACTTCTAGTTCAAAAGGAGAGCCTTATTTGTTTTATGCAATTTTTATTAGAGAAGTATTTAGAAATACTTTTGTTGTAATTTATATTTTGGAAAGTGTTGAAAAGTATACGGATGCAAATATCAATCCTTCTATGCATCAATCAGTCAAACATTTACAGTTCTACCTTCCAGGGATAATTGTTAATATCACATTACTGTGCACTATTTTTGTGCATTTTTAAGAATGTTGCTGCATTACACGTCTTGTCTTATAGTCTTTTTTGTTTAAATTATCATACGCATTTTCTCTCATTGTTAAAAACTTTTCCTAAACATAATTTTTCATGGATGCTTAATATTCCATTCTGGATTTGCTAAATTTTGCACAACCATTCGACTAAATTTGGATATTTAAGGAAATTCCTTTAAAAAAATTTTTGCCATTATAAAGAATGCCACTACAAACCTCTTTATTTTGTAATTCACGTTTATAGTTCTGATGATCATGAGGTTATTTTATAAATATTAAGTATCAAGCATGTAGCATTTGGAAAAATTCAAACAATATCAAGATGTGTTTATACTTTCACTAAATACATATTTAGTTAAAAGCAAAGTGTAGTATTTTAAAAATCTTTTTATTTTGAAATAATTATAGGTTCCTTGGAATTGCGAAGGTTAGTACAGGGAGGTGCTGTATACCCTTCACCCAGTTCCCCCCAGTGTAGCTAAAGTACAATATCAAAATCAGGAACGTGACATTGCTACAACACGTGTATGGTTCTGTCATTTTTATCACATGTGTAGATTGGTGTAACCACCACTGCAGGGTACAGAACTATTCCATCACAACAAAGATCTCCCTTATGCTACTCCTTTATAGTCACATCCAACTCTTTTCCTCCACCCTCCCATCCCTAACCTCTGGCAACCACTATTCTGTAATTTTGTTTTTTCAGAAATGATCAAAAGTTTGTTTCTTTTTATTGCTGAGTAGTATTCTGTGTGGGTGTATTATAGTTTTAATGTTTGTATGTGTATTAAACATTTATATAAATTGTATCATGTTTTATCCTTTTGCAACTGTCAGAGAAATCAACGTTATGTTTTTAAGATTCATCCATATTGATCATTGCTGATCTATTTTATAAGTAGTATATAGTTATAGTTTTAAGCATCTAATCTGAGAATCTTTTAACTAGTGATTTAAATCCATTTATACTTACTGCCATAACTGGAGTATTTTTATTTATTTATACTACCTTATATTTAATGTTCCATTTACTTTTCTCATCTTGTTTCTTTTTTATTGCTTTCTATTGGAATGATTTGATTTATAATTTTCTCTTTTTAATTTTGTTTTTGAAATAATAAATTTTTTCCATTCTTCCAATGAAGACCTCAACTTTTTTTTTTGGTGAGGAATATTGGCCCTGAGCTAACATCTGTGCCAATCTTCCTCTATTTTTTTGTATATGGGACACCGCCACAGTGTGGCTTGATGAGTGGTGTGTATGTCCACGCCCGGGGTCCGAACCTGCGAACCCCAGGCTGCCAAAGTGGAGTGTGCAAACTTAACCAATACGCCACTGGGCCAGCCCCTCAACCTCTTTAATATGCATGCTTGTCTAAAAGCTCTTTAAGTTAATATATCTTTTTACATTTCTTGTAAACTTTTAGGATGCATTCCTTGAATCGCCCCTCAAATTTTCATGTGAGTGTTTTATATCTATCATTGGTTTTGCCTGCTCTCCCTCTAATAGGTATTACTGTTATTGCTTCTACTGATTTACATTCCAATTTCTTTATTCTCCATTGGTTCCTGAGTCTAGTTTGCTGCTTACTGAAGTTTGCTTATTACTAAGTCTTTTGGTGGGGTTTGCAAGTGACAAAAAAACTACCTCAGTCTTTGAGTGAGAATATCTTTACATCATCCTTTCTCTCTTGCTGTATTTTGTATTGCAAAAATTTAAAACATATAGAAAAGTAGAAAAATAGAACCACGTACACCCATATGCCTACCATCTAGACTCAAAAATTTGTTAACTTTTTGCCATATTTGCACTCTGTCTACACACACAAAGACACACACTTTAGCTAACAACTTAAAATTGAATTTACAGACATCATGCTACCTCACCCCAACTGCAAATAGTTGAGCACTTTTCTCTAAACTAAGGGTAGCTCCAATATTTATAAAATTCCATTACCATATATAAAAATAGCAACAATTCTCTAACATCAACTAATACTCAGTATATATTCAGATTTTGTTAATTGTTCCAAATGTTTTTAATCTCTTTCTTCAAACAAGGATTCAACCAAAAACTACACACTGCATTTGTTTGTTATATCTCTTAAATCTTCTTCATCTAGTATATGGCCTACGCCTCCATTATTTTCATGACATTGATTTTTTTTAAGATGCCAGACCAGTTGTTTTGAGAATGAACCTCTCATTGAATTTGTTTGATTACTTCCTCATGGTGTCATTTAACTTATTCCTCTTTTCCTTGTATTTCGTATAACTTGTTCATCCTTACCTTTGAGTGATATTTGAACTGGTTATAGAATTCTAGGCTGACAGTCATTTTCCTTGAGTATTACTTTCTGGCCTCTATTTTTAGCTCACAATAAGTCTATTGACAGTGTAATTTTTATTCCTTTGCAGATAATCTGTATTTCTCTCTGGTTGCTTTTAGTATTTTCTTTCCGTTTTGATATTCTACAGTTCCAGCAAGAGATGTTTTGAAGTAGATTTATGTTTGTTATAGTGATTTGGGCTCTTTGTGGTTTTTAAGTCAAATGATTCTTGTCATTCATTAATTATAGAAAATTGTCAAACATCATCTCATTAAATATGTTGTACTCTATTCTTTCTCTTCTCTCCTCCTAGGACTCCTATGTCCTATCCGTTGCATGTTTTTATTCTCTGTATTTCTTCTGTTCTCTTTCGTATTTCCTACTCCTTCACTTCTCTTACTACAGTACTCCTGGGTCGTTTCCTCAGAACCATAGTCCAGCTCTCTGATCCAAACGTGCAGCTCCATGTACTCTGCTAGTTACTTCACTCTTTACATTTTTGACTTCAATATTTAATTCCCAAACTTTTCTTTTTCTCCTTTCCTCAAGTTCTACTCATTTTTTCTATATCTTGATTTTTAAAAATAATGTTTGGTTCTTTCCTTATAGTTTTTGTTCTTTTTATGTCCTTAATAATTTAAAATGTACTTATTTTATAGTTTCTTTCATGTTACCTTATTACCTGAAGCTCTTGAGTTCTAATCCCCATTTGTGGTGTTGCTTACTGTATTCATGTTGGAGTATTTCCTCTTGGGATTTGTACTTTGGAGTTCAGATCAGCTCTATTGATGATTGTGTGTGTATTTGTCCAGGGCTAGAGAATAATGCTGAAGAAAAATAACTGTCAATCCAGAATTCTATAATGCTAATGCAGAGAAGCTTTGCACCTCTACCAGCTATGTCAAATTTAATAGTTGGGAATGAATTTTTATGCTAATTTTTGGCTTAAGGATTTCTATGCCACAAGATAACACAGGCTGAATCTTCATTTTCTCAAGTGCATTTTTATTTTTTTAAGCCTTGCAGAGCTCTTGGAAGAGACAGTGTCCATTTTTGTCTCTCGAACTTTTGGGTGAAATCCTTGTCTTACACAGAAGAGACCACTGTTTTGGTGTCCTAACTTCATGCAAGATCTCATTTCTACCTCTTCGCAGTGCATGGGTTCAAGGCCACATCTCTTGCCCGTGTGTGGATACTGAACCCTTACCCTCTGGCACCTAGGTCATGTAACTCGCCCACATCTCTCTGTCGGATCCCATTTGTCTTGTAAGCTGCCTGTTCTGGCTCCTCTCTGGCACCTGGATGTTCCTCTTTTTTTCATTTGACATCAGCTATATATTTAAGTCTTTCTGTTGTATTTGTACTTAGCATTTTAATACTTTTAAATTATATTTTATTTTTTAAAAAAGTTTTAGTGTAGGCCACCATGTTTCAAAGTCAGCCAAATATTAGTTCTAAATATACGGAAACATTGAGATTATTAAAAATTTTATTTTTCATTGATATGCTTGGAATTTCAAAATAAAAACTTCAAGGGGTGATACAAAACTTTGTTTCATAAATATTATAAAATGGGAAAATACGAGAATATAAAATAAATTGGGAAAACAAGGACCATGGATGTTAAAACTGAGATACTGAATTCACAAAAATATAGGTCATATTATTCTGATTCCAGTAAGTTTAAAAGTGATTAAATTACACATTCCAACTGTAAATCAATCCCGTTTCTTCTAATCAAGTCTTGGGCTTGGAGGTGGGAGGTAATGATGAGGAGGAAGATAGTTACAGGTAGCTTATTATAACTTCCAGTTTCAGTTGTTTCTTCCTTTGACAATTAAGGCAATGCTTTATTTTCCATGTCAGGGTTGCATGTCCAGTGGAAAGAAATTTTTCCACTTTTCCCTTCCTGTGGAGACACAGGTGCATGAAGAAGAAGCAAGAGCAGAATGCATGTGAGCAATTTCATTTCTAAGAAATGTGGGTTCAGACTAAATAATAACAGTTGCTTCCTCAAATAGAGCAGTGTGTCAGCCTCTGTTACTACATGAGAGGATGGGTCTAGAGAGACAAGAGATGACTCAGTCTCTTCAGAATCGTGATGGAAAAATTAGACTTTTTTTCAAGTAGAATGTAGTATGGAAATATTTACTAGTGAGAAAAGATCAGCAAACTTTTAATTTTGAGAGATAATGTAGCCTAGAATTTAACAGCATCTGTTTTAAAATTAGAATCACTCGATTTGAATCCAGACTTTGCTACCTACTAGCTCCGTTGCTTTTGGGCAAATAAAATAGATTCTCTGACTCTCAGTTTGCTTATCTATAAAATGACAATAATAATATCAACCCCCCATGCTTTTAGTGAGTATTAAAAACACTCATAAAATATAGTATATAAAGCCCTTAGCACAGTGCCTGCATGTTAACGATCACGAATCCACAATTGCTACTATTAAGAAATCAACACAAAGATTTCATAATCACTTGAGGTAAAAAAAGTCTCCAGAAGACTGAAATGTGAGGAACTTATTTCTTAACTTAATTAGCTCAAATTCTGGGATTTCTAAGGCACAACAAGTAGAGGAGATAATATTATCCCCATAGCTTGAAAATATTGTGGAAAATTTTCTGTTTTGTGAGCCTCAATTTACAGAAAACTAAGCCTTGTTTGAGAAGGAAAGAGAAACATTACATTTTGTGGATGAGCCTCTGTGGGTGCTCTATGTTAATGTATTTGCTCTGGTAGAAATACTTTTATTCTCTATACTTGTATTCCTGCTTAGGAAAAAGATTGTAATGGGAAAAAGTTTTCAGGCAACCATAAATCTCCTTTCTTTCCTTTGGTCAAAAAGTTCCAAGTCCAGATAATTTTTGTAATGATTAGAAAGCATATTCCTTATGAGGAAAAATATTCTATTCCTTGCTTTTAATTTGCCTATCCATTTTCTAAGCAAATTTGCATCTTCTGTCCTGGGCATGGAAAAAACTTATAACTGTCTTATTCTTTTGAAAAGGCAGTGGTGACATTGAGTCACCTGAGTTCCCTCTCTGGGCAACAGTGACAAATGGTCACTTGCAGTGCAGAGATCACGTGCTGAGAGCTCGAGGTCAGCTGCTTTACACGACACCTAATGGGGCTGTCATTTCTCAGGGTCCTCAGCCAAAGGCAGGGTGGCGACATGGTGTACCCATCACTAAGCTGCCATGTCTGGCATCTAAATGGAGCTCAGTAGTTCCAGCGGAGAAAAGTTATTAGAGATCTAATTGCCATTGTCTAATAAATTCTTTTGAGGTCTTTGTGTGTTGGCTCACTTAAATATTCAACGTATCCAGCTAGAAGCAGTTATTAAAAATGTAATTGTTTTGTAAATTTTTATCTTTCAATTCCAAAGCACCCTCATGAATTAATAAACAGCATTCAGATATAATAAGAATATTCATCAATAATGCAAGATTTCCTGTGTCATTGGGGGGTGTAACCTTACTGACTGTTGATCAGAAACTCTGGGGAAATAACATATCTTCTGCAATACATTCCCATCTTGGATATTCTAGATCACGTTTAGCTACAGAGTTTTTACTTTGAACGAAAATGTTGTTATTCATATCTTATTTCCAGTAGAGTTTATTTGAACTCATCATCATCCTAAGTTTATTTCCAGTTATTACTTTCTGGCTTGCTTTTCCAAAGCTAGCTATGAATACACAGTGGACTTTAAAATAGCAAGGCTATTTTTCTTTAAAGTGAGCAATGATGGTCTTGTCCCCAACTAGGGGAATAGAACACAACCTTGCCAAGGCGTTTAGATGTTTCCCCAAACAGTGACCCACAGTCAACAAATGGGGAAATATAAAAACTTCTCCAAAGGGGTGAGTGCTACCATAAGTAACCTGATTGACAGCTCTAGGCTCGCCCAGTGATACTATCATTTGAGGGACCCTACACTTTTTTTCCCAGGTTTTCTGAAGTCTTTCTGGTGTCATAAGGGGACAAACCCCTGAGGTACTGCCAGGCCCCTCTCTGTCAGAGGGCTAAGACCTGGGCTAATTCATGGCAGTGCAGTTTAATTAAACTGCACCAGGGTTGTTCCCCTGGTAAAATAAGTGTGGGAAGAGAATGTGTGTCAAAAGGGACATGCCCCTTACTGTGTGTGCTTTATTGTTACACCACAGCTAATATATTGTGGGAATTCCCATGGAGTCAATGATAAACTGTATTATCGAGCTCCATAAAATAGGCATTCTACTAGTGCAGGTTACTGTAGCTCACAATTCTATTAATCCTTCTAATTTATTGTATTATAGCTGTATGTGAGGTCTCATAAATTTATTATACCCTTTCATCTAAAAGAAAAAAAAACGCCATGCTTGTTTCTCCTCTCAAATAAAACCTCTTATTATTTGTTGTGTCTGTCTCTAAAAATGTAATAGCTACTTGTAAGAAAATATAATTACTGGCTGAGAAATGTAAACTGCATTTGACATGTCTTCTACTCTAAAATTAAAAAATTTTATTAAACCTTGCTGTTTGAGTACAAATACTGGTGCTTGAAGACCCATTGGATTTTTATTTCCATCTTTCTTCTTTATCACTTACATCAGAGGCCAGTAGGAGGGCAGAGATGACATCTACTTTGTTTCCCTATCTCCAATGCCAATCACAATGCCTGGTACATATTAGAGACTTAATGAATGTATGTGAATGCAATAGAAAAGTCTGTGATTTCCTTGTGCAAATCTTCATATAAATTTTACGTGTATATTCATTAACATGTTTATTAATAACAGCATATTTTTGTATCAGCTGCAATTGCACAAGAATTTGGTTTACTGCTTAAAAGGATAGTATCTAAAACATGCAGGAATAAGTCTATTAAGTTATGAAATTTTAGTTGCTGTTTCAGGTTACGTACGTTTCCGCTTGGTTTTAGAAACCTTGATGTCTCAAGATAAGCTATCCCTTGGGTGTTGAGAATAAGCTAAAGATTCTGTGGGCTGGCCCTCATGTGATAAGAAGGAATGTAAATTGAGCCACCCTTATATCCATTGCTGATCAGAATCATACCTGTGCTGTTTGTAAATGAGCTGAGATGAGCTTAGAAATATTTGAATTTCAATTAGGCACTCTTGTTATCCTGAAGTAAAAAGACAAGGGCTAATTGGCACAGAAAGACTGGGCAGAGAATAAAACTATCTACTTTAAGTTACTATCTCAGATCCCAAGTGAATACAGAAAAGGACCACAAGTCTGTTTAGCAACTGTTGCCTTAGAGCGCTCGCGATGAGGGGAAATGATGATTGGTTTCAGTACAGTGGTCAGGAATTACAAAAGGAATGAAGACAATCGGTACTGTAAGCATATTATTAGAAACTGGAGAGATCAAATCAAGTTTGGAAATGGAATTGCTGTTTCATTTAAAATCATTTCTGTTATGACACAATTGGGATAACAATAATGAGGTTGGCTAATTTTTTGGTGTTGGCTAAATTTCCTATGTTCCTGTTTTGCAAATGAAGACAAATCCTCCCTTTGATGTCATTCTTTTTCCCATCATAAGAAAAAAAAGTCTTAAAATGGGTGTGAAAAATGTGCACAGAACTGACAACATGAGTGGTCCCATTGACACCTCTTGTCTCACCTTGGTCCTGGATCCAGGGGCCAATGTATAGGCAGTATCTTGTCAAGAGGAAGATCAAAATTGTTCAGTGATTGCTGGGAGTTATGTGGCATAGGGGAAGGGTTTTTGGAATTCATCACACCTGGATTTGAATCCCAGTTCTACCTCTTAATAACTGTGCAAATGCAAGAAAATGACTTAATTTTTCTGAGCCTTCATAATAGCATTTTTTGTGTGTGTGTGTGAGGAAGATTAGCCCTGAGCTAGCATCCGTTGCCAATCGTCCTCCTTTTGCTGAGGAAGATGGGCCCTGAGCTAACATGTGTGCCCGTCTTCCTCTACTTTGTATGGGACGCCGCCACAGCATGGCTTGACAAACGGTAGGTCGGTCTGCGTCCGGGATCCGAACCTGCAAACCTGGGGCCGCGGAAGCAGAGCGCGTCAACTTAACCACCACACCGCCGTGCTAGCCCCCATAATAGGATTTTAATGAAAATTATATTTGATAGTGTATGCCATGTGCTCAGCATAGTTCCTGGCACATAGTAATTTCTCAATAAATAGCTGTAATTATTTACCATTATTGTCTTTGCTCCCAAGCTGTATAGGGTAATATGGCAAATCCTCCCACAAAGGTATTTGAATAAAACAAGTTTTCTACTATTGGATTATTAATTATTTTTTACACTTGAATTTACATATTATATCTCCAAAGAACAATGAATTAAATTGTAGATTATAAGGGGAGAAATCCTGCTGTTAATCTGCTCTGAGGTTTTGACTAGCTTCCTTCTCTCTTTACTTGATACATTTTCAAAATGAATCAACTCTACTTCTGCATAAAGCAAATGAGAGGTACAAGTGTAGATTACTACTCCATTCTTAACTTGCATATGTATGTGTGTGTGTGATACTGCACTAAGGAAAATGTGCCCTACTTATTCTCTAACTTAGAATTAATGTTCTCAGAGAGGGAAAAGTGAGTAGCTTCTAGAACTTTACAGCCAGAAGGGATTTTGGACTTAATCTAGTCTTATGTCTTTTGATAGATTAGCATCTCCCCTACCTGGCCTAATTATAATTTGTGCTGAGCACTATATCAAGTGTGGTGCATGGATTACCTCACTGAATCTTTACAATAGACCTAAGAGGAAGGTGCAATCATTACCTTTAGCAAATGGTTGAGCGGGGAGTGAAGAGGTAGTAATCACTCCAGGCCTGTGCTTCTGACTGCTTTCCAATATCTGCATCCTCCCACTCACCCCCCGTGCAGGCTGTCTCTCTTTTTCTGGACAGCATCTAGTCAATACAAGCTTTTGGTCAACTCAGGGCAGATATAAATCTTAGGGGAGGTTGATTGGCCTTGGGCTTAGTGGGAGTGGATCAACTTCTTTAGAACCACTCTCCTAATTGTTGCTAGAAGATGAGATTCCTCACTCTTGGAAGCACAAACACATTTACATTCTTATTTTAATGTAGAATACCATAAATCAAATATATAACACGAGTGATTTCTTGCATGTTTTGAAGTGCTACTTTAACTCTTTTTTAAGAACAAAATGCAGTCTAATAACACATAAATAAGTAAACACTTGAATGACTTTATAGATTCATTTTAATAAAAAAAATTAGAAATGACATTTAATGTCTTTATAATTTGAAAGCACAAAGATTGTTTCTATATTGGCAAAACTAACATAGTCTATAAAATATCTAGTGTTTTCAATTTTGGCATGAAAAAATATGATAAAGAAAGTAAAATTAAAAGTTTTTTCTAATGTTATGCTTCATTTTGATGATAGAAAAAATAGAATTAGTATAAACACATATTTAAGGATTTTAACACATTCTTATTAGTGTAATGCAAATTATCGCTCTGGTTATTTAGGAATATAGGTAAGAAAAACTTATTTTCTCCTGGATTGAGACAAAAAAGCAATTTTTAACACAACGATTGACACAGCAATTTATATACAGTATAACTGAGAAGCGAACAAAGCATTTTTCGTAACTCAGTAGGTACTAGGTGAGATTCAGTAGATATATGTGAGGTATTATGTGGAATAATTCAAGGTTCTTTTTTTGAAAGTTTGTTATGTATGACTAGAGTAGCTGTTATTAGAACTATACTGAAAATAGCTTCCCAAAATAGTTCCAAAATATGACATTTTCCTAACATTGAAATGAATGAGATTAATAAATGTCAAATTAATATTTTTACTTTAATTTCAAAATCCACTTCTACATAAGGATAGGGCATAAATTTTGACGCGGAAGAGTTTTAAATCATATGGAATTGTTAGGAGGGAGAGATCATGCTATGTCACGGTAAAATGGCACACCACACAAAGAACAATAATTCTTAGAAAGGAAAAAAACATTGTTTTGGCACTTTTTCCTCGTTTGCCAAAATAACTATTTTGCCTTCTGTAGATAATGAATCAATTTGAAGGCACTTTCTGCACTTTGCCAAATCAAGGGGCCCACCTGACTTAATATTTGCCATTCTTCTATTTTATGTCTTAGCTTGCTTTTGATCTGATGTATGTTGCCAGGTTCTCAGGCAACATTACGGTTGCAATGTAGGCGCCTGTATTCTCAGAACTTTTCATATGATGTATATTAAATCTCTGTAAACGCTCTTGCCTTCTTCTGGTATATAACCCAGAATGAGAGTGAGTATCTTGAGATGGAGGGCCCAGTAGAAGTGTAACATGATCTTTGACCTGCTTGTGACGTACTGTATAAAGATTTTGGGAAATGCTGTCTAAGATAATCCATCATCGAGCAATCTGGTATAACCTTGATGACCCTGTTCTTCCAGCACAAGTGTAATCCTGATGCAGCTAGTTTTTTCGAAAAACTTGTATTTATTGTATAAAGACACGCACCCTAAGGAGCAATAAAAATACAAAATGTTAATTTGTCAAGTAAATTAAGGAGTAGATACATGAAAACATTGCTTTGTGTAAAAGTTGCTCAGTAGCTGTTGAAGTGTACAGACACTGGAACAACTTGTCCAAGCCAATCAGCCAGATCTTGCAAGTGAGAGCAAATGCTATATTCGTCTTTGTTGTCAATACAAGTGTGACACTCACACGTCTGAATATACTTTGTGGCAGCACAATATTCATAATAATTTTCCATTTTGATGTGAAAGATATTTAGGACAAATCTAAAAATGAATCTAGATTGAGTTAAGTAAAAGCAAGAAACAAGAACCAAGCCAAGGAATAGGAACCTTTGGTAGGTGATAAGTGAAAAGAGAGAAGAGGTGGCTATAATTAATATCTGTGGGGAAAAGGCAGAAGATTTATGCGATCTGAAGAGAAACCAGAGAACTCCATTTCTCCTATCTTAGTTTAACCCACCTTCGTGTCCCACCTCATTGACAGAAACTGTGCACTCATCGGGATGTTAGTCCAGCATGACTCTCCTCCAGTTAATTCCCCAACCTGCAGCATAATCCATCTTTCTAAAGGGCTGATCTGATCCAGTTACCTCTCTGCTTTAAAATCAAAGAAAAACAAAACCAAGCCAAACATAAACAAACAAACGAAAGTCTTCAGTACTTTACCACTAGCCCATCAACTGAGGGCTTATGATCTTCATGATCTTCATGATCTTACCACTACAGCCTCAATTTTCACTATTGCTTCTTCGTGTTCCAGCCATACTGAACTTTCAATTCTTCTAAAGTGTCATATTTTCTCTTTCACTTCCAAGCCGTGCCTTGTCTCAGCCAGGACATTTTATCCCATCTTCTCATCCTCAGGTCTCAGGCTCACATTTTACTTCCCCAGAAGGCACTACTCCCCAAGATTGGGTTGGGTACCCTGTGTGTACTTCCATAGTGTCGTGTGCAGGTGTTATAGTCTCTACTTTACAAAAGAGGAAACGGAAACTCTGAGTACCTGATTGCCCAGTGTCACACACCTACAAAATATCAGAGCCAGACCTTAAATTTAAAACTTCTGGCTTCCACCTAGGGATCATCCCGTTATTCCACAATAGCATCTCATATACTTAGTTTTACTTGGACAAATACGTGCTTAGGTAGTGCTATGTGGTTTCATTTCTCTATTCCTTTTACATATTCCCCATTCCTAGATTGATTTTGTGTTTGTGTCTGCCTGGGAGATAATTATTCATTTTTCAAGACCCAGTTGCAGAATGTGAAGCATTCTCTGGTCCACCCTCCCTCTTCAGGTGCACTGTGTTACTTAGGCCTTACCACTATTATGGGGCTTAATGATCTCTACTGAGATGTCCTATTACATGCTTATCTCTCCTGTTAGACAGTGAGCTTCTTGAGGGCAAAGGTTTATCTCAATCACTTCTATATTCCCTCGCACCCAGTACAGTGCCCAATACATTGTAGGTTCAGTATTTTAAACTGAATGATGGAAGCACATGTTAATAATACCTGCATGTTCATTTCTCATATTTTCTCTCCAAGACAACATGTGAGTTGTCCAGCTTGTCATCAGGGTAAGGTGTGACCTCTCTTTGCCCAAAAAAGGACCCTGTATGACTTCTCAGAGCTTCCAGTTCCAAGACCTTGGCACTGGAGCTAGGTTCTTCACAAGTTTTAACTGCTGCAGGGGAGTTTGATTTCAGATTTTTCTGTCTTCATACACTCACAATATGAGATTGCAGGAATTAATGGACGCCTCTCGCATAATAGAGTTTACACACACTCACACTCACACAGCCTCTTCAAACTCTCCTTCAGTCTGGGGAAGAGACAGCTGTATGAGGGGGTGGTAGAGAACGAAGAAGAGCATTTTCATTTTCTTTAGAGGCTAGAGCAAGTTAACCAGAGTCACCTAGGCTTTGTGGTTGAGTGACATGATGTGAGAACTCCCCTTTCTCCTGTCTACTCTTCCCATCTCTGCTTTTGGAGACTGCCCTCCAGTTGGGCAACGAGTCAGAGGGAGCTGCACTGACGGAAAGCCACTGCAACAGCTCTAGTTTTAGGTGAGGTGCGTTTTCCCTCTGTGCTGTCTGGACACAGACGTGCACAACTGCTCTCAGCCCCATGGTTTGCACTGTGCTGCAGCAGCCTGCTTTTTGCACTAACGTGAAAGCAAGTGGTCATTGTGTATGGTGGCATGAAAGTTCTATGGCTTCATGTCCCCAAATAATCACAAAACTGCTGCTGAAGTATTCATTCAAATCTCCCTTTCCTCTCTTTTTCTTTCTCCATTCACCACTGCCAGTGAAGAATAATGAAACAAATCTTTGATCTTTCCTTGGAGTTGGTGGAAATAGTGTGAATTAGGAGCCACAGAATCTTGGGTTAAAATCCTTCCTCCACCATTTATTAGTGATGTAAACTTGGATAAACCACACAGTTATTCTGAAGCAGTTTTCTCACCCATAAACTGGATTTAATACCATGCACCTCACAGCGGATGAAAGGACTAATGGAAACAAAGAAGATGACAATGCTGACTCCTGGTAGATCTGGCTCAGCAAGTGTTAGTTTCCGTCTCTTTCCCCCTTTCTTTCTCCTCTTTCTTCCCTACCTCTTGATTCAATTGTTATTGGTTGTGAAATTCCCCAAATATAGGGAATACAGAAGAGGAGAAATACAAGGTAGCTAGGTAATAACGCCATTACTCCTGGAAGCATATATTTCGAGTGGTGGGGAATATGTTTTGACATTCTCTATAAAGGTCATCATTAAACCTTATAACAGGATTTTTTTTTTTTTTGACAGTTTGTGCAGCTTCATTGTTATAGTTCACTCTGCCTTTTGGAAGTCACTAACCCAAAGAAAGGCATCTAAGCTTTTCTTTAGGCCATAAATCTGTGGTTCTCAACCTTGGCTGCACATTAGAATTACCTGGAGCACTTACAACAATTGTTTTTTAAATAATAAAATTATTTTAAAGTTTCTAAAAACATGCAGATACTGGGGCCCCAATTTAGACTTACTAAATTATAATCTCTGGGAATGAGGTCCTGCCATCAGTATTAGAACAAAATTCTCTACATTACTGCAGTGTTGGTTGCAAACTTTGGCCTGAATCATAATGTCACTATGATATTCATGCCGTGTTGTATTGGAGTCATAAAATAGAATAATAGCTGTGTAAAGTGACTCAAAGGACATAAACAAGGGTGAATTAAATTGACAAAATGTAGAAAGGCTAAATACTACTTTAAAACATTATCTGTGACTATGGCAAAATAGGATTCCCAATGCCCCTCAAATCTTATACATTTAACAAATTCCAAAGGGAAGAATTGAACCACTCTTTTTCTTACGAACCTGAGTGGAGCGGCATTGGGAAACTGCTAATTGGATTCCACAAAGGGTTGAAAATCTCTATCTTCTTTTTTAATTAGAGAAATCAATTATAGAATCCACATTTCTGAGAATAAGAAACTAAAAATAATAAAAATATGACATGCTGAATTCAAGGAATCAGCTGAAGAAGTGTATTTATTGGTTTAAATTGAAATATTAACCCCTTGGAAACTCCTGACATCTATTTAGTCAGAAATGGAAAAGAGCTATCAGATAACAGAGCCTATCCTCTTGGGAGCTTCCTGGATGGTGTCTAGGGCCCAGATAGAGGATAACACACTCCTCCCAGCCCAAAGGCCATCCTCCTAAGTACTCACTTGGCAGGCATCCTGGAAAATGGGGGTGTTGTAAGGGCTAAGTTACTCTTCTTAGCGATCTCTATTGGACATGATAAAGAAAAGAAAAAAAAAACTCAAAGCACAAACTGTATACAATCCAATGTACACTTTAAAGGATGTACTAGCGAGTTTACATAGTGGGTCAGATTTTCATTCTGTGAGATTCAAAAGAAGAAAAGAACTCTGTGAGTTGAGACTCTAGCTTATTGTTTTTAGTGATGGCGTTTAGAGACAAGTGATCCAATAGCCGCTACTTTTGCAGATTGTGATTTTATAAAGCAATGGAAGTTTCAGGTGTCAGTAGCCCCTGTTGCACTGGTTTAAGGCGATTGTTGATAGTTAGTTCAAAGTCCTTTAACACTGTTATTTGTAGAAAGTAAATCTGACATAAGCTTTTGCCAAAAACAGAGACCTCTCTTTTCTTTTTTCATTTTTTTTTTTTGTGAGGAAGATCAGCCCTGAGCTAACATCCATGCTAATGCTCCTCTTTTTTGCTGAGGAAGACCGGCTCTGAGCTAACATCTATTGCCAATCCTCTTCCTTTTTCTCCCCAAAGCCCCAATAGATAGTTGTATGTCATAGTTGCACATCCTTCTAGTTGCTGTATGTGGGACGTGGCCTCAGCATGGCCAGAGAACCGGTGCGTTGGTGCGCGCCTGGGATCGAACCCGGGCCGCCAGTAGCGGAGCGCGCGCACTTAACTGCTAAGCCACGGGGCCGGCCGGAGACCTCTCTTTTCTTAATTACAGCAAGCAAACATTTATTGTCAATGCATTGGCAATAAAAGGAAAAACATAAAGAGATCCCAGCCTTTTTCTGTGACCCAGCTGACTAGTTTATATTTTCAGAGCAAGGCCTGACAAATAAATATGATTATTAATTTAAAAGGTTATTGCATTTTCTCAAAGAACAATTCCAAATTGTCCCAACAATAAAGGCTGTGATAGGTCACTCACCTTCATCAATTTATCTTGGATTATTTCTTCTTTTATCTTTTTTGCATAGAAACCTCATCATGAATACCGATTAGAAAAAAATGCATATTTCTTCACAGGCTTATTATTTGCCAAACTGGTCTTGTTGGGGAAGATTCCAACAATCTGCAGATGGTGTGCAAAATAAATTATGTCGTTTCTAAGACTAGTTGTTTCTGAAACAAGGTATATGTATTTAGTGTTTTAGAAAGATGCTGGTCCTCATTCACAACTTTTTACTTACAGAATAGTAAATTTAAAATCTCCCTGTGCTCAAAAGTTTTGATAACTTTCAGTATTGTCTCTCCTTTGCTTTTGCTCAGTATATACCTTAAACTTGACGGCCAAGTGCTCTTGGCAGCTTGAAGAGGCTTGACTGCTGCTTGTTCTTGGGTATCTCTTGCTCTCTCTGATCCATGACTCAGAGCAAAGTGTCATTTGGTGGAGACTCTGCTGTCCTCCCTGGAGGGGGAGAAGCATCTGCCTGAAGAGCGGGTTCCTGCCTGCCTACCGTGTCAGGAGTCGGAAATACAGTGGCTGTAACAGGATCTGGCTGAGGAGGCCTGGAACTGAATGTCACACACAGTTAGTATTGGGCTGAGCTTCCTTGGCCCAGCCTTGGGTTTTAGTTTGGTGAAGGTTGTCACTGCATAGCCAGAATCTGGACAATTTAGAACCCTCTAAAGGAAAATACTCCACCTTATAAAATAGAGACATAAATTCCTACTAAAGAGGTGATTACTTTTATAAGTTACGCTGTTCTATAGTTCATAAGTTTATTACAATATTGCTCCACAGTTAATAACTTGATTGCCTTTCTATTTGAAAAATGATTATTTATTTTAAAATATAATTTATTTATTCATACTGTCCTTCCTTTCAGAAAGGATTCCAGGTGGCTTAAGGGAAATGCAACAATGAGAGAAATAAAATGTAGCCATGAGTGGATAAGGAACGGAAGGTGTAACACACACATAGGGTAATAATCTATATAAATTCAAGGTAACTCTTTATTCAAATCTAAATAAAGTTAGAAAACCATATTACATTTTGCTTATGAAACAAAACTGATTCAGAACCATTTTATTACAGTATCCTACATTTTAAATGAAACGATAACCTTGCTGCATGTTTAATAATAGTTTATAAACTTAGAGTGGATCTTTAGTTGGTCTTGCTTTTCTAGGGCATGGAGAAAGTCACAGCATAGAGAAGGTATCATATTGGCTTAAGTTTACTGGAATTTTCTTAATGAGTGTGTAAAAAATGAGTATGTTTGAAAACATAAGACTATTCTGTAATATAAGTACTTTCAATATACCTATGCATTTTTCTAGATTCAATATATACAGTTATACATTTTATATCAATTATTGTATACATGCACATGTTTTGAATAACAAAATTCTGTTGGCAGCAAAGAATTAAGGAGACAATGTGACACAATGACCATAGCAAATGTCTTTGGGAACACTTTGCAAATTTGAATGTTGGTCACAGATAAAGATAAAAGTAAAAATAAAAACCCAAAACATAAATACTATATTTATGGATGTACACACTACTTTTAGGCTTTAAAATTTATTTTATAAAAATAAATAATTCTATTTCTCACTAATGCCAAGAAACAAGGATAAAAATTCTCCTTCAATGGAAAATTTTAATAGAAAGAAAGACAGTGGAATGAGGATTTAAATTTTTTTTTTTGGCCAGATAGCTAATCTACTTTATTCTCTCAGTTTTTAATTTTTGTCATCACACACTTTGTTCTTTTAAATAAAACATAATTTAAAGTAGGTCTAGTCACAATGAATGAGAGAAATTCATGTGTATTGAATTCCACCAGCTAATTATTTTGTTGTTGCTGGGTACAAGAAGTAACAAGAAATTCTTACGGCACAAATCTTGTACCTATATCTACGGGCTGTAAAATATAAAGCATTTAACTATTGCAGTGGATAACTGCCTTAAAAAGATTAAAAAAAAGAGCATATAGCTTAGAGGACTATTAATAAAAAACCAAGTTCATGGTTTTTTATTTCTATGGTTTCTATGTATTTCTATAAGAATAGTTCTTCTGGGGACGGATACTGTACTGGGTCTCACAGGAAGCTATGCAAAATTTGTGGATGATTGTGGGGGAAAGAAAGTGTGGGGTCTACATGAAATAAGCATTTAATTGAGAATGTAAAACATGATTCCAGGCAGCTCTGGCTACCACAGGGACCCCTAAGATCAACGTTAGGCCTGATGCCCCTTGGCCTGCTGGGCTGGAACAAAAGGCTTGCTGTAAAGGACCACCTTCAGCTTCACTTATCTCAGTCCTGTAGTTTACACGCCAAAATAAACAAGTTCCTTTTAGGGACACGGGCATTAGTATGACATAAATATCCAAGTTAGTCAGCGACTGAGCAACTTTGAATTCTGTTTCACGGAAGGCTCTGATTGGAAGTTCTGCGTTGTTTTTTTTTCAAACCAGCCATCACTAGGCACAGACATTATAATATCAAAGTCAGTTCTCTCTGAAATGTTGAATAGAGAATAGGAATAATTAGAGTGAAAAAAAGTGCAAGATCCCAGGAAGATTTGACTTGTGATTGAGAGGAAAATGAATTCATTTATTTTTATAAGCAAATATCTTTCAAAAGTCTAATCATTGTTGTATTCAGGAGGTAAAATGAGAAAATGCTGATTTCACCAGTATAAAAAAAGAACAATGCTATCACCAGCTACTCATTTCATGAAGAAGACTAAACCTAAATAGTAGGCATTTGAAAAGATGGGTTCTGAACATTACATTGTACCACAAACGTTGTATGGCAGAGGAAAAACCTGATTTCACCAGATGTATTAATTTTAAGCAGAGATGAAAACCACCAAGGTCAATTCAGCATAAGCACAGGAAAAATGTCTATAATTACTTCTATGTTATAGAATATTATCTCGACAATCTAAATATTAGAAGAAACAAAACATTTAATTCACGTAGTGGAATGCTTTCTGACTCTACTTTCTAAGCAAAAAGAAGAAAGAAAAATTATAGATACATTAAGAAGGAGGGAAAACATGAAAAAAACCAGTATATTAACAAATATTCTAACAGTTGTAAAGTGTCCTCTGACATACGGGTTTTCATCTTGATTAGGTGAGCAGAAATAGGCTATCAGCCTGTTCTCTAAGACAATAAATAAAGATAAAGTGGCGGCAGGGAAGGAAGGAACTAGAAGGAGGAATTCTTTAAAAAATTTTCTCAGCTGCTTTTTTGCCTTATTTTCAAAACAGTGCATTTGTCCCGTGGGCTGTAGGGACACAGAGTAACAGCATCAGTGGTCAACGTGGAGGCCTATTTGTTAGCTTACGTGGCTGTAAATACTTACGACTCCGGAATAAGCTTTTTGTCTTTAACTTGAGTTTCCTTCTTTCGTAATACTTCTATGACAGCAGAGCAAGTTCTGAGGAAGAAGATCTAAGAGACTAGAGAAAAAAAACAATAAGACTAATTTGAGAACTCCCCTGAAGTAAATCTGTAACCATAAAAAAAGTATTTTTTTGAAAATTGTTAAGAATCCATATCATGCCTTCATACTGCCTACGCTCTAAAGAATAACATGTTGGAATATTTTTCGCTTACAATATTCTTATTAATGGTAAGAAGTAACATTGTGGAGGTCTGACTCTATGAAAGATACTGTTTTATGTGCTCTACATGTATCATCTCAGTTAGTTCTTATACTAACAGTAGGAGATAGGTACTATCATTATCTCCACTTCACAGAATGAGGAAATAGGCATAGGTAGTTTAAGTACTTTGCTCAAGGTCACATAGCTAGTCATTGGAGGTGGACAGATTTTGAACTCCAGAGCCCATGCTTCACTGCTATGCCACAATTAAATGCATGGTTTATTTAAACTGTAGAACAACCATCGAGTCATGATTTATCATTAAATATATCTTCAAAGGTGTTGATTTCAGTTCACTGTTTCATTACGTGACAAACACTTCCTGTTGAAGATTGAAGGAAAGGATTTGTGATGTTCAAAGATACTATCCTCATGTTTAGTAAACTTGAGACATCGGAAAAAACACGGAAGGCTTAACTTTCAGGAATGTTTTGGGCCTCTGCATTTTCAACTGAAAGTTATAACTTGTCTGCTTAGCTATCATATACCCATAGGAACACAAGTAAATACAACGAGCAAAGAAAGCCACTAGATGTAAATACTCTCATGTTGTCTCCACGTTGCTGCCAGGGCTGGCAAGAGCCTTCTGGGAGCGGGGTGGTGGTAGTAATAGCTCTCAAGAGAAAGCCACAGCAAAAAGTCTTCCACTGTAAGTCTGAATAAAAACAAAATATGAGATACATATTTAATTATCAGGCTGTGAGAGGAGTTAAGGGGCAAAGGCATGTGGTAACAATTAAGTTAAAGTGAGGTAGCTGGTGAAGTAAGAGGGAAAACGAATATTTCACTTGATTCTAACACATTGAGTTTGTCTTTCAACTACTACACAAAGATAATCATTTCAGACAATAAAACATTCTGCTTCAGTCTCTGATTTGGCTTTGCCATTGGATTTTTTTCCCCCTAGGGTTAACAAGAATCAGGCACAGCAGTAATTTCTTATGAAAAAGAAATCCTCTCAGGTCCATGTCTGGGTCTGTGGAGCTGATGGATTGCTTCTTTTTTTATAGAGCCAAATCGTTTTTGTAGGAATCAGCTTTCAAGTGTATAAATTTCAGTTTGGAAATTATTTCTCGCAATATTTGCTTTCAGTAATTCTTTTTTTAACATTAATTAGCTGAATAAATCCACTAAGGGACACAAAGTGTTTCTGCAAAATAATACGATAATTTGTATTGAAAATGTGATTGAATGTGATTGAATACTGGGAAGAAATAAAAGACATAAAAGGATCACAAAGGGAATAACTTTGTTCTAGCTATTCAAAATGTGAGATAAAATATACTTATACTTTCTTCTGTTTGATATAATATATCTAATTTTTCATCCCATTTTGCCTTTCTGTCCCTGTATCTTCTCTCAGTTTAGACAGTGTCTCCTCTGTTTATTTGTTACAAAGATTTTGGTTGTGACTCACAGTTCAGAATAAATGCTGACAGCTTACAGAAAAAACTTTCAACTACTGAGATAAGTTTCAATACTAACAAAAAGTAAGCCTTTTCTTACTACTACGTCCTTTATGAGCATTAAAGGCACAGTCAAGCCTCTTTCTTATACACCAACAGATTTTTATTGTTGTGCTATTTATATTTTGACCATTTGTATTTTTAAGTAAAAAAATTCAATCAAATGGACACCCGGAGTATGTCAGATAAATGTAAATATTTTTAGCTAGGCTATGAAAAATGGTCTTTGCCTCATTGAAGGGAAGTTTAATAATATTTTATATCAAGAATGAAAGTTAGGTCAATTTTCAATCAGGGTGCTCTTTGAGTTGTTTTGTTTGTTGTGGTAACAGATTTGTATTAATGCAAACATATTAGCTATCACGTTCAATGACAAAATGCATTGATAATGCACCAAACAAATTGTGATGAAATGGAGAAAACACTGGAGTTGGAATTCCATGATCTAGGTTTGGATCCTCGTTTGCCGCTTACTACTAGTAAGGTCTTGAAGTAAGCCAGTTTATCTGTGTTGGCTCCATTTTTCTTATCTGTTTAGTGGTACTGGTAGTTTATACCTCACAGGGGTTTTTTTGTGTGTGAATTAAATATCATAATGCATATTAAAAGATCATTATGAATTTTACCATGTGGGACTTGAATCTGTGCCTTGGCACCCATATACCCAAAAGAACACTTCCCAAGTCAAATAAGAACACATTGGGATTCTTAGTGAACTCCGCTGCTGGAAGTGAATTCTCAAAATAGAAATGTAAGCTTTTAAAATGTAGCTTTTAGAGACTTACCTCTAAGCTTAGCAGCAATGACAGATGTAATAGTAATGTAGACAGAAAAATAATTAAGAACTAATAATATCCACATTTAAAATAAATTGTTGCCTCTGCTTATGAGAAGGAAGAGAGAGGAGGAAAGAAAGAGGCTAACTTTGTTCCTTATACATCTATAAACAAAAACTGGTGAGGAACATCTGATCTAAACTGAACTCTTCTTAGTATTCTTTTATAGGAAATTTATGTTTAAAGTTCTTTATAGAAGGAAACTCAATTCTAAGTTTTACATAGAAAACTTGTCAAAAACTTCTATAAAACTATCACTTTCTCTTCTTTGAGCACTTATGAAAGTGTTTTATAATTATTTTTCACATGCCTGGAACTTCTGTCAGACTATGAATTGTATTCTCCAGAGATACGAATGGCAGAAAGAAGGAAAGAAGGAAAAGAAAGAAAGAAGGAAAGAAAGAGGAAGATGCCTCTACTTCATTAATTTAGTAAACATAAATTGAAAAACTTTTAATTGTCAGGTTTTGGGTGTGTAAAATAAAAAAATATGACCCTGATTTCAGAGAATCTAGTCTAGCAGACATACTGGTGAATAAGAGGCAGCTAGTTCAAGCGCTGGCAGGCGAAGACATATAAAGGGTGTTTGGGGAGTGGCACTTAAAAAAGATTTCCTTGGGAGGTAAAATTTGAGAGAACTAGTAAGTGAGCTAAAATGATGAAGTTGGGGAATTGTAGTCCAGACAAGGTAAAAAGCAGTCGAAAATAACAGAGGCAAGAAACAAGAACATAAGGTCTATCTAGGTCAAGCTATGGAGTCTGAATTTTATTTTTAAAATTTCAAATGAACTACTAAAGGAATTTGAGTTGGGGAGTGACATAATTGAAATTGAATTGTAGAAAAATTATTCTGCCATCAGAGTGAGTAATAGACCGAGAGAGGTGGGAATTGGGGAGGTGAGAGGGAGGATGAGGAGGCTAGTTAGGGACTCTGCAGTGATTAGAGTAAACAGAAATGAAATAAAGAGATAGTAGGAAAAATGCAGAATTGTATACATATTTGAGAGTGGTTAAGGAGGTAGAAAATATGGGACCCGATGATCGATGAGCTGTTGAGTTAAAAGAATCTAGGATGACTACTAAGATTTTTGCTTGAACAAGTGCGTCATGGTGCTAGTAATCAAGGAAAAAAAAGCACAAATGGGTTTTAGAGAAAAGAAGGTGAATTGAATTTGGGACTATTGACATATTGAATCAAACTGAGTTTGAGAAGCTTGTGGGATGTCCGGGGGATGTATAGCAGGCGACTGGATATGGGAGTCTACAGTTGCACTGTCAGTAGCAATACAATGCAAACCATGTATATAATTTTAAACATTTTAGTAGTCACTAGGCACATTTACGTATAGGTTTCTGTGTGGATATGTTCTCATTTCTCTGGGATAAATGCCCAGCAGTGCAATTGCTGGGTCATATGGTAAGTGTACATTTGGTTTTTAAAGAAACTGCCAAACTGTTTTCCAGAGTGGCTGTACCATTTTGCCTTGCCATCAGCAATGTATGAGAGTTTCAATTGATTAACATCCTTGTCAACACTTTGGTATGGTGAGTTTTTTTTTTTTAAAGCCATTCTGATAGATGGGTAGTGATATTTCATTGTAGATTTAATTTGCGTTTCCTTGATGGCTAATGATGTTGAGCATCTTGTCGTGTGCTTATTTGCCACTGTGAAACTTCTTTGGTAAAATGTTCAAATTTTTTGCCCATTTTTGGAGGTGGGGTGGTTTGTATTTTTATTCTTGAGTTTTGAGAGTTTTTATAAATTCTAAATACAAATCCTTTTCAGATATGTGATTTGCAAATATTTTTTTTCCCAGTCTTTGTCTTGTCTTTTCATTCTCCTAGTGGTGTCTTTCACAGAGCCAAAGTTTTACATTTTGATGAGGTCTATTAATTTATTCTTTTGTGGATTGTCCATTTGGTGTACTACCTAATAACTCTTTGCCTAATCCCAGGTCATGAAAGTTGTCTCCAGTGTTTCCTCTAAAAATTTTATAGTTTTATGTTTTCCATTTAGATCTGTGACCCTTTTTGAGTTAATTTTTGACGTTTAGATTGAAGTTCATTTTTCTGCCTATGGATGTTTAATGGTTTCAACATCATTTTTTGAAAATACCATCCTTCATTGAAATGCCTATATACCATTGTAAAAAATCACTTGGATATATTTTATGTTTTCTCTTTCTGGACTCTCTTTTTTTTCCTATTGATTTATGTGTCTATTCCTTCACCAATGCCCCTGTGGGGAGAGAGGGAGAATCCCCCTCTGCCCTTTCCCTTAAGGTTCTTATGGCTGGCCAAATAATTAACAAGACAGGTTAGCAGGAGAAAATAATACCAAGTTTAATAACATGTATACATGGGAGAAACTCAGAAATGAGCAACTCGTCCCTCTGTCTAAGCTGCTTGCTTAAGTATTGTAGCTAAAGGCGAGGAAGGTGTTGGGGGTGGGTAGTGGTCTGGGACTTCAGAGGGCAAGAAGACAATTCTTTTTAGGGTCATCTATAGATAATGTGGTCAGGGAGAGATAGAGTTTTTTGATAAAAGGGGCTTGATGCTCCTCCCATTGTTACATCTATTTTACATTATCATTACAGCCATCATGATAGAAGATCTGTTCCAGGAAGGAGCCACCATGTCAAATTCTTTAGGCAGTTAGTGGAGGAGGTCAAATGTCCCTCAAAGAAAACAATCAAGATAAAGAGATATATTTCAGGGTGGCCAAATCTTGATCTCCCACACCCCCATTGACTTGATAATTGTAGATTCATACTGAGTCTTAAAATTGGGTAGTGGAGTCTTCCAACTATATTCTGCTTTAAAAAATTATTTAGATTCTTCTAGGTACTAGTTATAATCAACTTTTCAATACCTTCAAAAATTCCTGATGGGATTTTGACTAGCATTCTGTTAAACATATAGGTCAATTTAGAAACCATCTAAATCGACATCTTATATATATTGAATCTTTCAATCCATAAATAAGGTATGTCTCTATTTGTTTTGGCCTTTGATTTTTTTTCAGTAGCATTTTGTAGTTTTCAGCATATACATCCTACACATGCTTTATTAGATTTAGGCTTAAGCATTTTTTTTTTGGTATTGAACGGTATTGTTTTTTAAAATTTTAGTTTTTAATTATTTCTTGCTAGTATATAGAAATAAGATTGATTTATTTAATTAAATATTTTATTTTGATTCACAGGCAGTTGTAAGAAATAATATAGAAAGATCCCATGTATCCTTAGTGTCACTGTGTGTGGATATACCACATTTGGTTTATCCATTAGTCAGTCGATGAACATTTCGATTATTTCTACTTTTTTGTCATTAGGAATAATACTGCTATGAACATTTGTGTACAAGTTCTTGTGAGAATGTATATTTTTATTTTTCTTGAGTATACACCCAGGATTGAAATTGCTGGGTCATATGGCAACTCTACGTTTAACTTTTGAGGAACTGCCAAACTGTTTTCCACAGGGGGCTGAAACATTTTACATTCCCACCAGGAAAGGACAAGGGTTCTAATTTATTCATATCCTTACCAAAACTTGTCATTTCCTGCTTTTTTGATTCTAGTCATCCTAGTGGGTGTGAAGGGGTATCTCATTGTGGCTTTGATTTACATTTCCGTAATGACTAATGCTGTTGAGCATTTTTCCTGTGTTTGTTGCCATTTGTACATCTTCTTTGAAGAAATCTCCCTTCAAGTCCTTTGCCTATTTTTTAATTGGGTCATCTTTTTGTTGGTGAGTTATAACATATTTACATATTCTGGATATTAAACCCTTATCACATATATGTTTTGCAAATATTTTCTGTAGGTTGTCTTCTTACTTTCTTGATAATGTTCTTTGATGCACAAAAGTTTTTTATTTTAATGAAGTCCAATTTATCATTTTTTCTTTTGTTGCTTTTGCTTTTGGTGTCAAATCTAAAAATCCATTGCTAAATCTGAAGTTATGAAGATTTACTCCTCTGTTTTCTTATCAGTGTTCATAGCTTTTGCTCTTATATTTAGGTCATTGACCTTATATGTAGGTCATTTGAGGTAATTTTTTGCATATGGAGTGAGGTACCAGTCCAATTTCATTGTTTTCCGTATGGTTAGCCAATTGTCTCAGGACCATTTGTTGTAGAGACTATTCTTCCCCTATTGAATGATCTTGGCATTCTTGTCAAAAATCAATTGGCCATAGATGTTTGGGTTCATTCTGGACTCTCAATTCTATTCCATTGGTTTATATGTCTTTCCTTATGCCAACACCACACTATTTTGCTTACTGTAGCTTTGTAGTAAGTTTGAAATCGGGAAGTGCAAATCCTGCAACTTTGCATTTCTTTTTCAATATTATTTTGACTGTTTGGGGCCCCTTACATTTCCATATGAATTTGAAGATCAACTTTTCCATTTTGGGAGGAAAAAAAGCCATTGGGATTTTAATAGAGATTGCACTGAATCTGTAGATCATTTGAGGAGTATTGCTATCTCAAAAATATTGTCTTCCAATCTATGAACAGAGATCTCTTCCATATATTTATGTCTTTTAAAATTACTTTCAATGATTTTTTTTGGTTTCAGTGTATAAGACTTACAGTGTCCTTGCATTCTCTTGATTACATTTATTTGTAAGTATATTCTTTTTGATGATACTGTAAATGGAATTGTTTTCTTCATTTCATTTTGGGATTCTTGATGGCTAGTGTATAGAGATACAACTGATTTTTGTATCTTGATTTTGAATCCTGCAACTTTGCTGACCTTGTTTATGAGCTATAATAGTTATTTTGTAGATTTTTTTGAAAAGATTTTCTATATATAAGATCCTGTCATCTTCGAACAGAGATAGATGCGTTTTATTGCTTTTTATTGCCTAATTCTGTTGGCTAGAATCTTTAGTACAATGTAGAATGGAAGTGGTGACAATGGACACCCTTTTCTTGTTCCTGATCTTAGGGGGAAGGCCTCCAGTCTTTCACCTTCAGGTAACATTACCATAATGTTAGCTGTGTGATTTTTTGTAGATAAACTTTTTAAGGTTGAGGAAATTCCCTTCAATTCCTGTTTGCTGAGTCTTTTTCATCATAAAAGGAATTTTGCCAAATGCTCTTACTACATCTGTTAAGAAGATCATGTGTTTTTTATTCCATCATTCTATTAATACAGTGTATTACAATGATTTATTTTCATATGTTGAACCAACTTTGCATTCCTGGGCTAACTCCCACTTATCCTGGTGTGTAATCCTTTTAATATGCTACTGAATTCAGTTTGTTAGTATTTTGTCGAGGATTTTTGGATCTATATGCATAAGGGATATTGATCTGTAGTTTCCTTTTCTTGTGATGTCTTTGTCTGGTTTGGGGGTCAGAGTAATAGGGGCCTCATATAATGAGTTAGAGAGTGTTTCCTCCTCTGCTATTTTTTGGATGAGTTTGAAAAGGATTGGTGTTAATTCTTCTTTAAATTAAATATTAGTGTTTACCAGGAAAGCCATCTGTTTCTGAGCTTTCTTTTTTTGGAAAATTTTTGATTACTGATTCAATCTCTTTACTTGTTATAGGTCTATTTATATTTTCTATTTTTTCCGGACTCTGTTGGTAGGTTGTATGTTTTTAGGAATTTGTCCATTCATCTAGGTTATCTAATTTATTGGCATATAGTCATTCATAGGATTTAATTTCAACCATTTTTACCTGTGTAAGGTCAATAGTAAGGTCCCCACTTTCATTCCTGATTTTAATTTGAGTTTTCTGTCCTTTTTACTGGTCAGTCTAACTGAAGGTTTGTCATTATTGAGCTACTCAAAGAGTCAACTTTTGGTTTCGTTGATTTTCTATATTATTTTTTTGTTCTCTATTTCTTTATGAGGGAAATTGTTCCATGGTTTTCTTTTCTTGTAATATCTTTGTTTGGTGCTCATATTAGGGTCATTCTGGGCTCATTAAATCAGCCAGGAAATGTTCTCCCTTCCATTTTCAGTAAGAGTCTGGACTGTGGGCAGTTGTCTACCCTGTAGTTCATTTCTCAAAGCTGTTGATATTCTGTTTAGGGTCAGATCCGTATATGTGCACCTCAAGACCAAGTCTAGGACTTTATACACAAATCTATTGGGTTACTTTCTTGAGCTCCTTTCCCTTCTCAAGCTCCCCAACACATCTGCTTCCTAGAGTTCTCTTTTCTTGGTCATCTTGCTAGAACACTGGGTTTTAGTTACATGCTCTGCTGCACACTTTCCACATCTATGTCTGCCCCCATGGCCAAGGCAGAGAATGGGGAAAAAAACATACTAGCATATTTCCCCAGCTTTTTCACCAGTAGAGATGCCCTTTCCATCTCCTTGGACCAAAAATTGAGAGCTTCTCTTGAAACTCTTTCAGTTTGCACCCAGTGTGCAGTTCTGGGTTTCTGGCTGCATATCCAGGACAGGAGATACTAGAAGAAAAAAGAAATGGCAAATTCAAATCTAGTTAAGTGGTCCTTTGACTTCTGGTTTCTGTAGCTGCTCCATGCATCTATCCAGGGTTTTTAGTTTCTTTCAGTGGGTGGGACATTGTGGAGTGAGTTTACTCCACCTTGAATGGAACCAGACCCCTCCCTTTTATTTATTTATTTATTTATTTATTTATTTATTTATTTATTTATTTATTTATTTATTTATTTATTTAGTGAGGAGGACCAGCCCTGAGCTAACATCCAATGCCAATCCTCCTCTTTTTTTTGCTGAGGAAGACTGGCTCTGGGCTAACATCTGTGCCCATCTTCCTCTACTTTATATGGGACGCTGCCACAGCATGGCTTAACAAGCAGTGTGTTGGTGCGCGCCCGGGATTGAAACCTGCGAACCCTGGGCCACCGCAGTGGAGCGCGTGCACTTAACCACTTGCGCCACCGGGCTGGCCCCCCTTTTATTTATTTTGATTGTGTTATTTCTAAGAATTCTTTATAGTGGGGCCAGCCCCATAGTGTAGCAGTTAAGTGCGCGCTCTCGGCTGCTGGTGGTCCGGGTTCGGATGCTGGGCATGCACCGACCCACCACTTGTCAGGCCGTGCTGTGGCAGCATCCCATATAAAGTTGAGGAAGATGGGCACAGATGTTAGCCCAGGGCCAGTCTTCCTCAGCAAAAAGAGGAGGATTGACATGAATGTTAGCTCAGGGCTGATCTTCCTCACAAAAAAAAAAAAAGGAATTCTTTATAGTGGTGATGGTGAGGAGGATGGGTGTGGGGTTAAGGAGCAGCAGAAGTGGAAAAGGAAAACAAAGAATATTCACTCCCCATTCGGCCCAATTCAAATACCATTGGCTTTTATTCTGCATTTAAGTGAAGCCCTTGCAAAGCAAGCATGGATATAAAACAATCTGGTTTATGTTTTAGAAATATCTTTTCTTTTGTTGAATTGAGAATGTATTGATAGGGAGAGGGAAATCTAAGAGCAAAAGCAGATGAGATCATTTCTAGTTCTCGCTTGAAGGATAAGTTACATTTTGGTCCAGGACTATTTGGTCTCTTTGTTTTGACCCTATCATTCTGACTCTAGGAATGTTTGACTGTATTTATTCAAAAACAAAAACACAAATTTGCAATGTAAGTATTTTCTGAAACAAGCTCAAGTAAGCCAAATTACTTATTTTATCATTTTTTTACAGAGAAGTTGAAGTGTGTCCTCTATTTTACATTTCAATTTTATTAAACTGAAATAATTTCACCACTGTGAATCTTTTTCATGTAAATTTTACAGGGAAAGTTTGTTTCTTCTTTTTGGGTTCTGATATCAATTTTTTAAAAATCTTTTTTGTTAAGAATGAACTTGGAGCAAAGGACTAGTTAATCTAAATATTTCCCTATGATTTTAAAAATTTGGTATGATTTTATACTATTTACTACGTTTTATATAGTATACATAGTACTTTAAAAAAGTTGTGGTAAAGTTTGCCATTTTAACTATTTTAAGAGTACAATTTAGTGGCATTTAGTACATTCAGAATGTTGTGAACCATCATAACTGATACCAATTTTAGTAATAAATTTTCTATCTCTATTCAATAATTTTCTACCAAATTGAATTTTTAAAGTAAGATTTATAGATCAAGTTTTTATTGTGTACAAATTAAGTCATTATTGGTTTAATTTTATGTTTATTATGATATTTTCTAGAGTATAGTATTTTAAAATGAATAAAAGATAGTTTGTAGTTATTTCATAACTAATCCATGAAAAATTGTGAGCAATTCCCTTTGGATTTTCCTGTTTTTTCTATTTCCAGTATTTGGATTATTACAATGTTATACTAATTCTTCACTATACTTCTGACTATTCAATGCAGAGAATACTAACGTGGCCATGCTGATAGTGGAGTATATAGCAAATACTTACTTACCTACAGTAAGTTCTTAAAACAGTAAGATTAAAATATTTTTGAAGTCAACTTGTCATAGGCTAAAACTCAAAGGTAAAACGGTGGCTTCAAAACAATTTGCTTTGGTTTCAGCACCACGTTGGCAGGAGTGTTATGAGTTTTGGGTTTATTTTTTTATTTTTTATTTTTTTATTTTTTTAATTTTTTGTTTATTGCAGTAACATTGGTTTATAACATTGTAAAAATTTCAGGTGTACATCATTGTACTTCTATTTCTGCATAGATTACATCATGTTCACCACCAAAATACTAATTACAACCCATCACCACACACATGTACCGAATTATCCCTTTCACCCTCTTCCCTCCCCCCTTCCCCTCTGGTAACCACCAATCCAATCTCTGTCTCTATGTGTTTGTTTATTGTTGTTATTATCTACTACTTAATGAAGGAAATCATGCGGTATTTGACCTTCTCCCTCTGACTTATTTCACTTTGCATTATACCCTCAATGTCCATCCATGTTGTCACAAATGGCTGGATTTCATCGTTTCTTATGGCTGAGTAGTATTCCATTGTGTATATATACCACAGCTTCTTTATCCATTCGTCCCTTGATGGACACTTAGGTTGCTTCCAAGTCTTGGCTATTGTGAATAACGCTGCAATGAACACATGGGTGCATGTACCTGTACAAATTGGTGTTTTCAAGTTCTTTGGATAAATACCCAGCAGTGGGATGGCAGGATCATATGGTAGTTCTATCCTTGATTTTTTGAGGAATCTCCATACTGTTTTCCATAGTGGCTGCACCAGTTTGCACTCCCACCAGCAGTGTATGAGAGTTCCCTTCTCTCCACATCCTCTCCAACACATGTTGTTTCCTGTCTTGTTAATTATAGCCATTCTGACGGGCGTCAGGTGATATCTCATTGTAGTTTTGATTTGCATTTCCCTGATAGTTAATGATTTTGAACATCTTTTCATGTGTCTGTTGGCCATCTGTATATCTTCTTTGGAGAAATGTCTGTTCAGGTCTTTTGCCCATTTTTTAATTGGGTTGGTAGTTTTTTTGTTGGTAAGATGCCTGAGTTCTTTATATATTTTGGAGATTAAGCCCTTATCAGAAGTATGGTTTGCAAATATCTTCTCCCAATTGTTAGGTTGTCTTTTCGTTTTGTTGATGGTTTCCTTGCTGTGCAGAAGCTTTTTAGTTTGATGTAGTCCCATTTGTTTATTTTTTCTATTGTTTCTCTTGCCCGGTCAGACGTGGTGTTTGAGAAGATGTTGCTAAGACTGATGTCGAAGAGCGTACTGCCTATGTTTTCTTCTAGAAGTTTCACAGTTTCAGGTCTTACATTCAAGTCTTTAATCCATTTGGAGTGAATTTTTGTGTATGGTGTAAGGTAAGGGTAACTTTCATTTTTTTGCATATGGCTATCCAGTTTTCCCAACACCATTTGTTGAAGAGACTTTCTTTTCCCCATTGTATGTTCTTGGCTCCTTTGTCAAAGATTAGCTGTCCGTAGATGTGTGGGTTTATTTCTGGGCTTTCGATTCTATTCCATTGATCTGTGTGTCTGTTTTTGTGCCAGTACCATGCTGTTTTGGTTACTACAGCTTTGTAGTATATTTTGAAATCAGGGAGTGTGATACCTCCAGCTTTGTTCTTTTTTCTCAGGATTCCTTTAGCTATTCGGGGTCTTTTGTTGTTCCATATAAATTTTAGGATTCTTTCTTCTATTTCTGTGAAAAATGTTGTTGGAACTTCGATAGGGATTGCATTGAATCTATAGATGGCTTTAGGAAGTATGGACATCTTAACTATGTTAATTCTTCCAATCCAAGAGCACGGAATATCTTTCCATTTCTTTGTGTCTTCTTCAATTTCTTTCAGAAATGTTTTATAGTTTTTGGTGTGCAGATCTTTCACCTCTTTGGTTAAGTTTATTCCTAGGTATTTTATTCTTTTTGTTGCAATTGTAAATGGGATGGTATTCTTAATTTCTCTTTCTGCTACTTCGTTGTTAGTGTACAGAAATGCAACTGATTTTTGTATGTTGATTTTGTATCCTGCAACTTTACCATATTCGTTTATTACTTCTAAAAGTTTTCTGGTGGATTCTTTGGGGTTTTCTATATATAAAATCACGTCATCTGCAAATAGTGACAGTTTCACTTCTTCCTTTCCAATTTGGATCCCTTTTATTTCTTTCTCTTGCCTGATTGCTCTGGCTAGGACTTCCAGTACTATGTTAAATAGGAGTGGTGACAGTGGGCATCCTTGTCTGGTTCCTGTTCTTAGAGGGATGGCTTTCAGTTTTTCACCATTGAGGATGATATTAGCTGTGGGTTTCTCATATATGGTCTTTATTATGTTGAGGTACTTTCCTTCTATACCCATTTTATTCAGAGTTTTTATCATAAATGGATGCTGTATCTTGTCAAATGCTTTCTCTGCATCTATTGAGATGATCATGTGATTTGTATTCTTCATTTTATTAATGTGGTGTATTACGTTGATTGTTTTGCGAATGTTAAACCATCCCTGCATCCCTGGAATAAATCCCACTTGATCATGGTGTATAATCTTTTTAACGTATTGTTGTATGCGATTTGCTAGTATTTTATTGAGGATTTTCGCATCAATGTTCATCAGTGATATTGGCCTGTAATTTTCTTTTTTTGTGTTGTCCTTGTCTGGTTTTGGTATCAGGGTAATGTCAGCTTCGTAGAATGAGTTAGGGAGCTTCCCCCCCTCCTCAATTTTTTGGAAGAGTTTGAGAAGGATAGGTATTAAGTCTTCTTTGAATGTTTGGTAGAATTCACCAGGGAAGCCGTCTGGTCCTGGACTTTTATTTTTGGGGAGGTTTGTGATTACTGTTTCGATCTCCTTACTGGTGATTGGTCTATTCAAACTCTCTACTTCTTCTTGATCCAGTTTTGGAAGGTTGTATGATTCTAAGAATTTATCCATTTCTTCCAGATTGTCGAATTGGTTGGCATATAGCTTTTCATAGTATTCTCTTATAATCTTTTGTATTTCTGAGGTGTCTGTTGTAACCTCTCCTCTTTCATTTCTGATTTTACTTATTTGTGCCTTCTCTCTTTTTTTCTTGGTGAGTCTAGCTAAAGGTTTGTCAATTTTGTTGATCTTTTCAAAGAACCAGCTCTTGGTTTTATTAATTTTTTCTATTGTTTTTGGTCTCTATTTCATTTATTTCTGCTCTGATTTTTATTATTTCCCTTCTTCTACTGATTTTGGGCTTTGTTTGTTCTTCTTTTTCCAGTTCCTTCAGGTGCATTGTTAGATTGTTTATTTGAGATTTTTCTTGTTTGTTGAGATAGGCCTGTATCGCTATAAACTTCCCTCTTAGAACCGCTTTTGCTGTATCCCATAAATTCTGGCATGTCGTATTTTCATTTTCATTTGTGTCCAGGTATTTTTTGATTTCTTCTTTGATTTCTTCGTTGACCCAGTCGTTGTTCAGTAGCATTTTGTTTAATCTCCACGTATTTGTGGCTTTTCTGATTTTCTTCCTATAGTTGATTTCTAGTTTCATACCATTGTGGTCAGAAAAGATGCTTGGTATTATTTCAATCTTCTTAAATTTATGGAGACTTGTTTTGTGGCCTAATATGTGATCAATCCTGGAGAATGTTCCATGTGCCTTTGAAAAGAACGTGTATTCTTCGGTTTTTGGATGGAATGCTCTGTATATATCTACTAGGTCCACTGTTGTAGTGTGTCGTTTAAGGCCAATGTTTCCTTATTGATCTTCTGTTTGGATGATCTATCCGTTGGTGTAAGTGGAGTGTTAAAGTCCCCTACTATTATTGTGTTACTGTCTATTTCTGTTTTTATGTCTGTTAATAATTGCTTTATATATTTAGGTGCACCTACATTGGGTGCATAGATATTTACAAGTGTTATATCCTCTTGTTGGATTGTTCCCTTGATCATTATTTAATGCCCTTCTTTGTCTCTCTTTACAGTTTTTGTTTTAAAGTCTATTTTGTCTGATATGAGTACTGCTACCCCAGCTTTCTTTTCATTGCCATTTGCGTGGAGTATCTTTTTCCATCCCTTCACTTTCAGTTTGTGAGTGTCTTTAGGTCTGAAGTGTGTCTCTTGTATGCAGCAAATATATGGGTCTTGTTTTTTTATCCAATCAGCCACCCTATGCCTTTTAATTGGAGCATTTAGTCCATTGACATTTAAAGTAGCTATTGATAAGTATGTACTTACTGCCATTTTTTAACTTTTATTTTTTCTCAGTGTTTTAGTAGTCGTTCTCTGTTCCTTTCTTCTTCTATACAGAATTGATGGTCACTTTAGTTTGACCTCTGTCTGAAAGCTGTACTCTTTAACTCCCCTCCTCCCTCATGTTTTTGATATCATATCTAACCTCTTTGTTGTGCATTTGTATCCATTACGTTCTAATCATGGAAATAGATAATTTTTCCTATTTGTGGTCTTTTCTTTTCCCCTTAAATCAGTCCCTTTAACATTTCTTGTAGCACTGGTTTGTTGGTGACAAACTCCTTTAATTTTTGCTTATCTGGGAAAATTTTGATCTCTCCTTCCATTTTGAATGATAACCTTGCTGGGTAGAGTATTCTTGGCTGTAAGTTTTTTCCTTTTAGCACTTTAAATATATCGTGCCATTCTCTTCTAGCCTGTAAGGTTTCTGCAGAGAAGTCAGCTGATAGCCTTATGGGGTTTCCTTTGTACGTAACTTGACATTCTCTTGCGGCTTTTAGGATTCTCTCTTTATCTTTAATTCTGGACATTTTGATTATGATGTGTCTTGGTGTGGGCCTCTTTGGGTTTATCTTGTTTTGTGCTCTTTGTGCTTCCTGTACCTGGATGTCTGTTTCCTTCCTTAGGTTAGGGAAGTTTTCATCTATTTTTTCTTGAAATAGATTCTCTGACCCCTTGTCTTGCTCTTCTCCTTCGGGACACCTATAACACGGATGTTAGTGTGCTTGATGTTGTCCCAGAGGTCCCTTAGACTGTCCTCAGTCTTTTTAATTCTTTTCTCTTTTACCTGTTCACCTTGGGTAATTTCTTCTAGTCTTTCGTCCAGCTCACAGATCCGTTCTTCTGTATCCTCTACTCTGCTTTTGAGTCCCTCTAATGAATTTTTCATTTCCAGTATTGTATTCTTCATTTCTGATTGGTCCTTTTTTATATCTTCCATTTCTTTGTTGACATTCTCACTGAGTTCATCTATTCTTCTCCCCAGATCAGTGAGCATCCTTAACACTCTTAGTTTGAACTCTCTGTCGGGTAGGTTGCTCATTTCTGTTTCACTTAGTTCCTTTTCTGGGGTTTTGTCTTGTTCCCTTACTTGGAATGTATTCTTTTGCCTCTTCATTTTGCCTCTTTCCCTGTGCTTGTGTCTACGTATTAGGTAGGTCAGCTACGTCTCCTGCTCTTGGATAGGTGACCTTATGTAAGTGATGGCTTAGGAGGCTTCCAGTGTGCTTCCCTCAGTTCTCAATGTTCCAGGGGTGACCCTATGTGGGCTACGTGTATCCTTCTGCTGTGGCCTGTTTGCTCTCCCTGTAGGCGCCCAGGGAGGCTGAGTTATGCTCCTGGCCGGCTGTTGTAATGCTCAGCTGCTTGTAGTTGTTGTGGGCCCTTCAGTCTCTTTATCAGGTGTGGGGATCCCCAGCACAGTTGGCTGCAAGTTCTAATACCACATTTGTGTTGCAGTATTTCTTTTAAGTGAGTAGGCCCCCACCGTGGCAGGTTGTTAGGCTCAGGGCCTTACAATTGCTGTAAGCCTCTAGCCTATTAGGTCTCTTGTCAGCTCTCTGAGGATTGCAGCTAGGTGGGGTTGGCCTCAGGCACAGGAGCACCCAATTGTTTCAGGTTTTGGAAGGTGGAGCAAACCTCCTATGTGGGTCTTTGAGAAGTACAAGTCTTCTGCAGCTGAGAAGCCCTGCCGCCCACAGGTCCACACACACAGTCAACACAGTCCTGCCCCGTGTGAGCGCCGCGACCTCCCCAAGCGGACCCAGTCTCTCCACGGCGGGAGCCCCACACACTCTGCCATCACTGCACACTCTCCACCCACTCCTTGTGCACACCCTGCCCTGCTCAAGTCGGCTCAGTTGCCAGGCTGCAGAGAATCCAGTCACCAATCTATGCAGGCCCACAAGTTGCCTGAGGGCTTGTTGTTGGGTGGGGCCAGTCTCTAGGGTGGGCTGCCTGCCCTGGCTGAGCTGGATTAAATCGGTGCTCTAGCGGGTGGGGCAGACCCTGGGCTAGCAGGCCTCAGGGAGAACTCCAATGGTGTCTGTGTCAGCACACCCACACCAGGCCACAACAATGGCCGCCGCCAATGTCCCAGTCCCTGGAGAGGTCTCACCCCTCACCGAGATGCACTCAGGGCCTATTAGGTGAGTCTCTTGTCACCAAAGCACTGTACACCTTTCTTTCTGGTGATTTTAGGGTGCTTCCTGAAACGGGTGAGTTTGCGCACGGGCCCTTTAAGAGCCAGTTTTAGTTTCTTTGTGAACCGGGTTTTCTGGGGGTGCTCCCCAATGCTTTAGTAGCAGGCACAGTCAGATATTATGCCGCTGGTGTGGATTGTGCTGGGTCCACAATATGCCCACAGTGGGGGCGCTCCCCGGCTCAGGGCCCCGCGTCTCCAGGGAGGCTGCGTACCTGTGCGCTGCTCCTGGCGGCCGTGAAGCTGGCGGCTTGTGAAGGCGGCGTTTTTCCTCTCCGGAAGGGAGTCTCTGCCTCTTCCACCTCAGTTAGGATTGTCCGTTGTTGCAGGAGTTCCTCTCATCCAGTTTTCAGTTCTGTCTCAGGGGTAATTTTTCCACGAGTAGTTGTAAATTGGCTGTGTCCACGGGAGGAGGTGAGTTCCGAGTCTGCTTACGCCGCCAGCTTGACTCCTCTCCTCAGAAAGTTCATTTGGATTGCTGTGTGGAGAATAGATTTTGAGGGCTCTACTAACAAAAGAAGAATGTTTAGAGGCTACTGCAGTACTCTCAGCAAAGCATGACAGTGACATGGATGGGGTGACAGCAGCAGAGGGAAGAGAAGTGGACAGATAAAGGCGATATTTCTGAGGTAGAGCTGGCCAGACTTGATGCTTGACTAGGAAGTATGTGCGTAGGTGATGTAGGAGGTGTAAGGGATAGAGGGGACTCAAGGATGTCTTCTAGGGATTTTGCTTGGACAAATGGTTGTAAGGTGATGCCCTTGATTAGCTGAGGAAGGCAAGGAGAGAAGCAGGTGTAGGAGCTCAGGGGAAGAGTTCAGAGCTAGAGATTCAAAATGGAGAGTCAACAGCACACAGATAATAAAGTCATGGGACTGGAGGAGATCTCAGCAGAGAGTCTAGATAAAGAAGTGAAGGAAGCCCAGCACTGAGCCAGCAAAAGAGGCTGAGAAGAGAGTCCATTTCAGTGGAAGGAAAACATGAGCAATGTTGTAACATGGAATTCAAGAGAATCGAGTGTTTCAAGAAGAAAGGAAATTGCTGCATGCTCAAGTCAGACAAGGACAGAGAAATTACCATTCGTGTCACATCCTGGATATTATTTTGACCTTGTCAAGTATAGTTTCAGTGGTTAGAGGGGAGGTAGACTTGACTGGGGTGGGTTGAGGATAAGAAGTGAGATGATAAAAGGAAGTCAATAAATCCAGGCGTCTCTTGATAAGTTTTGCTGTGATGGGGTCAGAAAAATGAGGTAATAATTGTAAGGCAATACGAGGTCAAGGGTTTTTCTTTTAATGGATAGTTTGTATGTTTATGTTTATTGGAATGATCCAGTAGACAGTCTAATGATATATGGAGAGTCACAGGATAATTGCAGGCTGGAATTTCTTGAACATGGGAAGAGGGGATGAAAACTAGAAAATAAGGGGAAGGGATGGCATTTTTAGCCACCGGGAAATTTTTTTTTTTTTTTCATTATAAAAAGGGGAAGGCAGAGACTGTGAGTGCAGAAGCAGATAAGCTAATAAAGTTGGTAGTGGGAAGTTGAGGGAGTTCCCGCCTGATTGCTTCTCCTGTCTCAGGGAAGAATGAGGTGAGTTCACGAGCTGTGGAGGGGAGAGGGTTTTGGAGATTTGAAGAGAAAGAAGATCTGAAAAGTCTCAAATAATGAGAAGTGCAGTAGCGTTCTTAGGCACTGGTGAGTGCCCTTCTAAGATTAATGGTCATAAATTTAGAGAAAGATCAATCTACATGGTTGTTGGTTTTCTCCAGGAACATTCAGCTTCTGGGGTAGAGGTACAGAGAAGGTGGGCAGTTGAGTTTAACCAGCATTGGGGGTGACTAAATGGGAAAGAGAAAAAGAGGGACAAAAGACTTAAAGGCAAGTTGATTATAATGATCACCCATGGATTCTAGACTGGAAGCGGTAAGAAATGAGGACATGAGATGATGGGAATGGAGAACCTTTCACTTCCCTCCACTCATTTCAATAATTGCTGGCACTGGAGGTGAGGAAGGGGGAGGAGCAGGGAAAGGATGCATGTCAAAAAGGTGGGAGCTTGGCATGGAGATTTTCTTTGCTGTGGTATATTTATTAGTGATGTCAAAGTCCAGAGTTATGGCATTGGACATGGATGAAGGAGCCTGGATAGAAAAAAAGATTGGGGAAAAGATCTAGGAACTAAGAAAGCAGGGGATTAAGAAAGCCAGTGCTTTTCACAAAATGCTCCCTGGGCAATTCTGTCCAAAAACTGAAACAGTCGCTATGGCCACACAACAGAATCATCTCCCCACCATTTTCATCATTGAGATCAGTGCTCAGGGCATTAGCCATGTCTCAGAGCGGGGCTATTTGCAGCAAGCTGCACACAGCAGTGCTCAGAGCACCTTGCTTCCCCACCCCGACCCCGCAAAGAGAGCATTCCCACCGGAAACCTTACCAGGTGTAGCCTTCAAGACCTAACTACAAAATAGAGAATTTAAAAATTTCAAACCCTGAAGGTCGTAAGAGGTGCTGTATAAAAATAAGGAATTGGGTACCAATCTTCAGCTTTTCTCTAGGGTAATTATTTAAGTATTTGACTTAACACATCCTTTTTCTGAGTAAGTGCCAGGCTATGTTAGGTTGTAGCAAGGGTTATTTATTACAGCATGCCTTGACTTAGTAATGGAAAAAAAGGGTTTATCAAGATTATAGTAGGTGAGGGTCAGTAAAGTTATCTGACATATTTGAAAGCTCTCGAGATTCCTTTTTCTGTCTCCCAATATAATGCAGAGAAATAAAACAATATTAGAATCTGGGGAATTAGAGTATTGTGGATTTAATAGCAATTATTGGAACTATATAAATTAGGATTAGAATGTTCCCCTGGTTGCAATTATTGGAAATATGTAAATTAGGGATAGAATCTTCCCCTGTAAGAGTTAATACATCTTTCTACAGTGCTTTTTCCCTATAAGAAGGATCTCAGGCACTGATAAAACTGTTTTGTGTATTCATTCTCTCAACAAATGCTTATTGTAGGCCTACTGTGGGCCAGACAGGAACAAAGCTAAAGTCCCTGCCCTAGGGCCATACATTCCAGTGGAAGGAGGCAGACAATACAAATACAAATACATATTTTGTATATTAAAGCTGATAAAGCTGATAATTTAAAGCTCCGTAATTTCTATGGAGAAAAAGACGGAAGGTAAGGAGAAGAGTGTGGGTCGGTAGGAAGTGTTCTCTTTTCTCTAGGGTGTTCTGGGTAGGCCACTTATGAGGTGACATTTGAGAAGAGACCAAGGAAGTGAGAGAGAATACAGGCTCTAGATGGGACCTGACAGGTTAGCACTTTCATGTCCAAGTCTACCAGCTTCTGGGTGGGCTTCTACCAGACCTTTTTGAAAACATGTCCTTGTGTCCCACCTAAAACTTTTCAGCTTGGTTCCCACTACTATGCCCTGTCGCTCGCTGGTCCCTCATCTCAAACACCAAATCCTGTAGGGAGCGATTCCTGACTCTGTACCAGGAGTGGAATTGAATTCTCCCCACTTTGCCCTTCTTTTGTGCCCCTATAGAGTTCTATTATCATACCTATAAAATGTTATGACTTATTGTGTTTATGTATCGTTTTTCCTGATGCTAGGCAGTGAGGTCCTTGAGAGTAGGAGCTGTGTCCTATTCTTCTCTGTATCCTCAATACTTATTGCAGGGCCTGACACATTGTAAATGGTGCAATTTTGTGTTGAAAAATTGATGTTTAGAACAATAAAAAGAAATGAGCTATCAAGCCATGAGAAGACATGGGAGAACCTTAAATACGTATTGCTTAGTGGAAGAAACTAATCTGAAAAGGCTACACACTGTATGATTCCAACTAGTCATGTGCCACATAACAACGTTTTGGTCAACGACAGACTGCATATATGATGGTGGTCCCATAAGATTAGTACGATATAGCCTAGGTGTGTAGTAGGCTGTACCATCTGGGATTGTGTAAGTACTATAGGGGAGGAAGAAATTTTCCTCTACCCTTCAAGGTTCTTCTGGCTGCTCTAAGAATTAAATTGACATGAGACAGATTAATATGAGAAAAACAAACAAAAGTTTAATAACATGTATACATGGGAGAAACCCAGGAAAACTGAGTAACTTGCCAAAATGGCCAAAGCCCTCACCTTAAATACCCTCCTTAGCTAAAGACAAAAGAAGATGTTGGGGATGGGGCGAGTCAGGGACTTCAAAGGGAAGGAAGGCAATTCATAGGTAAGTGAAAAGGAGCAAATATTTGGAAAACAAGTGTTTGGCCACATAGAAACAGAAGAAATAGAAGGGAGTCCAACAGACAGGCTTTTCCAGGTTCCTCGCTGTCAACAACCTAGTTCACGTTATGCTGAGGTGATAGCTTGCTCCCTGAGACAGGTTTTTTAATCTGAATGCTTTTAGGCAATTAAGGAGGAGATAACAAGAAAAACTTTCTCAGTCTTTTGTTTCTTATAAGTGATCAGCCTAAAACAATCCTCATGTTAAAGAGATATATTTTGGGGTGGCAAATTTTGTTCCCCTTCAATACACTCTATGATGTTCACACAATGACAAAATCACCTAATGACGCATTTGTCAGATTGTATGCCCATCTTAAGTAATGAATGACTGTATATGACATTTTGAAAAAGAAAAAACTATAGAGACAGTAAAAAAATTGTTGGTTGTCAGGGGCTCGGAGGGGGGACGATGAGGAAGGGATGAATAGGTGAAATACAGGGGACTTTAAGTGGCGAAACTATTCTGTGTGGTATTATAATGATGGGTATATGTCATTATTCCTTTGTTAAAACCCACAGAGCTGTACAACACCAAGAGTGAACACTAATGTAAGCTATGGACTATAGTTAACAATAATGTATCAATACTGGTTCATCAATTTTAACAAATCAATCACACCTAATGCAAGATGTTAATAATAGAGGAACTGTGTGTGTGGGGTGAATGGGGAGTTGCTATATAGAATGCTATGTATCATATGCTCAATTATTCTGTAAATCTAAAACTGTGCTTTAAAGAGTCTATAAATTATTAAAATATGAAATTTGGCAGTGAAAGCAAGGATTGATGTATGATAATAGATTGACTAGTTTTTAAGGACAGCTTTTTAAAAAAGGAATGCTTGAACACGTGTTAGTAATAAAGGTGTGAGATACTTGATGTAATTCATTAGCAGCTCCATCCTTTCTGACTCCTTTCCTGTCCTGTGTACAATGGAAGGAGCCAGATTGACAAAGAGTGTCAGTGTGCTGCTGAGAGAATATTATATTCAGGCAGATGTGGATTTAATCCTATCCAGCTGGGCAATCTTGCTGAGCCTCAGTGTCCCCATCTGTATGATGATCTTACTACTGACCTCAGGGTTGTGGTGAGGATTAAATGAGACACATTATCTAAAATGCCAGCACAGTGCCTGGCATAAAGAGTATGGCTAAAACATGCTAGTTTTCTTAATATTTTCCCTTTCAAGAGAGTATAAAAATGAAATAAAAGTCTGAATAAATGATGGAAGAAATTAGGAAGAAGACAAAGACTTATCACATGTTGGTATAGCACCAAATTTGAATTTTAACCTTTAAAGCTGAGGACTAGCCCTAGTCTCTATTAGGTTCTGTTAGGTTCCATTTGAACAGGCACCTACACTGCTTCTCTGACACATTTTTATTTTTTTTGAAAAAAGACTTTTATATAATGACAGATGAAGTGACTTTTCTCAGGTAATAGATGATGTCACCTGTCACAAGTGAGAAGGTGAGAAGGTAGAATTGGTGAATTAAGAAATATGAGAAAAGCTTGGCTGTGCGTTGGTAGGGAATGTAGCATTGATAACAATATACCACACCTTGTAATTATTTGGCTACGTGTCTCAGTTTCCTTACAGAGGGCAAGTTACATACCATGTGTTGGTTACTTTGTGTCTGTCTCTCCCACTGAGATGCAGTGCACTATTGAGTAGTAGGTGCTCAATAAGTATTTACTGAATTGAGAGTTTATATAGCTCTTGATGAAAAAGCAGTCCTTCTTATAAGAAAAAAAAGGAAGCTTATCTATTAGACTCTCATTTACATATACAGCAAAAAGTGGGCTATAGGACATATTTAACACACATAGATACACCATATATGTAAAAATAAAACATAATCTGGGAACATATTTTTCCATGTTTCTCTTTTTCAGCTTCTTAGTTTGGACAGGTCTGCCAAACATCTGTAGGTTTAAGCAGTTCGAAGCAGGGTACTAAGAAAAGAAATCCACTTAAAATTTCTCAGCTTGACTCTCGTCACTGTACAAGGTTCGAATGTGATTTGGACACCAACACACCAAGCCTAGCTTTGTGTGAGGAAGTAAATGGTAGACTGAAATGGGAACCTGAAGCAGGTCGCTCTCCTTTTGTTGAGCTTCTCCTTCTTGTCAAACCACTGGGCTGCACGTTGTCGTTCTTGTGAAACCACTGATAGCCTATCACAAAGCCCCCTCTGTTAGGATGCCGTACCTGAAACTCCCGCTAGCCAGCAGAGCATAAACACCAAGGTGGAGCCACCTTCCCCAAACCTCTCGCACACAATAGCTGCTGCTGTCACAGCGGGACAATTGAGTGGATCTTGTGGTGGTATATTTTTTCCTGTCATATGCATGACAGAAAGTCTAATGGACCTAGTTCGTTTCTTGAGTGGCTTTTAAGGCCCTATAAAATGGCCTGTTATCAGTCCCATCTGTGTTCCTGAGATGTCTACCTGCAGGTCAGAGCGCCCCGGCAGTAGATGTGTTTTCAGTCCTCCAATCAGCCAGAGGAAGAGAGTAATGGGTGAAAAACTAGAGAGGACAACTATTTGCACTCCAGAAGGAAAAGCTAAATACTGATGGCATTTGGTGATGAATAAAATTCATAACCTTTAAAAACGGAAGAATTAAATGGACTATATTATTTTGTATAAGACTTAACTATGTGCCTAAAACCAAGAATTTGGATCACTGCCCTTAATAATAAAAATGTTAAAAACTTGGTATGATTTTATACCTAATTTTGGGATATATTATTCTCTAAGTGCAGAGCTAATTACACCCCGGTATTGTCCTGGGAAGGAATATAAGAAAATGGAGAAGAGTAGTACAATAACAACATCAGAAAGACACTATTTTTTTATTATTATTATTTTTTTATTGATGTCATAATAGTTTATAATAATGTGAACTTTTTGTTGTACATTATTGTTTATCAGTCACCATATAAATGTGAGAAAGACACTATTTTTAAAATCACCACTCACTGGGGCCGGCCCCGTGACTTAGTGGTTAAGTGTGCGCGCTCCACTATTGGTGGCCTGGGTTCGGATCTCGGTTGCGCACCGATGCACCGCTTCTCCGGCCATGCTGAGGTCGCATCCCACATACAGCAACTAGAAGGATGTGCAACTATGACATACAACTATCTACTGGGGCTTTGGGGGAGAAAAAAGGAGGAGGATTGGCAATAGATGTTAGCTCAGAGCCGGTCTTCCTCAGCAAAAAAGAGGAGGATTAGCATGGATGTTAGCTCAGGGCTGATCTTTCTCACAAAAAAAATAAAAAAATAAAAAATGAATAAAATCACCACTCAGAATTTTAGGTATGTCTGTTGTTTTCTAAGACTTAAATGTTGACGTAAAGGGAAAAGACTTTGACGTGCAGAAGGAAAACCTGTATCTGATGCAGATAATGCAATCCACCGAGTAGGAGTTCCTCTAAGAATCTAAACTGTTTTTGGCTCCTAGTAATATGTTGGCTCCTAGCAATATTTCCTGGAATTCTTAAAACCTATTTCCTCCCACCCTGAGATGATGAATACTGTTTAGGGCTCCTTACTAAATATGAAGGCTTAGGGCTTTCCTGCCTAGGTTGTTACTGAACGTAATTCTCAGTTCACAAATTCAATTGTGCAAACTAATTTCTAAGGTTGCGGGCAATTAAACTTGGTCCATCTGTGGTCCTCTGTCATCTTGCAGGGGATGTGTTTATGTTGGATAGAGGCACATAGTCCAAAGTGTTGTGGTAGGGTGCATCTGACCCAGATGATTTCTGGGTCATGTGGAGTTCATGGCATCTTCTCCTTCACTTATCCAGGTTGCTAACCACTTAGATGTCCCTTGTTTCTCCTCTCATGGCCACTGTCAAGTTGAGTGACATTCCCCATCACTTTCCATTATGCTTTGCCATGTGCAAATCTTTCTGGTGCTTTTAAACTGCATGAAAGTGTGGAAATTTGTGAGGCTCTCTGGTGGCCTATCTTCTTAAATGCTCTGTGCAGCATTGCTTCTCTGGCTGCACAGGGATCTGCTCAGGAACTGAGTGCAGAGGAACTTCTCTCCATCGCCCACAGACTTCTGCTTTCATAACCTTCCCTTGATGTTTCATCTTCCCATGCTGGAATCTTTTTTGAGTCTTGGGAGAAAGGCCTCCCTAATTCCATCATGACTTTTGCCTTGCAGTGTCTCAAGGGATTAGGCTTTAGGAAATCAATGCAGTAAGATTGATTAGTAACCATTTTTTCTTCGTGACCCAATCTCTCTTGAAATTGAAGAGAATTGAGAGCAGAGTGAGTTGAAAGCAGACCATCTGCCTGGATGGGGAAAAGAAAGGGGGAAACAAACTGAGGGGCCAAAGATCATTTATAGCTTGAAAATATTATTCTGCCATTAGTGCCATATTGCTTTTTACTCAGGATAATGCTCACCCATATAACATATAATCCATGTAATGTTCATAGAGCAATTTTATCTATTTTCTCGTACAAAATCCAGGAGTTCAAGCAGACAAATTCATATTTTGCTATCAGACTTTATTCTCCTTGATGTCAGGGAGATTAGAATCATTTTGTAAATGTTGGTGGACACATGGAAAATGTCTCTCTCGTGTAGCTGGAGATTATGCTGAAATGCCATTTCTTCAATTTATAAACTGAAATCATGATCAGGTATCTGTGATTCCAGGCTGCATGATTGTGCATAAAAAACAATTCACAAATGTTGTGTGACTTCAGGTAATGAGCCAAGGAGTGGTGAAGGCACAGAGTATGGGACCGTAAGTTGAGCTCTGGACTAGGACAGTTCTTCTCAGTGTGGTCTCCAGACCAGCATTATAAGGAACTTACTAGAAATGCAAATACCCCAGATATACTGATAAGAAACTCTGGGGATGGGATCTCCATATCTATGTTTCAACAAGCCCCCTATGTAATTCTGATGTATGTTAAAGTTTGAGAACCTGGACTAGAGGATGGTTAACTTGAATCAAGGGAGTGATCTTAGATAGGTGGCTTCACTTTTGTTGCTCAATTTTCTCACTTAAGATTAAGAACTACTCTCTACTTAATCCAGTGGGAAAAGCACCCTTTTGTCTTATTCTGCTTAGAACAAGGTACAAACATATGCCCCACTAGTTTCACTTGGTTTGTTGGTTATAACATGTATCCTTGATCATGTCATTTGCCTAAGAAAAATGGGAGCATGTCTGAGTGTTTGTATATATTGCACATTCCCTAAGAGGCAATATGCAAGACACATAAGGGTGCAGGCTCTCTGGAAAGACAGCCTGGCATCAAATCACCAGCTCCACCTCTTACTATGTGACCTTCATCAAGATTCAACTTCTCAGTGCCTCAGTTTCCTCATCTGTAAAATGAAAATCATGATGTAATACTCCCTACCTCACAGAGGTAGAATGAGACAACATTCATGTGAGAACAAGATAACACAGGTAGAGGCTCACAGCAGGGCCTAGCACTGGTTAGTGCCTAATAAATATTAACAAGTTCTGGGGTGAGTGCAGGCTAGGCTCTGTTCTAAGGTCCAGGGCTGAAATAGACCCCATCTCTGCACTGAAGGAGCTTGTTATCCCAGCAGGAAGAACCAGACATGAAAACTTATAATCCCTAAAGGTGTTAGAGACTTTATAATAGCACCTGGGAAAAGTGAGGACACAACAATGGGACAAGGGGTCTTGAAAGGACAGTTCAAGTGGAGTGAGCAGATCCATCACTATGTCTGATGGATGGTCAACAGAAGGCTCTTCATATAATTGTAATGAAAACACCAATATCAGTTAATATCAGTTAACACTATTTACTGTTCATTATCTCCATGTCTTCTCAGAAACCTATGAGGCAGGTATTTGCATTATCACCATTTTACAAATGAAGAAACTGGGACTTAATGAGGCCAGTTAACTTGCTCAGGGAAACTGAACCACAAAGGTGGGTGTTCTGACTCAAATCTATACTCCTCAGGATTTGCTTATTATTTCAATAAAACTCATGTGAAATGTTTTACTCTCTTTCAACAATTTAATTCTTATGTTTCACAAGTTTTAAATTAAAAAAAACCAGTTCTAAAGAAATGAAGTGACTTGCCTTAGGGGAACCCCCCCCCAATTTTTACTAGAGAGAGGATTGCAATTTAAGACCCTGAGTTTTCTTCCATCTCCCTTCCATCTCTGCTTCATTGAATTAACCAAACTGCCATCTTCTCGCTCATTTAAAAAAAAGAGAGAAGAAAACAGAAGATGGCACAGAGACAAGGCTGCTTTTTGAACAAAGAGCTTTAGTGAGTGAGAGAATACTTCAGAACTAGTACAGAGGACACCTGAGATTGTGTGACGGTCGGTGCTGAGCTGCCCGGTCCCAGCAAGCCAGAGACCTCGCCTCCTCCGAGTGTCAGGGTTCTTCATCCCTTTCTTTTATGACAACTTCAACCCTCAGTTATTTAAGACTTCTCCCTGTTAATTCCACCTGAGTTTGAACAGCTTCTCAATCTCATCCAAAGTCTCAACTTATTGAGAAAAGAATAGAGTCAATTATTCATCACTATATAATAAATACTTTTTACAAATAATTTCAGCTAAATAATTCCATTTGTACAGGAAATACACTTTTAAAAGATGAAATAAAAAAACAAAGACAAAAATTATCTTGTCAGGGAGCAAGAAGAAAAACAAAGCTTTATTTGACATAATATCTTTTTAGAGGAAATAAATCTTTCACCAGCCTTTCATAAAAACCTGTAGTGGAGAGCATATAAGGCACAAGAATCAGTCAAAATTTATAGCTCTTAATGATGTCCTGAAATTTATTAGAAAGTGGATGCCGCCTTTGAACATGAAGACGAATGCAGATTGGCTTCCCTGTTGTGCGCCGAGATGTGAAATATGTAAACATTTTGTGTATTTTCCCTTGGTTTTGAGACTGACACAATACATAGGTTGGTAAAGTCAACAACATTTGAATTGTTAAAAGATTTTTTTCTGAGTCTTCTGGGAATGGTAAAACAGGATACAGTCTTTTGTTCTCATTTCCCTTCGTGAAATGTACTCTCTTCTTTGTGGAACACATGATAGTTGCTGTGCATGCAGAGAGGTCCTAACAATGCTTCTCTGACATTTCAGCATTTCACCTTCCATGCAGTACAGCCTGTTTGTCCTTTTAAACTTGGCTACTGGGCCAAATGCAAAGGAACCACTGTGTGACTTGTTGCTTATCTTCTGTACCCAAGCCCACAAAGTTAGTGTTCGAGTGTGTCAGGTATCACCTGGGGACTTCAGGACGAGGCTTTTTACAGTTAACCCAATCCCATGACCTGGACTTTGATTTGAAGGCAGGTTAGTTAACTACCAAGACTGCCCACTACATTAATTGGAATCAAATTCACCCGAGATGTGGGAGCACAATAATTCCTAGTTTTCTGCATAATGGCCTTAGGCATACTCCATTACACCCTGGAGTAAGTTAAGTTTGCCAGTGGGAATTAGCAGTGTTTTTCTTCTTGTATATGCTGCTTCAGCAGAGCTGTTTTTTTATTTTTAGTTGTATTTGGAAATAATTTCAAAATTTCAGAAAAGTTGCAAGAATTAGTTCAAATAACATCCTGATGCTTATTATCCAGATTCAGTTATTATCATTTTACTTTACTTGATTTATCATTAGCTCAAATTCTCTCACTCTCTCTCTTTCTGCATGTGCATACACAGATATTTTGAACCATTTTAGGGTAAGTTATATATATCACTGTCGTTCACCCCTTAATACTTCTGTGGCTATTTCTTAAGAATAGGGAAGATTCTTTTACATAATACAGTTCAGTTAACAACTTCAGTAAATTGGAGATTGATAGAATACCTTTATTCAAGCTGCCATCCTTGTAATTTCAGTTTTAGAAGCTGATCCAATACTTTTTCCCTCTCCAGTTGAGGGTCCACTCTAGGGTGTGGTGGTGTATTTAGTTATCATGTCTTTGTAGTCTTTTTAAACCCATTGTCTGATTTATCCACCATATAGTTATTATTTTTCCCTTGCAACTAATTAGCAATCTATGGAGAGACACTTTACGACCACGCGAGTAATATGCTCTTCATCATAATTTTTCCCCAGATATGTTATCCGTTGATGATTCTCGCCTGATCTAGTCTTTACTATGGTGATTACAAAATGCTGATTTTGCAAATCTTGCGTGCCCTCCTCATTTACATTTAACATTTAACATTTTAATGTAATCTAGAGTACTCTCTTCTCCTCTATTTATTTATTTATGTATTTATTATTGATGTGAACTCGTGAATTCCATTTTTTTAAAATTGTTTTTAATTCATTAGTGTACTTAATTGTTTTGTGCTCAAGTTGTCCTTGATTTGACCAGTGGAATACCCTCAAGCTGTCTCATGAGTCTTTGTAACATACTCCGTTATTTATTTATTTATTTTGAGCACTTCCTTACTTCTGGCCTAACAAGATGTTCTAGGCTTATCTTACATATTCCCTGTCCCAGTCCTAGACTTACCCATTTCTCCAAGGAGCCCTGATTCCTTTTAGTGGGAAATGGTATTAGAGACCAAGATCTGGGCACTAGGTATACCAAGAGGGCTGTTTTTAATAGACTCATGAGATGGAAGATATCCTGAGATTTCACTGGATTGAGCTACGATATAATTAAATCATTGCAACTTGATTATTCTGAATGTTCAGAAAAGACTTAAAGTTTTGATTTGAAAATATTGAAGTGGAAATAAATGTACAACCAATTTAGAAAGTTTTTTTTTTTCTGGGGCCAGCCCGGTGGCGTAGCGGTTAATTTCACTTATTCCGCTTAGGCTTCCCCGGGTTCCCAGGTTTGGATCCTGGGCGTGGACCTGCTCACTGCTCATCAAGCCATGCTGAGGCAGTGTCCCACATAGATGAGCTACAACTCTACAGCTATGATACACAACTATGTACTGGGGCTTTGGGAAGATTGGCAACAGATGTCAGTGCCAATCTCCCTCAAAAAAAAAATGTTAGGAAAAAAAAAAGAATGCTTTTTGATTATTTTGTTTAACACTTTGTAAAGCAATATAAAAGGAAGAGTTTAGCTCTAGCACCCTAGATTTACTTAATTACTATGGTATAGCCACGAGTGGGAAGCTTGGTTTTCAAGTAGTCTTGTGAAATTATTGATTTGGTTTATGGTAATGTCCATTAATGTCTAGCACAGAAAATATGACCACATTTAGAAGTAATGACACTCTCATCATAGGATTATGCCTTACTTGGGTCACAGGAGGGGCATGTCAGCAGGGCAGAACTCCTGTAGGCCATCCTATAGTGCTGCAAATGCACAGAGGGTGAACAGGGTTCTTTCAGGGTTATTTCACCAACTTCTTAGGTGCAATCTGACTTTCAAATACGATCTGACTTTCAAATACACACTGCTTTTTTTCTGGCCAAAGTTCTTAATTTGATTCTCAAAAAGGTCTGCTTCAATAGTAGATATTCTTTTCTGGAGAGACATTTCAGTAGCTTCCTAAGGGAATTTTGCTTATTTTCAATTTGAATGTTCTATAAAGGATAATTATAAATAAAGAGCCTTTCAACCTCAGGTAATAAACCAGAGTTCCTATATCTGCATATGGTAATGCCTTGCCTTATATTAATACTGTTGATCATTTCAATAACTTATACTTCATAATTCAGATTACAACAAAAGTATAAATGCCACCTTGGATTACTAAAACCAAATAGACATTGATTTTAATATGAAGTATTGTTTTCTAAGCACTGTAACCTGGTTAGAGTACAAAGAACAATGAACAATTTGCTGTACAATCAAGGCAAAGTTGATGGTCTGAACTAAAACACCATAAATATGAATACATTCACAAAACCACAATTGAATATACATACCCATGGTTCCCCAGAAAACGCAATAAGGTAGGAATAGGGTTTTTTTGTTCAGTAACAATTTAAATTTCACTTCAAGGATGATCTGCTTCCTCTAAATGCATGTGGTTGATTAGATGTATTAGACAGCTATCATAAATTATGGGAGAGAGTATTTTCCAAAGATGGCCACAAAAATATCACCCATTCTACTGCCCTTCTGTACTACCTGCCACTCCACCATCAAGAGGTGGTGTGTATCTCTCTATTCCCTTAAATCTGGACAGTCTTCATGACTGCTTTGACCATTAGAATATGGCATAAATGATGTAATGCCAGTTCCTGGTGTAGTCTTTAACTGGCCTGGCAGTTGATACTTTCTGCCTCTTGGAGAAGTGTGACTACCCTGAGACCATGTAAGAAGTGTGACTACCCTGAGACCACCATGTTGTGGAAGCCCATATCTCATGGAGAGGCCCTGAAGGATGAGAACTTATGTGAAGAGAAAGAGAGAGAGAGAGACAGGCTGCAAAGTACCAAAAATGTGAATAAAGAAGGCATCCTGGAAGAGGATCCTCCAGCCCCAGCCGCCACAGCTGTAGCTGAAGCCATGTGATCAGAGATGAACTACCCTGTTGAGCCTTTTCCAAATTTCTGACCTACAAAATTGTGAGCAAAATAAAAGCATTGTTTTAAGTGACTAAGTTTTAGATTAGTTTCTTAAGCAGCAATAGATAACCAAAACATAAATATTGAGTGAATTCAAATTTAATACGGAGCCTCCAAACTGTAAAGTATGTTCTGCTTCTTCCCTTATGTCACGGTGCAAGGCAATGTGCTGGATGCTGGTGATAAAAATTGAAAAGATAAATGTTGTCTGGTCCTGGCTATCCAGCAAGATAGACATAAACAATTACCTACAATAAATGTGACAAATGCAATAATAAAGTAATAATGAAAACATAGATGGAGTAATTAATTATTCTTCCACTAGAAATTAGGCACTGCAAGGGCAAGAGTTTTTACCCCTTTGGCTCAGACCAAGTACAAGGAAGAGTGCCTGGTGCATAACAGATGCTCAAAAAATAACTGTTGAATAAATAAATGACTGAACTATGAATGAGAAAGGTGATGGGTATGTGAACAGCAAGGTTTGGAAATGACTCCTTAAAGAACTGAGACAAGAGACAATACTTTAGCCAGATCTTGAAGGATGCCTTGAATTTTGTTAGGAGGGGTAGTAGGAATGAAAGTAGAGACGACGTGGCAGGTAGGTAGAATAGTTTGCCATATCCCATTATATGCCACTGTGTGGCTGGCAACTTAGGCTATGGTAGCAATAAGAACAGTCTGATATTCATTAGTTAGTTAGCCTCTAATTTGAAAAATCTTGGCATCCAACCCAAGATTACATCAAGATATTAGTCTAATCTTGAGGAATATTGAGGGTTTAGTTGGGATTAATTCCTAGACTGAGGTAATCTTCTAACACATCCAGGATCCCAGATATCTCTCAAACCCAAGAATAGTAGACTCATAACTGGTTCTTTGAAGCCATTGGCCATATTTCACTGAAGTTTTAGGTCCTTGGGTTTGTTTGGGGATCAGTGTAGTCTCTAGATTGGGGGTAAATGGGAACCTTACCCTGCTCATCAACTACCATTGAGATATAAAGTGACAGAATGCTTACATTTTGTTTTGTATTTGCGAAGGCCACAAAGACTGTTAGTTTTAATGACTAGAAATTTTTAGTTTTCATTAATTGGCTGTGATTTGTAGCAGGACCCTGGAACTCTCCTATCTGTCCTCATACACTAATTCATTGATTTACTTATTCATATTTGCTATGCAATATCTGAAAATATGCCAGAGTAGTATCTATTCTTCAGTTAAAGGTTTTGATTCCTATTAAATAAAAATAATAGTAATAAAAGGTAGGAAATTGAACCACTCAGGCCATTAAAAACATCTTGATCTTTTAATGGATTTTAGACAAACCTATCCTTGTTATGTTCTTGAGTACCTACTATATGCCATATTGAAGTGCTTTTGAAGAACACTGTACCGAGTACCAAGGAAATAGGGGGAAAAAGTGGAAAACGTGGATCCTGTCTACAGAGAATTTTTTTTGTGTGTGTGAGGAAGATCAGCCCTAAGCTAACATCCATGTCAATCCTCCTCTTTTTTTGCTGAGGAAGACTGGCCCTGGGCTAACATCCGTGCCCATCTTCCTCCACTTTATATGGGACTCTGCCACAGCGTGGCCTGACAAGCGGTGCATCAGTGCATGCCTGGGGTCTGAACCTGGGTCGCCAGCAGCAGAGCGTGCACACTTAACCACTATGCCAGCGGGCCAGCCCCTCTACAGAGAATTTGAAGGAAAATAGTTTGAAAGGACTATATATTAGAAGAACTATGAGTGTACCTACCAAGATAATGTTAACTTTCAGCTATTTCTGCCACTCATAGAATTGTTTTAGGAGGAAGAGTGTGTTCTAAGGTAGTTACAGCAGTCCACCAGGAAGTACTGAAAGGATGGTCTACTTCTGCCACTCTGTAGGAAGTGGTTAAGAACAAAAAGGGGCATACCAGTCCAGAGGCAGCAATAGTCCCAAATAAAACTCAAGCATAAGTTTCATCAATTAATACCAAATGCTGAAAGAAAAATAATAAAACCTAAAAAGACTATTGTAAAGTTTTGTTTCAAGCTTCACCACTGAAAGAGTATAATCTATTTATTTTATTTTATTTTTTTAATTTCTGGTGAGTGCTCTTTGCTGTGAATTTTCTCTTTCTGACAATAGTCATATTCTTTCCTCTACCTTAATTAAAAGTACTGATGAGCTAGACACCATTGAAATGTAGTTTTTTACAGGCCAAGATTTAGTAAAAATTAATGGTGCTTAACCCCTAATACTGAAACACTCCCAAGTGTCATTGCTAAGATGTCCTTCAAGCAAGAGTTGGAAGACAATATACACATGACGTCATATCATACAGATAATTACTAACATTAAATTTTATATCACTCCTCTGAATGGCTGTTATAGTCAGCAGGTGACTTGGTTCAATTCTTAAACAGGTCTAGACTATAGAACCAACTGCCTTATGACTGTGATAGCTCTTTAGGGTGGTTACTCATTCATTGATATTTGGTATGAGTCCCACTACTGTTAGGCAACAGGTGTTGGTTCTGTAATCTCTGCACAAGAGTCAACATTCCTATTTTGTTTTATCACAGCCAGCGGGCTCCATGGTTAGGTAAAATTTTATAATACTCATGACACTAATTGGAAGGCATCAGAGTATTTCTAAACATATTTTTCCAATAAGAATAGCTAACATTTCTTGAGTATATGCTATATGCCATAGTGTTAGGCATTTTACAAGTAGTATCTGATTTAATCTTTGCAGCAAATAAACAATAGGTTTATTGTTATTGTTATCTCTGTCTTATAAAAGAGAAACTGAGGCACCGTCACACAATTATTAACTAGTTGAGCAGAATTTCGAAGTCAGTTTTGACTCCAGAGTATTCTTTTAACCATTGTGTTGATATCAGGCAGTGAACAAACATCAGTGTGGTTGTTTTTATGACATTAGAACTGCATATGATAGGAAGCTTCTCTTTGGACACTGGATCTTAGTGATAGACTTAATGTAGGTTGAATAGATAAGGGAAACAATGAAAATTCCTAGCTGTAACTTGAATGGACCGAATCTGACAATTACAAACAAGCTAACCTTGATAAGCCAACCCTGGTGGTCTAGTGGTTAAGATTCTGTGCTCTCACCACTGAGGCTGGTTTGCTCCTGGTCAGGGAACCACTCCGCCCATCTGCCGGTTGTCATCCTGTGGCGGCTGCCTGTTGCTGTGATGCTGACAGCTCTGCCACCAGGATTTCAAATACCAACAGGGTCACCCATTGCGGGTGGACAGGTTTCAGTGGAGCTTCTAGACTAAGACAGACTAGGAAGAAGGACCTGGCCACCCACTTTTGAAAAAATTGGCCATGAAAACCTTAAGAATAGCAGTGGAGCGTTGTCTGATATAGCGCTGGAAGGGGAGAGGATGGCGCAAAAAGACCGGGCAGGGCTCTGCTCTGCTGTATACAGGGTCACTAGGAGACGGAATCGACTCCACAGCACTAACAACAACAACCTTGATGAACCTGCCAACACATCTTAGGAACACATTTTCCGGTCACATCAATATAAAATATGAAAATTCTATCACATTCAAAGCAATTGTTTCAAATAAGGGAACTCCAGAAAAACTCAAGAGTATGTAATAACCGAGGAAATTAGTTTTCTACTCCCAGGCAAGAGTATAACATATATGAATTAGAATTTTGCCTTTAAATTCACGATATTAGTATGAAGAAGTTGGACAGACAAAAAAAGGGAGAACATGCTTCAAAAAAGAAAATATCTGAAAAAGATTATCTGGTAATGGGCAATTTCAAATGAAATAGTCTTGACATAAAGGTCAATTGTAAAAAAATTTAGGAAGCTGGTTATAAAATTAAAAGCATTATAAACATGAATTAAATATTTTCTAACACCAGATACATACATAAAAATCCATATCCAATCTGATTTATTATAAAATCTTACAGTATGACACCAATAAAATCTCTCTATATCAAAAGGGATAAACCCTAGTACTTTCCCCATATGCCATGTGCTACAGGCAGTTTCGTGCACCTGTTGTGGGTGTGTTTTAAGCACTAAAAAAAAAATTCATGTACTAAAAAGCCATTATAGATACAAATTATCTAGAACTTAAAGCCTTTTTGCATACATATCTCTGGTATGAATCAGGATAACTTAAGCCAAAATAAAAATGCTAAACAAAAGGCAAAAAAGGGTATGACTTTTGAAAGAATTGGGGGAGCAGTTCTATTAGCGTCATACAGAAATTTATGACTTTAGGTATGCAAATATCAGACATTAATAGATGATGAAAAGTTTTGGTAATACTCAATAGTTCCATATATCTTCATGGGGAACATAAATGCCTGGATTTAGACTAGAATTTAAAACAACAAAACCTGTGCTATACATGTAGAAAAGTAACATCTTTTTATATGTAGAAAAGTAATATTGTATATCAATACTTGATTAAACTAAACACACTATTATATACATTAAAAATAGGAATGTATGGAGAAATAGTAAAATGCTAAGAAAATGTCTAAGAACTGCCAACAATGAACAGTACTACTCCACAATAAATTCTCCTACCGTTTCTGACGTGACCTGGATGAGAAACAATCTTGCAAATGTTCATCTGAGTCATAAGAAGGCAGAATAAAATTGTTTACCTCTCTATTGGAGATGCTAAAGAGTACTTCTTACCATTTTTCTAAAATGTTATGATGAATGTTGCCATTTTTAACAGAATTTGAATATTGATTAATTTTATAAATATAAATAGTAAAAATTTACTATTATTCCTCTAGGTTCAGATTTAAAGAATCTAATTGAAATTGAGAAAGGAAAGATCCAATACAGCCTTTTCAGCTGTGGGAGAATTATTTGAAATGTTAGCCCCTGAAGAATAAACTATTGTCATTTTTTTCTCCCAATCTCTTGCTCTTTGGGGACTGTTTCTCTTTTAATTTATTGCTCTGTGTTCTAAAAAGTGGAGAGAGATTACAAACCATGTTTAAAAAGTGTATTAAATATAACTTATGGTAAATTAGTAATACCTCTTGAAAAACCCGGCTATGAGCTCTCCCATGGTGCTTCCTTTGAGGGAGGATAACTCAATTGTGTTGATGTAAAGGTTCTGTCTAGTTCTTTTAAACATTCCTTTGATGTTGTATTGCTCTGCTTGTAATAGACTGTTATTGCCCTAGATTGAGTTTGCAGAGTGAAGGTAAATCTTCCGTGATGTGATTGTGCTACGGCAAACTCAATATTGTTCACAGGGCCTTTATAACTCTCAGCTACCCTGCAGCAGAACAGCACACATTTTCATTTTTACCTTTTTAGATTTTTGTTCTTTGTTCTGAAGCTGAAAGTATGTATGCTTACACACACTCTATAGCGCTTGTTCTGTGAAGCTGTAACTCGTAAGCAAAGAGAATGTTGTCAGGTGGTTTTTGTTTTTCCCTGAAATTGTCGATTTTATTGTTGATCTTTTTCATTATGTTCCATTAGGTACTCCACTATGTTATTGAAAAAGCACCACTACTGGGAAAAGCTCACTGCAAATTTCTATCCAGGTTTCTAGTTTGAAATATTTTCTCAGAGTACATAACAACACCAGTAAAGAGATTCTCCTGAGCCCCAGCTTACCTGGAAACGCAGATAAACGTGATTTCCCTGGTGGCAGATCACACCCATAACACTTAGGTGATCAGAAGTTTGAATAGAGATAATTCAATATTAACATCGGCCTGTTGGGTTGAAAGTAGAAACTTTCTTCATGTAATGGGTTGTGTTATTATTTGCTTCTTTTGTTAAATTTCTTGTAAAAAAATAGATCTGATATTTTTTACTGGTGCAACATTCAACTCAGTTTAAAACTGCTTGTAAAGCCAGACAGCACTAAGGCTACTCTTTAGGCATTCATTTTACTTCTTGACACGTGCCCTGGTTTCATTATCCTTTTTCGTGTTATGTTAAACGGTATCATCACATAGTTTTTGAGAAATAATTTGTTGATAAGCAGTTTTGAGAAAATAAAGAATACGCACAAATATAAGGGGTTATTTTATACCTTACAGTAAACTGGATTTTAAATAACCACATGCATTGAGTATATTGTTCTGTTAAGGTAGCTAATAATTATTGTTCCAGAAAAGTCAACATTTCCTCTACTACAAAAATCTTTCATTATTCTCTCCTGGCTTAGTAAAAATAAATAAAGTCAACAGTCTTCAGTCCTCAGAGATTACACAGGTAAATGTCTGTAGCATTTGCGTTTCTGATTATCTTCTTTCTGTTTTCCGCTTCTTGTCACTTCTCCTCTTCACTCTAGGCCTCTTGCAAATGAAAGTCTTAAAAGCTCTACAATGGTTTATGAGGAGAATCAAAGACATACAATTTACAGGAAGAAAATTTCTGAGGTAATGCTTAATATGCATAATTTTAAAAGAGGAATATACATTATTCAATGAGAATGGGGTTCATAATTGAAACCAGAATTCCTTAGTTTGGATGGGATCTTAGAGGGCATCTCACCCAGAGGTTGTAAATGGATGGCCATTGGGCCGTATAAGAGTGATAGATGTGTTTTATTTGATTTACACATGGCTTTAGTGCTTTTGGTTTTTGTTTTAATTAGGTGCTAACATTTTTAAATTGGAATTTTACCTTAGAGTATGGATTTCCACCTTCTTTTGAACAGTTGGAAGCTCTGATAACACTGGGCCAATATTCTCACCAGGGATGCCTCCTTAGGTGGCTTGTGCCTTTTTCTGTTGACCACGGTCCCCAGATAGCCTGCTTCATTCCCATTACCGGTGGCCCCTGTAGGCATCTGGCTTTGTGGTATCTGTTTCTAGTCTAATTCTAGCAAGTTCTTCAACCTCTTCACTTTGCTCACTCTGGCCTCTTGTCTTGGCATGTCCCTCACTCTATTTCCATCTGTCAGAATCCTTACACCTCAAAAAGCACTCTGGCCTCTTGTCTTGGCATGCCCCTCACTCTATTTCCATCTGTCAGAATCCTTACACCTCAAAAGGCATTTCCTTCCCATGGCTTTCTTCAGTCACTCATCATCATCTCATAGGACTCTCTCCTGCTCTACTTCTCCATCCGCCTTTTGTTAGTTGCGCACAATGTGCCTTGAGTTATGTCAGTTGTGTTTGCATCTTGCTTCCCAATGACTATGAACACTTGGAAGGTGGGGGCCATCCTTGTGTCCCACACAGTGACTTCTAGCACAATGCCTTGCACCTGCTATGCTCTCAACAGATACAGACTAAGGTAGATATAGACATATAGTAATTTAATGTATGATTTTTACCTGTTAAATCATTGAAATTAGTATTTAGGAAGTATTTAGAAAATTTAAATTTCCTATCCAAATGGTCAAGGAAATAAAAGTGGGAGGATCAAAGAGTAAAATCCCCTCAACAGATAACTGAGAGTGAATCATATTATAGCTATCATTCACTTCAGTAATTATAAGATGACCTGTTAAATGACAGCTTAAACTTCTTAGGCCAATACCACTGGGACAGAGTTTGCCTCAGTCCTACCTCCTAACTACGCATCATCTGTTGGCAATTTCCTCCTTCTGTGTCCTTCCTCATTTCCCTCCTTCTGTGTCCTTTGTATGCAGTGGCAGGACACTTAGGAACTACTTTCCTGACAGCCATGTGAGGAGTTAGATTCCCCAGGGAGACGCATTCCTATCAGATCTGCCAGGTGGGAGAGAAGGGGGAGCCATATTTTCCTTCCTCTGGCAGCAACAGGCAGACCTGTGGGCTTCTGTAGATAGGAGATTTTGCAGCAGTCTCTGAGCCATTTTTCTAAGAATTACCTGTTGCCCGATTGAAATATCTAGAGCAGTTTCTGCTTTCCTAGTTATTTTCCTGATGGAACTCTTACGGACACACTTCGAGAAGGAAATAGCAGAGCAGCATTTAGTAAATTTATTTCTGACTTTGACATGGTCAAATATTTAAAATCAGAGTTTTACCAACTAGAAAACGGTATGAATGAATATCTCCAGAATAGAAGGACTACATGTCCCCCATAAAAGGAAAAAAATTGGCATTTTTTTCCTAAGAGAAACATAAAGATATCACAGGTTTTCATTAGATCCCTTATAAGAAGAGTACATTTTCTTTTTATATAAGAGACTATTTGCAAGATAAATAATGTTTTGAAAAAAATAATCTAGGCTATGTTTAACTAACAAAAATATTCATGATAAAAATATTTAAAAGTACAATAAAAAACCATAAATATTTCCTACCCTCAACCTAAATTCAACAGTTAGCAGAGTATTCTGCACATCATAAATATTTAGCAAATATTTACTGATTTAAATATGAACAAAAAAAGAAAAGTGCTTTGTTTCTTTTCAGTGAAGTCTGGTGTATGTAAACAGTATTCTTTATGTTAAATGATTTAAAAGATATTTGTTATTTGGCTTTGTGGAGCATAGTCAATGCACTGAGCACTACGACAAATCACACAGAATTGGACCTTGTTCCTGCTCAGTAAGGAAGGAAAATGGCATATTACGATTTCCTTTTGTTTTAGGTTAGCTAGAATTTCAGTAAAATTATTACCGCAAACTTGTTTTAATTAGCCTGAAACACAAGTAAAATTGCCTAGGGCTGAGTCAGAGCGATGTAGTGTGGGAGGCTAGTCCATTGAGTTCCGCTATTGTGAGTTAGAGGATTAGTAATACTCCCATGAGCCCACCCTCAGGATCACCCCAGTCTACAAGACAGAGCTGTCTCGATTGGAATTCAAAGTAATTCTTCTTTGAAAATATGCTTAGTTACAGCCGATTGTGTGCTTTTCCTGCGCTGTGTTTCTAACCGTGCTGGGTCCTTGTTGCCTGCTAGACTCCCTGCATCAGACACTTGGACCTGCTCCTCTCGCGGGTGAAGGGATGCGGGCTGACTTTGTGTGGGGTAGAGATCTTCTGTGAGATGCTGCTTTGTCCTCCTCGACGTGATCTACCAGCCATTTCACCTTGGTTTTTACTCAACAATATTTTTAAGTTAAACCAAAAAAGTTGAGAAGAGTCTCTATATAGGCTAGTACAGATGAGAATTGTTTAAAAAAAAGAACAAACACATAATAAACATATTTAGATGTATGATGAGTCATTGGCAGTTTGAGGTACTTTATGTATATTTGTGACAATTAGGTTCATTTTTTGGAACAGATTGGCACTGGACATAAAGTCTGTTTCTTTCCTCTTCATCCCTGCGGCAACATAAAAAACGAGCAAATAGAACTAAAAGCAGCAGAACAATATCTTGATTTACCTCAATCCAGATATGTAATCTGGAACATGCAATTGACTAAAAAACCTTGTAAAACTTAAATTATTACAACTAGATTTTTCCTTCAATTTTCAGAGAGTCACAAAGTATTGTTTCATAATAGGACTTGATATTAAGGGAAATATGCAGGCCATCTCCAGTGTTCATCCCTGATTCATTGTCTTGTAGCTTTGCACCTATGTGACTGTGGTCATTGAAAAATCCAGAGAATAGAGGTCAAAGGTCGTGCGCCGGGCATTGGGGACCAGCGGAGCTCTCAGTGCCGCGGACGAGGGTGGTGTGGCCGGCGCGGGGGTCCAGGCGGAGCCGTCACAGGAAATAAGCCACCATGGTGCTCAATAGTTTGGATAAGATGATTCAACTCCAGAAAAATACTGCCAACATCAGGAATATCTGTGTTTTGGCTCATGTTGACAGTGGAAAAACTACTCTGGCTGACTGTCTTATGTCTAGTAATGGAATCATCTCCAGCCGCCTAGCAGGCAAGTTAAGATACATGGACAGCAGAGAAGATGAACAGATCCGAGGGATCACCATGAAATCCAGTGCCATTTTACTAAATTATACAGAAGAGTCAGGCTGTCCAAACTTGGATGCAGATGGGGACATCTGACTGGCCTGAGAGCAGAAGAACTGGCAGTTCACACCTGCCCCCTATCCACCCAGGTGACTGTATGGATTTCTTCATAAGGAAAGTCAGGAGTCTTAGGACCTTGCTGGTTCAGCCTCAGTGTTCCATTTCCTGGCTGGATCCTTGTTCTGTCCTATGGTCTGTGTATTGGATTTAGAGTCTTACTTCACTGTGGGTTGCCATGATCATTACAGCTTACCTTCCCAAATCAGAAGGTCATTTTGACAATAACACTTCGAGGAATTTGTCTGACAGAAATAGTCATACAGATGTCATACAAAGTCATACCTGTGAGATATATGTTCATTGATATTCACCAAAAAGTTTGTATTAGTGAAAAAAATGCCAACAACCTTAATGCCTGTCTTTGGAAAATGGTTAAGCAAACAGATACATCCATGTTGTGAAATGCTATGCAGCTGTTAAACCAACTGTTTGATCTACATGTAATTATGTAGAAAAAGCATGTTAAGAGACAAAAAGGAAGTTGCAGAGTAAATTCTTGTAAGATATGAATGTGTTTTGGTAATAAAAATTTATTATGTATGTAGAAAAAGGTGTGTGGAAGGATACATACCAAAATCTTAACAGTAGTTATCTCCAGGGCTGGATTATACAAAACTTACACTTTTCAAAATATTTATTTTTGTACTGTTTGGAAATTTTACACAAAATGTGTGTTTTTATAATTAGAAGAAAATAATAAAGATATTTTTCATTTCCCTAAAAAAAAAAAAATAAATAAAAAGAAAAATCCAGAGAATAGCAGTCCTAAAATTCTGATTCTAATTTGATAAAAATAAAACCTTCTTACCAAAACAAGAATATTTACTAATATATATTCTAATACATAAAAATTATGTACATTATATAGACATGTATATACTATACAAATATTTTGCCAAAGCAAATTAGAAACTTTATTTCTGACGATCAAATGTATTTTTAAAAAATATAAAATAGTATGTTTTAGTGGCAAATCCCAAACAATATCGAAGTGAATAAAACACAATCCCTTCTCCTAATCCCTTACTAGGACTATAAATAACGTCAATAATTTGAAATATATTCTCCCATATATTTATAATCACACATAAAATATATGTAGATTTCTAAAAAAAAATCTCGAATGGGGTAATACTAATCATACTATTCCATAACCCGTTTTTTTTTGTGTGTGTGTGTGTGTGGAAGATCAGCCCTGAGCTAACATCCATGCCAATCCTCCTCTTTTTGCTGAGGAAGACTGGCCCTGGGCTAACATCCGCATCCATCTTCCTCTACTTTATATGGGACGCCGCCACAGCATGGCTTGACTAGTGGTGTGTTGGTGTGCGCCGGGGATCCGAACCTGCGAACCCTGGGCCGCTGCAGCGGAGCACGCACACTGGAGCGAGTGCACTTAACCGCTGCGCTGCCGGGCTGGCCCCCTGGTGTTTTTTTCCATCAACAATATATTGTGGGCATCCTTCTATGTAAATATATAGGGACTATAAAATGACTTCATAAAATAATCAAGAAATTAAAGTAATAACATACAATGATATTTTCTATTTCATAACCTCGATGAGCTTTAGATTATTTGCAATTTATTGGTGAATTAAGTATTTTATTAATAAATTATTGAAAAAGTTTTCTTGAAAGTGTATTCATGGTAATGAAAGTGGGTTCAAAACTTTTCTTATTTTTGCTTACTTTAAAAAATGTATCAATTCGATACTTAAAATTATTTATAGAGGTATCCTGCACTTCTGCAAATGTATGTGTAGTGTAATCTCTCTTAAATCAAAAGTCCATTTATCTTCATGCCTCAGTGAAGGACAGGGATTGCACTATTAGTTATATATAGGAGAACAGGAACTGAGATTTTAGGAATAGCCTCACTAGGAGAGTTGCACAAGAATAGGAGTAACATTTTAAGAAATGTAACACCATCTGATGTTTGGTAATTACACGGCTTATGACCTTTTTTTTTCTAACTTAGTTTTTCTATGTGAGGTAAAATAAAAGTGAGGTCAGACCACCCGTAAGGTTATTATGGCATATGATTATGTTGGATTATAACAACTTCTATATTTTTGATATGGCTAACTGAAAATTTAATTTCTCAGGAGAGAGAATCAGTGAGGAATCACCAGTGGGACCCAGGATCACATTGCCGAGTTCAATGGTCAATACTTATTCCTCATTTTGCTTGACCGTGTTTTCCTTTTTTTAACATTAGTGATTTTTAAATTTTTTATGTTCTTTATTTTTTCCTAGCTTTATCAAGATATAATTGACATACAACATTGTGTAACTTTAAGGTGTGCAACATGTTGATTTCATACATTTGTATATTGCAAAATGATTATCACCATAGCGTTAGCTAGCACCTGCATCACATCACATAACTACCATTTCTTTTTTGTGGTGAGTGGGCTTAAGATACACTCTCTTAGCAACTTTCAAGTACTTTCGAGTATATAATACAGTATTATTAACTATAATCACAATGCTGTACATTAGATCCCCAGAACTCATTCATCTTACAACTGGAAGTTTGTGCTCTTTGACCAACATCTCTCATTTTCCCCACCCCTAGCCCTGGTAATCACCAGGCTAGTCTCTTGAAATAGATGTTTTCCATTAGGAGATTTGTAAATATGTAAAACAGTGCTACTCTTCTCACTAATTTTTTTTTTTAGAAAATGTAACTCATTTTCATTAAAGTAATTATTTATGTTAACATATAAAGGGTTTGTTGTTATTTTTAAATGAACGAATATTTTAAATATTTCTCAGTTTTAATTTCTAATATTGTAACTATGGATAGATATAACTCACATAAGCAAAAGCTCTTTGGGATCATCAATACTTTTTAAGAGTGTAAAGAGGCCTTGAGACCAAAAACATTGAGGAATGCTAAAGAAGAAAATAGATTAAATTATGATTAATTATGATTAATAGTATTAAATATTAATCATTAATAATTTAGATGATAAAACTAAGGATAGTTTTTTTAATGATGAAATTTGTCATAGGATATAAAATAACAAAGTTTTTAAATTCAGAGGTTTTAATTACGCTGATAACTATTTGTTTCAAATGTAGACAAACATAAGCCTTGGCTACAACATCCGTTCATATATCTATTCAATCAACTCAAGTTGATTCAAATCAATTATTCATTCATTTGTTTAGTCAGTTAACTATTTAGTTATACAAGAAATATCTATTGAATTTCTGCTATGTGCCAGGTACCTTGTAAGTGCTGAGAATAAAGGGATGAGCAAAGCAGACCTAACTGGCCCTCATGGAACTCAGAGTCTAACGGTAGAGAGAAAATAACACCCACACAACATGGATAAACATGTACTTTCATAGCTGTCACTGAGCTCTGAATGAGCAGCAGAGCTTCTGTGAAGTACAGGACAGGAAGATCTGATCTAGTTTGCATTCTGAGAAGGCTTCCAAGAAAATGTGCTATTTGAGCAGAACTTGGAAGGGTGTGCAGAAGAGCAGATAAAGGAGAAGGCCATGGATGATGAAGAAGATGAGGAATTGAGAGGCCCAGGTACTGAATTTACCTGTGATATTGCAAAGAATTAGAGTCAGGAAGAGCATAGCCAGATATCAAAGTTCGGGGACGAGGAGGCGTGCTCAGAAGACGGACTGGTCAAATGGCATGAGTCTGAAAGCTGGTGGGCTTTGCTTGATAAGTTTATAGTTTTATTTTGTTCTTAAAAAGAAAGCAGAGGAGGGGCTGGCCCGGTGGTGTGGTGGTTGAGTTCGCACGCTCTGCTTCGGGGTTCACGGTTCGGATCCGGGGTGCGGACACACGCACCGCTTGTCAAGCCATGCTGTGGTGGTGTCTCATGTAAAGTAGAGGAAGATGGGCACGGATGTTAGCCCAGGGCCAGTCTTGCATAGAATAGACTCCAGGGGAAGTGTTTCAGTTCAAGCAAGGAAGTGTGGAAACTGCACAGAGGTTACAGCTGAAGAGGGTTTGCAGAGCCGTTTTCAATGGTAGAGAGGGAAGGGTTGAGGAGGACACATTTTCCGAAAATGTCACCTTTTGAATCATTTTGAAAAAGGTGGTTTGTTTACATATTGACAATAATTAAGACTAAAAAGAAGTTATAAGAAAAGATATGGTGAAACATGCACAGAAGGTATAAAAAGTGTGTGGTACTCCTATTGTTTAGAGTTTTACTATCAAATCTAAAATCCATCAATGTGTGGGCTCGGGACAGGACTAGGATGAGGCAAACCTGGAGGGTACAGCTTCAGGGGGCAGGTCTGACAGCGGCAACCCTGCCCTTGCCCCCTTCAGGGGCCTGAGAGTGAGTGCATCCTCCCTGGCCTTACCCTAGTCCTGGCCCTGTGTGGGCTGTCCAAGGATCAGAGAGGTGTACAAAATTTATTTGTAAGAACTTTCAGTCCAGAAATTTAAGCCAACCCAAAGCTTTCACTCTTCCGTTCAGGCCCCAGTAGACGGACACTCACGGTCCCTCACTGATGGGTAGACTGAGGCAAATCATGCTCAGAGCTACTTATTCTTCTCTTTGGGCATCAATAATACCACATAAATAAATTTTAGTAGATATGTTAAACAGACTCAAAGGTATTTTTGCCCCGCGGTGTAGGAAAATTGGAGATAATTCTTTATACAGGAGCCTCTGTGCTTTTTTTCCCCCTAATAATTAGTGAAGTCACTTTCTTATCTCACACCACCTGCTTCCCTGAGTTGGTAACCTCTGCCAGTGGTTTCAATTCTCCAATACAAGAAGTCTGGAGATGATTGTTCAAAGTTTTTAAGGATTGCTCTGTTGGGTAATATAAATATAAGCAGTGTGTACTGATTTGGAACCATTTGGAAAATTTCAATGTCAGTATTTGATAGAAAAGAGAGCTGAGAGGGAATGTTGAGGAGGAAAGAGACAGTTAACAAAGGTAATGAGATCAGAGTGAGAACAATGAGGAAAACCAGGTATGAGTATTTTTTACAGGATTAAAAATTTCTAATTCACCTTCAGATTGGTAGGGACTGGCATCTCCTAGGCGTCTGCAGCATTGGGAATTGGCAACAAGAGTTGTGATAGATCAGAATAAGAGGAGCTCAGCTCCATTCAATTGTCCAGCGCTTCTGCACCATAGGGCTTATAAGTACCTTCCTAGATGCATACATTTCACAGATGAGTAAACAATTTGAAATTGAAAAAGAAAAAGAAGTGGGGAGAGTACTAACGTGGGTTTGCCAAGTACTTTCTGTTGAGTAAGGACATTAAAAAAATCAGCTACCACTTATTATGATAAACATTTAACTCTCCAAGAGTAAGAATGGCAAAATCTCAGAGGGAAGTAGGATCTTCCCCCAGGAAAGGAAGGTTGGCATTTTACAGATGCTTCTCTGTCTGTCTGTCTGTCTGTCTGTCTCTCTCTCTCTCACACACACATATGCATACTCTTTACTTTGTCATTAATATTATTTTCTCTTTTCAACATAGACTGGTTAAACCTTTGCCACGGACTGGCCCTAGTCCGCAGATAGACATTCGTGAACCGCAGGTTTTCCAACCCACCTTATAGAAAGCAATAAGTTAAGATACTCTAGAAAGATATATGCCTATTTCACTCCTTAAAATCTTTACGATGGGTGTTTTTTAAAAATGTAATACTACTCTGACCGCAGAGATTTTTTTCTTTGAAAACCACATGTCAAATACCACCTGCATTAATATACATTAATTTATTTTACTTTTATAATCTCTTATAGTAGAAGGCTAAAACTTTCCTAAGCTTTTTTTTTAAAATGAATGTTCTTTGTTTTAAAATGTTTATTTATTTTTTTATTTATTTATTTTTGAGGAAGATTGGCCCTGCACTAACATCTGTTGCCAATCTTCCTCTTTTTTTCGTTTTTCTCCCCAAAGCCCCAGTACATCGTTGTGTATCCCAGTTGTGGAGTTGTAGCTCTTCTATGTGGGATGCCGCCTCAGCATGGCTTGATGAGTGGTGAGTAGGTCTGTGCTCAGGACCCGAACCAGTGAACCCTGGGCCACCGAAGTGGAACACGTGAACTTAATCACTACGCCACCAGGCAGGCCCCCAAGCTTTTGGTACTTATATTATATTAACTTATATTCCTATGTTCCTTGAATAATTGTGTTATTGATAAAATTCACAAATCTTTATTTTGAGAGGACTGGAGGCAGAACACTTGATGATCTTCTTGTCTTCAGAAGATCAACGCCCCATCTAGTGGAACATTAGACACAGGAGGTTTCCGTGACCACTTTTGCAGAGTTCAGGTGTCAATAACATGACCCATTAGGTGAACTGTAGAAATAAAGCATAGAGGAGCATCAACAGCCATCATTCAAACCGAGTTGTTTATAGTCTCTTCTACAACACACCAGCTACTCCAGATGAGAGTCTGCTGGTCTGCAAGGTGCCCTAATTTGCATGGACTTTCACTGACCTACCTGTAAGCACACAGCAAGCACACACCTGCCTGAGAGGTTAGGCCCTCTGTTTATATGTCATTGCTTACTTCAGGGAAGTATAATAAAGCAAGACAGCACCGATAAAAACTGAAGACGTTAGAGAGGAATTAGGAATAGCAAATGATCAGATTAAGTAATAGAGGGAGAGTGATAAAGGATAAGACAGCACCAAAAGTCAAACAAATTGATTTATATCCAGGAAACTGTGAGCCCTGACAATTTCTTTCATGGAGTTAAAGCACAGCAAGGTAAAATTCTTTAATTTATAGGTCTTGCAAAATATGAACTGGGTTTGCTGGAGAAAATTTGAGGCCAAGGGAGCTTGAGCCTCTGAATGCACAGTTGGCCAACTGGCTTGTGATAGATCCAAGGTCCACAGAGAGGCAATGAGTACAGGCAGCTCCAGGAGCTTCTGGCAAGTCCACAAGGACACCCTTTCTACTCTACACGGTGTCTTCAAATCTTGGTTGAGAAATATTAAGGTGATAGGTACTTTTCTTCAGTGCACTTTTAGGAAGGAAATGATTGTTTCCTTGAAATAAAATTGGTTCTGCTATATAATAGGAGTATAAATGGGAACTGTACCATAGGAAGGTGGGAAAACCAGATGAGGAGTCAGGAAACCTGGGTTCTGGTCTTAACTTTGCTAAAAACCAGCAATGTATTGCTATGGGAAAACTACAACTATCTCTAGACTTTTGTCCCCACTTGTAAAATAAAAGTTTTAAATTTGATCTTTAAAATCCCTTTTAGCTCTAAAATGTTATAATGCATAATGTATTTTATATCTCCTGAGGAAGCATTTCACATAAACATTAATTTCATTGTGGTGTTTTACCCTGTTAGGGAAGATTTTCAGACTAAAATCAACGTACAACATTGCCCAGTTTTAAAACATTCTAAGGAGTAGATGAAAGTGATTTTGAAGAAAATATGTGATACTACAGATATAACAAAATAAAGACACTACCTCATATAAATATATCAAGATAAAAATGAGAATTAGTATGGTTAACTAGAATAAAACAGATTATACCTGTCATTGTTATAATAAAGTCATATATAAAGAAAATCTCACACATCTTTTTTGTTTTTTTTTACATTTCCTTTCTAAAACATTTTTCCTAACAGTGAATTGCATTAAACCTGTGATCCATCACAGTTTAGAGATCATTACTGAGGCTACAGTCAGGAATAAAGTCTTAGTCACAGGAAACCGACTCCTCATGCACTGAGGACTATGATTCAGGCTCTCTTGGCTTTCTTGCTCCCCCTTTGGATAGGAAGTGATTTCTCTTTCAATGACTTGGTTGGTCATGCATCTGCAAACCCCACTGTCAGTTTTCTTCCTGTCTTTGTTCTGATCTGTGCCCTGGGCCAGTGAAAGGGGAGGTTCTGAAGCTCGAAGACAGCAGCACTAAGTTCATTTGTCCTCGGGCTTCTGGAGGGGTTTGGCCACCCTAGGCGTGTCAGGAGATAAGCGGACAGGAGGAGAAAAAGGTCAGCGTATTTCTTCCCTGTCCACTCTGGCTTTGGCTCTGCGGCTGTGTCCCCCTCACGTGGCTGAGCTCTCACTTGCTCTAGAAACACTGCTGCTTCCACGTGCCCAGTAGCCTGATGGTGGCAATGCGTTCCCACTGTTGCTAGTCCTTGGCTGGCTCACCATCTTTTACTAGTTCCTTTAATCTTACCCGTGACTCTGAAAATAGTACATTCATTCAAGTCTCTTCACAACCCCAATGAGGGTGTCTCCTGCTGACTAGTAAGTACACTATCTTTCACGAGTTTTTAAAGTTTTCCTGTTAACAGATTTAGTGAAAGTATGTACTTTCACTAAAAGGTAAAATAAAAGGTGCACTTTTATTTTAAAGTGAGGCTTAATTGTTAGTAGTTTCTGTGAATTTTTAAAAATAACAATATTGGGCCGGCCCCGTGGCTTAGCGGTTAAGTGCGTGCGCTCCGCTGCCGGCGGCCCGGGTTCGGATCCCGGGTGCGCACCGAGGCACCGCTCCTCCGGCCATGCTGAGGCCGCGTCCCATATACAGCAACTAGAAGGATGTGCAGCTATGACAGACAACTATGTACTGGGGCTTTGGGGGAAAAATAAATAAATAAAATCTTTAAAAATAACAATATTACATAAAAGAAAACATTTTTCTGTAGTGGTAGGAAGCTTTTTATTTACTGTGGTCTTTCACTGAGACAACATGCTCACGGCCAATACTAAAAGAGCTGATGATGGAACAGTCTCCATTATGCCTTTTTCTTTCTCTTAGACCTTCCTTCTCACCCTACTGATAAATAAGTCAATCCCTCCTACACCCCCCCCCCCCAAGAAACAGGAAAAAGAAACCTATCCAAATCTTTTTGGATACACTAATTCTTATCAGTGCCACTTTACACCTGAGAAAGCAACAATTTCTATTTCGTGATTTTGTTTTTTCAGACTTCTTAACATTTACGTGGCAATCACAGGTATAAGATTGACTTTCCAGTGTTACCACACAGCACATCATAGGGCATCCACAAAAGACTGAAGATACTAAAATAAGCCAACTGATAACTGAGCTTTGATATACTGAGCTGTCATCATCTCTCTTTTCACTTAACGAATTCTTTGAAAGGAAGTTGGGAATAAAAGGCAAGGAGCAAAATGCCCAGTTGCCCGACAGAGATTTCTTTAGACTAAAGATCACCTAACACATTTGTCTCTCCTTCCTTTTTTCTTGTTAACTGTGTCTGATCCTGCTGTACAGGTGCTAGTTGATACATTTTACCTGTGTGGCTCCTCCTTTTTCTTCCACCATTAACTCTTCCTGGATTCAGAAAATTTTTGAAAAGATTTTGCCGAACTGCACCCTTAGATTGAGTCTTAGAATCTCCAATCCCATAACAAAACTAAGACGCAATTTATAAACTCTTTATTAAAGTTATAGCATTGTGGCATTTGGCACGTGTTTTACTTTTGATGGACAAATTTTGGTCATGTGTACATACTCCAAACTGTGGAAATTGCTACAGGGATAACAGTACATCTCAAAAATCCATGAAATCAATGCCCGTGGTATACTGAGGTTTTTCCCGCCCCCATCCCACTTCTTTCTCTTTCTCCTTTTTTTAAGGGTTAAACTGGGTGGTTTTCAGAGTTTTACAAGAGAACTATTAGTGAAAAACAATCTGATACATTCAACTTACTAAGGCCGTACTCTTTCCCTCTAATCTTTCAGCAGGACCCAAGGGAGGCTAAAGTTTAGATCAGTCTATTCTCCACAAGAACTTTGATTCACTATTAAATTCCGTCTAATGAAGATGACTTTGCCATCCCACGGCCATCAGCAGGCTATGTGTGGGACAATGCAAAACCCACCTTGTATAGAGGAACATTGTTCTTTCTTCTTAGTTACCCCAGTTGAATAGAATCTCATGGAAACTCACATGCACAAGAGACCTGTAAAATCAGTAACAGTATTAATCTCTAGGGTGCCTTTGTAAGTCAAGTTAAGGAAATAACTATTTTGCCTAAGTACACACTTGTTCATGTCTTACAGCTTGTCATGTTTATGATAAGAGCAAACAGCTGAGACAGAGAGAAAGCAACAGGGAGAGAGAGAGAGGCAAAGGGATTTTTCTCAATGATAAAAGTAAGGCTATAACATAAAATATAATCTAACTATTTGCAGAGTGTGCATTAATCAGATTGAATCTAATTTTCCTGTCCTTCCTGCCTTGCAGATTAGAAATTAAAAAGGAGAATGCACAAGTTTGAGAATTCTGGAGCTCACTTTAATACTTAAAGAATTTCTGATATGTTAATCATACATACTGGGAAAAATCACAAATTATGAAATGTTTTGATTCTGAAATTAAGCTATTCTATTTAATAAAATCCTATAGTTACAATGTTTACTACTTCTACTTATTTACTATTTACTTCACACAACACATTAAAAATTAGGCAAAATTAGACAAACGCAGCCTTATAAATAGTAATTTTTCTGTGGTTGATAATGATACAAGCTAGTGCAAGAGGCAAAGATTTGTGTTTTTAGGAGGCAGTAGAGCATAATGGTTATATGCATGGGCTCTTACATTCCATCATCTACTACTCTGTAACTTGTTCAAATTGCTTAACCTCCCTGAGCCTCAGTTTACTCATTTGAAAAGTGAGAATTACTCCTCTGTAAAACTACTGCTTAAGTTGTATGTTGATGTGAAGGGTTACTGAGATAATACATGTAACACACTTAGAAGAGTAATTGAAACATTAAGTAATAAACATGTTACTATTTTTTTTTTTATAATTTTTATTTATTTATTTATTTTCTCCCCAAAGCCCCAGTAGATAGTTGTATGTCATAGCTGCACATCCTTCTAGTTGCTGTATGTGGGACGCGGCCTCAGCATGGCTGGAGAAGCGGTGCTTCGGTGAGCGCCAGGGATCCGAACCCGAGCCGCCAGCAGCGGAGCACGAGCACTTAACCGCTAAGCCACGGGGCCGGCCCTAAACGTGTTACTATTATTAATATTTTATTCATCAGACACCATGCCTGCCGTCTGATGGGGAAAAACAGCTTCAAAGTGATGGAGTAGAAATACTTAACATATTAGAGGTCAAATAATGGTTTAAAAAATATCACAATTTATATACATTATTGAACATACAGCAACATTTTAATTCTTAATAACTTTTTTTCTATTAAACTGGTTAGAAAAACAGGTGATTCCACTCTAGTTGTGATGGAGTAGTTCCTATTAGACCAACTTTCCCATTGAGAGTAACTATAAACTATGGAAAAGAAGACTTAAAAAGATAATTACTAGAGGCACTGGAGGGTAAATAAAAGCAGGCAAAATCTGGAGGGGACTTGATTTTTGGAAGAAGGGAACAGCTTTTATGAGTTTATTTTTTGTGGCTTTTTGCCTGAGGGCAGGGCCACTCAGTGATGTAAGGAGCATCTAAAACTTGGATAGAAATCTTCAGTCTTAATGACCTGAAGATTTAGAGGACAGAGTTTGAGGCTGTCACAGCAACTGGGAAGTGAGAGAATATACTGGGATGGATAGTGTCCCCTCGAAATTCATGTCCACCCAGAATCTGTGAATGTGATCTCATTTGCAGATAGAATATTCACAGATGTAATTAAGATAAGGTTATATTGAATTAGATGGGTCCTAATCCAATGATGGTGTCCTTTTACGAAGACGGAATTTTTGACATAGACACACATGGAAGAAAAATGGCCATGAGAAGATGGAGGCAGAGATGGGAATATGCAACTGTGAACCAAGCAGTGCCAACTATTGCTGGCAACCACCAGAACCTATGAGAGAGGTATGGAGAGGTGTATCCTCCCTCAGAGCCTCCAGAAGAAACTAACCTTGCCAATACCTTGATTTTGGACTTCTAGCCTCCAAAACTATAAGGGAATAAATTTCCCATTTTAAGCCACCCAGTTTGTGATACTTTGTTATGGAAGCTCTAGGAAACTAATACAGGCAGAAAACAAGGGAAAGGAGAAAAATTAACAGAGGATACCCCAAATTCTGAGTACAAAATCTGCCACTCTCTCTGGCTGGCCCCTGAATTGCACATGTATGGAGTAGCTAAGGCTAAAATAATTGAACACACTTTCATCTGCTTCACTCCACAGGGATACAGAGTTTGGAGTTTGAATTCAGCCAAATTAACTACCTGCGGAAATAGCAACAACAAAAACAATAACAAAAACCACAATACTCTTTGGAAGAATATAGGAGAATCCAGAGTCTTTACAATATATCACTCACAAGATACAATATATATTTACAATATATAACTCACAGAATACCATTTTAAATTACTAGGCACATAAACAGAAAAATATAACCCTTACTCAAGAGAAAAAGTAATTGATAAAGATTGACTCTTAGATGACTCAGATGTTGGAATTATCAGATAAGGATTTTAAAGCAACTATTATAACTATGTTCAAGGACATAAAGGAAAATATGACCATGATGAGCTAACACATAGAAAATCTCAGCCAAGAAACAGAAACTATGAAAAAAACACCATTAGGAAGTTATAGGACTGAAATATGAAATGTCTGAAATAAAAAAATACTGAAAGTTTAACAGAAAATTGGAGATGACAAAGAAATCATCAGTTAACCTGAAGATAGATGAATAGAAATTATTCAATCTGAGGAATAGAAAGAATCAGGATTTTAAAAAAATGAACAGAGCCTCAAGATCTGTGGAACGATAGCAGAAAGTTTAACATATGGTTAATTGGAGTGGAAAATTATACGACAAATAATGGCTCAAAAGATCTTAATTTATAGATTTAAGAGTCTCATTGCAGAAACAATGCAGAGAAAACCACACCTAGGCACATCATAATCAAACTGTTAAAAAATAAAGGTAAAGAGAAAATCTTACCAGAGAAAAAGGGCTCATTACATACAGAGAAACAAGAATACAAATGACTTATCATCAGAAACAATGGTAGCCAGAAAACAGTGGAACAACATCTTTAAGATACTGGAAGAAAATTGCCAAGCCAGTCTTCTATATTTGTGAAAATATCAGATATTTAGAAAATCTCCCAAAAATTGGAAAGTAAATAACATACTTCTAAATAACCATGGGTGAAAAAAGAACTCACTGGTGAATTTAGAAAGTATTTTAAACTAATAATGATAACATAAAATTATAAAAATTTGAGCAATGCAGCTAAAGCAGTGCTTAGAGGGAAATTTATCGCTTTAAAATGCTTGTATAAGAAAAGAATAAAGGTATAATGTCAATGGAAAGTAGAAAGACAATTGAGAAATTTAACAAAGTTAACAGTTAGTTGTTCTAAAAAATCAACAAAATTGATAAGCTCCTAGCTAGAGGGATCAAGAAATTAAGAATGTAAATTATATGAATATCAGGAATAAAGAGCGAATATCACTACAGATCTCATAGACCTTAAAAGGATAATAAGAGAATATATGGACAACTTATACTGATATATTAGCAACTTAGATGGAATGGATAAATTCTTTGAATGACACAACTTACCAAAACTGATGCAAGATAAAACAGAAAATCTGAAGAACCTTATATTGTTATAAATTTATCAGCTGATTAGAAAAATAACATTTTTTTCCTCTTCTTTTTATTTCATACCTGATTTTTTTACAGTGTCTTAATGTATTTTGTGTGTCCCATGGACCCCTTTTGTTTTACTTTGTTTGGGCTGCTATAGCAAAGTACCACAGCCTGGGTAGTTTATAAACAACAGAAATTTAATTCTCCAAGTTCTGGAGACTGGAAGTTAAAGGTCAGGGTGCCAGTATAGTTGAGTGAGGACTCTCTTCTGGGTTGCAGACTTCTGTTGTATCCTCACATTGTGGAAAGGGCAAGGGATTTCTCTGGGGTCTCTTTATAAAAGCACTAATCCCATTCATGAGGGTTCTGCCCTCATAACCTAATCACCTCCCAAAGGTCCCACCTCTTAATGCTATCACACTGGGTATTAGGATTTGAACATATAAATTTCGGGGGGACACAAACCTTCAGACCATAGCTCCTTCTTTGGCAGTCAAGGGAAGCCTATGTATCTATTCTCTGAATAACGCATAAAAATATGTTTATGCATGAAGAAAAATACACAATATTACAAAGGAAAATTGTTACATTGAAATACAATTATCAAAATATTTGTTGTAGTATTTTATGTGCTTCCTTATTAACACACTGAATAATATGATCTACTGGTAGATCTAATAACTATCATTATTTCAGAGTAGTGACAGGTATAAATGCTATTTTGAGATATCTGAAATAACAGTAACAGAATATCAAAATATCTGGGGTTGCTATTGGTATTTTATACCTTATTTTGATAGATTTGTTTTCATTGTCAATTATTACCTAAATATGATGTTCACTATGAATGCTCCAAATATGCAAATTCCATAAAGAAAGATCTTACCCACAAAGGTGCTTAATACTAATAATTATTATTATTTTTTACTTTAGCTTTTTGGTTTGCTCCCAAAATAGTGGTAGAAATCAGGTCTGCTTAAGATTACTAACCTTTTGTGAGAGTTCCAGAATCTTGTATCTTGGGATGACATTTTATTTCACATGAGGAATTCAGGGCTTTTTTAAAAGCAGGAACAGATTCGGATTCTGGAAGGAAAGTTGTGTAAATTAGGTGTATAAAGTTGCTATTATCTGCATTTTGCAAAGAAATCTTGGAATGAGGGATGATGGAGAATGGATGAAACTTCTCTAAGAGGAAGGCAAAAGATAAAAGGACGGTTCAGGTGAAAAATGGCACGAGAGAAAGAAACACAAAACTTGGGCCAATCAGAGCTTGCTTTCTATGACATCTTATTCCAATGAAAAAAGATTTAGAATGGAATTTTCGGAATACATCGAAGCAAATTAGTTCCCCTTGCTATAATTAATTTTATTGTGTATTTAATCCAGATATTTTCTTTGTACAGATATTTGAGTCCTTTGTGTCCCCTAGATATCCCTCTTCTGAAGAAGGTCAGTTTTTCTCTTTTTCAGATTGTTGATGAGTTCAAGTCTGCCCAGGGCCTGGCCCTTGATGCTTATGAGGAGTCAGGAAAAAAAGATGCAACATTGATGGACTAAATTTGAAAACAAAGAAACTAAACAATAAGATGAAAGATATAGCTGAACAAAGGTTCAGTTAAAAATATGAAGATATTTGAACCAGTTTTCTATTAGCTTAGGAAAAAAGGAAGAGACGAGATGGAATCAGGTTAGAATGTCCTACCGGGGTTTGATGCTCCCTGGCTTGGCGTTACTGTGTGCAGAGCAATGACTATAGGGCCCTCTTTACCGAATTGAGCTATAGATACCTTCACACATGTGGAATTTTCTTAGGTCCAGATATATATGTCAATAAAAGATTACACAACCTTTTTCCTATTAGAGTTTTGGGCTACCGTTGAAAGTGAAGATGAGAGTAGAAGAAAATAACGTGGGCTCTACAATTTGGTGAGAGAAAATTAGAGTGTTTAAATGAAGGCAAAACAAGCATCAAATGAATAGGAAAGCTTTCAGAAGTTATCTTTTTTTTCCCCTTAAACTTGCTTTATTAAGCACAGGGAAGAAATCTGAAAGTGATTTCTCTCTTTTTTTCCATCACCTTTGTCATATCCTATTGGCTGGAAGCCAGCCACAAGTCCCACTCACACTCAAAATGAGATGATTTGTAGGGTGTCAATGTGGGGTCCCTTGGATCTGTCTGCTACAATTGGCTCTTTGGCCCCCAATAATTCATGTCCCTCTCACATTTAAAATACATTCATTCCCTTCTAAGGTTCCCAAGTGTCCAATCCCATTGTGGCATCAGCTCAAAGTCCATCTATATCAGGTGCAGGTGTGGATGAGGTTCCTAAATGTAATCTATTAAGTGCAGCTCTTGGGGCATAATTCCTCTCCATCTGTGGGATCTGAAACTAAAGAGACAAGTAAGTTATCTGCCTCCAAAACTCCAAACATACAATGATGGGATGGGCATAGGATAACAGGTAAAGACATTCTAGTTAAAAAAGAGGGGAAATGGAGGTAAAAAGAAGTCACTGGTCCAAAGCAGTCCTGAGATCCAGCTGGCCAAACTCCAGTGAAAGTTCCTTCATCATGTGTGAAGGCCTCGGGTTTCAAGACCTATATGGATCTTGGCTCCATCCTCTGGTTTATTGGCTCTGCCCTTTAAATAATTCTAATTTTTCATGAAAGGTAGCACACGTTCGCAGCTGAGTAGTTTTCTCACCTTACTTTGTGGCAGTAGAATTTTGGGAATTCAACAGCCTCTTTTTATCTTGTACTCTCTGTCCCTTTCAATCCAAGCAGGATGTGTTTCTGCTGAAATAATTTCCTTAGGAACTTTGTGGGTCTTCTTTGGATCTCAAAGGGGTTCTTTCCATTAAACAAAAGTCACACCTACAGATCTTTTTCAGATAATCTTTTCTCTACCTCCTGTGTTACAGCTAAGGGACAATACCCTTAGGCTTACTAGAGACCCTATGGTCAGATGGAGAGATGTGTATAGGACACCTTTACAGCCTTTTGCATGATTGAATACTCTGATTTTTTGATCTGAGATTTTAGTGGGAGGTTGTGGAGTCAGAACTTCAGCTTTTTTCTAGAGCATGCTTTCCTGACAGTGAATCTTTTAATTTTAGCATCTTTTGCCAGCTGGAATGGCTGAAAATTTCCCAAATCACCCAGACCTGGTGATTTTTGTTTACACTTCTTCCTTCAATCTCTCTCTTTCCTCTCGCGTTTTACTATAAGCAGTAAGAATAAACCAGCTAGCACCTTCAATGCTTTGTTTGAAAGTCTCCCTAGCTATATAACCAAGTTACCACTTATGAGGCCTGCTTTCCATGTAACTGCAATATCGCTAAATATCCAACCACTACATAACACAGATTCCCCTTTCTCCAGTTTCCAAGAACGTGGTTAACCACCTCCTCTGAGCCCTCTGCGGTGTGTCCTGGCAGTCCATATTTCCATTAACAGCCTGTTCACGGGGATTTAGGCTTTCTCTATCATGCTCCTCAAAATCCCTCCAGCCTCCATCCACTGCTCCGTCCCAAAGCTGCTCTGCTGCTTTAGGGATTTGTTACAGCAGCGTCGCGCTTCCAGGTATCAGTTTTCTATCCTGCATAACAAATTACGAAAAACGGACAGCTTAAAACACCACATCTCTATTAGTTCACAGTTTCCATGGTTTAGGAGTCCGGGGACAGCACAGTTGGCTCCTCTGCTCCAGGGTCTCACCAAGCTGGTATCCAGGTATGGATCAGAGCTGCAGTCTTATCAGTGGCTCAACTAAGTGAGATCCTCTTCCAAGCTCCCTCAGGTTGTTGACAGAACTCTGTGTTCTTGTGCTTGTAGGACAATCCCCATTGTCCTACGTCTGTTGGCTGGGGCTGCTTTGGTTTCCTTGGGGCTGCCCACAGTTTTTGGCCCTCTGGCTCCCTCACAACATGGTACTTTACTTCTTAAGGGTACTAGGACAATCTTTTCACTCTCTCATTTACAAATAATATTATCTTTTTCCATTATTTGAATGAAAATAATACAGGCAGTACGAGAACATGATAAAACAGAATAGATTGCTTTCTTTTGCCACTAATTCATTTTTTGAAAAACCAAAATGAATATGCATCCATTAACTATCAGAAAATGAATACGTAATTTGGCATGGAGGTTCTTTATTTATTAACAAATAATAACTAAAACTACCTTAAATGAACTATTTCAGTTGTCAATAGCTTATTCAATAGAAGTGACTGTTAGGAGTGATAGGTGCTTCTGAGTATTAGGTCCAGTTATATGACTCCTTCCAACCAGTTACAATGAAGGACTACATTTGCTCATCTATATACATAATATAGTTGATGCACTGAGTCACTTGCTATCACTACGTCAGTGGTGAAAAATTGAGCTTTATCTACAGGAAGCCTATCTTTGAATGGTTCTCACTAACAGCTAACAGCAACTCAGGTGCATTTTTGTTGCTTTTTATTCTTTCCTACATTTTCAACTTCCATCTGACTATGTCAGTTGTTGGCACCAATTTAATCAACTAATCCAATTTCAGGGACTGAGATGATTCTAAATTGAGCAGCAATCCCTCCTTGAGAATTTGTTTGTCTATGATTTACCTTTAATTTCAGGGTGTCTCTTTTTCAGGTCAGGACCTCATTGTCTTCTACCTGGGCTATTGCGATTGATCCACGTTTCAAAAATTCTTCAGTGCCCAATTGTCTCCATTGTAGTCTATTTTCTCCATTGCCACCATTGTTGTCTTTCTTAAAACCAAGGCATTTTATTCTTCTGTCATGAAAACCCTTCCAAGAATCCGTCTAACATCTATGTGGTAAGCTAAAACTTATAATTACGGCATAAAAGACCTCCTAGCTTCACTCTACCTCATTTTTGGTACATGTACTTGCTAAATTGAACCTCTTGTTATTTCTTGATTATATAAATATTTTCACACTTACCTAGCTTTGTTCTTGCTTGTCAAGGTCCACGGATTCCTATTCCGTCCTCCACCAGGGAAAAGTTTATTTGTCCTTCAAGGCCCAACTTAAATTGTCAACACTTTTTGTGATGTGTTCTTTGATTATTTTCCCTATCAAGGAACAGATAATTGCTTCTTTACTCCTATATCATCTGTAGATATTCGCCATTGCATTTTTCACTGCCTGTTGTAAACATTTAGGAGTCTATCACCATGTGGCAAGCATCATATCTTTATTTATTCTTGTATTCCTTGACACCAAACACAGAACTTTGAAGGTTTGTTGAAGGATTGGAAAAATTAATAGAGTATGCCTGTAGACCTAGGTAGGACTCTCCAATGCTGCTAGGATAAGATTTAAAAGTATCTGTTCTCTACCTTCAGCAAATGATCAAAGTTAATATCACCCATGATGGGACAAATTGATATCATGTGCCTCCTGATACGATGCACTGAGAAGGACATGACATTACTACTGTGGTATTTTTATTAACAGTGAATAGCCTGAATTTAACCATGAGGAAACATCAGACAAACCCCATTTGAGCATCATTCTAAGAATAACTGGCTAGCATTCTTAAAAGTCTTAAACTCATGAAAGAAGTAAAAGACTGAGGAACTGTTCCAGGTTACAGGAGAGTAAAGTGACACAACAAATGAATGTATCAGGTGATGGTAAATTAGATCTTGAATTAGAAAAAGGACATTAGTGGGTAAATTGTCAAAAATTGAATGAGGTGTATAAATTAGATAATAGTATTACCTAATGTTAATTTCTAATATTACTTCTTTGATTTTGCTTATAGTGCTGTGGTTATATTAGATAACATTTACGGAGTACAGGTGAAAGGTATATGGGAATTCTTTGTACTATTTTTGCAACTTTTTCGTAAGTCTAATATTTCAAAATGAAATTTTAAAAAATTCTATATTTAAAATTTTTAAAACTTATACAAAAAGGTAGTTCTTGCACTTGGCTTGCTCTCCTCAGCCAGTCCACAATTAGTTATGGAATGTTTCCTGTCTGCCAGTTATAATGCTAAGCTATGTGTAGACACAACCTCTGTGCTCCTGGAGCTTACATTCTGGTGGGGGAAGATATTCATTGGCAAATCACTTACAAGAGTGTAAATAACTTTTTTGCTGCTAAAGGCACTTTACCATGGGCTAGGCTGCTGGGGCAGAATTTAAAAGCACCATAACTTTGATTCTAATATTGTAAACTTAAATCCTAATTTTAAATCCTAAGTCATTTACCAATTCAGTCTATACTCAGCACTTCCCTATTCATCATCCCTTATTCACCTTTTTATCTTTGTGTTACAAGGACAACTCCCCAAACAGGCAATAAGAGATGAAATTAGCTTTCTCTTCTGTCTTTGCATTTTCCTCAGGTCTTGTGCCCAGTACACAATAAATGTTGAATAAAATATTTGTCTATTAAAGTTTTACTTTAACTCTTTAAAATCTGTGCATGTATTTTGAAATTCACATAATAGTAATACAGAATCCTAAAGTCTCTGTAAAATAAATACAAATCTTTCAAAATAAGAAACGCAATATACAAATTTGCATATGTGTATGTATATTGCTGTGGACATCAGACAATATTAGATGTTGATTGCTTATATATTTATGTTCTATCTATTTAAATTATAAGTAAATAAAAACATTTGAATATCCAGTGACCAGACTGTCTCTATTGTTCTTTACAGAAATTACTCTTTCTTTACCTCTGAAGGCGGTACAGTGGCCAAGCAATCACACCTGAGAGACATCCCCTAATAAAACTATATGCAAACAGGTAGTATGCACTTGGTTGTATGTAATCATTATGATGGCTTCAATAAACTGGTTTGAAGCTGAAGTTTTTCATTTTGCTGCCTGACCCCGTTTTTCTTGTGATTAATGGAGCACTTTTGGTTCTGTCTGTGACCATAAAACTTAATATACACAGGACTTAATTCATAGCCTTAGCCTTACGAGAACACTCTATGATCGACTGAGTTCAACAAAATTGACATAGGCTGTCTTAGAGCCCAGAGATGTGGAAAACCGGTGAACCAAGAATAAAAATGCTGGCTGACAATTCTGTGTCCGACAAGGGCCTCTCTGCCTTTGTCTGCTGTCAGTAAGTTAGGACAATGGTATTGGAGAAAGTGCTCTGACAACCAAAGTTCAAAGAACATAATGAAGTATTTGCATTCATATTTGATTTTCTGGCCCAAGTAATAAATGGCACTATATATATATATAGGATTTCTTCAACTTTAATAGATAAACTTCTTTTTTTGCTCTTCGTGGGCCTCAAGGTACAAACTCTTAAGAATGAACATTTTAGTCTCCCAATGATGATCTAAATCTTCATATTTTAAACTTTGGATCAATTGTTCGCTGTGCAAGAAATGTTAAAGACTGCAGTCCTATCATGTTTTCTTCCACCTTTCATTAAGCTTTCAAAATCCCTGCTATGAATAGAGTTTTTCTCTCTCGGGGCCTTTTAATTTTTAATCACTTGTTGTCTCAAATGCTGATCATATTTCTGAGAAATTACTTTATGTAAAAAATGGAGCAAGATAGAGTTGCCTCATACCTTTTTATCTTTCCTGAGAAATTATTTGGACCTAAAGTCGTGGTGACAAGGTTGCTTCTAATAGGTTCTGTTGCCATGGAAGCAGGCTGTTGAAAAGAGCAAGACCCAAGGCCCCGAAGTCTTTGCATGTTCATATCCATATGCACACGTATACAAACCTTTGCTTGAGATGGCAAAAAGTGTACAATTACACTTGCTGGCAATGCAATATTTTTCAAAAACAAAAGTTATAGATGCTAATATAGCAGAGCTCAGCTAATCACATACAATCAGGATTCTTTTATGCAATAAATTGGTGATTTGAAATAATTTTTTTTTTTTTTTGGTGAGGAAGATTAGCCCTGAGGTAACATCTGTTACCAATCCTCCTCTTTTTGCTGAGGAAGATTGGCCCTGGGCTAACATCTGTGCCCATCTTCCTCTACTTTATACGTGGGACACCCGTCACAGCATGGCTTGATAAGTGGTGCATAGGTTCGCACCCAGGATCTGAACCTGAGAACCCTGGGCCGCCGAACAGGAGCATGTGAACTTAACCACTATGCTGCTGGGCCGGCCCTGAAATAAATTTTTAAAAATATTTTTAGGAACCAGAGAGAAGTTATCCTTCAAGATCTGAAATGAACAAAATAAGGAAGGAAGGAAGGAAGAAAGAAAGAAAACAGAATCAACTATTTACTTACAAGCACACACACCAAGCTGTGTATGTGCTCCATAAGGATAGGATCAATGTCAATCATGTTTTCTTTTTCTATTGTCATTGCTTACCACAGTGCATTGCACATAATAGGGGCTCAATAAATATTTGAGTGACTGACGACATAAGTGTAGCAAATACCAAGGTTGGTAGCAAAGAGATTTGACTAACTACGGTGTTGAGAATCCCAGGGAGAAAGTAGTAGCCCTCAGAGAGTCCTGTATATGAAAGCAGCCAGACTCAGCTAGAGCCACCTCTTAGGGTGAGAGGTGCTTGGGGAACTGTCCCACTGCAGGAGTTACAGTGGAACACACAATGCACAGTGCTCCAGAGCTGTTGGCCATCCCTGGACCTGGTCCAGGCAAACAGTCAATAATAGGAAACTGAAATGGAGTAATACAACCATCCAACACATGGGAAAGCTATAGGGCTACAGGAAATCCAAGCAGTCAGGTCATGAGCAGTCTAACAACTGCTAGCACAGTGCATGCCCTGGGAATGGTAGTATATGCAGTCACAGAAGGCTTTCGACACAAACGTACAGGTGTCTTTTCCTCACTATTGCAGTACTGTTTAGGGATTAGTATTTGACATATTCACTCTTCTCTAGACCATAGATATATTTTTAAATAGATGCATCAAAAGAAAAAGACATAATCTCTTTTAAATTTTTAAAATATTGTATTTTGAAATAATTTTAGACAAAACTGCAAAAATAATACAGAGAGGTCCTATATAACCTTTTTCCAACTTCTCCTAATGTGAACATCTTACATAACCATAGTACAATGATCCAAACCAGGAAAGTAACATCAGTACAACAGTGTTAACCAACTGAAAAGCCTTATTCAAATTTCCTCAGTTTTCCCACCAATATCCTTTCTCTGTTCCAGAAGCTATCCAGGATCCCACATACCTTTTGGTTTTCGTGTCTCCATAGTCTCCTCCAATCTGAAGTCACAACCTCTTAAACAAGAGGAAATTTTTACTTTTCGTCAGAATAATATGTTAAAAGTTAAATTTTCAACTACTGTTATTAGTGTTTCTTGGGTCCTCCCTCACTTTCAGAGAACAGCCAAGAAAAGGAAATAAGAGGCTGTGTTTAATTGGGGAGAAGACTTACAGCTTTCTCCTACAGCCCAGGCTTCTCCAATAATTACTTTGTGTTGTTCAGCTTTATAGTTCTGCAGAATTGTTGGGGGACCATTCAAAATCACCAGACCACTCACTTGTTAGTTAACTAGTTACAACAATTGTGAAAGAGACTAGAGTAGATGAGTAAAGAAAAAGCCAAGTGAGCTTTATTCAGGAGGACATTCTGCTGATGAGAACTAGAAATATATTAGTATATATTCTAGTAAATAGTCTAGTAATAGTATACTAGTAAATATTCTAGAAATAAACTAGAATCCAGATTATGAATACCATCCAAAGGACAGCGTCTGGGACAGAGCTCACGAGCTCCAGGGCCAGACAGGTATCGTAAATAAGTGGAGTGAGTACAAGAAACAGGGCATGTGTGATGACAAAAAGCACAGTGCGTGGTGACAATGGCAAGTGGCACTCTGGCTCAAAGTCAGGAATGCGATGAGGGTGTGGTGACCTAGAGCGTGCACACCACATCGAAGAGGGCAGCTGGTATTCAGCTTATTTAGAATTTACAACCAGAGTGTGAGCCCAGGGTTGCGAGATCCTCAGACGTTTTTTCCAAGGGGACTTTTTTTCCCCAAGAGAATTTTTTGTGAAAATTCTTATTTGTAAATGTTAGTAACTAATTGGTCTGTGTGGGCTGATTCAAGAGTTGCTCTTAAAACTCCCTCAGCTCCTGAATTGTCCAAGTATTCCAAGGCCTTTCTCAGTCAATCAGGGGTCAGTCTTCTTCCAAATGCTGTGAAGAGAAAAAACTGGAGTTGATAAGCCTATGCTTGCTTCTCCTTCTCCCTGCCTTGGAGTGGTCATTGGTAAAGAGGGGTTTGAACAGATGCTGGTCCACTGCCATTGGCTGGTCCTTGCTGACTCAGATAGCACTCAGGCTATGGTAGTCTCTTTGAGCTCTAGCATGACAGCTCTCCCCACCTCACATGCCACACTCAGCTGTTGCTCTCCACTGCCCAGAAACCAGGGCAGACTGACGACGTCCAGGGGAGCTTCCAGTATTATCCAGAATCTGTTCTGATGATAGCCTTCCTTGACAAAATCTTTGGCCATTTTGCCTAGCTCTAGTTTTTGGCCTAGACTCCTGCTTTTCTCAGGGTAGTTTTACTTTACTTGATTCTTTCATCTGCCCTACATCGGAGCCTTACTCTGTGCACTGTGGTCTACCCCATACCAACAAGACTCCTCAACTCTGAGTTTTGACAAGTAGGGACAGTAGGAGTTGGAACTTCCATTTTTTTCCTCCCAGGAAGCTGAAGCCTCCTCACACAAATTCATCTACCTTTCCCCAGTAACCAGCCCTACTGAGGTATCATTTGCTAAAACACTAAGTAAACAAACAAAGAAATAGTGTGGTTACAACTTCTTGGAAGACAGAGGGTGCAGGTCATATCACATTTGCATAATTCAGTGGGCCTTCAAGTGACTCAACGGAAAACAAAGAGGATCTGGCCAATTGTGACCTGCAGTTCTCATCCTTAGACATGAGAGGCTGCCCTAAATTACGAATTTTTCCCTCAACTGGCACTTGATATAATCTTTACCTTAATAGACACACTGTTACCCAGATTTAAACAGAATGATAAACTTGAAGCAATTTCTTATAGGGTCAATATAGAAAGTAAGGTCAAAGAAATACAGAATTATTACTTAAATATAATTGTTTGGCAGAAAAATCTTACCTCCTCATTCTGAAATTGAAATTGAAATTGGAATTGAAAATAAGCAAATTTATAACAAATCTTTGATGGTAGAAAGTACAATTCATATACCTGGTTTAATATACATATTCAAATATCTGCAAGAAAACTCTAGTAAGCACTTATATATTCCATGTTTAGGTACATCTTTGTTACTGGGTAGATCTTCCTTTTAACCTTCTGCACTAAGTGAATAGCCAAAGAATGCCTCAGTCCTCCATGAATCTGCAACTATTTCTCCTCTGTGGGTTTTTAGCAAGAATTAGTCTGGATACCATTTTATGGCAAGGATACAAATGGTTCTGTGTTTCAAAGATTCTTCAGTACTGAATTTCCTCCTTGATCTGGAAGAATACTTTATTCTCCTTTTTTCTCTTCCAGGTTTTCCCAAGTGACCTGAGAATTGTTTCAAACTTGTACTATGCATGAACTTTCTGGATAGATGGTAGTGGGTTCGTGAGATTTACAAGAGACAACACTTGGGGAAAAGCTCCCAGTCTGGGAGTCAGAGAGCTGGATTTTGTCTTCTGAGTGCTGAGAGACTCCACTGCTCACTGGTAAAGGGAGAAAATAATATTGGCTCTGTCTGCCTTACAAGGCTGTGTGAGAAATAAATGAGATAAAAGATGATTATTTGAAAATTCCCAAAAGCACAAACGTAAAATATTAATCCAGGGTAGAAAACTTTGTGAGTTTCAAGGTTAAAAAGTTAGTGCTAATCTAATTAAAAAGTCAATATTGTTGAGAGAAGGAAGTCAAGATGGCGGAGTAAGCAGACTCTGAACTTACCTCCTCCCGCGGACACAGCCAATTTACAACTACTCATGGAAAAATTACCCCTGAGACAGAACTGAAAACTGGATAAAAGGAACTCCTGCAACAACGGACAATCCTAACTGAGGTAGAAGAGGCAGAAACTCCCTTCTGGAGAGGAAAACGCCACCTTCACAAGCCGCCAGCTTCATGGCCAGCCGGGAGCAGCCCACAGGTACACAGCCCTCCCTGGAGGAGCGGGGCCCTGAGACGGGGAGCGCCCCCGCTGTGGGCATTTTGTGGACCCAGCACAATCGAGGCGAGTGGCATAATATCTGACTTTGCCTGCTACTAAAACATTGGGGAACACCCCCAGAAAACCCGGTTCACAAAGAAACTAAAACCGGCTCTTAAAGGGCCCGTGCACAAACTCACCCATCTCAGAAAACATCCTAAAATCACCAGAAAGAAAGGTGCACAGTGCTGTGGTGAAAGACTCACCTGATAGGGCCTGAGTGCATCTTGGTGAGAGGTGAGACCTCTCCAGAGACTGGGACATTGGTGGCGGCCATTGTTGCGGCCTGGTGTGGGCATGCTGACACAGATGCCATTGGAGTTCTCCCTGGGGCCTGCTAGCCCATGGTCTGCCCCACCCGCTAGAGCACCGATTTAATCCAGCTCAGCCAGGGCAGGCAGCCCACCCTAGAGACTGGCCCCACCCAACAACAAACCCTCAGGCAACTTGTGGGCCTGAATAGATTGGTGACTGGATTCTCTCCAGCCTGGCAACTGAGCCACCATCAGTGGGGCAGGGCGTGCACAAGGAGTGGGTGGAGAGTGTGGGGCTCCCGCCGTGGAGAGACTGGGTCTGCTTCAGGAGGTCGGGGCACTCACACGGGGCAGGACTGTGTTGACTGTGTGTGTGGACCTGTGGGCGGCAGGGCTTGTCAGCTGCAGAAGACTTGTGCTTCTCAAAGACCCACATAGGAGGTTTGCCCCACCTTCCAAAGCCTGAAATAATTGGGTGCTCCTGTGCCTGAGGGCAGCCCCACCCAGCTGCAATCCTCAGAGAGCTGACAAGAGGCCTGAAGGCTGGAGGTTTACAGCAATTGTAAGGCCCTAAGCCTAACAACCTGCCACGCTGGGGGCCTCCTCACTTAAAAGAAATACTGCAACACAAATGTGGTATTAGAACTTGCAGCCAACTGTGCTGGGGCTCCCCACACCTGATAAAGAGACTGAAGGGCCCACAACAACTACAAGCAGCTGAGCATTACAACAGCTGGCCAGGAGCATAACTCAGCCTCCCTGGGTGCCTACAGGGAGAGCAAACAAGCCCCAACAGAAGGACACATGTAGCCCACATAGCGGTCACCCCTGGAGCATTGAGAACTGAGGGAAGCACACTGCTGGGCCTCATGAGGCATCACTTATATAAGGTCACCTATCCAAGAGCAGGTGATGTAGCTGACCTACCTAATATGTAGACACAAGCACAGGGAAAGAGGCAAAATGAGGAGGCAAAAGAATACATTCCAAGTAAGGGAACAGGACAAAACCCCAGAAAAGGAACTAAGTGAAACAGAAATGAGCAACCTACCCGACAGAGAGTTCAAACTAAGAGTGTTAAGGATGCTCACTGATCTGGGGAGAAGAATAGATGAACTCAGTGAGAATGTCAACAAAGAAATGGAAGATATAAAAAAGGACCAATCAGAAATGAAGAATACAATACTGGAAATGAAAAATTCACTAGAAGGACTCAAAAACAGAGTAGAGGATACAGAAGAACGGATCTGTGAGCTGGACGAAAGACTAGAAGAAATTACCCAAGCTGAACAGGTAAAAGAAAAAAGAATTAAAAAGAGTGAGGACAGTCTAAGGGACCTCTGGGAAAACATCAAGTGCACTAACATCCGTGTTATAGGTGTCCTGGAAGGAGAAGAGCTAGATAAAGGAGCAGAGAATCTATTTCAAGAAATAATAGATGAAAACTTCCCTAACCTAAGGAAGGAAACAGACATCCAGGTACAGGAAGCACAGAGAGCCCCAAACAAGATAAACCCAAAGAGGCCCAGACCAAGACACATCATAATCAAAATGTCCAGAATTAAAGATAAAGAGAGAATCCTAAAAGCCGCAATAGAAAGTCAAGTTACATACAAAGGAAATCCCATAAGGCTCTCAGCTGACTTCTCAGCAGAAACCTTACAGGCTAGAAGAGAAGGGCACGATATATTTAAAGTGCTAAAAGGAAAAAACTTACAGCCACGAATACTCTACCCAGCAAGGTTATCATTCAAAATGGAAGGAGAGATCCATTTCCCAGACAAGCAAAAATTAAAGGAGTTTGTTAACAAGAAACCAGTGCTACAAGAAATGTTAAAAGGACTGATTTAAGGGGAAAAGAGGAGACCACAAATAGGAAAAATTATCTATTTCCATGATAAGAGGGTAATGGATACAAATGCACAAAAAAGAGGTTAGATATGATATCAAAAACATAAAAGGAGGGAGGAGGGGACTTAAAGAGTAGAGCTTTCAGACAGAGATCAAACTAAAGAGACCATCAATTCTGTATAGAAGAAGAAAGGAACAGAGAAGGACTACTAAAACACTGAGAAAAAAAAACAAGTTAAAAAATGGCAGTAAGTACGTACTTATCAATAGCTACTTTAAACGTCAATGGACTAAATGCTCCAATTAAAAGGCATAGGGTGGCTGACTGGATAAAAAACAAGACCCATATATATGCTGCATACAAGAGACACACTTCAGACCTAAAGACACTCACAAACTGAAAGTGAAGGGATGGAAAAAGATACTCTACGCAAATGGCAATGAAAAGAAAGCTGGAGTAGCAGTACTCATATCAGACAAAATAGACGTTAAAACAAAAACTGTAAAAAGAGATAAAGAAGGGCATTACATAATGATCAAGGGAACAATCCAACAAGAGGATATAACACTTGTAAATATCTACGCACCCAATGTAGGTGCACCTAAATATATAAAGCAATTATTAACAGACATAAAAACAGAAATAGACAGTAACACAATAATAGTAGGGGAGTTTAACACTCCACTTACACCAATGGATAGATCATCCGAACAGAAGATCAATAAGGAAACATTGGCCTTAAATGACACACTAGAACAGATGGACCTGGTAGATATATACAGAGCATTCCATCCAAAAACTGAAGAATATACGTTCTTTTCAAATGCACATGGAACATTCTCCAGGATTGATCACATATTAGGCCACAAAACCAGTCTCCATAAATTTAAGAAGATTGAAATAATACCAAGCATCTTTTCTGACCACAACTGTACGAAACTAGAAATCAACTATAGGAAGAAAATCAGAAAAGCCACAAATACATGGAGATTAAACAAAATGCTACTGAACAACGACTGGGTCAATGAAGAAATCAAAGAAGAAATCAAAAAATACCTGGAGACAAATGAAAATGAAAATACGACATGCCAGAATTTATGGGATACAGCAAAAGCGCTTCTAAGAGGGAAGTTTATAGCAATACAGGCCTATCTCAACAAACAAGAAAAATCTCAAATAAACAATCTAACAGTGCACCTAAAGGAACTGGAAAAAGAAGAACAAACAAAGCCCAAAATCAGTAGAAGAAGGGAAATCATAAAAATCAGAGCAGAAATAAATGAAATAGAGACCAAAAAAAAAATAGAAAAAATTAATAAAACCAAGAGCTTGTTCTTTGAAAAGATCAACAAAATTGAGAAACCTTTAGCTAGACTCATCAAGAAAAAAAGAGAGAAGGCACAAATAAGTAAAATCAGAAATGAAAGAGGAGAGGTTACAACAGACACCTCAGAAATACAAAAGATTATAAGAGAATACTATGAAAAGCTATATGCCAACCAATTCGACAATCTGGAAGAAATGGATAAATTCTTAGAATCATACAACCTTCCAAAACTGGATCAAGAAGAAGTAGAGAATTTGAATAGACCAATCACCAGTAAGGAGATCGAAACAGAAATCACAAACCTCCCCAAAAATAAAAGTCCAGGACCAGACGGCTTCCCTGGTGAATTCTACCAAACATTCAAAGAAGACTTAATACCTATTCTTCTCAAACTGTTCCAAAAAATTGAGGAGGGGGGGAAGCTCCCTAACTCATTCTACAAAGCCGACATTACCCTGATACCAAAACCAGACAAGGACAACACAAAAAAAGAAAATTACAGGCCAATATCATTGATGAATATTGATGCAAAAATCCTCAACAAAATACTCGCAAATCGCATACAACAATATGTTAAAAAGATTATACACCATGATCAAGTGGGATTTATTCCAGGGATGCAGGGATGGTTTAACATTCGCAAATCAATCAACGTAATACACCACATTAATAAAATGAAGAATAAAAATCACATGATCATCTCAATAGATGCAGAGAAAGCATTTGACAAGATACAGCATCCATTTATGATAAAAAAAATCTGAATAAAATGGGGATAGAAGGAAAGTACCTCAACATAATAAAAGCTGTATATGACAAACCCACAGCTAATATCATCCTCAATGGTGAAAAACTGAAAGCTATCCCTCTAAGAACAGGAACCAGACAAGGATGCCCACTGTCACCACTCCTATTTAACATAGTACTGGAAGTCCTAACCAGAGCAATCAGGCAAGAAAAAGAAATAAAAGGGATCCAAATTGGAAAGGAAGAAGTGAAACTGTCACTATTTGCAGATGACATGATTTTATATACAGAAAACCCTAAAGAATCCACTAGAAAACTTTTAGAAGTAATAAACGAATACGGTAAAGTTGCAGGATAAAAAATCAACATACAAAAATCAGTTGTATTTCTATACACTAACAACGAAGTAGCAGAAAAAGAAATTAAGAATACAATCCCACTTACAATTGCAACAAAAAGAATAAAATACCTAGGAATAAACTTAACCAAAGAGGTGAAAGATCTGTACACTGAAAACTATAAAACATTGCTGAAAGAAGTTGAAGAAGACACAAAGAAATGGAAAGATATTCCATGCTCTTGGATTGGAAGAATTAACATAGTTAAGATGTCCATACTTCCTAAAGCAATCTATAGATTCAATGCAATCCCTATCAAAGTTCCAACAACATTTTTTCACAGAAATAGAGCAAAGAATCCTAAAATTTATATGGAACAACAAAAGACCCCGAATAGCTAAAGGAATCCTGAGAAAAAAGAACAAAGCTGGAGGTATTACACGCCCTGATTTCAAAATATACTACAAAGCTATAGTAATCAAAACAGCATGGTACTGGTGCAAAAACAGACACACAGATCAATAGAATAGAATCGAAAGCCCAGAAATAAACCCACACATCTATGGACAGCTAATCTTTGACAAAGGAGCCAAGAACATACAATGGAGAAAAGAAAGTCTCTTCAACAAATGGTGTTGGGAAAACTGGATAGCCACAAGCAAAAAAATGAAAGTAGACCCTTACCTTACACCATACACAAAAATTAACTCCAAATGGATTAAAGACTTGAATGTAAGACCTGAAACTATGAAACTTCTAGAAGAAAACATAGGCAGTATGCTCTTCGACATCGGTCGTAGCAACATATTTTCAAGCACAATGTCAGACCGGGCAAGAGAAACAATAGAAAAAGTAAACGAATGGGACTACATCAAACTAAAAAGCTTCGGCACAGCAAAGGAAACCATCAACAAAACGAAAGACAACCTAACAATTGGGAGAAGATATTTGCAAACCGTATATCTGATAAGGGCTTAATCTCCAAAATATATAAAGAACTCATGCATCTCAACAACAAAAAAACTAACAACCCAATAAAAAAATGGGCAAATGACCTGAACAGATATTTCTCCAAAGAAGATATACAGATGGCCAACAGACACATGAAAAAATGTTCAAAATCATTAACTATCGGGGAAATTCTAATCAAAACTACAATGAGATATCACCTCACGCCCGTCAGAATGGCTATAATTAACAAGACAGGAAACAACATGTGTTGGAGAAGATGTGGAGAGAAGGGAACGCTCATACACTGCTGGTGGGAGTGCAAACTGGTGCAGCCACTATGGAAAACAGTATGGAGATTCCTCAAAAACTCAAGGATAGAACTACCATATGATCCAGCTATTCCACTGTTGGGTATTTATCCAAAGAACTTGAAAACACCAAGGCGTAAAGATACATGCACCATTGTGTTCATTGCAGCGTTATTCACAATAGCCAAGACTTGGAAGCAACCTAAGTGCCCATCAAGGGACGAATGGGTAAAGAAGATGTGGTATATATACACAATGGAATACTACTCAGCCATAAGAAACGATGAAATCCAGCCATTTGTGACAACATGGATGGACATTGAGGGTATTATGCAAAGTGAAATAAGTCAGAGGGAGAAGGTCAAATACCATATGATTTCCTTCATTAAGTAGTAGATAATAACAACAATAAACAAACACATAGAGACAGAGATTGGATTGGTGGTTACCAGAGGGGAAGGGGGGAGGGAGGAGGGTGAAAGGGATAATTCGGCATATGTGTGTGGTGATGGGTTGTAATTAGTATTTGGGTGGTGAACATGATGTAATCTATGCAGAAATAGAAGTATAATGTCACACACCTGAAATTTATACAATGTTATAAACCAATGTTACTGCAATACACAAAAAATTTTAAAAAAAAGTATTGTTGTTTTTTATTAGTGTGCCTACAATTGTATCAATAACAGCAAAAAAATCGTACATGATATGGTTAAATTGTTCACATACTGATGACCTAGCTATCTCATACATACTCTAAGAAAATCATAAAAGACTACTCTTTAATATGATAAACATGGGTCTAAATGTTAATATTAGATAACTTTATTACTTCTTTCCTCAGAATAAGAACTCTTTGGGAAAATAATTTCAACATCAAACAGCGCTCTGGATGAAATAGTTCCTGGACACAAATTTCATTTTGCAACCTACATTCCCTCAACCTTATGCCTCATTTTGGGCATGAAATTTTGTAGTTGTTGTCTTTTTCCTTTGAAGGTCTACATTTGCATGTGTATGCAGATGTTTTGAGAATCTGTTTTTGAAAAGTTGACTGGTGGAGTGGATTTGAAAAGACCATGAAGGATCAGTGATCCGTTAAGTAAAAAACAAATTTCACCACTCACATGGTGTTGTCCCAATCTTGTTAATGGGAAAGAAATAAATGTTCAGAGCAAATTAATTCAGAGCCTTTCCAAGATTTCTTAATGTAGCTAAACTCTTTTAAGCAATGCTTGGAATTTTTGTTTTAATTGATATTTCACATTAACAAGCTGGCACCCTCAAAGGCCTGAAGTCAGAGCCATCTGACTGGGCTCAGTCACCCGTGAGAACTAATCTGCGAGATTATTAATAAAGAATATTAGGAAGGATGGGCCAAGATGGTTCCCATGATGAAAATCAGTGAGATGATTTTAATGATACTGAGGGCAAACCATACACGCCCAACATGGGTTCAGGCACTTCAGTGCATTTCCCGATCATCCATGTTACCACTTCCTAAAAGAGTTTATTGTCAAAGTTTTACTGCTGGCCAATAATTAATTCTACTGGCTTTTGGGATATGTAGTTCACTAATTGAAATAATTGGATGAAAATGTGGAGTATACAAAATGGCTCATTTTTAAATGGATTCAGACATTTTACAGGTCAAACCAACTAAGCCTTCTCCCTCAAAGGTAAAGGTATATATGGCTCTAACATAAGGTTTAATTGTGTCCAAAAAGCAATATTATGAAAAGGGTAATATCACACATACAGCATGGCCTTCTGTATCCACAGAAAGACACACAAACACAAGCACACACACACACACACACTTTCATTTGCCATGTTATATAGCTCCTAGCATGGTATGACCTTACTGCTTTTGTAAGACTTTTAAAAAGACATATAATTGGGGAATGACCAAAGTGAAAAATATAAACCCCCCAGAGGTAAGTAAATTTGAAAGTATTTTTCTTCTTTTAACAGTTTAGTTTAGACTGTTGTGGATATGTCAGGTATTTTGGGGTCATACTTTTATAATATTACATTATGCTTTGAAACATTTTGTGGCTTTAAAGTTTTTTGGTTTGTTTTCATTATTTCAATTGTGGGTGTGTTCTGAAGGTTTGCATTTGTGTTCTATTTGTTACATTTTTAACTATTACTTTACATAATACTCTTAATCCTCTACTACTTTAGGTAGTGTCTCAACTTCTTCCTGAGTAATAAACAAAATTAGGTCTTTCTTTTTCCTTCCCATTCTCTTCCTCATTCTATTTTGATTGATTATAATATCTTTCTTAGTATTTAACTTTTACTGTTCTATGTTCTTGTGACTCTATGATTTTTGATCTGTTAAGTGATATATCTCAAATTCCAGCTATATAAAATGAGGTTATTAGTGTGCTTTAATTTTTTCCCCAAATTCTCAACGGCTTCACTTGATAATTGTTGTGAGAGATCTCATTTCTGTAGTGTCAAGGTTTACACCATCTGCACTTGATTCTGTAACTATAACTCACATCTGTTAGTCTTCATCCTATGGTTATATAGGATTAAGATTCACCATGATATTTTTCCCATTCATCTCTTACTTGGATGAAATTCTTAATCTAATTGTTTTCTTTTTCAAAAATGGTTTGCTTTTCTACTTTGACGACAGAGTGGCCAGGTATAATTTTTTCTCAGGTGGCACTTTCTTTTCTTCAGTAATTTGTGGGCAATGCTTGATGACTTTCTCATGTTGAGTGTTGACTTGGAAGGTTAAAGACTAGTCTGATTTTGTTTTTCTCCTTACTGGTTTTTGTGGGACAGTCCCAGCTTGTGCCTATTGTCCAGGAATAAATTTTAATAACATTGTCTTTTATTCTCAAAAGGTTGGAAGTTACAGTATATGGTTACCCTACTTATGAATGATTAGATGTTATTGCTGGGATGTCAAAGTAAATATTTCTTTACGTTTCAAGTCTGGTAATTTTACTGGAATATGACTCAGTTTGACCATTTTGTCTAATTTTTTCCTGTTGGGATAGGATGCGCCCTTTCAATCAGTTAAGTCTTCTCCTCCCTGTTATTCTCCCCCAGCTTCCTTCTTCTCCCTCTCCTTCTTCTTTGTAATCCTTTTTACTTTTCAAATGTAGTTTTCTCACTTCAGTCCACCATATCCCTGATTGAGTTTTTAGGAGTGCCTATTCTCTTAGTGACATTTCCAGTTTTGTCTTTATTTCTGTGATATTGTTCCACTTTATTCCTGGAATCTGTCAGCTTTTTTTTTATCTTTTCTTTCCTAAGCTCTTGCACTTCTGCTCTGTGCTTTTTTTTTTTTTAATAAAGGTGCTTTATTGTTATTACTGTTTTAATTCATGGCAAAGTGATAGGTCATGTTAGTATTTGATCTGTGGCTTTTTTTTTTTTTTGGTTAGCTTCATCTGCCGTTTTATTTTCCTCTCCCCAACCCCACATTTTATTATCTTGACAAAGGTACTAGTTTCTCTTGGATCCTGGTTTCTCTTAGATTATTATTTGTAGAAAATATGTGTATTAGAGAACACAGGGCTGTGTTATAAACTAAAAGAAATTGTCATTATAAGCCAAGGTTGTGAATTTGAGTTCTTGTAGCCATTTCCTTCCCAGCCAGCCTATAGAAAGAGAGGGAATGTAAGGCTATGCAAAGACTGCTTTCTGTAAATTTGCCTTGTCTAATTGAGCCCTCATTCAGCTGTACCTCTTCTGGGACTAAATCAGGTCCAAGGATGCTCCTGTCACCAGCCCATATTCCCTTTTTCCTACTACTACAAAAAGGGATCTGATTTTGGATCTTGGAGTATACCTTCCAGCTTGGAGAATGCTCTTTTGGACCAGCCCTGCTGAGAGCGAAGCACAGACTCCTCCGCTCCAATGCTCCTCTTTTCCTTGGTTGTCACTGCTTTTGGCACCTCTCTGTCAGTTTTAAGATTTCGGGTTTCTACTGTCTCCTACAGTCATAAAAATGGGTTTTCTCTTTCACATTCTCCTTGTTACTTTTGAGCGATTTATAGGAGAGGAGGAAATGACAAATTTTGCTGCTATTTTCAAACAGGATGTCTTTCCAATAGATTAGATATGAAGTGCTTTGATTCTAATTTGGTTATAACTATTTTATAAATTTCATTTTGATTTTCTCTTTAGTGCATTAATTTTTAGAAGTGAGTTTTAAAATTTCCAGATGTAAAGGGTCCTTTTTTGGGGTGTAGGTGTGGGTGTGGGTGTGTTTTGGCTGGTGGCAGTTGGCGGGCTACTTTTTGTTTTTATTTCTAAGTGTATTAGATTCTGGATTTGCTGAGGCTTCCTTTCTTTTTTAGGATTAAGTTTGTTTTTTATTTATAAAATGCTAAAATTAGAAATATTTTAATGTCTATAAAAAGGAATGGTTAATATATGCTACCATACATCCATATGATGGACTATTTTGCAGACATTCAAAAACATCACAATTTCAAAGAATATTTAATGACAGGATATGTGTTATTATTTAGAGAACTGTCAACATACAGTATTATTCTAATTTAGAGGAGGGAATACATTAATACGTATGTGTACATTTTGGAAAGCTGGAACGTTTTGTGAGTGATTCATCTTCTTTTTTATACTTTTTCTCTATTTTACAAATTTTCTACATTGAGCATGTTATAATTATTTACTCAAAAGAAAATAAGTGTTAAACTCAATCTTCTAAGGATAATGAAGTATGATTTTAGTTGGTTTAAGTTTTCTAGTCTAGTACATGGAAAATCTTGGTAAATGTTCCATGAGTGTTTGAAAAAATACTATATGTACATTAGATTCAGCTTAATAATTAACTTCCTAAAATCATCATTTTTTTTTAGCTCAGTTGATTTCTGAAGGAGAGTTATTCAAATCTCCCACCATAATTGTGGACTCAGCAATTTCTCCTTGAGGTTCTATGATTTTTGTTTTCTATATTTTTAAGCTATATTGTTAGGTAAATAAATCTCAATGACTGATGATTAAATAGATTTGAATTTACATTGGAAGTTTTTCTACAAAGCAAAAGGGTAGTCAGATGAGCAGGTGGAAGTCATAAATGCATCTGTTAAATTATGACTGGAAACATTTATGTGATGAAACATGAGCTAGTAATCTTAGATGAAGGGAACCAGCAAAATTCTTCATGTTTTTCCAGATTTTTCACTATTATAAACCATTCTTAAATGAATATCCTTTGATGTCTTTTGTGACTTTTTTTCCTTTGCTCTAAATTCCTAGAATGAATGTTACTGGCTCAAATGACATCATTATTTTTAAGGCTTTTGATAAGCATCGCCAAGTTGTTTTTCAGAAAGATTAGACCAGATAATCTTCCACCATGAACATCTGAATGTGTTAATATTAGCTTACGTTTGCCAGCATTGAATACTATCATTTTGGGATATTTGTTTATCTGAGTCATGACAAGTAGTATCTCATTGTGTCAGAGGCAGCGGGGTGCCACTAAAATCCCTCCTCTCCTTCCTCTGCAGCATAAGTCCATACTTCCCTTCTTCTGCACATGGCTGCCCAGCTACAGGCCTCATTCCCTAGCCCTACTTGGGGCTAGTTTCATTTCGTGGCCAGATTCTCAGAGGTGTAAGCAGGACATGTACCACTTATGGATCTTAGCCTTAAAACACTGAATGTCTGCTTCCCCGTGTTTTTTTCCCTGCCTTTCAGCTGGAACATGGACGAGCCTCTGTCAATGTGTTTGGGAACGGCAGAACTACAAGACAGAAGGAAGTGGGGATCCTGAATGATGGTGTGAAACAAAACCACTCAGCTGCTTGGACACCCATGACTGTTAGGAGAGAGAGAAACATACTGCTATGTTCTTTAAACCACAGTAATTTGGGGTCTGTTTATTACAGCAGCCCAACTTTTACTCTGATTTATACACTCGTTTTATTTTATTTTGAATTATTTGCTGAATTTATGTTGTAAATTTCTTTTTTGTGCTAAACGGGCTTGAAATAACTCTGTGCATTAAAGCTAATACAAAAGCTTTGTTGTATGTAATTTCATTTGCTTTGAAATTCTGCCTAGGCAGTTAAATTTCTCAATCATATCAGCATCACAACCAATGCATTTCTTCAGTTTACTTAGTGAAATAGTCTATGCTAATATTTGTAATGCTGTTAATGAGAGTCCTGAAACTAATATTCTCTTTCTGTTTCTGCCATTTACTCATCTGTAAAATTAATTTCCGAAGCCTCTTCTAGTCCTATAATACCATGACACAAAATAGCTTTCATATTTGGGAACTAACAAGGATACAAAAATCTAAGAGCTACAACTTTAAGCCACGGAAGAAATAGATAAGTATTGGAGATTATGTAGCTGTTTTTGCCATTTCCATATTTTTGCTGTATTTCTTGAAAGATTGACCACCTCTTCCTCTGTCTTCTTTAACTCTCAAATTGGATCAAAGGTCAGAAAAATATTAAAACAAAGGACAAAAGAATTGGAGATGGGACCATAGCATGGGGGAGATTTCAATAAATTTTTGGAAGCTGGAAATTAGATGGAGGGATGGTAAATGAATTAGTTGAGTTGCTATCTAAGTGATTATAGTTGGGGGCCTACTGATGTAGCTAATTACCATGCAGAACCTATAAGAGGTTCAACAATTGAAGGCATCACGTAATATGGAGGATAACTATAGACCCTCTCCCATATCTTAGAAGATGAGAGTTTTATTCAGGACTAGGGGACACCCGGCATTTAAGAGTACAGGGGTGAGATGTGGGGCTGAAAACATGGTATTTAGTGTCTTCATTTAAAAGTCTTCATACTGAAGTGTGGGAACCTTAGTCACCTCTTTTATTCCTAGGATTTCTGAAGTAATGTGTACAGGACACTCTGAATGACCCTAGAGAAAATATCTCCAAGTACTAAAATTTGAATTTCTTCCCATGAAAAGTGCCTAACCTAATAACAACCCATATCGTGGCGTATCATCATAAAGTTTCAGAATAGGAATAAAGATTATGAATAAAAGATCAAGAATAAGAATGGCATTAGACACCTCAAGAGCAAAACTGAAATATAAAGAAAACAGAGCAATACCCTCACAATTAAAGAAAAAATAATTCCCACTCCACTAAGTGTGAAGATAAAGATATTTTAAACTTTCAGGGTCTCAAAAAGTGACTTCCCATTCATCTTTCTTTTTTTTCCAGGAACCAATTGGAGGATATGTTCTGCTAAAAGGAGGGAGTAGACCAAGAAAAGGGAAGAGGCGGAGTCCTGAAAAGAAGGGAAGACATTGCAAAGGCAATTTTCAGGATGATGGCTGTGTGCCATCTGGAGGGCAGCCAGTCTACATGGGAACAGGAGAATGGAGCAGCTGGACTGACATCTCCAGGATAGATTCTCTGAAGTACTAGAAAATTTGGAAAAATTTTTGCAAGGTCTGTTTGAATCTTTGGGGAAAATTAGAGATCATCACAAAGCAGACCAATCAAAAAAAAAAAAAGAAAAGAGTAGGGTATTAGCTGGGGAAAAGAATCATATGAAACACCAGTGTCATTGTAGTATACTTGGCAGCAAACAATATTTACATAGTCACAATACTATAAACTCTGATTACTGAGTTAATCAACAATTGAATATAAGTATATTGGACAGGAGAGGGTGGGGGTGGGATATGTGTCTATGCGATTGCTAAATCTTCAACTCTTTCCAATGCTATTTTATTTTTAAATTATAAATGTTGATTCCTATAATAAAGTAAAAACAAATTATAAACATGGATATATCCATTCTTTGCATTGAATTTCCAACAATTTTCCTGAAATAATCTACTTAACTTAAAGCTGCTGTCTGTGCTTTCAGAACTAATCATTGTAGTGCTGATCCACCAGTAAGAGCAAGAGCGATACAGCTATATTTTTGTATACTTTAAAAAGTATTCATCTTAGGTCAGACTCCATCTCTTATTTTTTCCAAAACTTTATCAATATTTCAATATCCTTTAGCCACTAGTTTTCAGTGAACATTGAAACAACAACTAAAGTTCCATGGAGTCCTTGGTAACAGGTCTCCTTATCCTACATGAAAATAGATGATTTGATGATTAAGGGTCCACTCTAAACAGAATCAAAGAGAGTTGTATATCACATTTTTATTATTTGGGTACAAGTTTTGCATCTTTTAGCAATCATGTTAAATTACTTGCTCTTTCTTCTAATCCTTTGTTCTCCAGAGGTCTTGCCATGCTCTCTGAATAGAATATCCTTCCCACTATTTGTCTCTCGATCCCTATTAGTTGTCTCTATCAAACATCTATTTAAAATAAGTTTTCTTCCTCAAGTCCTCTTGAATAGTTGTACTCCACACTGATCATTCCATTATTCCATTTCTCTTAGCGCTGACGTTTTGTGTTACGTTAATTTGTACCTGTTTTCATGTCATCTTTGCATGTGTTGTTATATCTTTTCATCTGCATTTTGTTCCCCTATTATATTGTAAATTCCCTGAGAATGAGGACAATGTCTTTAACTTCATTTGCATATCTCCATGACATCCAGTAGAGAATGCCATTTGAAGGCAGCACTCATTAAATCACATTTTCACTGACAAAATGATGTCTAGCTTTGGAAATATGGTTTATGCAGCACTCAGTATAGTTGTTATATATGTTTTCCCTTAAAAAGTCTTTAGGAAATATACATATATAATATTATGCAGAAGATGCATGCTGAGTGGCTTCACACAGTTTACAACCCAATGTATTGAAATATAATTTTTTTAAAAAATTTCAGATGGCATGTAGCAAAATATCATTGATTGATATATATAAATTCAAAGGTTGGACAAATAATATTAATTCCAATAATAACCCAAATAAACAAACAACACAATTTTATAGTATGCTGTTTCTCCCCATATCTTAAAAAGAGGTCAGCCTCACTTTATATATTTATATAAGAATGTATGTTAAGAATGATAGAATTTCTAACAGACTTTGGCTTTCTATAGTATCCAGAATATATATAACCTCTTTAGCTTGTTTTTTTATAAACTTTCCTCAACGTGTTTTTAAATCTCATCAAAATTGTGTCAAATTCTCAGTTTCAGAATTCTACTTATGGTTCCCTAAACATAGAATCTTAAAATATTAAAGTTGGAAGAGTTTATTAAGTCCCAATAATTTCCAAATATGCCAGAGCAACAGAATCAGGAAAGAATTCATAAAATTGAAGATCCCAGGGCCTAGAAATCTATCATTTTAAAGAGTACCCTACTTATTCTCGACGTATTGGCAAACCAATGAGTTAGTCTAGTTTCTTCACTATAGATGTAAGTAAATGAAGACATTATACATACATATGTGTGTGTGTGTATGTATGTACGTATCGTAAATGTCATGATGCTCCTCAGATCTAGAATTCTAATTTCTAATCCCTCCCTGTTTCCCATCCCCTCACTCCATCACATACTTCCACCTATATCCTTTGGGCTGTCCCATCTTCAAGGTTTTGCCCACATTCTTTCCCACCTGGAATGTCCTCTCTTTTCCTTTCTGCCAAATCAGTCTTTATGGTACATATCTATCATGATGCCTTCCCAGATCTCACATTCAGACAGCCATTTTTCTTCACTAAATTCCTTGTTGAACCATTTATCTGACACAGAATCACATACCACTGGCATGAAGATTATCTGTGGATAACACTGAATTATCCTCTGGCTTGTGTTCCTATCAAGCCTATTAGAAATTCTACCAATGGGAAAAATTCTACCACTGGGAAAATGCACCTTATTAATGGCAAATAAACCCTTACCTACTTTGGGAAAGTGCTTTAACTACTGGAAAACCACATCAATGATCTGATATAGTCTGAAAGTACCATGATATTCCAGTTTCTTAGAAAAGTGATTCTCAAACTTTAATACACAGGCAAATCACCTACAGTTGGAATGTCCTAGTCTGGTCCAGTGGTATTTTAATACGCACATATTGTGTTACTATTTAGCTTTTTATTTGATTTTTCTCCCTCATTAATTTTAAATTTCACAAAGCATTCTGTCTTCTTTGCATCCCCCATAGCATCTGTGTATCATATACTTAATAAAGAATTAATAAATACTTGAATTAAATAAATTTGTCCGACTCCTATCTAACTTTTTGATTTCAAAATTTCTTTATTCAAATCTTGTTTTAAGTGTTAAAGAGCACTTAACGCAGAAAAGTTTGATTGAGAGAAACCTGAAATTCACCGTAGAAAATCCTTACTCTTTTGTTTAAGCAAAGAATAAAGGTTAAGAAAAAGAAAAAAGATATTTTCAAAAAGGAAACCCCACAATGTGTAAAGAATGGATTTTCTTTTGCTACCATCAACTTCAGTTTACTTAACTATTTAAATGAAACTTGCAAATTAAGTTACTTAAAAAAAAACCAACTGTGCTAGATTTTGGAATTTGGAAATAATACTCATCCATGAAGAATTAATAACTGTTAGAATAAATACTCTTGTCCCAACTGGCTTTACATTTTAACTAAAAAATCCGAGAGGCCTGTTCCTCGAGGAAGAGCTTCGATGGAATCAGTTGCAGAGGGCGCTCTCCATGCCGTCATGCTGCTGATCAACTTGCATCTCCTGCACAAGCATGTAAATGCCATGTGCGACTCTCTGAGGTTTAACAGATCACCAAAGTACTAAACTGTGGGTTCTATCTGACAAGGCGCAGGGTTTCAAGCCTATTACAGTAGGTAGTAGTAGACACTCAGTGGACCTCAGACCCTGATTCCTATGCCTCTCCTTATAGTGAATATTTCTCGAGATGCACAGGCTTCTTCAGATCTCTGGGACTCATTTAGACCAGTGACTAATGTAGTTTCTACCAAGAATTGCTTCTTTTGGATTAAGGCTCAAAGTCTCATTTGCTACAATAACAAATCTTACTCTTCTCAGTTCATGAACATATGGCTGTATCAGTGTTACTTGAATCCATTTATGAATATTCTTCATATTATTTGAAATGCATGTAGAGAAAAACAGCCAATAAAGTTACAGTTGTATATTTTAAAAAATTTTGCTTTGGCTCCTCATTAAAGTGAAGGCATTAACATGATGTAGTCCATGCAGAAATAGAAGTACAATGATGTACACCTGAAATTTTTACAATTTTATAAACCAATGTTACTGCAATAAACAAAAAATTAAAAAAAAAAAAATAAAATAAAGTGAAGGCATTAATTTTGTTCACAGATTTTATTATTATCAGGAGACATCTATTTTCCAATTTACTAGAGAACTTCTTTCCCATGCTTATAATCATTTTATTAGTTACTATGGACAATGTCTCTGAGATGTAGGTTGGTATTGTTATCTTAATTTCATGGTTACTGCATTTAATCCATTTTATGCTTATCTCTGGTCTCAGGTTTAGAGCGATACGCATCCTGGCAAAAGAGTCTGCCACTTTCGCACATTCCCGTGATATAACCCAAGCACTTTGTTCCATATTTGACAATAGCATCCTCCTCTGAACTATATTTATCTCAGTAGGCGTGCTGATTGCTGCAGGTCTTCTAGGTGTGAAGCACATATTTATTATAGCACATATTTATTACCTCCAGCAAACGTTAGCATTACGCTGTGGTTGAAAGTGTCCCAAATGGGGTTTTCGTCTTAGCATTCAGTGATGAGGAGAGTCCTTGCATGCACGCCTGGCTCTATTAGAGACTTTCAATCTTGTGTCCTCTACCTCCCCTATTTTCTTTCATCCTCTGACAAAGAAATTCTCACTTGTTTGTAAATGAATTTGATGTTCTCAGATGCAGGGAGGGGTAGAAGAAGGAAACGCAGAGAAACTGAGAGGCAACATGAAAGAGGATTTAGAGCACAGACTCTGCAGCCAGATGGCTTGAGCAGTATCAGGCTTTGCCATTAATAGCTGAGTATCTTGGGAATGTTACTTTACCTCATTGTGCCTCAGTTTCTCCATCTGTAAAATGGGGATAAAAACAGAATTTACCTTATAGTGTTGTTCTAAGGATTAAATGAATTACTACTTGTAAAGCACCTAGAAGGATGCCTAGTACAGAGAGTGATATGTAAATAGATAAACAACAGGTGTTCTAGGTAATTGAAATGGATGAGGGAGAAATAACTGATTACAGCTTTAGGACTTTAAACTACTTTAAGAATTTGAAACATTTTAATATAAAATTTGTATAGAAAAATCAAGGCTCCTAGATTTCATATACTTCTTTCCTTTATTGCTTTAGGCCATTAACCAGACAGTGGAAAAGAGATCACAATGGTTAATTTTTGGTATGTTGGAAAGGTTACTATAAGAGAAAAATACTCTTCTTGGCTGAAGATCACTAAGTCCATCTTGTAAATAAGTAGGAAAATAGTACCTATTACTTCCTTTAAGGAATCTCCTGGGCAATTCTACAAGATTCTTTCCCTGGAAATTCCTGTCATTAAGTTGCTAACAATTTGTTAATGAGTGAATCATTATGTATATCAGTGGTTTTCACCTACACAAGGAGAATACCTTTTTCCAAAAGCTCTCCCTCTTGTCTCAGGTGAGGCAAGGCCTGAAATATTTGCGTAAACGTTTAGATAGCACTTTCTGTCTTTTAGACATTTTGCAACAATTTGAAGTGGATTTCCAAACCAGTAAATCTCTCAGAAAGTATTTTATGAATAAAAATGCCATGTCAATGTCAAAAGCCACAGACAGAGTGTACCAGATTTAGGCTACTTATTTCATCTTCTGATTACAGCATTGCATATTCTTTGACCTAAAATATCTCTTTGGTGGAAAAAAAAATAAGTTACGGTTTACTTTAAATCTCTGAGGAAAAAAACATGGTGGCAAAGCAAACAAACTTACAAAAAAACTTTTAAATAGCCAAAGAAAAAATACTGTATTCTGATTCATGAAAAATATATCTTGGAAGTGTAAATTTCAATTACTTTCTTGGCAAAGTCTGTCTTATCCCTAATACTTCATTTTCCATATGCATGGTCCTCAAAATACTAGAAATGCTAAAGGCGTCTGACTAGCTACTGTTTTTTCACTTCTAAAACAGGTATACAGTGGTCCAAAATAGTGGTGTAGGAAGACCCCGAACTCATCTCCTCCCAAGGACACACCAAATCCACACCTACATATAGAGTAATTTCTCCTGAAGAAGAACTGAGGGCTGAACGAACAGCTTCTGCACAACAAATAATAGATGGACCACATAGAGACCAGTAGGAGAGACAGAGACACTCTGTCTCTCAACAGGAACCCCAACCACAATGTGACAACACGAAGCAGGGAGGATGTCACCGAGAAGCCCACACACAGTCTTGCCCGCCCTGGGGCACAGAGGAAAAAACAGCAGTTTAGAGGTCACCTAGACTAAATGTGAAGGAAATCCATTTACTAACCCTTGAGCATTTGCCAAATGAGCAGGGAACTGCTGGAACTCTCTCCAGGGTCTCAGCACCATTTTTTGCATTCCCTCTTCACCTTGATCGCACAGGCAAGAACACAGTTCAGGCACCCTAGCTGGCCTGCCAAGGCTACCCCAGTGCACCCTGGGCCCCTGGCCCATATCAGATACAGCTGTTTCCCCAAGGCGGCCCAGTGCAGCACCCCAAGGCCCCTTGTTTGTGCCTGCCCCAACTCCAGCCAACTTGCCAAGAGGGCCCTGGCACGGCATACTCCAGGACCTCCCCAGCCTGTGTTCATTCCAGGTGCAGCCACCCCACCAGGGTGGCCATGGTGCAGCATGCCCTGGGACTCCCCTGACCAGCACTGGCTCCAGCTGTTGCAGTGGGGTGGCCCCAGTGCAGCATGCCTAGGGATGACTCCCTGGCCTGTGCCCACTCCAGCTCCAGCTGGCCTGCCAAAGCTGCATGGTATCTGCAGTCTGCACAGGGGATGCTCCTACACAAGGACACTCCTTCAAGACCAGGAGAGGTAACTATTTTGCCTAATTCATAAAAGCAAACATAGAAAGTCAAACAAAATGAAGAGATAGAGGAACATGTTCCAAACAAAAGAACAAGAAAAAACCCCAGGAAAAAAATTCTAATAAAAAAAAGATGAGTAATTTACCTGATAAGGAGTTCAAAATAATGGCCATAAAGATGCTCACTGAACTCAGGAGAAGAATGGAGGAACACAGTGAGAATTTCCATAAAGAGTTAGAAAATAGAAGAAAAAAACAATCAGAGCTGAAGAGTACAATAACTGAAATAAAAAACATACTAGAGGGAATCAAGAGCAGACTAGATGATGCAGAAGAAAGGATCAGCAATCTGGAAGACAGAATAGTAGAAATCACCCAATCAGAACAGCAAAAAGTAAAAAGAATTACAAAAAAATGAGAATAGTTTAAAGGATATCTGGCACAACGTCTAGCATAGTAACATTTGCATTATAGGTGTCCCAGAAGGACAAGAGAGAGAGAAAGGGACAGAAAACTTATCTGAAGAAATAATGCTGAAAAATTCCCTAATCTGGGGAAGGAAACACATCCAGGTCCAGGAAGCACAGAGAGTGCCAAACAAGATGAACCCAAAGAGATTCACACCAAGACATTATAATTAAAAAGGCAGGACAGAGAAAGACAAACACCACATGATTTCACACATATATGGAAGATAAACTAACACAGAGGCAGAGAGAAGAGTTTGGTGGTTACCAGGGGGAAGTGGGATGGGGGCTGGGCACAAGGAATGAAGGGGCACATTTATATGATGACTGACAAATAATAATGTACAAGTGAAATTTCACAGTGTTATAAAATATTATGACCTCAATAAAAAAATGGTAGAAGTTAAAAATAAAGAAAGAATCTTAAAGGCAGCAAGAGAAATAGTATTAGTCACATACAAGGAAAACCCCATAAGACTATCAGCTGAATTTTCAGCAGAAACTTTGCAGGCCAGAGGGAATAGCATGATATATATAAAGCATCGAAAGGAAAAAACTTACAACCAAGACTACTCTACCCAGTAAGGTTATCATTTCAGAACTGAAGGAGAGATAAAGAGCTTCCTATACAAGCAAAAACTAAAGGAGTTCATCACCACTAAACTGACTTTACAAGAAATGTTAAAAAATATTCTTCAGGCATAAAAGAAAAGACCATAACTAGAAATAAGAAAATATATGAAAGAAAAAGTCTCACTGGTAAAGGTAAATATATAGTAAAGGCAGTGGATCAGCTACTTAAAAAGCTAGTATGCAGGTTAAAAGACAAACGTAGTAAAATCAGCCATAACTACAATAAATAGTCAAGGGATACCAAAAATAAAAAGATGCAAAATATGGTGTCAAAAACATAAAACATGAGGGGAGGAAGTAAAAATGTAGTGTTTTTAGAATGTGTCTGAGCTGAAGGGACTATCAGCTTAAAATAGACTGCTATATATATAGGTTGATAGATATGAACCTCATGGTAACCACAAACCAAAAACCTACAAAAGATAAAAAAATAAAGAGAATGGAACCCAAAAATAACACTAAAGAAAACCATCAAACCACAAGATAAGAGACCAAGAGAAGAAGAAAGGAGCAGAGAAGTACAAAAGCAACCAGAAAACAATGAACAAAATGACAATAAGTACATACCTATCAATAATTACTTTAAATGCAATTGGACGAAATACTCCTATCGAAACACATATGGTGGCTGAATGGATAAAAAAAACAAGATCCATGTATATGCTGCCTACAAAAGACTCACTTCAGATCTAAAGACACACAGACTGAAAGTGAAGGGATGGAAAGAGATATTCCATGCAAATGGAAACAAAAAGAAAGCTGAGGTAGCAATAAGCATATCAGACAAAATAGACTTTAAAACAAAGACTGCAACAAAAGTCAAAGAAAGGCATTATATAATGATAAAACATTTGTAAGTATTTATGCACCTAGTCATCATAGGAGCACTTAAATACACAAAGCAAATATTAACAGATATAAAGGGAGAAATTGACAGAAATACAATAATAGTAGGGAACTTTAATACTCCACCTACGTCAATGGATAGATCATCCAGACAGAAAATCAGTAAGGAAGCATTGGCCTTAAGTGATACATTAGAGATGGCCCTAATAGATATATACAGAACATTCCACTCAAAAACTTCAAAATAAACATTCTTTTCAAGAGCACATGGAACATTCTACAAGATAGATCACATATTAGGCCACAAAACAAGTCTCAAAAAATTCAATAAGATTGAAATAACATCAAGCATCTTTTCTGACCACAACGAAATGAAACCAGAAATCAATCACAAGATGAAAACTGGAAAAAAGTACACATGAAGACTAAACAATGTGCTACTAAACAACCTACAGATCAAAGAAGAAATCAAAGAGAAAATCCAAAAATACCTTAAGACAAATGACTACGGAAACACAACTTTCCAAAATCTATGTGACTTAGCAAAAGCAGTTCTAAGACAAAAGTTCATAACGACACAGGCCTACCTCAAGAAACAAGAAAAAATCTCAAATAAACAATCTAATTTTACACCTAAAGGAACTAGAGAAAGGAGAACAAGCAAAGCCCATAGTTAGTAGAAGGAAGGAAATAATACACATCAGAGAGGAAATAAATGAAATAGAGACTAAAAAACAACAGAAAAGATCAATGATGCTAAAATCTAGTTCTTTGAAAAGATAAACAAAATCAATAAACCTTTAGCCAGACTCATCAAGAATAAGAGATAGGGTCCAAATAAATAAAATCAGAAGTGAAAGAGGGTACATTACAACTGACACCACAGAAATAAAAATGATCATAAGAGACTACTACAATTATATGCCAACAAATTGGAAAACCTGGAAGAAATGGATAAATTCCTAGAAACACACAACCTTCTAAGATTGAATCACGAAGAAATAGAAAATCTGAATAGACCAATCACAAGTAAGAAATTGACCCAGTAATTTAAAAACTTCCCCCAAACGAAAGTCCAGATCAGATGGCTCCACAGATAATTTCTACCAGATATTTAAAGAGTTAATACCTATCCTTCTCAAATTATTCCAAAAAATCAAAGAGGAAGGAATGCTTCCAAACTCATTTTATGAGGCCAGCATTAGGCTGATACCAAAACCAGACAAAGACATTACAAAAAAAAGAAAATTACAGCCAATATCCCTGATGAACATAGGTAAACAATTCTCAACAAAATATTAGCAAACCTAATTCACATTAGATTATATACCACAGTCAAGCAAGATTTATTCCAAGAATGCAAGAATAGTTCAACATCTGTAAATCAATCAATGTGATACACCACATTAACAACAAAAAAAAGGATAAAAATCATGATTATCACAATAGATGCAGAAATTTTATAAAATTAAGCATCCATTTACGATAAAAGCTCTCAACAAAGGGAGTGTAGGAGGAACATATCTCAACACAATAAAGGCCGTATATGACAAACCCAGAACTAATATCGTACTCAATGGTGAAAAGCTGAAAGCTTTTCCTCTAACATCACTAACAAGACAAGGATGCTCACTCTTGCCACTTTTATTCAAAATAGTATTGGCAGTTCTAGCCACAGCAATTAGGCAAGAAAAAGAAATAAAAGGGATCCAACTGGAAAGGAAGAAGTAGTACTGTCACTGTTTGCAGATGACATGATACTATGTATAGAAAACCCTAAAGACTCCATCAAAAAACTATTAGAAATAATAAATGAATCCAGTAAAGTTGTAGGATGCCAAATTAATATACAGAAATTGATTGCATTTCTATACACTAATAATGAGCTATCAGAAAGAGAAATTAAGAAAACAATCCCATTTACAATTGCATCAAAAAAGAATAAAATACCTAGGAATAAATTTAACTAAGGATGTGAAAGACCTGTACTCTGAAAACTATAAGACATTGATGAAAGAAATTGTGATGATAAAAATAAATGGAAAGATATTCTGTCCTCATGGATTGAAGGAATTAATTCTGTTAAAATGCTCATACTACTCAAAGCAATCTACAGATTTAATGCAATCCCCATCAAAATATCAATGACATTTTTCACAGAATTAGAACAAAGAATCCTAAAATTTGTATTGTACCACAAAAGATCCTAAATAGCCAAAGCAATTTTGGGCAAGAAGAATAAAGCTGGAGGTATCACACTACCTGATTTCAAACTGTACTACAAAGCTATAGTAATCAAAACAGTATGGCACTAGCATAGAAACAGACACATAGATCAATATAATAGACAGTGAGTCCAGAAATAAACCTACACAAATATGGTCAATTAATCTATGACAAAGGAGGCAAGAATATATATAAGAAAAGATAATTTCTTCAATAAATGGGGTTGGGAAAACTGGACAGCTACATGCAAAAGAATGAAAATGGACTGCCATCTTAAACCATACACAAAAATAAATTCAAAATGGAATAAAGACTTGAATGTAAGACCTGAAATCATAAGACGCCTAGAAGAAAACATAAGCAGTCAGTCAGCCCTTTGACATCTGTCGTAGCAATATTTTTTTAGACCACTCTCCTCAGGCAAAGGCAACAAAAGCAAAAATAAACAAATGGGATTACATCAAACTAAAAAGATTTTGCACAATTAAGGAAACCATTAAAAAAATGAAAATGCAACCTACTGAATGGGAGAAAATATTTGCAAATGCTATATCTGATAAGGGGTTAATATCCAAAATATATAAAGAACTTATGCAACTTAATATGAAAAACACAAAAAACTTGATTTAAAAATGGGCAGAGGACTTGAATAGACATTTTCCCAAAGACATACAGATGGCCAACAGGCACATGAAAAGATGTAGAATATATTTAATATCGCTAATCACTAATCATCAGGGAAATGCAAATCAAAACCACAATGAGATATCACCTCACACTTATCAGAATGGCTATTATCAAAAAGACAAAAAATAACAAGTGTTCTCGAGGATGTGGAGAAAAGTGCATTCCTTGTGTACTGTTGGTGTGAATGTAAATCGGTGCAGCTGCTGTGGAAAACAGTATGGAGGTTCTTCAAAAAAATTAAAAATAGAACTGTTATACAACCCAGCAGTTCCACTTCTGGGTATTTATCTGAAGAAAACAGAAACACTAATTCGAAGAGATATATGGACCCCTGTGTTCATTGCAGCATTATTTACAACAGCCACGATATGCAAGTAACCTGAGTGTCCATTGATATGTGAATGGATAAAGAAGATACTATTCACCCATAAAAAAGAATGAAATCTTGCCATTTTCAAAAACACAGATGGATCTAGAGGGTATTATGCTAAGTGAAATGTCAGACAGAGAAAGACAAATACTGTATGATTTCACTTATATGTGGAATCTCAAAAAGAAAACAAAGAAACAAAACAAAACAGAAACAGACTCCTAGATACAGGAAACAAACTGATGGTTGCCAGAGTGGGGAGGGCTTGGGAGGGTGGGTGAAATAGGCAAAGGGGATTAAGAGGTACAAACTTCCACTTACAAAATAAATAAGTCATGAGCATGAAATATACTGCATAGGAAATATAATCAATGATACTGTAATAACTTTGTATGGTGACAGATGGTAACTAGGCTTATCATGGTGATCATTTCATAATGTATACAAATATTGAATCACTAAATGTAGACCTGAAACTAATAAGACATTGTGTGTCAATTATACTTCAATAAAAATGTTTTTTAAAAGTAAATAAGACAGGCATGCAAATACTTTTCTGTAATTTGAATTTGAAGTACTGTTGTAATGAAATTCTTTTCGATTATAGGCTTGTACATTTATGCTCAATGAAGAGAAAGGTAACTAATATCCTCTAATTTATATTTTAAATTTGTTTGTGATGCTTTGAAAGACAGACTATATGTCTTGTGTGTATGTGTGATGTATGAACATCCTCACTGATTTAGATCCTAAGCTGGGGGATGAAATCCCTTAGCCGGTCCAATGGAGGTATCAGTGCCCTACAGCAGTGCGCAGTGCTTGACTCCACAGGCCTCAGTTCAGCCCTCAGTGATCAGACCCAACAGGTGACTCATCTGTTAAAAACGTACACGTTAAAAGGGATTACGTGAAAGATTGGATGAAGGCCACAAGGCAGGTCAGAGAAATTCCATAATGTAAGGACATTAGGTTGAATTACCAGGGGTATGGAAACCCTGCTGCTTTTTGACCCTAGTCCATGAGCAACTAAACCAATGTAAGTTACCCCAAGACCATCAGGTGAAGATCTAGGAACTTTTTGGGAATGAGTACAATTCTGGAGACCTGGAAAATCAACATACCTAAAGAAGCACAAAAAACCTTACTATTTTTGTGTAAGTAGTGAAACCACCAAACAGTTAGCCACTGAGATTAAGCAGCAAGTAACTATGGGGGATTGGAACTGGCCGCCTCAAAACGTGTCTCTGCCTGAAAGACACCTTGGCCTCCACCCCCACTAACTGACTCAAGGAGTTTGGGATAGGAGGACTGCCCCCAGAACAGGCCATTCCCATAGACATCTCCAGATAGCTGGAGGGTCCTCGCTAAGCCCATTCTTAGTTCTGGATACCCTTTATAAGAGACATTTACATTTGTAAAGGAAATCTCCATTTGTAAAGTTTTATTCTTCCCTGTACCAGGAAGAAACAGGGGATGGCTTTACCTGGAAACTTACCAGAATGGAAGGCGAGGACTTAAATCTGCATGATAAACTTGCCCATTGTTAACTGTGCTGTTTAGGCAATATGCTATCTATCTGACTCCCACTAGGTTCCTATAGGTAACATTCCCCTGGAGCCGGGGTCACCATGATAATGGGTGTTTGAGCTATTTTTTTCAGGAACTGAACCCCTTGTCCACTTAAGGCTGGATTGAGACAACCAACCCATCAACTGGGCCCACGCAGACATGTGTCTGATAAGCCACCTTTTGATGTCAAGGGGTTGGAACTCCACCCTTAGGGCATGCTAATGCCGCCATTCTGTGAACATGCGTCCTATGAAGAGGCCTGAAGCCTGACTGCGCTTGCACAGACCATCAATCACCTCATCCCTCCTCACCTCCAATCATTTCAGACCACCTTGCCCCCTACCCCTTAACTACCCCAGAGTCCCTATTTTTGGAGAAGCAGATTTGAGATTCATTCTCTCATTTCCGCACTTGGCTGCCTTGTGTTTAAATCCTCTCTTCTGCTGCAATCTCGTCGTCTCTGTATTTGGCTTTCTGGGCAAAAACGGACGTGGTGTGGTAACAGGAGCTAGGAGAAACCTAATTTCCAAGTGGCTGCTTTTTAAAAATGCTTACATTTTTAAATGTAAACTTTTATCCCAAGTTTATATTTAGATAAGAGGCTCACACTTGCTTCAAACACTCGAAGTGTAGAGAAGCTGCAGTAAAACCTCATAAATTACAAATTAGTGATATTTTATCAAAATATAACTTTTTGCTTAGGAGACAAAAAATATAGGTAATACAAAATATAAATAAGGATCTTCAGAAACCTCATTGGTTAGTCGCATGCTGGAATGCACTATGCAAAGGTAATTTATCTTTGATAGTAAGAGTGTTCAGTATAGATCATTGTTAAGTTTTACAACATATAGGAAAATTTTGACGATTTTCCTATGGCAGCCACAAGATTCACGGGAAAAAAGATGGCCTATGACAGTCTAAAATGCTCATCTTTTCATCCAAATAATCAACTTAAATCTAAACCCATGAGAATGTATGCCTTTATTTTAATAAATATATTACGAAATATCAGTAGATTTCTTTAATTGGAATTGTATAATCTTAGCCTGGTGCGAGTGGGTTACCCAAAATTGAAGATACATTAATTACAACTGTGACGTTAACTTGCCGTTCTATTTAACTACCTATGTCACAAAACTAAATATTATCAGAGTATGAAAATTATTCAGAAGAAAATCATCTTTGTTGATGTGAGATTTAAAAGCTGAAATTGAAGAATCCAAATCGCTAGGCGTGTTCTGTACCACCAAACTACAGAAGCTTTCCGGGTCACCCCCTGCAGCAGCTTTCTGGGCCCGCCATACGGCTAGCAGAACTATGAACAACCATGCAAAAAATTGTGGGGTGAAACTGAATAATTCAGACAATTGATTTATGTGTGATAAGTGTCACTCAAGGAATTTTATGACATTATTTCAATTAAATACTTGTATGGTGAATTTTAATTCCAGCTATAAAATCATTGAATGGTTGTAATTTTAAAATTAGGTTAAGAAACATAAAAACTCACAGTCTTCCAGAGATAACATTTTTTTTTAGATCTTAGGCTGGTGAATAAACTCTAATTTTCATAGTTACGAAGGTAGATACTTGTTAATATAAATAGAAAATAACATTAAGCATATAATTATACATAATGAGGAGTTATATATATTCAGATAATTGTGCCAATTTTATTGAATACAATCTGTTATGTTTAAGAAATCTGAATAGGTTGATATACATATAATCAGAAGTCTTGGTACGTTTGGAAAAGAGCACAGGACTTAGAAAACAGAGGAATCAAGGGCTTGGATTTGTTCACTTACTTGGAATTAAACTTTCAGCCAATTATTTAGCCTCTTTAAACCTAAATTTCTTTATCATGGAAATTTGGGGAATGGGCTACATGATCTTTAAATTCCATCCAGCTCTACAATTTTATAACTCTGTTTACTTCCTATTTTATATTTTTATCTGCCTATATGATCCTTAAAATTCTATCCAGCACTACGGTTTTATAATTCTGTTTACCTCTTAATCTGTATTTGTATCTCATTAAGAGAGAGGGTGAGTGTAGGAGAAGTTAAGCCATGTTAGATGAAGAGGCTGTCATAGAGAAACAGTATGCTCTGAATGCACCCAACTATGCTGGCCTGGATGGATTTCTCCCAGATTTGCAGAACTATTATGAATGATCTTTGAGGAAAGTAGAAATCATGCATGATACCAGGCAAATGGTCTTCCATTTTTTTTCAGGAGAAAGAAGGTCACTGTCAGATGCAGATGGAGACCCTTGTCCAAGATACAGGAGACCAGGACACCTTTCCTGCCCTCAGGTCTCACAAGCCAACCAGAATCTTTACTATGAATTCTTCCCCATATTTAAGCTAGGGCTCAGAAGAGATTTTTTTTTTTTTACTTGCAACTAAAACATTTGGCCAAATAATTCTAAAAGCAAAGTGAATGAACAACATGAATAGCTCTTTTATGACTGAGAAAATAGACACAGGGAAAATCTTCTACCTCACTAAAGAATAAAGAAGTGCAATGGAAATAATGTGATTTCCTTCTTTTCCCAACAAACTGGCAAAGATAAAATGTTATAACCAGATTTTGCAAGAGAGAAGGAAATAGGTCTGTTGCTGGGAGTGTAAATTATCACAAACAATATGGAGGGAAATCAGGCAACATACATCAAAATATAAGTTGTGCATACCTTTTCACCTAGTATCTCACTTCTAGAAATTTATATTAAGGTGATAACTGTGCAAGTTCAAGAAGATTTATGCCAAAGGATGTTGATCGCAGCATTTAATAAAAAAGTGAATATTGGAAATAACATTTATCAATGGAGGGAAGGTAATACATTGTAGACTACCGTATGATGAAATAATTTGTTATTACTTTAAATAATATGTTACATTTATTCACTTATTTTTTATTGTCCATCTCATTCCATTAGCATGTAACTTTATAAGGCAGAGGCTTTGTCATCATGATATTTTATCACACCTACAACAGGGGCTTAATAAATGTGGTTGAATGATTGAATGAATTGAAAATGGCAGAGTATAGATATGAAAATGTATTCATGATCTTCTGTTGAAAGGAGTAAGAAAAAGAACAAAAGAAACCTCCTGCCAATAATTAAGAGAAAAAACAAGATAAAGAGGAAATGAATAAATTAGAAAACAGAAAAATAGTTAACAGAATCTCAAAATTTCAATGGGTGTTTATATCTGGATTTTAACAATGAGATTCTAAGATTTATCTGAGAAAACAACTGGGTGGTGGTAGCAATGAAATTTTTGGAAAAGAAGATTAATTGGAGTACGTATGGGTGTAGAAGGTGGGGAGGAGGGGCTTACCCCATAAGATATGTGACATATTATCAAGTTAAAGTAATTTATGTGTCATACTGGCACAAGAATCAACTGATAGGTCAACGGAACAGACTAGTTTGCCCAACAATTTATACAGTGGTTGGTGGTGAATCAGCAGGGAAAGAAAGGCTGATTCAATAAACAGAGCTGAGGTGATTGGTTAGCGATTTGAAAGTTCCATATTAAATTTCCCTAACACATGACACCCGTAACACATTTCCGGTCAATCAAATGTTAACTGTAAATTTATGCCAAAAATATCCCATAAAAACTAGAGTAAATACATCTATATAGTCCCGAGATTGGCAAGACCTTTCTAAGCCTAAAGGAAAGGAAGACTTTATGAAGGGAGAAAAATGATAAATTCTACGACAATAATTTAAAACCTTTGAATTTGAAAATGAAATAAAAATAAAAGGCAAAGTACAAAATCAGAAAACTATTTGGAATAAAGTAATAGAGCTACCAGAAACCTAACATGCTGATGAGCAAAGACATCAATGTAACTCATAAAATAATAAATTAAAATGGCTAATGAATATATGAAAACGTACTTGACTTCACCAATAATCAAAGGTATGCAAATTAAACCAGGTACCTTTTTATTTGTTTATAAATTATCAAAAATAAAGAATAACCAACATTAGCAAGAATGAGGGAAGACATACACTCTCACACCACTTAGGGAAATATGAATTGGCAGAAACTTTCTGGAAAAAAACTTCAGCAACGAGGATCAATATTTCCAAACATGCTAGATGTTTACAAGTTACATTTAGTATTATTTATTTATTTTAACATTGTTCTTTACAAATAAATTATACAAGTATTATCTAAACATATTAACATTGTCAAAATGCATTCCAATGATGCAGAAAAAGCAGAAGTCCTTCAGCGCTACTTTAACCATGTTTCAATCAATTACTATGATCCTTACTGTGTTTTCTTACAGGTCTCTTTCACTGAATTTCCTATGTAAATAGAAAAATACATTGTTTGGCTTCGAAGGCTTTTTTGTTCAGTGGGATATTTATATTAGTCAAGTCTTACCATCTTATTCTGTGGTAACAAATCACCACCAAAATCTCACTGGTTTCACATATAAAAGTGTATTTTTCGCCATGCACATACATTCTTCCACACAGTGATGCAGAGATCAAGACCCGTGTGGTGTGACCAGGTCCTCTGGAACACGTGTTTTCCAGGTTTTGATGCAAGGGAAGAAAGGGATAGTGGGCCATCGCTGGCTCGAAATGCTTTGGCTCAGAAATGACAAACGTTAATTCCTCCGCAGATCACTAGTTGCATATCCTCGTGTGCATGCACGGTGGCTGGGGAATGTGATGGAACATATAGATATTTATATAAACGGCATTAGTAGTAAATATTTCTGCTATAATATTGTAGGTATTGTTTCCTTCACTTAAAATGCATATAGCAGGCAGGAGATATGAGCTCAGGCAAGTTGACTAGATTTCAAGTAGAGATCAAAGGGAAGAGAGCTTGTCCAGTAATTAAGGTCATATAAGTTTGAAACACCCAACTGTGTTTTTTTTTTTTAACTAAATTAAGAGATAAGCCTGAAAAGGACTTTGAGCAAAAAAACTTATAAGACAATGTGAATGTACTTAATGCAACTGGACTGGACACCAAAAAATGGTTCAAATGGTAAATTTTGTATCGTGTTGTGAATATATTACCACGATAGAAAAAAAAGCCTATAAGATCTCTCAGTTAAACAGAGTCAATCAGACTTGAAACAAAGACTAGATTAAGGCTATTGCCTTCCCACCAAACCTGTTATATCAGAGGACTCACATTAACCATCATTGTTGTGAGAGAGGGAGAGGCAAGGGATAAAAGAGTCAGGAAATACGGTGGGTTTGAAAGCTGTGTCTATCAAAGAACACAGGTGATACTTGCACTGGCACATGAAACTGACTAGAAGCAAATAGATCAAAGTGTTCGAAGGAATTATATTACCAAAGAAAGCTTGACTCTGGCGTAAAAAATCCTATTTCTATAAAACAACCTTGGGTTCCTTGTTTTTTGTTTTCCAGCTTTATTGAGATATAATTGACAAATAAAAATTGTATGTATTTAAGGTGTACAACTTGATGTTTTGATATATGCATACATTGTGAAATAATCACCACAATCTAGCTAATTAACATATCCATCACCTCACATAGTTACCATTTTCTTTTCTGTTTTTGTGGAGAGAACACTTAAGATCTACCCTCAGCAAATTGCAAGAATACAATACAGAATTGTTACCTATAGTCGCATTACTGTACATTATATGTCCAGAATTTATTCATCTTGCAGGACTGAAACTTTGTAACCCTTGACCAACATCTCCCCATTTCCCCCAAACCCCAGCCCTAGTAATCACCGTTCTACTCTTTGCTTCTATGAATTTGACTATTTTAGATTCCACATGTATGTGAGATCATGCAGTATTTGTCTTTCCATGTGTGATTTATTTCACTTAGCATAATGTCCCCAGGTTCATCCATATTGTTGCAAATGGCAAAATTTTCATCTTTTTTAAGGCTGAATACTATTCCATCGTGTATGTATATATGTGTGTATATGTGTACACACACATATACATATATATATATACACCATATTTTCTTTATTCATCTGTCAATGCACATTTAAGTTTTTTCCATATCTTGGTTACTGTGAATAATGCTGTAATAAACATTGGAGTGCAGATATCTCTATGAGATCCTGATTTCATTTTCTTTGGATATATACCCAGAAGTGGGATTACTGGATCATAAGGTAGTTCTATTTTTAATTTTTTGAGGAACTTCCATACTGTTTTCCATAATGGCTGCACAAATTTACATTCCTAACCAACAGTGCACAAAGCTTCCCTTTTCTCCACATCCTCGCCAACACTTGTTATTTCTTGTCTTTTTGAGAATAGCCATGCTAACAGGTGTGAGGTTATATCTCATTATGGTTTTAATTTGCATTTCCCTGATGATTAGTGATGTTCAGCACCTTATTATATACCTGTTAGCCATTTTTATGTCTTCTTTTGAGAACTGCGTATTAAGCTTCATTCCTCATTTTGTGTGTGTGTGTGTGTGAGGAAGATCAGCCCTGAGCTAACATCTGATGCCAATCCTCCTCCTTTTTTGCTGAGGAAGATTGGCCCTGGGCTAACATCTGTGCCCATCTTCCTCTACTTTATATGGGACACCGCCACAGCCTGGCTTGACAAGCAGTGTGTTGGTGCGCACCCAGGATCTGAACCTGTGGACCCTGGGCCGCCACAGTGGAGTACACGCAGTTAACTGCTACGCCACTGGACTGGCCCCCATTCCTTGTTTTTTAATCAAATTATTTAAAACAATCTTGGTCTTCTAAACTTGTATAGGCAGGATATGCACTGCCAAAGCTATGTAGTTCCCATGGAGGGCATTCATCCAGTGCCCACTTTATATATGGGCGTTAACTGACAAAAAAGAAAGTCCTATGACTCTATAACTATGATACACAACTATGTACTGGAGCTTTGGGGAGAAAAAAGCAAAAGAAGAAGATTGGCAACAGATGTTAGTGCAGGCCAATCTTCCTCAAAAAAAAAAAAAAGAAAAAGAAAAAGAAAATCCTCCTAGAGAGCAGAATTGGTATCAGAATCAAGGAACTTCCCTCACTCCCAGGGAAATGAGATGACAGAGTGCCTCCCCAGCAGGAGGTGATAATTTCCATGGACCAATGACCACCGTATGACCTCCATTCTTCCCTTTTTCAAATGGGAGTGGTCAGAGGGGTGGACTGTGACAGAGATGGCTAGCTGCCCACCAAAATTGGTGCTGCTTCTTTCATAGTATAGAATTGTTCCTGGGAAGTTACTATCCGGCTGAGGAGAGCCTGCTTCCACTTACTTGTGAGCAGTTCTCACAAAAGAATGTGGGCAGAATTGATCTGTGTTCTCACTTCTTCACTTGAGTTTTAAGAAGCAGGTTTGGGGGCCGGCCTGTGGCTTAGTGGTTAAGTGCTCGCGCTCTGCTACTGGCGGCCCGGGTTTGGATTCCGGGCGTGCACCAACGCACCGCTTGTCCGGCCATGCTGAGGCCGCGTCCCACATACAGCAACTAGAAGGATGTGCAGCTATGACATACAACTATCTACTGGGGCTTTGGGGGAAAAAAAAAAAAGGAGGAGGATTGGCAACAGATGTTAGCTCAGGGACAGTCTTCTTCAGCAAAAAGAGGAGGATTGGCATGGATGTTAGCTCAGGGCTGACCTTGCTCACAAAAAAAAAAAAAAGTTAGATTAAGAAGCAGGTTTGCCTTTTCCTTATACACTTTGGCCAGCTGGATGTAAAGAACTTCTACCTTCAGGGATGGTGGAGTTAGAAGGTGGAAGGAAATGGGTCCCTGAGTCACTGTGCGGCGGAAAATCACCTGATGATTAGGACTTCCCAGAATGGACTGTTAGAGGAGTGAAAAATAGACTTTTATTATGTTAAGCCACTCAAATTCTGGGATTTATTTGTTTCAGCTGTTGAGATTACCCTAAACCAGAGGTTGGCAAACTATAGCCTGTGGGCCGAATCTGGCCTCCTGCTGCTCTTTTTGTATGGCCCATGAACTAAGAATGATGTTTACATTTTTAAATCATTGAAAAAAAATTTTTTTAAAGTCATATTTTCTGACACGTGAAAATTATTTGAAACTTAAATTTCAGGGTCTATAAATAAAATGTGTTTGTTTTAGATAGCCCTGCTCATTCATTTACACATCGTCTATGGCTGCTTTTGTGCTGCAATGTCCGAGCTGAGTAGTTGTAACAGAAACCATTGCGACAGAGACCAGAAAGCCTAAAATATTTACTCTTTGGCCCTTTATAGAATAAAGTTCCTGACTCTTGCCCTAAACTAAAATAAAAGTGTTGGAACTCATTCCACGTTGGTACGGTAGCTCTTATACTATCCTCTCTAACCCTTCCACCAATCCTAAGGGTCTCCTCCATGCAGGTATGCCATTTCTACTACAGCAGCAGGATCACATAAATTTAATTCAAAAATGTCTATGTGGACTTACCGGTTTGGGGCTTCATATTTTTTAAGATCTGGCAGACTCACAGTAGAGGTCTCATCTGTCTTCATAAAGTGACTAAAAAATCGAGAGCACTGCAAATTAATTTTTAAGTTGTGATAATTCACAGAGAAACACATTTCCTGATGCTAACTTTCTTTCTCCCAGTATGTCAAATTTTTGTAAAAATCAGTGTAAATTGCATTCAAATAATGTAATACGATATGTAAATCAGAATTACCCTGAAATAAAGCAGCAAAATGAATACTCTTGCATCATCAACAAATTCTTTTTGAACAGCTTTATTGAGGTATAATTCATATCCCATACAATTTACCCATTTAAAGTGTACAATTCAATGGTTTTCAGCATATTTACAGATATGTGCAACTATCATCATAGTCACTTTGGAACATTTTTATCACTTCTAAAGGAAACTCAGTATCCTTTAGCTATCACCCCTCGACACCCTCAGTGCCTCCCACCCCATCCTTAAGCAATCACTAATCTACTTTCTGTCTCTATAGATTCACCTGTTATGGACTTTCATATGAGTGGAATCAAATAATATATGGTCTTTTGTGACTTCTTTCACTTAGTGTAACATTTTCAAGGTTCATCTGTGTTGTAGCATGGATCCTGTCATTCCTTTTGATGGCCAAAAGTATTACCACCCGTAAAGTGTTGAATAGAAGTGATGAGAGCAAAATCCTTGTCTTTTTCCTGATCCTGGGGAAAAGTATTCTAGTCTTTCACCAGCAAGTGTGATGTTAGTTGTGGGTTTTTCATAGATGTCCTTTATCAGGTTGAGGAAGTTCCTTCCCATTCTTAGTTTGTTGACATTTTTTATCATGAACGGGTCTTGGATTTTGCCAAATGTGTTTGCTCCCTCCGTAAGGGAGATCGTATTGCTCTTGTGGTTTATTCTATTATTATAGCACACTATATTGATTGACTTTTGTTTGTTAAACTAACTGCATTCCTAAGATAAATCCGACTTTGGTTTGCAGGAGAGAGGGAATGGGAAGGAAGAGAGAGCGAATGCAAAGGGGAGTATTGTCAGCCCAGCCACGGCTTCCGCTTCTGCTGCTTCTTCCCTTTCTGCTGTTCTGCCTCTTCTTAATTCTCAATCCGCTTCAAAGGTACAGAAAAATCACAAGACTAGAACGAGGGATTTTTTTCCCACTGAATTAGTTGAGAATAAGTCGCCAACATAACACCTACTCTTTAATGCCCTAGTGTGTATTTCCAACAAACAAGGACAGTCTCCTACATAACCATAACATAACTGTCAAAACCAAGAAAATTCATTACAGATACATTACTGCCATCTAACCCGAGAGTCCATTCTCTTACGCCAGTTGTTCCAGTTGCTATATCCTTTATAGCAGAAGGATCCAGTCCACCATCTCATGTTGACGTTAGTGGCCGTCTCTCTTTATGCTCTTTCAGTTTAGAGTAGTCCCTCAGTCTTTCCCTGATTTTCATGATCATGATATTTTTGAAGATTACAAGCCAGTTATTTTGTAGAATGTTCTTTAATCTGTGTCTGATGTTTCGTCATGTTTAGATTCAAGTTATGCCTCTTTGGTAGGAATATCACAGAAGTGATGCTGTATTCTTCTCATTGCGTCCTATCAAGTGGGGCACCATTTTGATTTGTTCCATTATTGGTGAGGTTAACTCTGATCATCTGATTAAGGTGGTGCGTATCAGGGTCCTCCACTGTAAAGTTACACATTTACACTCTGTAATCAATAAGTATTTTATTGTGAGTTACTTTAAGATAATGTAAATATTATTCTCCTCATCAACTTAAAAATGTTTTCATTTATATTTTGTATCATTATGGACTCATGGATTTGTTTTACTCATTGAGTTATAATTCATTTATGTTATTTATTTTGTTGCTAAAATTGTGCCAGATTTGGCCAGCGTTATGTGCCTTCAAGCTGGCTTCTGTTTCTTGGTGAAACGTCATCACTTTTAAAGGACTTCTTTACTTTTTGACACAACAAGATGTTGTAGGTTCACCTTGTGTTTTCTTGGCCCCAGGCTTGGAGTCAGCCATCGTTCCAAGGAGGATTGGCTCCTTCTAGTGAAGAATGATGCCTCAAAATCAGTTTCTGGGCCCTCGGTGTACGCATTGCCATTTGAGGGTTGCAGCTCCTAGGCTCTCTCAGTGGCCAGAGCCAGAGAACACACACGTGCACACACACACATGAACACACACACACACACATTTATACACATGTTCACATCTATGTTTATTTCTCATCTATCTGTATGGCTTCAAAGCCATGATTTAATCCCTGTATTTCTAATTTCAATCCAACACCACAGGGTTCAATCTAGTTTTCTTCCTTTCTATATTTGTAACTCCCATCTCTGACAGTGAGAAACCTGGCTCCCATCATCTTTAACATATTTATCTGAGTAATCTCTCTGTCTGTAACCAATCTTCCATTGCTGCTGCTTTCCCCCACCCCACGTGGGTACTCTCCTCACTTTGCTTGGCTCCAGCACTTCACTCAGGGCCGTCAGAGATCCTTTTCCTTCTCCTGGACCTGTCCCCCCACCCCTCCCAGTGTGGACGCACCAATTACAGGAATGGATTTTGGATTGAATTGTCCAGGAAGGAAACAAAAAGAGAGGAAAGGGCAGGGAAGGGGAGGGGAAGAAATAGGATTGAAAGGGGGAGGAGTGAAAGGTGAGAAAGAAATAAAAGAAAAAAAAGGAAAGGGAAGGAGGAAACAGAAGAGAAGCTGAGTGCTACAGCTTCTTCCCAGCACAACGATGGCCTCATCGCCCTGGACACTGTCGGAGAGGCTGTATAAAACTGTTGCAAGGCCGAACACTCTGTTCAGGGGAAGGAAGAATTTCTTCTATCCCCTGTCTCCCACAGGGGCATTAACTCCGCTGTGCTTCTGGCTGCATCACCTGGCTTTTGAGGGCCCTCACTAGGGAAGCTGGAAGCCCCTCAGGTCTGGGCAGGCCAGTGGGCAGCAGTGGTGGACTCTTTCTGTTAGGTGGCCCTGCATCTCAGTGTGAAGCGGTGGCAATAGCAACAGCAGAAAATGGCCTCAATGACATACAAGCCACTGCCAAAGCCATTCTGACAGGAGAACAAGGCAAATGTGTGAATCTAGAGTAGCAGCTGAAGTGAAGTATTACAGTCCATCCCTTTCCTGGGAGGAAAAACTGAAGTCCAGTTCCTCAAGCTAATGGCCAGTTGAAGTTTCCCAGAATATTAGCAAACCAAGCTATAGTTCATCTCTTGAAGTTTGTCTCAGAGTTGTGGTTACTATCGATATCTTCTTCCTGCACCATCTAGTCTAGACTTCTCTCTTTCCAGGTAGCACTTCAGCAGCCTGGATTGCTTGCAGTAGAATGACCCAGAGCTCCAACCTCAGTGGTGTGAGCCCTTGGTTACCTTTTCTTAAGGACCAGGGTTTCTGCTATTGTCCGCTGACAGTTATCTGGTCATGGAAGTATGGAGAGAGCCCACGGTGCCTCCTCTGGGTGCCTCGCAGCAGTCAAGGTCGGGTGCTCCAGTCTCTGCTTGCTGGTCTTCTGGCATGAGGAGTCTGCTATTGCCCACTTGCATCAGCCATTGGGCATGGAAGCCTCAAGAGAAACCATGATAAATCCTCATTCTACATCTTGGTTTTCCAGATTTGTGTATTCTAGCTAGTGGAGACTAAGCATCATTTATCAGCCATTGTTGAGTGCATATACACATCCTGGAGGACAGAGTCCACCTCCCACAAGGTATGTTCCTTAAGCTGGCACCTTATCTGAGTCTTCAACCACCATTTCTTCATTTTATACAGCTGGCCCATAAAAACTGACCTGTGTGATTATTCGTGTTCTTTCCTCTTCCACTGTTTTGTTATAAAACAACATGGTAACTCTAGAAGCTATACTATATTAAATATGGCAGAGCCACAAGATGGAAGGATCTGAAGCACCACATGAAGGAGACCACTTAGCAATTAGGAATATCCATTTTGGATTTTATATGGGCAAAAAATAAACTTTTATTGTGTTTTAGTCATTGTACCAATTGGGCATTGTTTGTTAAATTAGCTAGTGTTACTAGTAATGCAACTCTTCACTGAGGCCAAAACTCTGAGCTAAACTCTCACCCGTATAGAAACTCAAAATGATAATTACATGAAAATTGAGCCACAGTGAACCTTAACTGATACTTACCTAGTCTCAGACTATTCACAACTGATTTCAAAGTTGTAATGGCAAAATGTAAAATGGTAGGCCCAGTAATAGGCATAATAATATTGATAGTTTTAATCATGTAGACTATTCTATCCTGAATTTGCTAAAATTATCATTACCATCATTATCAAGTGGCAGTCATATCCATGTGCCCATCTCAGACTGCTCTGCTGGGACCCATGCAAAGTGAAATGCCTAGTGCCTCCTGTCTTTGGGTGATGTTATTCAGGCAGTCAACACTGACAGAAAAAGAAAAGTTAAATTTCATTTGTAATGGTGATGTAATGCATGTGAAATAAAATAATCTATATACTGCACACACTGAATTACTTTCCTAAATAGTTTTCAATAGCAACTTTGATTTTGAAGGAACTTGGGAAAAAAGTGATTATTCTTCAACACTATTGATTTCTCTAAGCCTCAGGTCAGTGGTTCTCAAGTGCTGCGATGTTGCCGCTAGGTGACATTCAGCAATGCAGTCCAAAATGTCACAGTGTTGAGGAACTCTAACCTAGGTTATATTATTTCAAGCTTCCTTCTTTAATGTGGCTTCATTTGTAGTTAAACCTCAAACCAAAAGAAACCAAAATAAAATAACTGAAACCACTATAAAGTGGGAGAAATAGAATAAACCTAATTGTCAATTTGCAGTTTACTGTTCCTGATATCAAAATGCCACAAAAAAGACGTGTCACTCTCCTATATATGTTATAGTATCTGTTAAAACAATAAAGCCAACATCATTTTTACAGTTGCTCTGCACTCCTACGTATTCATAGTCTTGGTTTTCAGAATGGAGTATCAAATACCAGATATCTCCCAGGTTTGCACATCCTCGTTACAAGTGACGTGACTGTAGAATCCGCTTCTAGCAAAGGAAAATGTCCCCATGTATGCATGAATAGAGAGTATGAAGGGCAGCCACCAAGGGGGATCATAACCACACATGACCACAGGGGCCAGTGGGAAGAAAGCTGAAATCTCTCGGTGTCCGCAGTCTCCAGGCATTCCCAGCTGTTTCTGAGGTGTTAGATAACACCTGGAGGTCCCAACCATCTTCAGTTTTCCTTAGAGCTGCTCTGGGATTAGAGGATAGAATTGTGTTAGAGTGTCAGCTCACAGGAAGGCACAACATGTACTCTCTTGCTGCCTTAACATAGACTCTGTTGACTTTTGAGACCTCACCCTCTTCTCACAAACCTGGCCAACACGAAAAAACAAAACAGCCTGGCTCACCTGCTGCTTTTTCTTTTTTTTCCTTCTCCTAGTATGTTCAAGTGTTGGGAGGTGGTTCAGACTTGTCAGTCAGGAAAAACGTTGGCTGTAGCCCTCCTGTTCAGGGCAGTGTGACTGACAAAAAATTCACACACGTTTGGGGAATATATGTAAGATGGCTCCTTTGAAGGATGTCACTATTTTTCACCATGTAGGCTAGAGAAAAAACATAAAATACATTTATTCCTACTTGGAATAATTCTTTAAAAACTAAGTTGTTCTATTTAAAAACTTAACATTTGTAAATGCAGTTAAACATCACTGACATGGACTAATTATAGGCAAGGCCCATAATAAATTAAAGAAATACCTAGAAGAAAAGCAATGCTCTTTCAGGTACTTACAATAATTTGTAATAATGCTAATAAAATCATTCTAAAGAAAGATCATTTCAGAAAATTGTTTTGGTGTTCAGAGGTATAATCAGCAGCATTCATCTTAATTAAAAAAGTTATGTGTTAAAGTCTTAAAATAGTTTGTGGTAATTAAGTAGGTTTAAAATGCCCTCAGATGTGGTATTTTTACTACTAATTTGCTAACTAAACCTTTTCTTTGTAGATTGGGTGAAGGACAATTCCAGCTCATATTAAGGCAATTGATAAAAATTACAAATTAGAAGAGTTATAAATTAGTTAAGATATATTACACTACACAAAAGAGACATTCCACTGAAAATAGGATGTTGAACTTGGCAGGTCAGAAGTTAGGGATAACTTCCGGGGAAAGGGAAGCCAGCCTACAATGCACTGAGTGGGATTAAGGGAGAGGAGGCCAGAGAGGTGAGTAATAGTGCAGTTCTGAGACAGAGGAGACTGAAAATGGAGGCCAATGATGGCCACTGTCTCCTCCGGAGGTGAAGCTACATGGTCAACTTTAAGTTAGTGTAGCGGTTATGTTCAGTTTGCGTGTTCTGCTTTGGCGGCCCAGGGTTCACAGGTTCGGATCCTGGGCGCGGACCTACTCATGGCTCATCAAGCTATGCAGAGGTGGCATCCCACACAGAAGAGCTACAACTCTACAACTATGATACACAACTATGTACTGGGGCTTTGGGGAGAAAAAAGAAAAAAGGAAGATTGGCAACAAAAGTTAGCACAGGGCCAATCTTCCTCAAATAAATAAATAAATAAATAAAAATAAAGTTAGTGAAGATTGTAGAAGTCTGGAAGAGTCGTTTACAGTGGAGAGCACGGGAGAGAGCTGATTGGCAAAATTAAAGTGTTGGCAGTTTAGGTTGAAAACCATAAAACTACAACAATAAAAAAGAACCAATGATAAGAAACCAAAAACAAAAATAAAATCATGTTAGCACACTGAGACCTGTATCCATTAAGGCAAACATCGGACTCAAAACTTGTTTCCATCTGTCCCATGAGCATTCTTCACTGCCTCCAGGCAGTGCCTTCCTTTCACTTGGGTGTGTTAGGCAAGGTGATCCCCGGTTCAGTCACACCACTGGCTTCTCAGGGTCAGCAGCAGACCGCGTCTTGTCTTCTAAGGACTTGGCAGTCGCAGCACTTTTTCAGTAAGGCAGTTCATTGTTCAAACTTCAAACTTTAAATTAGTTTGTAATATTAATTTTTCACTTGTAGACAATCACTAAGAATTGGAGGAGAAAGGATGGAAATAAAAGGAGGAGAATACAGATAAAGAATTAACCAGGCAACATATTTTGTGTCCAACTGAAAAAATCCTTTCTCTTAATCCAGTCTTGCTCAAAGAGCCACTGTTTTCTTTCCACAATTTAACTGCTCATTTTAAATAAGACCTTGTTGATTCAGAAACCACTAGTTGGTAATATGCAGATAGGTCCTGGGTTTAAATATCTTTAAGGTGTCAGTGAAGAAAGGTTATGTTAGGCAAGTACACCTGAAATTTATACAATACTATAAACCAATGTTACTGCAATAAACAAAAAATTAAAAAAAAAAGGTAACAGTATAAATAAGATTAAAGCATGACTATTAAGCTACTTGTGAAAATAAAATATTTTAACACACTTTCAAGGGTTTAGTAGGTCTTTATAGAGTACAAAACTGATAAACTAAGGTAAAATAATCCTAAATTCCTGCCACAAGAGTATTCAACTGGAGATAACAACAATGTATCTTGTCAGTTTCATCTACACCTACATGAAGTGTATTAGACTCAATAGTGCAAAGACTCTCAGCCATGGTGGCTTCTTGGTATCACCTGGGTAGATTTCAAAATGCTATTCTCCAGAGATACTAATTTAATTGGTTGGAATGGGCCTCACACATTCCTTAGTTTTGGAATATCCCCAAACGATTTTAATGGGTAGCTAGGTATGAGAAATACTATGCTAGTACATTGTGAAAGCAAATTACTTGGTCATAAGCAGTATTTTAAAAATGAAATACAATATGTACGTAGTCAGGGTAACCTTAATTTGTGAAGCTTTTGTTGGGGATGTTTGTGAGTGTCAGTGTATGGCTATGGGTATTTACTTAGTTGCTATATAAAATATATTTCTGACTCCAGTATGATCATTGGAACTAGTCTTCTACTCACAAACTGAATTAATGAAGTTTATATGAAATGATTTTTCTGTTCATAAGGACCTTCCTATGAATTAAATTAGCTTTTAGTTTGCAGAGGTTGAGAACACCAATTCTGCAGCTAAACTACCTGAATTTGAATCCAAGCTCTGCCCCTAACCAGCCTCAGTGACTGTGGGCACATTAATCAATCTTTCTGTACCTCAATTTTCTCAACTGTCAAGTGGAGAAAATAATAGTAGCTACCTAGTAGCATTGTTTTGAGGATTAAACAAGTTAATGTTTGTATAGCATTATAACAGTACAATATAAGTAATATGCAAATTTTTATTAAATAAATAAGATTAAGTGAATTCATTTGGACCTTCATTCAAAGAAACAGCAAAACTTTACTCTAGAGCACAACATATTTCACTACAAAAAGAACATTGCCAAAGCATGAGATTTATAACCAATAATTCCCTGGAGAAAGAGGTGCAAAAATCAAACCTATTTCATATTAAACTGTTTGGGAGAATAAGTCCTGGAAATGGTGACTGAATGTATTCTTAGTTGGTGCCTATGTACAAAAACATTTAAATTCACTTGTATCTTTTATTTTAGCACACTGAATGCTTTAATATTTAATAATGAAATTATTTCTGTCCCTCTTTCAGTCGAAATTTGCTGTGATACCCTGCTTTTTGAATGCTGTGTGAACATCTTACAATCTTTTAATGCACCGATTCTCCTAACCAAATGAAGCTTCCCTGGAAGATATTTTGTTTACACTTTTGATGTTGCAAGTTAAGCACAGAAGTAGGAGGAGTGAGTAAAATTTCAGTTCCTGTAGTCACTTGGGTAGATGTCAGTTTTGGATTTGGGAAATTATAGGCTCCGTGATAAATATTTCAGGCTGCTGACTACAATGAAAAGTAATTAAAGCAGCTATGACAACAGGTGCTGTATGGGAGAAACGGTGCCTTTTATCATGAGGTTGTGGGTGCATGTGCTAAATGCGCTCATCATTTTCTCTTTTCTATTATTCACCGAATACCCTGGGGAGGTTATTCTATTGCCAGCATTTATAGGATATAATGAAATCACATTAAATATGTATCTGATTGCTACCAACTGTGTAGAAAGCGTATGCTAACTGTGGTTATGTACGGCGAGTTAGAGACCAGTGAAGTTCAACTTCACTGTGACTTCTTTGTGTTTGATCCACGGGCCTTCACTGTCTCGTTGACCTTTAATTCAAGCATCAGATAACTTTTTATTTGTTTGTTTGTTAAATGAAAACTTTAAGAAGGTTGTAATAAGATATATACTTCTTTTAGACCTAAGTGTTTCCCTATAGGGAACTCCTTAACACATGGCATGTGAACATCCACAATGGAAAATGATTTTAATCTTATCAGTTTTAATTACATGTTTCTTTGGAATATTGAGTACCATATTTCACAACACATCTCATTTTAACTCCATCCAACTTGGAGACTTCTCCTTAAAAACAAAAAGAAAGGTGTTTTAAATAATCTAGTGGTTCCATTTTGGTTAATAAGGAATCATGTCCATATTAAACGTCTAAATGCTCTACAAACGACTTACGATAATGCTTTTTAAAAACTTTCTTTTCTTAAATTTTCTTTAACTACAATAAAGTTTCTAATCTTTTACTTTCTACTTGTATAGAAGATGACTATAATTAAATGGTAATGAAACTGCTGCTTTAAATATAGAAGTAACTTTTGTTTCTTTTTTATTATCCCTTTCATTATTTTGTTTACTTTTTTATTATAACGTTTCCTTTATACAGGGATACACATTCTCCCGAGGTTATAAAAGTCCAGAAGTCACTTCTGTGTATAAATAGATCAGTACTTGTTCATAGATGGCAACTTTATGGTGTACAGTTAGGTTTACTGAACTCAGAAGAAAAAAACAATTAAATCTGATAATACATAGTAGTCTTTAATTATTTTACTACAAATCTAATACAATAAATTTAAGGATTAAATATCTTAAATTCGCATACACTATTGATATTCTTTTTTTTTTTTGGAAGAAACTGCATATATTTAATGATGAAACAAAAGCAATCTCATTATTGCCAAGAAATATGCTTGCTATTATTGTACTATTCAACATTGTTCTGAAAATATTAGCTAATTTAATAAGAAACGGATGAATAAAGAATTTAACATATACCAAAAGAGCAGAGACAAAATTATCATCTTGTGTGATAAGACAGTCAATCTGAAAAATCTAAGAGAACTGTGAAAAGTTTTTAGTACTAAAAAGAGAGTTCAGTTTGCTGATACATTTATAAAACATAAAGATGTATAGTTTTTACATATATTTTGATAATAAATTAGAAAATATATTGAAAACAAGAATAAAAAATATAAAATACCTAGTAATGTATTTCATAAAAAATGATGAGTAGTCTGTTTCTGAAAATATGATGAATTAGATACTCTAAAGGGTTGCCTAATTACAATAAAACTGTAAATAAACAACATTTTTTAAAACCTTGCTGGACTCAAAAAAAAAATCAAGAGAAATCTACTGGTGGAAATCTACTGGTAAGGAGAAGGAGAGAGGAGAGGGTGAGCACAGTAAAGCAGAAAAAAAAAGAAACCAAGGGTAAAATAATTGGAAAGGAAGAAATTTATATGATTACCTACATAGAAAATCCAAAAGAATCTACAGATAATTTATTAGAATAAGTTTAGAAAGGTAGTTGTCTATAATTTTAATATCCAAAGGCATTTCTATATCCCAGCATCAAACAGAAAATATATTTTAAAAAACATACCATCTAGAACTGTGGCTGCCCCAAGATGAGACTGTTAGAATATTTTTCCTGCCCCAATCTTCCCTTACTCATAGGAGCCCTTTAGAATCCAATTACTTCCTTATTTCTCCCTTCCCCAACTTACAGGCTTTGAAAAGAGTTTGGTGCTTTTGGTTAGAGAATAATCTTAATATTTTCTCTTATAGTATCTCTTGTACATCAAGAGTTCTTATTTGGAACCTATATTTCATATTCTCAGTCATTCTACCATAACCACTTAATTTAACCATATATATTACAACGTTATTTGCTTGCCATTATTTCCTCTCTTCATTTCCCTTTATCTTGAAAAGTCTCTGCTCTGATTGATGTGCTGTTTGGTTAAGCGTCTGTCTAGAAAATTTTCCTCAAATGTGATATCCTTGCATATCCCCATATCTTCCTTTCATCTTATCAATAAATGTTATCTTGACTGGGTCCCTTCCTATCAGTAATCTATAGATGTTATTCCACTGCCTTCTAGGTTCTGGTGTTGATGATAAAGGATCTGCAATCTGGTTCTTTTTCTTTTGTAAGTAACATATATTCTGCCTGAAAACATGTAATATTTTCTTTTTATCCTTGAAATTCTGAGATACTCCTAGGTGTCTTCTCCCACACCACACACAAATTCAGTCTCAAACTTGGTAAACCTTTCAATCATACACTGTTTTTTCAGCTCAAGGGAATTGTTTTCATTTCTTTTCTTTTTTTTTCCAAGGACTCAAAAAAAGTCTTTTTTTAAATTTTTTTTTATTTATTTTTTATTTTTTTGTTTATTGCAGTAACATTGGTTTATAACATTGTATAAATTTCGGGTGTACATCATTATACTTCTATTTCTGCATAGATTACATCATGTTCACCACCCAAATACTAATTACAACCCATCACCACACACATGTGCCAAATTATCCCTTTCGCCCTCCTCCCTCCCCCCTTCCCCTCCGGTAACCACCAATCCAATCTCTGTCTCTATGTGTTTGTTTATTGTTGTTATTATCTACTACTTAATGAAGGAAATCATACGGTATTTGACCTTCTCCCTCTGACTTATTTCATTTTGCATTATACCCTCAATGTCCATCCATGTTGTCACAAATGGCTGGATTTCATCGTTTCTTATGGCTGAGTAGTATTCCATTGTGTATATATACCACATCTTCTTTATCCATTCGTCGCTTGATGGGCACTTAGGTTGCTTCCAAGTCTTGGCTATTGTGAATAACGCTGCAATGAACACAGGGGTGCATGTATCTTTATACATTGGTGTTTTCAAGTTCTTTGGATAAATACCCAACAGTGGAATAGCTGGATCATATGGTAGTTCTATCCTTGATTTTTTGAGGAATCTCCATACTGTTTTCCATAGTGGCTGCACCAGTTTGCACTCCCACCAGCAGTGTATGAGAGTTCCCTTCTCTCCACATCCTCTCCAACACATGTTGTTTCCTGTCTTGTTAATTATAGCCAATCTGATGGGCGTCAGGTGATATCTCATTGTAGTTTTGATTTGCATTTCCCTGATAGTTAATGATATTGAACATCTTTTCATGTGTCTGTTGGCCATGTGTATATCTTCTTTGGAGAAACGTCTGTTCGGGTCGTTTGCCCATTTTTAAATTGGGTTGTTAGTTTTTTTGTTGTTGAGATGCATGAGTTCTTTATATATTTTGGAGATTAAGCCCTTATCAGATATATGGTTTGCAAATATCTTCTCCCAATTGTTAGGTTGTCTTTTCGTTTTGTTGATGGTTTCCTTTGCTGTGCAGAAGCTTTTTAGTTTGATGTAGTCCCATTTGTTTACTTTTTCTATTGTTTCTCTTGCCCGGTCTGACATTGTGCTTGAAAATATGTTGCTACGACTGATGTCGAAGAGCATACTGCCTATGTTTTCTTCTAGAAGTTTCATAGTTTCAGGTCTTACATTCAAGTCTTTAATCCATTTGGAGTTAATTTTTGTGTATGGTGTAAGGTAAGGGTCTACTTTCATTTTTTTTGCATGTGGCTATCCAGTTTTCCCAACACCATTTGTTGAAGAGACTTTCTTTTCTCCATTGTATGTTCTTGGCTCCTTTGTCAAAGATTAGCTGTCCATAGATGTGTGGGTTTATTTCTGGGCTTTCGATTCTATTCCATTGATCTGTGTGTCTGTTTTTGCACCAGTACGATGCTGTTTTGATTACTATAGCTTTGTAGTATATTTTGAAATCAGGGCGTGTAATACCTCCAGCTTTGTTCTTTTTTCTCAGGATTCCTTTAGCTATTCGGGGTCTTTTGTTGTTCCATATAAATTTTAGGATTCTTTGCTCTATTTCTGTGAAAAATGTTGTTGGAACTTTGATAGGGATTGCATTGAATCTATAGATTGCTTTAGGAAGTATGGACATCTTAACTATGTTAATTCTTCCAATCCAAGAGCATGGAATATCTTTCCATTTCTTTGTGTCTTCTTCAACTTCTTTCAGCAATGTTTTATAGTTTTCAGTGTACAGATCTTTCACCTCTTTGGTTAAGTTTATTCCTAGGTATTTTATTCTTTTTGTTGCAATTGTAAGTGGGATTGTATTCTTAATTTCTTTTTCTGCTACTTCGTTGTTAGTGTATAGAAATGCAACTGATTTTTGTATGTTGATTTTGTATCCTGCAACTTTACCATATTCGTTTATTACTTCTAAAAGTTTTCTAGTGGATTCTTTAGGGTTTTCTGTATATAAAATCATGTCATCTGCAAATAGTGAGAGTTTCACTTCTTCCTTTCCAATTTGGATCCCTTTTATTTCTTTTTCTTGCCTGATTGCTCTGGTTAGGACTTCCAGTACTATGTTAAATAGGAGTGGTGACAGTGGGTATCCTTGTCTGGTTCCTGTTCTTAGAGGGATAGCTTTCAGTTTTTCACCATTGAGGATGATATTAGCTGTGGGTTTGTCATATATAGCTTTTATTATGTTGAGGTACTTTCCTTCTATCCCCATTTTATTCAGATTTTTTTTATCATAAATGGATGCTGTATCTTGTCAAATGCTTTCTCTGCATCTATTGAGATGATCATGTGATTTTTATTCTTCATTTTATTAATGTGGAGTATTACATTGATTGATTTGTGGATGTTAAACCATCCCTGCATCCCTGGAATAAATCCCACTTGATCATGGTGTATAATTTTTTTAACGTATTGTTGTACGCAATTTGCCAGTATTTTTTTGAGGATTTTTGCATTGATGTTCATCAGTGATATTGGCCTGTAATTTTCTTTTTTTGTGTTGTCCTTGTCTGGTTTTGGTATCAGGGTAATATTGGCTTCATAGAATGAGTTAGGGAGCTTACCCCCCTCCTCAATTTTTTGGAAGAGTTTGAGAAGGATAGGTATTAAGTCTTCTTTGAATGTTTGGTAGAATTCACCAGGGAAGCCGTCTGGTCCTGGACTTTTATTTTGGGAGAGGTTTTTGATTACTGTTTTGGTCTCCTTACTGGTGATTGGTCTATTCAAATTCTCTACTTCTTCTTGATCCAGTTTTGGAAGGTTGTATGATTCTAAGAATTTATCCATTTCTTCCAGATTGTTGAATTGGTTGGCATATAGCTTTTCATAGTATTCTCTTATAATCTTTTGTATTTCTTAGGTGTCCGTTGTAATTTCTCCTCTTTCATTTCTGATTTTACTTATTTGTGCCTTCTCTCTTTTTTTCTTGGTGAGTCTAGCTAAAGGTTTCTCAATTTTGTTTATCTTTTCAAAGAACAAGCTCTTGGTTTTATTAATTTTTTCTATTTTTTTTTAGTCTCTATTTCATTTATTTCTGCTCTGATTTTTATGATTTCCCTTCTTCTACTGATTTTGGGCTTTGTTTGTTCTTCTTTTTCCAGTTCCTTTAGCTGCATTGTTAGATTGTTTATTTGAGATTTTTCTTGTTTGTTGAGATAGGCCTGTATTGCTATAAACTTCCCTCTTAGAACTGCTTTTGCTGTATCCCATAAATTCTGGCATGTCGTATTTTCATTTTCATTGTCTCCAGGTATTTTTTGATTTCTTCTTTGATTTCTTCATTGACCCAGTCGTTGTTCAGTAGCATTTTGTTTAATCTCCACGTATTTGTGGCTTTTCCGATTTTCTTCCTATAGTTGATTTCTAGTTTCGTACCGTTGTGGTCAGAAAAGATGCTTGGTATTATTTCAATCTTCTTAAATTTATGGAGACTGGTTTTGTGGCCTAATATGTGATCAATCCTGGAGAATGTTCCATGTGCATTTGAAAAGAACGTGTATTCTTCGGTTTTTGGATGGAATGCTCTGTACGTATCTACTAGGTCCATCTGTTCTAGTGTGTCATTTAAGGCCAATGTTTCCTTATTGATCTTCTGTTTGGATGATCTATCCGTTGGTGTAAGTTGATATTCTTCTAATGTCTCAGATAAATTTGCTATCAAGAGCTTTGGAAGTGTCACATAAAATTTGATGAAAAATTTTATCTTCTGTACATTGTAGCTTTATAGATATAGGAAATAAGAAATACCTCTAAATTTTTATGAAAACAAGAGTTTGAATCTATTCTGACTTTTAAACCATTTATTTAAACAAATGTCTACAGTTGAGTACCTATTACATGCCTGGCACTGTGTTAAGCATTTAAGACAGCCAGGCTAAATAAGGGCACTATTGTAGCTCTGAACACTTAGGAAGGTTTTCTTCCAGAGTGAGAGTTGAGGAGCAATCTTCCCAACTCTCTCTAGTGTTTAGAACCAGCGATCTGAAAGGCAGAGATTCTTTATGGACGTAGCTCTCCTTCCTAGAGAATTCCCTAGGCATGTGCTTTAGATTCAATGGGTCCCACAATTAAGTAGGAATGGAGCCACTAAGAAGAAATGAAATTTTTAACTGAAATTGACCTAGGATTTTCTGATGGTTATAGGCATCATAGAAGAATTCTGCAATACATATAATCAATAGCACTCCTGCCTTCTGGCTGATAAGAGGTTATTGAACTAGTTTTTGTTCGTTCATTTATTTGAAATCTTTTTCTTCATTTATTTATGTGCTGGGCAGTAGAGTTAAAAGTGAATGAGAGAGACGCCATTCCTACCCCCAAGGAGCTTATGTACGTCCAGTTGGGAAGACAGATAAGGGAGCAGCCATTACAATACAGTGTGGTAACTGCCATGGGAACAGAGAAGCAGAAGCAGCTCAGCCTTGGGAGTGGTGTTGGTGAACACCCAAAAAAGGGGGTCTTGAGGAATTAATAGCTGAACAAAGACCTTCAAAAACAAGTTAGGAAGTTGTGGGGGCAGGGGGAAATGCAGGAAAGTGTTCCACGCAAACAGAATAGCAAATGGTCTCTGGGAAGGACCAAAGGTGGGATCATGACTCTTAAGGAAAGAAAAGATCTGTTTGCTTGGATCACAGGGAGTGAGGCTGGAGGCAGAATCAAGGACTTGTAACTTGTGTTGAGGAGTTTGAACTTTGTCCTAAGGGCAATGCAGAGCCATCTAAATATAGGAGCAGTGCAAAGATTTTAGAATAATCACTATAATAAGAAAGAAAAGGAAAAAGATAGGTGGCAGAGAGACCAGTAGGAGACTGGCAATAACCTAGCTGAGAGATTTTTGAAGAGAGGGCTCTAGTGTAGCAGCAGTGGGGATTAAGTGGAGATAAGTGAGCTGTTTAGGAGTTAGTGCAGGAAGAATTTAAGACCACTCACACGATGGATGAGGGAGAGGGAAGAATCAAGGATGACTTCTGGATTCCTATTTGCAGTAATGCATGAATAGTGATGTCATTCTCTGATATAAGAGGAACACGGGGAGCAAAAGGGTTTATGTAGTTAGTTTGGAAATATTGAGCTTGAAGTGCTTCTGGAACATACAAGAAATACTTGAACTGGAGCTATCAGTGGTCAATGAAGCAATGAGAATGAGCTTTTGAGATGGCTTAGAAAGTGTCTACATAGGGAAGGGGAAGAAAAAGGCCTGAACTACAATAAAATATAAAGCATGTATAAACACAGAGGAGCCTAAAACTGAGTATGAGATAGTCAGAGACCTAGAGAGCAAATCATGAAAATTTAGGATTATGGAATCCATCAGCAGAGTTTCAAAAGGAGGAAGTGAAGTAGCAGGATCCAGTGTTGCTGGGAGGCCAAAAAAGATGAGTATGAGTATTTGCAAATGTTCATTAGATTTAGACACAGGATATTTTGTTGATTTGCCAAGGGTATATATAATTTCTGTATTATATATTAGGTGCAGTGACTTTCTTGCTGTCCTAGTGCTATGATGTTCTAAGCACTAGGGTAGGCATTTTAGGTATAGTACCTTATGTGATCTTCACAATATTCCCATGATCTGGTATTATGAGGTCAATTTCACACACAAGGAAGTCAACCTTTTAAAACTTGTTTTGAGCTACAGAGACTTGGAGTTGCATGTAGGTTTCCTTCTTCCCTCTATGCCACACTGCCTCGTAGGAGTTCTGGCCCAATACCTGAGGATGTTGTATCAAGTCATAATTGTTTCGAGGCTAGTCCTGATCCCTTTTTAGTTGAGTTGGTGCCGACACCTGGTTCCCACCTTATAAGCCAGTTTGGACTTAAGTGTTATCATTCTTTGTCCAAGTTTTGTCTTGGAAAGCTGCCTAGAGCAGGGTTTCTAAACAGCACTATTATTGACATTTGGGACCAGATACCCATTTGTTGTGGGTGCTGTCCAATGCATTGAGGGAGGTTTAGCAGCATCCCTGGCCTCCACCCACCAGATGCCAGTTGCACACATCCACCCCCAACAGTGACAATAAAAAATGTCTCCATACATTGCCACATGTCCCTGGGGGGGAAAAACGCTCCCAGTTGAGAACCACAAGCGAGAGTCACAATCCATTTAGGACTGATGCTCTGCCTTATCCTTACTAGCCTCTTCTCTCTTTCTCTTCCACACCACTAAGAAACTGGGATCCAGTCTCTGACTTAGGGCAAGTTGTTACGATGCCTCTATCAATCACCACTGGCCCCCGGCTCGTATTCTGAGTCCCTTCTCCTGGATATACCGCCACTGGGCTCCATCTGCCTTCAGGGAAAAGTGTGTTACACCACCTAAAATCTCCCACCTGGTGGCCGTTGCCACATCTGTGTCTACCCCAGCCTGCTGCGGAACTGCATTCTTCTTCATTCCTTCAGCCGAGTGGCTGCCCCTCTAAAGTCTAGTTTAAGGTCTAAGTACCTGCTTTCTGTCTCTTCTGCTGTAGTTAACCAGGGAGTTTCTGTCCATAGTCTAAGACATGAGCCTTTGAAACACTAATAATGACACAAAAGCATGTTTTTTTCAGGGAGGGTGCAGCAGCCCTCAAGACAATTTCCAAAGCATCTGTACTTTCCTTAAAAAAATCCTGTTATAGGGCTTGCCCAGTGGCACAGTGGTTAAGTTCGCTTGCTCCACAATGGCGGCCCGGGGTTCACGGGTTCGGATCGCGGGTGCGGACTGACGCACCGCTTGTCAAGCCATGCTGTAGCAGGTGTTCCACAAAAAGTAGAGGAAGATGGGCACGGATGTTAGCCCAGGGCCAATCTTTCTCAACAAAAAGAGGAGGATTGGCAATAGATGTTAGCTTAGGGCTGATCTTCCTCACCAAAAAAAAAAAAAAATCCTATTATAGCTTCAGCATCCATCAGTTAATTTAAACTTTATTTTCTGTATTATCACTTGAGGCAGTGTATCAAGTAAAGTAGTACCTCATTTAATATTTAACATGCTTTAAAGTGCCTTTTTCAAATTCTGGAATTGCATACAAATTTTAGAATTAAGGACTTTAGTAAAAAGATGATGCCCTTCATTGTCCTCAAACTTATGCCTCCAATCTTATTTATCACCCTCACAGGTTTTGTGTTCCCATCCTTGGATTTTTCTTTTTCTATAGTTATTCAGAAGCATTTCTCTCTTCTTGATTATTTCAGCTGCTACGAGCTTAGTATTCCTGTAGTTTATGCTTCGTTTAGGCTTGGCAAGCAAAATTGCATGCAGCATTTCAAATGCAGATCAACATTCTTTCTGTTGATTCTGATTTTGAATACTGGGCTATATCAGACTATTTCATTAAAAAACAAAACAAGACAGTTTATTCAATAAAATATTCAGTCACTCTAGTTGATGATGTTTTATGTCAAATTCTCTCTTCACTATCAGATGATTTATCTTGCTAATTTATGTAACAAATCAACTATACCCATATGTCCTGTGAACACTGAACACTGATCACCCAGCTATGATCTGTAAGAAGATTATATCCCCATTATCAGGCCTGCCTGGTCTCTTTTAAAAAGGTGTCATTCTGTGTGTCAGCCATCCAGAAAAACTAAGGAATAATTTATTTAGGCAGGTGAGGAAATAGTGAGTGTTCTTGAGGTTTTACTCCGGTAAGCCTAGGTGTGATGAATCTAAGAACACTAAGGAGAGTCCCTGCATAGAGGAATTAAGAGTATAAATAACACTGGTCATAGCTGAATGATTCTCATGTGTGAGGCAAATAAGAAATGTAGAGTTTCATCGAGTCTTCACAGTAACTATAAGATGCAGGTGGGCACTACATTATTACCACTAGTTTGTAGCTGGGGCAATTGAGACAGAGAGTCTGAGTAATATGTCCAAAGTCACTCAGGTTGTGAGTAGAGAACTGGGATATAATCTGAGGTCTGCATAAGTTCCAAATCCCCAATCTAAGCCAATGTATTCCTAAAAGTTTCTACAACAGTGGCAGGCTGGGAGCAAGACAGGAAGGTTACGAGCATTTCCTTACAGCACTATCCAATAGAAACACAGTACAAATCAAATGTGTAATTTAAAATCTTCTAGTAGTCATTTGAAAATAAGATAAAAAGAAACAGATGAAAGTAATTTTAACAGTGTACTTTGTTTAACCTACCTATATGTCCAAAATATTATCATTTTAATATATAATCAATATAAAAATTATTAATGAGGTATTTTGCACTCTTTTTTTGTATTAAGTCTTTGACATCCAGCATGCATTTTATACTTTCAGCACATCTCAATTGGGACTGTGCACATTTCAGGTGCTTCCTAGTCACTTGTGGCTAATGGTTACTGTATTAGAGAGCACAGCTCAAGAGACCTCGAAACTGGATTTGGTAACGTATTTTCAAGATTACCTTGTATCATGCCATTTTATCTCACTTTTAAGATTTTTCTAGTCTTGAGTAACTTCATGTTTGAATGATCCAGCTTTGTCTCAATTGTGTCGTGAGGAATTAAAAGGTTGATGGGCATCAGTGACCCCCCCCCGCCACCTCTACTAGTGGCCGTCATAATGGGGGAAAGTGAAATTAGTGAGGATTCCCAAGGGAAAGGTAAAATCAAGGGACAAAAGTCAGAATTTTAGATCTAGCTGTCCCCCCTCCATCACAAATCCTGGAGTTTTCTTTTCTTAGGAAGTTAGTGATTGCCTTAAATTTATTACAAAAGTTTGAAATTTGAGCACTAGTGATTTTCAGCATATTAGTCTTTGACCTTCCCTTTCTTGCCTAATGTCCTTTTATTTATCTGGTGAATTTACGAACAGGTTGCTTCCTGGAAGGTGTAGACACAGCCTTCTTCTTTTTTCCAAGAAGATTAACCCACTGAGTGATCTGGGAGGATGGATTAGTCTCTCCCCACCAGTATTTCCATCAGCTCCCCTCACTAAACTGACGCAGAAATGCGAGAGTGTAGGAAGCCACCAACTCCCAACCCCATTGCTGTGCAATAGTCCCTTCTATTTAGAATTTCTAGCACCAATGTAGTTTAAACCAAACCTAGAAGAAAATTAAGAGATTAATAACAGACATCCAGGCAAGAAAATCAGCCTCCCACAGCAGCTGACGTGATTTCTGAGCAGGAACTGGTCCACAAAATGGACAGCAGGGTGCGTTACTAAAACATAAGCAACTAGATAGCTACAATGGAGAGCTTAGGCGAGGGATGCTTTTACCGGGAAGATATTTCAGAACAGGGGCCGGCCCGGTGGCACAGTGGTTAAGTTCGTGTGCTCCGCTTTGGCAGCCCAGGGTTCGTGGGTTCGGCTCACAGATGCGGACATACACGCTGCTCATCAAGCCCACATACAAAATAGAGGAAGATTGGCACAGATGTTAGCTCAGGGCCAATCTTCCTCAAGCAAAAAGAGGAAGATCGGCAGCAGGTGTTAGCTCAGGGCCAATCCTCCTCACGAAAAAAATTTAAAAAATAAATAAAGAAAAAAGGAGAAATTAGTGAAACAAAAAAATCTATAAAAATTATTTTAAAAAAAGATATTTCAGGACAGTTGTGATAAAATCATGCGTTTTGAGAAAATAAGTAAAGAATGATAATCGTAAATTATAAGCAAAAATTTTTAAATCTTGTTCTTGTTGAAATTCCACTATTAATGGAATTGTGTGGAAAAACCTAGATTCTACCAATTGAATAAGACAATTTGCAGCAATATAATTTACATGAAAATGTGTACAGCAAAATATCCTCAATATTCATCCTCACCTTTGGATGAAATCTTTTAAACGTTTTCCCTTTTCTTTATTCTTCCTTGTTCACCTGTATTTATAACTCACAGGTGGGAGATAAGCAGAGTGTGGGGAATCGGTATATGTTTGATGGCCCTGAGGTGATCAAGGCTGGTATTATGACTTGGAGACTAATGGAGAGCACAGCCAAGACAACTGAGAGGACATAATAAGATAAAACTAGTCTGATTTAAAGATTTGGCACACATTTGACTTTGTGCTTTGTGCCAAGCAAGTTAACAACTAGCATTTGGAGCCCCATCTCCACTATTTCTTGAACAGACCTAAAAATGGAAAGGACTTGTCTATAAAGTGATAAAGTTACTTGATTCTCTTTACTCTCTGCATGCAACCTTGTCTTTTAAGACCAAAGCAGATGTTAATCTGAGAAGCATTTCAGCTTAATTTCTAAACATGCAAGGTGTTCTGTTCTGACAAATTTCGCTAATTTGTCACGATCAGTATCACTGAGCCTAGGTCCTGAACAAGACAATAGCAACAGCCAAAAGTACAGTGAGAAATGCAAGTGGAGATCAGGGACGTTTGTCCTTTCTCAGACTGAACAGGGCTGCTCTCCCTGCCTCCTCTCTCCCCCAGTGAAAAGACCGTAAAGCCCAAGGAAATAGAAATAGACATTAAGTCTTTCCAAATAGGTCAATAATTTAAATCTAGTCCAGTACCTGATTACTGAAATTTTTTTTTTTATCATTGTTTGGGAAATTTAAGCATAGCTGGCTTGGAACTAGAAGACTTTGCAGAGAAGCAAAAAATGGTAAACTCTGAATGGTAGATTCTTCCCTTTCTTTATCGTCTTTATTTCTTCAAATACAGAAGATTAGAAAGGAGATTTTTACTGATATCACTCATAATAATGTTTCTAAGCAAATCATAAGTCAACCTGCTCCTGTTTTGTTCTTTTTTTTTTTCACTGCCGTTAAAACTTATTAAAAAATTACATTTAACATTTCAGGCCAGTTTCTCAGGTCTTTGCACAACAGCTTTTTGCCTAGACTATTAGACATCTCATGGGGAAAATATTTTGCATCTATTGAAAAAGGAACTTGATTTTACCTGGATAATTCATCCCTTGCCCTGGGGACAGCAAAGGGCCATGCTCTCCATATGGTGAACAGCATTCCACAATGGCAGGAACACACAGACAGGTTTTGTGGCTGTTACTACTTGTTCCTACGTCAGATGGGGACATTTTCACTTCTCAAAACTTTCCTGAATTTTTTTCTTGCTTTTTCTATATAAATTCTACTGATCTATGGCAACATACCCATGTAAATTTAGTAGGATTTAACTAGTACCTATAAAGACATGAAATCCCTTTCCATCTACCTGCATGGTCCTATCTTAAAAAAAAAACAAAACCAGTTCCTCAAAATGGTACTGCATCTATGGTCCCATGAGATCCTTATTTAAATTAGTCAACCTGGGTTCAGCACATATCACAATCACATCATTAAATAAACCTCTATTTGTGTATGGTATAAATTCTCCCCTACAGGGTGTGAATTGCCAGATGTCCCAGACTCTAGTATACTCCAAAATCGGTCTCATTTATCTACTTGGTAGACAGAAATTCTCATTATGAAATCCTTTGTTTTACTTAGACTAAATAGGTAGAGATATTGATTACATGAGGCTACTGTTTAAAGGAAAGCATAGCTTGTATATAAGATGTATAAAGGAGATAAAATTTCTCTCAAATTGTATCATTTCGTCTTTGATCTTCCCTGTGTAACAGTGAGAGTGGTGGGGTGTGGAGCCTATACTCATTTATGTGCCAAACTCATGATCTTCTCCATCACTCATTGTAAGGAAGAGCTAGTTTTCCAAGTAGAGGCTAAAAGGCGGAAAGATGGTCATGCCCAGCTCTCTACTGAGTATTTGATTCTGCTGACATCAAAGAATCAGAGGACTCGGGAATCATCCGTCCACCTTCACACCAATCCGCCTTTCAACTTTTCTGAGGAGGTAGGAAGTTGTCCTATTTGTACATCAATCTTGCAAAGGAAAACTTCTGACAGTAACTCACATATAGTAAACTTTCTTGGTGGGAAAATCTTTCATATTCCCTAAGTTTAGAGAGAATTATAGAGAAGTTAAGACCCACGGGAAAAAATTCCCTACAAGTTAAGAAAGCCCAATTGCAATATTTCCTTGAAGGTAAAATTATAACCCAGAATTTCTTCAAACTGAGTAATGAAAAGTTCACATATTTTCAGATTAGCATATGCTTGAATATAATCTGTAACAGTGACATCTGGTGGCTTTTATTATAATGCTGTGGCATCTTTTGTACAAAGCCATGCCATAATTAAACAGAATTGTAACATGGCTTTGTGCTTCATGCATGATAAAATAAACAGATGCATATTGGCTCTTACCAAAGCATCCCTTATAGATTTGGTACAGCACAATGTTCAATTTTGCAAGTCACAAGTTTGAAACTTTCAGATGAGTATACAAATTAATATTTTAACTTTAAACTTTTTAGTCACACTACTATGAACTTGCTAGCTTTAAATTTATGTATATTTAACTTTCATTCATTTTCCTCGTGCTGGTGGAGTGCAGGCTCAGATTGGCATACTCTTTCATAGCTGCTTCTAATACTAGTCTGTCACTCACAGGAGCTAAAACCCCAGGCCATGGGAATAAATTTAATTCATTGCCCTCTTGAGTTCCACCAGGGCTAAATGGAGAGGGAAGGGTGAATAGGTGAATCTCAGTCTTTCTCTCAGGGTGTAAAATGTTAATGATGACCTTGATTTGTCCATGTGCACTTCTCCCCTCCCCCCAGTCCTGAGGTCTAGCAACCCATACTGTGAAAAACTTTCCAAGCACAATGAAAAAATCAGGAGAATGTATATTAGCAGCAAAGATTTCTTAAAAGGTTATTATGTTTTAGCTCCATAGAGCTTTTAAATAATATCCTTCAACTTGCACTTTTTTCACTGATTGGAAAGCAGACAAGAGACTATCTCTTTGGCAATTCTATTTCTTAAATTTCTTGGACAGTCTCTTTGTAAATGTTGGCTGATCCTGCCGAAGTTCTACCATCAAGAAACTTTTAACCTTGTATTTTCTGTAGATTGGACACTCAGATAATTTACATCAGGTAATCTGGTTTAATTTGCACTGTTGAGTCTAGAAAAGAAATGTGGCTCAGATAGCAATATTTGCACTTATGTGTGTAAGTTGAAGGTGATCTAAGCATCAGCCCACGCCAATGACATTTCTGACTGTAAAGTGCTATATTTAAGTATATTCAATCAAGCAAATCCATTGGCTCACTTCAGTAACCTGCAGTGTCTGCTGTCTTTCCTTCTGTCAGGGCATGCTATTTGTCGTAGATAACAGCACTTAACAAGAGAAATACCTTATTACACAGTTAGAGAAACAAATTATATTTAAGCAAGATTTTCTTCAAGTAACTGAATTGCATTAACAACAATTTGCTGTTTCCACGACACTAAATTGTAAATATATTCAGGCAAAGAAAATACTAGGTACAGATGCCATTTCGTAAGTAGGCTATGCTGTGGAGTTATCAATTCAAAGCCTAAATAGATACTAAGAAGTCAGTTTTATTCTCTCTTAATCCCTCAAGAGGATAAGGAATTTTTTTCCAGGTCTATCTAATCTGTGAAATAATGGATCAGGATTAGTATCAGCCTTCCCTTTATGACTGTTTACATCAGTTCCCACAAAAAGCAGAAGACTCGTTGATGAACTTTTCCCTTCTTTTATTTATTTATTTTTTTTGGTGAGGAAAACCAGCCCTGAGCTAACATCCGATGCCAATCCTCCTCTTTTTCACTGAGGAAGACTGGCCCTGGGCTAACATCCGTGCCCACCTTCCTCCACTTTATATGGGACGCCACCACAGCACGGCTTAACAAGCGGTGCATCGCTGTGCCCCCGGGATCCGAACTGGCGAACCCCGGGCCGCTGCAGCAGAGCGCACACACTTAACTGCTTGCGCCACCGGGCTGGCCCCTGAAATTTTCCATTCTGATGAGCCATCTAAACACTGAGAACTTCCAAACTGATAGTTCCATGTCTCTACTAACCTCCAGACTGTGCTAACTATTATTTAACTGGTTGTCTAGTAGTCACCTCAAATTTAACATGTCCAAAGAATTCCTGATCTATCCGCCAAAGCATCTTCTCGCACAGTATTCGCCATCTGAATAAAGGGCACCTCGTTCTTCTAGCAGCTCACTCTAAAAAATGTTGAGTTATGCCTGGTTCTTTCCTTCTCTCACACCCCGTATCCAGTCCAGTCTATCGGTTTTCTACCATCAAAATACATGCTGGGGGCCCCGCCCAGTGGCGTAGCAGTTAAGTTCTCGCACTCTGTTTCGGTGGACCACAGTTCGCAGGTTCGGATCCTCGGTGAGGACATACACACCTCTCATCAAGTCATGCTGTGGCAGCATCCTCCCACAAAATAGAGGAAGAAGGGTACAGATGTTAACTCAGGGCCAATCTTCGTCAAGCAAAAATAGGAGAATGGGCAACAGACGTTAGCTCAGGGCTCATCTTCCTCACGAAAACAAAACAAAAATCCTGATTCGGTCACTTCTTACTACTCCACCCTTAATATCTTTGTCCTAGCCACTCTTTTCACTTGCCTGAGTATTCCGGTCTTTACCCTACTGTATAATCTCATTCCAGCAGTCAGAAGAATCTTTTTAATCTAAGTCACATCATGTCATCCTTTTGCTCAAACTTTACCAAAGATTCATTTCTCATGCAGAATAAATTCTTATAATTGCTTAGAAGGCTCTAGATTGTCTGGTTCTTTCTCTGCTTTCTTTATCTCCTGCTATGGTCTCCTTTGCTTAAACTCCAACAAACTGGCCTTCCTCCTTTTACTAGACTACACACCACGTTGTTGCTTTGAGGCCTCTGCGCTTTCTGTTCCCTTTGCCTGGAACATTTTTTTCCCAGATAACTTCTTTGCTGGTTATCTCATTTCCTTCAGGTTTTTCTTGAAATTTTGCTATCTCAGTGAGGCTTTCCCTACCCACCTTACATGTTTTTATCTCCCTCTATCCATCCCCAGGCTCCCTATCTTCCTTTTCTGGTATTTTCCTCCATTTATCACCAACTGATATTTTATATGTTTTACTTATGTATTTGTTCATTATTTGTTTATCTCCACTCCTTTTTCAGAATATAAACCCATGAGGAGATTAATGTCTGTTTTGTCCACGGCTATATTCCCAGCACATAGAACAGTGCCTGGAACACAATAAAAATGCGATAAATGTTTACTGAGTGAATGAATGGATTGATTATTGGTAGCTGCATCTTGTACACACTCTTCCTTGAAGAAAAGAACTTTCTCTCAGGTTAAGCAGGTGTGTAACATCATTTTTCTGATTAATTTGCTCTAGAAAGCAATTGTTGGTATCATAGAGCTTCAAAACTACTAAATTCACTACGCTAGATTTCTTTAGTAATTGAAGATAAGCCTCATGGATCTCAGATGGGGAAAGGCTGGCAGAGATAGCTCATCTCTGCTACGCTCAGCATCACTGAGAGTGACTCAAAGGCAGGGGCTAGAGTCGTCTGAAGGCTCGCCTTGATGCTGCCTGTGGGCTGAGACTTGAGCTGAAGCTCTCAGCTGGAACACCCTCACCACATGGTGACTGGCTTCCAAGGGTGGGCATCCTCGAGAGAGAAGCTCAGGTAGAAGCCGTATCACCTTTTGTGAACCAGCCAGGGAAATTCATGCAGTGTCACTTTTGCAGCATTCTGCTTGTCAAGACCACCACAAAGGCCTGTCCGGTTTTGAGGCAAGGAAAAAGAGATTTTACCTCCTGATGTTGAAGTGGCAAAACTCTGCAAGGGCAGGCAGTACCAGATATATTGTTATGGTCATTTTTAGAAAACGCAACTTGTCACAGCCTCTACAAAGTATTTGAGGTGACTTGAGCTCTACATTGACTAAAATGATATTCCATTGATAGGGCTCATGGTAAAGATCCGGGATTTCCATGCCGTCTCTCAAATGATCCGTGTACTGCAATCATACATAAGGGAGCGTGGTAGTTTTAAGATATGTCCACAAATCTTTTCTAATATTCCCATCAAGAAGTAGCCACTCTATCCTCTCCCCTTGAATCTGGGCTGGCCTTAGATACACCCCTATAATCAATACAGTTCTGGGCCGGCCCTGTGGCTTGGTGGTTAAGTGCGCGCGCTGTGATGCTGGTGGCCCGGGTTCGGATCCCGGGTGCGCATCGAGGCACCACTTCTCCGTTCATCCTGAGGCCGAGTCCCACATACAACAACTAGAAGGATGTGCAGCTACGACACACAACTATCCACTGGGGCTTTGGGAAAAATAAAATAAATAAAATCTTTAAAAAAAAAAAAAAAAATACAGTTCAGCAGAAGTGGCATTGTGTGAATTCCACGGCAGCTTTTACCTTCATCACTGGAACTCTTGTGTTTGGAACTCTGCTATGTGAGAAGTCCAGCTCTCCTGAGGCCTCCACGCCGTGAGGAAGCCCAGGCCGTGCTCAAGAGGCCGTACTCAGGTTTTTGGTTGACAGTGCAGCTGAGACCCCAGCTGACAGTCAGCATCCAGCTGATAAAATATAGCTTTTGTGAGAACTTTGATATCATCTCCTGACTGACAGCCAGCCAGGAGAGTGAGCCCTCTGAGACGGCCAGCCCAGGTGAACTTGGTAACTGCAGCCCCACCTACATCTGATGGCAACCACAGGAGAGACCCCAAGTGAGAACTGTCCAGCCAAACTCTTCCCGAATTTCTGACCCACAAAGTCATGAGAAAATAAAAAGGCTGTTTTAAGCCATTAAGTTTGAGAGTAATTTGATATTTAGCAAAGATAACCAAACAGAAAAAGATAATGACCAAGAAAGTCTAATTTTTGTTCAAGAATTAAAATTACAATCTTCCATTCCCATTTTCTATACAAAACATTGTTTGGTTTCAAGGATTAAAACCTTTATTATTCCTTTGCAGTAAAATAATATAAAAAACAGAATGAAAAACTCTTGTTGACTCATCAATCCTAATCCTTTTACAAGATTGCAAACATGCTAGTCTGTGCACAAATAAACATGAGGACACTCTTATGTAGGTTTCACCCAAGTCACTCTATAGTTGGAGAATATCATCAAAGTGTATTGAGTTCATGATTGTAAAGTTAATTGCTTAATATTTTAACCGTTTTGTTGTAATAAATCTGTATGACTGGTTACTATCACTTTTCTGTAAATGTATACTTTATTATACTATTTTAATACAATTTTTATATTGAAAGTCAGCAGCAATGTACATATTTACTCTTTTTCATTGTTTCTCATTCAGTGCTGGAGTGTTATGACTCTACAAAATCATATTTTTCCAAGTACAAACTAAGCGTTATTTACTTAACTTCTTTCTTGATAGACCAGAAATAAAGGGTGTGGCTGGAGAACACTGCAGTTCCTCCTGGTGGGCTCATCAATGCTCCTGCATTAGAAGAATTGTGGGTCTGGAGCAAATCTCAATTGTTACAGTTATTAAAAAGAAAATCAGGTACGTAGTGACCCAACTTCCTGCAATCGAGTAACTGTATATTTCAGTAAAAAAAAAAAATGATAGAACCAGAAGACTTAAGGTAAACGCTCAAATTTTGCCTTTTTTTCCTTTTTTTACTGTTTTTGACTTTTCACACACGAATATATTTGAGCCTCCCACCCCTCCAAAAGAACTTTCTGTTTTTGACTTTCAGACATAAAATATAGCTTTTGTGAGAACTTTGATATCATTTTGTTACCTTTGGGATGTAGCTAAAATGGTTTACAATTTCAAAAGCCCCGGATCTCAATCGTGTGCGTCTGTGTGTGTGCCCGCACGTGTACGCCTGCCCCTGTGGGTAAATAAGAAGCATGCCAGACAGCATAAAACATTCACTGCAGAGAGACCTGAATCTGGTTTGGCAAATCAGGATGCCACTGTGTATGAGGGTATTACTTACACGAGCGGCAGCTGTTCTTGTGACTCGAACGTTAAACACACTGGCTAAGTATATTCTGAAGCCAGTGATAAACAAGTGTCTCAGAGATACATCCATACAACAGCACATGTTTAGTCTTTTATGCACTACAATGGGTGTCCCACATCAGCTTTCTTCTTCTTCAGGTTTCCTGCAGCCCCCCTGACTGTCCCTGTCACCCAGTGCCAGATGGGGAGTGAGAGCTCAGCTGATCCACCTCTTTGTGGTGGAAACCCCCAGAGCTTCAGCTCTAGGCTACAGGTTACCGAAGCCGTCATGAAAAATTCAGAGCTGATATTAACAAGTCTGCTGCAAGTAAAGCGCGTGTCACATTATCCACCCTGCCTTTCAGTTAACACTAAAGCTACTGTCGCCAAAAGAAGAAATGCATACTTGCTGTGTTTGTGTTCAACACTATTTGGATTGTACCATGCAGATTCAGAGCTAAGAAGAAAGATGTTGTAAAAAATGGAAGAGAGAAAGATCAGACAGTTGAATTACTGAGAGTCCTGGAGAATGACTGAGAAGCAGAACAGTGAATTGGAAGGAAGTGGCTTCCCAATACTTGGTGAAATACGGAAATGTTTTACTGAAGTTCCAGTTCTGTAGCTTCATTAAATAATTAAACATGTTTATAATAGTTTTAGGTACATGTTGCTTCTATATTTATCCAGTAATAAATCCATTTCATAAAAGTTCTTTAAATTAAAAAAAGACTTACAATCCTATAGAAAAATTTCTGAGATAGAAAAAATTAATTACCAATTATAATTTATTGAATACTTGCTATGTTCTAAGCACTTTTCACCTATTACCTCATTTACTTCTCACAACAAGCCAATAAGGTAGGTACTGTTTATTGTTAACACCATTTCACAGTTTAGGAACCTGAGGCTCTGGAATGTTCAGTGACTTGCCCCTGGTCATGAGGTAAGTGCAGGTTTAAACTCTCCAGACCCTGTACACTTAACCACTACTCTATCACTACTGTTAATTCATAATATTTCACATCATACAGAGAATTCAAAGGATACTGTAATATGCCACTTCCTTCCCAAAGAGAGATTTCATGACTTTAAAGATAATAATAAACAACATTTTACAGATGAAGTTGAAGTCGTCTTTGACAACTACCTCAGTCCTATTACCCTTGAATCTTCCCCAGAGGCAACTATTATCATGAGTTTGGTGTGTATTTTTAAATATAATTTTAAATTATATATATATACACAGTATAATATCAAACTATAAATATATTTCTACAGCTTTCTTTTTTTCTCAACATTTGTTTTTTGAGATCTATCCATATTAAATATAAAACTTTAAAAGAAAGCCTAGAAGACTCTGTGAGTTTGTGAGAATTTAACGAGGAGAAAAAAACCAGCGATCACCCAGCCATGGGCTACAGTACATATATTACCTCGTGAGCTGAATGGGATTTAATGGGAGCACATAGGAGGTCTTAGCATGAATGCAATGATTTAGTAGCTAGACATACACATCAACCAACTGTCAACCTCCTTTGATTCCCACTCCCCTTTCTAATGAAATGAGGGAGCCGTACTTCATCAGAAACTTTAAAGAAAATACATCAAATCTCTTACAATTAAGACATTTCAATTTTTGCTTTCTTTTAAAAACGTATTCACTTATGTTACTATCAGATCATAAAGTCATCCCTGAAGTTTCATCAGGATTAAAAATGTTTCTCAACTCTAATATTATAGTACATACAATTTAAAGAAACAAAGCTTGTTGAAAAACTTTTATACTGAGGTTTCCAAATAGCTAAGAATATAGGTAAGTTTCCACTTAGCTTCTAACAGATAGAAGCTAACCTATATCACGGAAGAAAAATATTAAGTGAATTGATATACATGATTTGACCACAACCCAACCCTCTTGGTAATCTAAGCAAGAGCTATTCAGTTGTAAAAGCCCAGAACATTTTCTGGGACTCGTCATTCTTAGTCTAATCCTTCACTGCTCTAAGACACAGTCTTTAAAGAAAAAAGGGAGGAGGAGAGGGGATGGGAGAGGCGAACAGAGTGATTAAAAATGTCAACAGATAATATGATTATTGATCTCTAGCACGTGTGAGTTTTATGAGTGTAAACAAGTGGTATAACACAGGTGAACTATACAAGTCAGGAAATATTTCACCAGGAAACCATTATAAGATTTAAGCTGTGCTAGTTATTGCCATTTACTCAAAAGTCATCATTTGAGGGCAAAGAATAAGATTTACCTGTATTAACACTAGAGTTCACATATATTTATCTATGGCCCAATTTCAATCTCAAAATAAAAATAGCTATAATATGTTCGATTTTAAGAGGATAATTATGTTTGAGAATAATGTAAAATTTCAGGTTAATTGCAAGAGCTGTATAGATTGCTTGGTAGTCGTAACCCTTGCCCTAGTTTGCCAAGAATCAACGGTGCCAAAATTCCAATTGAACGAGAAAAGAAATTCTAATACTGTTTTATTGTAGCAGTGTGAGCTTTTACCCTCATTTATTTGTCAACATCTGTACTTCATGATAGTGTCCCAGTGTGCGACTGTCGTTCCAGTGCAATCTAAAACTCCAATAAGTGGAAAAGGAGAACCTCTTCTTTCTTTTTTCCTTTATTTTAGGAACAGTTTTCAGTTACCCTCAAACTGAGCAAAGTCGGCAGGATAGTAATTTTAAATATCACTTGGAAATATGTGAAGTAGAATGTAATCTCTCTCCGCTGAATCTATCAGCTGAAGGTTTCCAGACAGTGTGTAACCTCTGGAAGGTTAACTTAAAAAAACATACCCCCTGCTTCCAAGATTTAACACTTAAAGATCATTCTAACCCATATCCAGTAGCATTTATGATGGGTATTATTTTATCTTTCTTTTCATGACAGCCGACACAAGGACTTCTGTTCTATTTATGAATCTAATTGCTCAGACGACTTCTACTCCCTTGAAGCATTCAGCATTCTCATTTATCCTACTAGACGGGAAGTTACCTGAGGTCAGCCCAGAACAGTGTTTCTCTTGCACATAGCAGGTGCTCAGTCAATTTTTAAATCTCAGGAAATTCTATTGACTTGATCTAGAATTTAAATTTATAGTTTATATTATCTTTACATTTGAAATCAGCACTAATATCTATGTAATTTTCAAATCAAAATTTCTAAAATTGGTCTGCAGACTTTGGGTTTTTCTAGCTTTTACATAACCAACTTCCAATAGGTAAGCAATATTGACAATTTCATATGATAAATAAGAAACCTTAAACTTATGAGTTCTTCCTCAGAATTTGGGTTTGCAAATATCAGTTCTTATTACCCTAACGACAGATCCATGAAGAACAGGAACAACTTTCTTCTTTTCAGACGGAAAAGGAAGTCACAGAGAAGTTCAGCAACTTGTTTAAAATCACACAGTCGTTCCCCCTGGAACCTAAATCTTCTCTTTTCCTACATAGATTTAATTTAAAAATGTTTTAGCCCACATTCATACAATAGAGCTGGATTACATCTCCAGTATACATAAAAATGGGAATTTAAGAAAAATATAGTCTTATTTAGTATCAATCCAACAGCCAGTTTTCTATTACTAAAATAAATTATAGAAATAATTATCTGAATAAGCAATATACTTATTCATTCCTTTTCTTCCTGCAAAGGGAGATTTTTACTGTAATTCTTTTCTTTTTGTGTGAGGAAGATCGGCCCTGAGCTAACATCTGCCAATCCTCCTCTTTTTGCTGAGGAAGACTGGCCCTGGGCTAACATCCTGCCCATCTTCCTCCACTTTATGTGGGACGCCGCCACAACATGGCTTGACAAGCGGTGCGTTGGTGCGCGCCCTGGATCCGAAACAGCGATCCGAACCGGCAAACCCTGGGCCGCCTAAGCAGAGCACGTGCACTTAATCACTTGCAGCACGAGCCGGCCCCTACTGTAATTCTTAAGCTTTGGAAGTGACCTTTAGCGATAAGGACCTGAGTATGATTGTGCCAACATGTTTGCAACATGTACTGCAATTTGGTGGAGGAAAAGGTAGATTAGGACCCATAGGCAGAGTAAAATAAACAGTAATCTGTTTAGAAACAGTTTGACACTGGGAGACCCGGCTCAACCCGGGTTTACTGATGTCATTTCATCCCAGTAGAGGTTGAAAACAAACATGTTATTTTACAGATCTAGCCCCTCATTCTTACACATGCCATCAGTCAAAAATTATATAAACAAGATTGTATTATCCTATGCTTGGTTGTCAGAACCATGGTAGAAGAAGGCCATAGCTACTGAGAATTCACAGAAACCAATTGCATGTCCAACTTTGTGAAAAATGAGCTAGTTAGTTGGCTTAAAAAGAATCTACTTATATACATAGTACAAACAACTTGATATAGAAGAGATCATGAAAATCACTCAAGTGAAGAATTTGACCAAAAATATTGATGCTGTCTCCAATATTTTATAGACCTACATTCATAGAAATATTTTTTTAAGTGCATTTTAGTGACATGGAATTCATGGCAGTGATCATGATTTTTACCCTAATGAACACATGAGCTGAAAGAAAAGCTTCCTGTTGAAGTTTTTCACTTTTAACTAAAATAATCATATTTATTTTTTCTTTAAGACTACATATCTAGTCTTTAAAGAAGCATTTAAAATATTGCCTTAGAATAATCTCTTTGGCAATGAGACTATTGAATCCAAACGCAATGAATGTGCCATGAAAGGTTGTTAAACTTGTGTGTTTTTAAAAATTTCCATGATTCATCTCACATTCTGCTGTCAAATGTTGGCACAATTAACTTAACGATACCAATGAATAATTCACTGACTTTTTTATTCAAGCTGAGTCTGTGATGGTTATGAACGACACCCATTTTTTGTTTTTTAGTTTTCCAAGTCTTTATTTTCTTACTACTTAATCTTTTACTAACACAGTCCTGGCAGCTTTTATACTCCTATATTGTTTACTGAATAAATAATTGATGGGTGAGCTATAGAACTCCCTTTCCCAGCTTTACTGCCTTTCCACTAGAAATGCCATTTTCAGCCTGTTTCACTGCCTTAAGTTTATGGTCTTGAAGATGGAGTTCAAGTTTGGGAAAAAGCCAAATAAATAAATGAAAGTAAAATAAGGTTAATATTTTAGCTGAGGCTTTCATCTTAAAATTTTGGTTATCTATGTATTTCCAATCAAATGTCCAATCCATCTTTCTCTTTTCTTCAAGAAGGAATATAATTATAGCAACAATATATGCCTCATTGTACATTTACTAATTTTACTTTTCAAATTATCCCAGGGTGCAAAAAAATTAGCACATTAAAAATAAATAAAGAGGCCAGCTGGGTGGCATAGTGGTGAACTTTCTGCACTCCGCTTTGGCGGCCCGGGGTTCGCAGGTTTGGATCCCTGCTAGGACCTACGCACTGCTTGTCAGGCCATGCTGTGGCAGGTATCCCACATAAAATAGAGGAAGATGGGCACAGTTGTCAGCTCAGGGACAATCTTCCTCAGCAAAAAGGGGGGGACTGGCAACAGGTGTTAGCTCAGGGCTAACCCTCCTCACCAAAAAATAATAAAAATAAAAATAAAAATAAATAAAACATTAGCAGCTTAAAAATAACAGCTGAAAGTAATTGTATGATACTTTTGTGCTATTTGGGAAGATCAAGTGGAATAAATAGCCAAATATATATAAAATTTATGTATGGAATTAAAAAAAGAATCTCCACAATCCAAATTATGAATTCCTTGGTGTTTATCTTCTATCATCTCCACAATCCCTGGCACATAGCAGTTGTTTAGTAAACATTGGCTAAATGGGAGAACGCACGAATTAAAATTTAATGCTCAAAAGAACATTTCAGAAAGAGATCACTTATTCTTTATCAATTGCAATCAAATAACTCTTCAGGGAAATATACGACCCTCCTTTGATGAAACTCTTATAATGCACAACTGTTTGGAAACCTCTACGTGTGGGGATTCTAAGGATTGATTTTATGATTAGATGAGTAATAGCCCCGATATTCTCTCTTTGCTTGGTTGAAGATGGAAAGAATGACCTTCCACCATAAGGAACACTGCTTTTCAAACAAGGTGATCGGACTTGCTATGCTTCTCAACAAGAACTGTCGAGGGGGCCGGCATGGTGGCGCAAGCAGTGAAGTGCACGCGCTCCGCTGCGGCGGCCCAGGGTTCGCCCGTTCGGATCCCAGGCGCGCACCAACGCACTGCTTGTCAAGCCATGCTGTGGCGGCGTCCCATATAGAGTAGAGCAAGATGGGCATGGATTTTAGTGCCGGGCCAATCTTCCTCAGCAAAAAAGAGGAGGATTGGCATCGGATGTTAGCTCAGGGCTGGTCTTCCTCACAAAAGGAAAAAAAAAAAAAAAAAGAACTGTCGAACAATAATTTCTCAGCTTCCCACTCACTGGACTTAGAGAATGCTGAAAGGTTGATTTGGATGCTTCTCGAGCCTTCTGAGTTAAAATATCAGAGAGAGGAAGAGCTGAGCAGTATCCAGTTGCACCTCCCAACTGTCTTTCTTATCTTGAAATTTCTTCATGTATTTCTGAATTTTATTTGCAGCCTCATTTCAAGTAAAGGGTTTTTTGGGGGGGGTGCTTTGGAGCAGGCCATCTATTCTGTTTCATCGACGTGTCTTTTCCTGTGCCAGAGCCACACCACTCTGATTACTCTAGTTTTGTATCTTAATATCTGGTAGGACTAGTTCCTTCTCCTTACTGTTAAAGGCTCTGTAAGCAAGATAGTAAATTGCTCAAATTTGATTTTGAGATACTTCGTTTTGGTTAACTTTAGGATGTATTTAGAAAGGATAAAATTAGAGATACAGAAACTAGTTAGAAGACTATTGCAGTAATCTGAGTGAGAGATGTTAAGGCTGGAGCCAAAGCAGAGATGGTTAGAAATAAGGGGAGGTGTTTAAGAAGAAATACCCAAAATCAGCAGGATTTGATAATTGAGTAAATGACAGGATTTTTTTCATCCTGAAATAGAGAATACAGGGTCAGGTTGTGTAGGTGGTGGAGCAAGTAAAGTTCAGTTCAGTTTAAACATATTGAATTTGTAGTGCCTTTGTGAAAACAATTAGATGGAGATATCCATCAGACAGTTGGAACTATGCCTAAAACTTTGGGAGAAGATTGGACTAGAAATACAGATTTGGAAGCCAATAGAATTAATTGTAGCCATGACATCACCTAGAAAGTTCTAGAGACTGAAAAGAAGAAGGGCCCAAGAACGGAACCTTGCAGAATGCCATCAATAAAGATGCTGATAGAGACAAAGACTCAACAAATGGGACAGGGTGGGAGTGCTCAGAGAGGCACAAGGATCACCTAAGTATGAGCTGCCATGGAAATCTGCAGTAGGAGGAAATAATCAGCAGTGTCAAGGGATGGTGCTCAATTGTACCAAATGCAGTAATAAAAGGACTGAAATCTTCTTTGGATTTGGCATTTAGTAAGATTCTAGTGACATCAGACAGAGTTGTGGGCACTGAAGCCAAATTGCAGTGGGTTGAAGGTGAATAATTGTTGAGAAAGTTAAAAACCGTATTGTAGACTACTCTTTGAAGAATTTGGAGGAAAAGAGCAATGAAGAGTAACAAAAGGTAAATTCTGGGTAAAATGAGCCTATTTTATGATGACAGAAAATCAAGTATATTTCTAGGCTAAAGCAAGGAGACAGAGAAGGGATAATTGATGGAAACAAGTTTGGGAGAGGTAGGAAGGGATGACACCAAATTATAAGCAAAGGATTGACTTTGAGAAGACTTTCTATGAAAGTGGATGAATTGAGGAAGGATGAGTATGAAGGTAGATATGTTTCAAGGTAGGAAGTCAGAAAGTTCAGAGAGATTATACCTGACGGCATCAATTTTCTTGGTAGAGTAGGAGTAAAGATAATCTGCTGAGAATGAGTACAATATGGGGCGAGTTGGGGCTTGGAAAAGTTATTGAGATAAATAATAAAGATGCTATCTAGGGCCGGCCCCGTGACTTAGTGGTTAAGGGCGCACGCTCTGATGCTGGCAGCCCGGGTTCAGATCCCGGGCAGGCACCGACGCACTGCTTCTCCGGCCATGCTGAGGCCGCGTCCCACATACAGCAACTAGAAGAATGTGCAGCTATGACATACAACTATCTACTGGGGCTTTGGGGTGAAAATAAATGAATAAATCTTTAAAGATGCTATCTAAAGATGAATAAAAGTTTGATTGGTAAAGTCGGGAACCATGCATAGTCAGTAGTTTAAATTAAGAAACAAATTAACTAAGTGAGCACAGTTAAAAATTAAAATTCCCCCAAAATCAATGTGACTAGTGGAACAATATTTTTCATGATCAAACAGAAGTTTCCAACCACGCAAGGATGGATAAGAGGCTAAGAAGGGACTTAAATCTGAGGAGAAAATGGTAAGAACAAGGGACTTTGTTGTAAAGGCCTTTCATTGTATAAGAGCAAGTAGTGGGTGTAAAAGATAAAAAGTTGGGTATTTGGAGTTTAAATTTTTGAGGAGGAGTAGGGCTGACAAAATTCAGGATTAGAACTGGGGAATGAGTGAAAATTAAGCTTACTGAAATTGGGGAGATCAGGAACTGTCTGGCTGTTTGGATGAGCCATTAACATAGAGGTATAAATCTCGATTATCACTTGCTTGAAATTACACAGCTAGTAAGTGCCAGAGTTAGGATTCAAACTCAGGCAGTCTGGCTCCTGAGCCTTCAATTTTAACCACTATGTGTCGTGAATCTTTACACAAGGATGATGCAGCAATGCCGTGATTTGGGCAATGGGCAATCAGCGGAAGGGAAAACACCCCCTGGTCCCATGCTTATGGGAGATGAGAAAATGAGCTACTTCCACTGGAGAAAGATGCAGTGTTCTTGACACAGAGTTATACTCCAGTTAAGTCACTCTGCAAAAATATTGAGGAAATAGAATTTTTCTACAATGGAAGGAGGGTTCAGAAGAAAGTTTTAAAAATAGTTAGAAAGAGAGATTTAACAATTATAAGAAAATCTAGGGTAGACTATGCTATTTTGCTTTCCCATGGAATTGACAAAGGGAAAGAGAAGAACAAGAGTAAAGAGGAATGGAGAGAACAGAAAGGCAGATACAAGGAGGGAGGGAGAGCAAGGCACATAAGCTGTGTGCTGTTCACAGGAACACAGATTTCCAATACACCAAGACACAAACATATTTTATTTATCTGAATATCATGAACATCTATTTTTCCATTTCTGAGTTGTCAAGCACATCTCAGAGCTCATTTTTTACTGGCCTCTGATTAGTTGGTCCATCACCTGGACAACATTTGTGATCCAACAGTCAGGCACGATTCATGCTTTTCAGATTTTGTATATGGTAATGATAAGTACCCAATAATATTTGTTGAATCTGATTCTAAATACCATCTGATTCAACTCTTTGCTTGTGCTTTTGTTTGGGGAACTGGGATAAGGCGCTGACAGAGGAGAAGGGGTAGAAAGTTAGAGACGAGTAGGGAAGGGAAAAGAGAAGATCGAAGCTGATTGTGACTGATTCCCACATGGCTCTGAAGTGCACTCTGTTTCCACCAAACGCATGGAACAATTAGGCTGAAAGAAAACATCTGAAAATACAGAATTATGCAATACAGTCTCATTCACCACAATAGTCCTTAGGTGGATGTGCTGATTTTCAGACAGAAAATGATTTGTTAAGATTGGAATTTGCTCCCTATTCCTAGTTGAATGCCTATTTACTTGAGGTGGAGAGGGAAAGTGGAGGTGCAGGGCTAAGAAATTATCATGTGCTTCCAGAAAGTGCATGATGTGGCCTCCCCATCCTCTGCCTTTCTCCTATAGCAGTTCCTTTGCAGTCATTTTCTTCCCGTGACTGTGGTAACAGAACTCCTCTTTATTTTGAGGGAGCTATTCCATGAAATTCAGATGGAGCAAACTTCCTCACAAAGTTGGGCACATGGCTCAGCCTGGCTAATCAGAGGCCTGCACTTCGTTGGCCATCGTGATTGGTTCAAGAGTCAAGTAACCTAAGGAGAGCCAGGCAGAACCTCCCCAGGACTTTGCTGAGAAAATGAGAAAGAGGGATCTTTTCTCTGGGATTGCTAACTTAAAGAGGGTTATAAATCTAGAGCTGTCAATGGTCATTTAGAGAATCGAGACTATTTTAGAGCATTAAAATAATTGGATGAAAATATAAAGAAGTGGAAAAAGAGGCTGAAAAGATAGGCAGGGGTTTGGTTGATTGTCAAGCATTTATGTGACAAGCAGAGAGATTGGACATAGCCCTGTAGGCAAAAGGATGCCAACAATGGTTTAAGCGGGTTTGGTGGCAGGGGAGCCTAGAACTGTGGTCTGTCCACATTTTGTTTTTTTTTTTTAAGAAAATAATTCTATCGTTAGCATGGAGATAGAAAGGAGAATGAAGAGACAGAAGAAACAGACCAATTCAGTGGCTATAGCAATTTTCTCTCAATAAATAATAACGGTATGGACTGTGGTATTGACAGTGGGGCTGAAGAGAGTCAAGACTACATTTGTGATAGAATTAGTGGGATTTTAGTGATCTAATGAATATTAAACTTTGCAAGACGTGGAAGAATCAAGGATCACTCACAATTTTCTGGCTTGGGACATTGTAAAGATATAAACTATTGACAGAGAGTGGGGGTAGAAGAAGTCAAAAAGAGAGCTGAGGACAAAAATGAATTTGAGTTTTCTTTTTTTGTTGTTTCCTTTTTTGTTTTTTTGAGGAAGATTGGCCCTGAGCTAACATCTGTTGCCTATCTTCCTCTTTTTCTTTTTTCTCTCCAAACCCCCAGTACATAGTTGTATGTCCTAGTTGTAGGTCCTTCTAGTTCTTCTATGTGGGACACCACCTCAGCATGGCTTGATGAGCAATGAGTAGGTCTACGCCCACGATCCGAACCTGTGAACCCCGGGCCACCAGGTAGCCTCCAATAATGAATTTAGATGAGTGTAGCCAAAGAAGCCTGTATTATCTGCATGAAGAAGTCCTGAAAGCATTATGAAAGCACTACATGTTTAAAGCTCAGGTGCAAGGTTAGGGTGGAATTACAGAAGCGGGAATCATTGGCATATGGATGGTAAGTAAAGTCACTGTACAAATGAGATCGCCCAGGGAGAATGGGTTGCGTAACAAGAGAAGATTGACAGAGGAATGAGAAGAAGGTGCTACAGAGGATGAAGAAAATCAAGGAGAGAGTGTTAGCGACATAGAAACCTAGAAAGAGAGAGTTTCAATAGCTGTTGGGAGGTTAAGGAATTTAAAGATTCAACAGTATCCATTAACTTTGTCACTTAGGATGTTACCTTGACCTTAGAGTGACTTTCAGTGCAGTGATAGGGTGGAAGTCAAATTACATTGGGTTGAGAAGTGAATTAGAGGTGGAGGAAAGGTAAAGAGTATAGACTACAAAGACTTAGATCTGGATGTAGACCAGGGTAGTATATAGAGGAGAACAAGAATGTGGAAGGGTTTTTTGTCTATTTGTTTAGTTTTTCAGATGTGAAATTTGAGGGAAGAGAAAAAAATGGATGGATCTAGATCTCCAAAAAATTGAGATGGAATCTAGAATATAGGCAGAAATATTCTTAAGTTAATTTATTCTTTAATTATTTCCCTAACTGCATTTAATTTTCTTCTCCTGATGCCTCTGTTAATGCGACCAAGCTGGTATCAAATTTTAACTTCTAAAACTAGGTAATTTTTAAAAGACATTTTCAGGAGATTTCAATTTATGATGACAGTTTTCTAGCTTTTAGAAATGACTATAGTAGATAGAAAAGAATTATATGCTTTCCCAAACATCTTATCTCAGATTCACATACACATCATTCAGTTTCAGTGACACCATGAGCAACTATTGCAGCATATAATTTTAAACACTAAATTCTTTACAACACAGGAGATGCTCCATTTACACTTTCATTCATGTTTCACTTACATTTTACATGTCTTTTAAAATCAGATCTTCTGCCTACGAATATTAGTAGCCTCCATCTTTAATCTCAAGATTTGAGTTTTATTTACATTTATTGCACTCTAGTCATTTTTGTCTTTGTTATTTAAACCTAGAAAGAATTAAAGTGCTTTACTCCTGAAATCTATGGTAGACATTTATGCTATTAATAGGTAATAATTTTTGTTGGGCTTCATTGACCCCCTGAGATCTCAAGTAAAACCTGTTTTAGTTACAAATCCTTTGCTTTAAAAGTTTTCCTTTACTTAAATTTTCATAAATATTTATTTGAATGATATGCACACTTTCTGCTTCAGCTATAATATATACAATGGTATTCATATATATACACATATATATGGTATATATGGTGAAATAAATAGTATATGAAGTAATCTTGATCTACATACTGTAAAAATATTTTATTCCTGACATTTCCTTTAAACTGAAATGGAATTTATCATTGTAGCCACTTAAATATTGGGTGACACTGTATCGATTGACATATAATGACAGTCCAGTAAATTCTATTATTTAAAATTGACACACAAATTTAAGGAAATTAGAGATGAATATGAAATTAACACATACGTATGTCTTTAAATACAGTTTGTACACATCACATGTGTTGAGTTAGGATTTTGCTAACTAACCCAAAGAATATTGCCGCACTTAGTTTGTTCATCAAAAAAGTCAACAGACGCACCTTTAAAGTTCACCTACTGATATAAACACAAATAATGTTTTGCTCCTGGCATAAACCCACAAGATATAATTCAGATATGGTAAACTTATGTCAAATGACAGTCACATAGATCACTCGCCAAAAAGAACATCAGTACAAGAAAGAAAGAAAATCCAATACTGAAACTGACGTCTATTGGAATAATCTTATCTAAATTGCACAAACGAAGATTAGTTTACAGTGTGCACTTTACATAAGAAGTTCAAGTCATCCCTAATCTAAGCAACAATGAAAGAGCTCTTGACTGAGGGTGTGCTTTGTTCCTGCTCTCCCTTCCTGCTCGGCTCCGTTGTGCCTGAACATACAAGAACTCATTAATAGACAGAAAGAAAAAGCAAAGAATATTTAATGTCTAGGAGATTGAAATGACGGTTAAGCACTGGAGGGCTCTCCTTAAAGTTTTCCTGATACTGGTTGTTTAATCTCAGAATAGTTCCTATGGGGACAGGATTAAACAGAAGTACACATGGTTACAAAATATAAGAAAAAACTAAATGCTTTTATTATTGTGATTTTGAAAGCACAAAAACACCATGTAATTACATTTTCTTGGAACAAGAAGAAATAAGGAGATTGAATTTAAAATACACATGAGAATTCTGGAACAACCTGGACTGGTGATCTTAAAATCCAGGAGTTGTCTTTGTTCTTTAATCGACTCCTTCACGGACGAGGGAAAGCTCAGCCTCTCGTCCCTGCTGTTTGACACCTCTGTGAGCTTCTGTGCCTTTTAGCAGTGTTCTCACAATGCCGCCAGAAAAACTGAGCAACGCCCAGTGAAAGAAGAAACTAGATTCTGCATCTCCTCTCTCCCACGGATCAGCAATGGACGCATACACAATGAATGTGGCTTGGGGTCTAAATCAATGATGCCGCTTCCAATTAATATCCCTCACTCTTAATATTGATCATCGAACAACAGATGTAGCTTCCTTTTCTTTACTTCAGTCCTTACATTTTAGGGCGGGTCCAAGGTAGAGATCGTGAGAAACAGCAGGAAAAAGAAAATGAGTTGTCAAGGCAATGATGTGGGTTTGCCTTACAGTCAAGACTGGGCAGCCTAGAGCTCCAGGTTCATTTGCGTATAGCATGTTATCCTTTATGGCTCTTGACAACTTGCTTGTCCTTTCCTTGGCATAATCTTCTATTTGCTTCCAGTGACAAATGGAACTACAATTGGTGGTTCTGATAAAGAAGGATTTAGGTTAAGCCCTTTAGAGATGAGTACAGTTATGTTATCTTTAAGCAGTATAAACTTCTGGTGAAGAATAAAAAGGTTTCCTCCTCAAAGGAATCATCATGCATATAAGAGAAAATTCCAGTTTTATTGTAAGACTTCATATAGCTAAAATAGATATAGGGCTTTACAGTTTACAAAATATCTTTACATACCTAATCATATTTAATTTTTGCAATAATGTTATAACCTAGTTAAGGCTAATATTATTATCCCTATTTTACAGAAGAGAAAACTGAGGTCCAGAGAGATGAAGTAATCTGCTAGAGACCATTCAGCTAGTAAGTGTGTAGCATGAATTTAGGGACTCAAACCTAAATCAGTGCTCTCCCGCTATATTATGATATCTCCTAAAATGCCCTACTTAACCCTATTTTAATTAATATGATCTCTTTTAATTCATATGATTCTTTCTTCCTATAAATTGAAAACATAGCAGTTCCTTTAAGAGGAGTAAAGCTCTGGCCTCCATTTGAGAAAAAATTTCTCCTGTGGAGCTTTATATCAGGGGCACTGTGGGATATGACATACAACATCCTCAACATCAATGTTGTGAATGATCTATCAGGTTTCTTAAGTTGCTTTAGACCCTTGATTAAATCTAAGGACTTGCTATAGAACTGCAACTCAAATAAATTTGAAGAGGAGTCAAGACAATGCTGTCCCAGTAGGAAGCTTTCTATTGACCATACTTTTAGTCCAAAGATAGGACCCTAGATTAGCCTGAGACTGTGGCTATGTTAGCCAGGTGGTATTTGTAGCAAGACTTAATTGAGCATAAGAGACAGGAATTAAACTCAAACCGTTTAGCAAAAAGGGAATTGACTGGCTTATGTAGGCAAATTGTATAAAGGTCAGGAATGTCTGGAACTGAGGATTTGAACGTCATTATGACTTTCTCTCTCTCTCCCTTTTTCCTTATTTGTTTCTACATCTCTCTGCCTGCTGGCTTCACTCTCTGAGACTGATTTTCTTCTCATACTGGGAACATAGCTACAAACAGCTTGGGAGCTCATCGTCTCAAATGCTCCTTTCTGAGAGAAGAAAGAACTCCAAGCAAGACTCACTATTCTGTTTTTAAAAGACGGGGAAGAATCCTAATTTGGCCTAGATTTTGTCACATACCCATCGCTGAGACAAATCACCATGAGATGGCATTTAACTACCACGATTGGTCTGGTTTGAATCAGGTGCTCACCTCTGGATCAATAATTAAAGTCAGGAGATGGGGTGATATAAAATGATGGCATTTCCTTTTTGAATGATAGAGTTTCTGATGTGGCAGATGGAGTAGACGTTTCCCTCCTCTTCCAAATGGAGGAAGGAATGATGGGTAAAAGACACAATGGATGTTGGGGCCAGCCCAGTGGTGTAGCGGTTAAAGGTCGCATGCTCTGCTTCAGCAGCCTGGGGTTCACCAGTTTGGATCCTGGGCATGGACCTACGCACCGCTCACCAAGCCACAAGGCAGCATCCCACATAGAACAACTAGAAGGATGTACAGTTATGACCTACAACTATCTACTGGGGCTTTGGGGAGGAAAAAAAAAAAAGAAACAATGGATATATATATCAATTACGCCTCAATAAAGAAATAAATTAAAAAAAATTAAAAAACAGAAATAATGGATGTTCCACTACAAGCCTTAAGAATATTCCCAAATAGTTTTTCCTCAGCTATATTCATATGGAAAAAATATGTTATTTGTTCTGACTCTTTCAGCTTTGCTTAATTTAGGGTACACTTATTTGTTTATTAATTTCACCCTTTTTATTGTTCCCAAAGCGATCTAGGGTGCATCAAAGATAATTTACCCTCAGAAAACAGTAAATCCTGATCTAGAAGCTAGCTTATTTTAGTAATTAAAAAAATAGACTCTACAGTGGGACTCTCTGGGTTCAAAGCCTGGCGCCATCACTTACCAGGTATATGACCTCAGGCAAGTTATTTAACCTCTCAGTGCATCAATCATCTCATCTGTGAGGTGGAGAAATTTGGAAGTACCTACCTCAGAGGATTGTTGCAAGGATTATGTGAGATTACACCATAAGATTGTTAGAACAATAGCACACAGTAAGTGCTCAATAAATACTCACTACTACTCTCATTATGAGAAGGAAAGAGTTAAAGCCACAACTTTTTCCTTGGGCAGAACTTGACATTGATGAGTTTTTTTCTTCTTGGTGATGCCAGACTTTCTGGATCATGGTATCTAAGGCCCCATGCCATTCTGAGATGATACAAACTTGAGGAAAATCATAACTGTGTGCTCAAATCTCCACTTTGTCACTAGTATTGTTAGGTAGTTAAAATTTTATCAAAGTTAAGGGAGACAGAGAAACAATTCCAACCTCAGCCTCACTGATAGCAAATACAGGCTGAATATGTGTTGATTATATTCATACTAGTCCTTGGCTATTTTTTCATCTTCTGAAAAAAATACTTTTTCTCTACTGGCTGCCTCCCTGAATTGCTGTCCAGGTGTGTGCTCAATGTGGTTAACAGCCTGTCTGGCCTCCAGCCTCACTTCTTCTCGATAAAACAAAGGTAGACTATCAGTAATCAACTTCAGATCCGGTTTTGATCCTGTTACTAAACTCAAAATCCAGTAGTTAGTTTTAATTACTCATTTCATAAAAATAAAATGGCTGCCCACGAACTTTAACGTTTGTCAATAATTAGTCAACTCTAGTCAATACCCTCCGCTTTCATTTTCAAGTGCTTCTGAATTCTCCTATTTTACCAGATAAAAACATTTGCTTCTTCTACTATTACGACTCTTGCTTCTACCTTCACTCCACTCTTACAGGAGATAACAATATTTGAAATATATAAATTATGTACTGAGAACTCTCCTAAGCACTTTATACACAATATTTCCTCTAAATCTCACTACTACTCCATGAAGTAAGCATTAGTTCTCCCATTTTATGGAGGCTCAGAGAGGGTAATTGACTTTGCCGAAGTCATAGATAGTAATTGGAAAATCCAGAAGGCAAAATGCATCTATCTGTTTCTACAGTCCATGCTCCGTGTATGCACATATCTGATTACATGAAAGACAGGCCAATCATATTTGCAAGTGATGTAAATCTAGGTGGTCTAGTTAACCTATTGATGACTAAATAAAAAATTTTGTAGGCTTCAGTAAAGGGCCGAAACAAATGGATGCAATGAAATAGGCCTAAATGTAAAGTCCTACACTGAAATTTAAAAAAACAATTACACATAAGTAAGACGTAGAAGACCTAACTTAACCGTACAAAATGTTTCTTAAAAATGCCCTATTTTATCTGACTGAAAGGTCAATTTAAGTCAACAATGTAACTAAGATCTTAAGAAAGCCAATGTAAATGTTGACTACTTTAATAGCATTTTACTTAGGTCAATAAAGTCAATAAAAGTAAAACTCCATTGTGCCATGCAGAATTATGACTAATTCTGGGTGCTCCATTTTAAGAAGAACACTGATAAACTTAAAATGCATACAAAGAGTACAGTAAGGGATAGAGAAACTATGTCACATAGTGATTTGTCGGTCTAGGGAAGAGAAGATTGGGGAAGGAAGGATGCAGAGGAGATGTTTGACAGCTGTCTTTAAACTTTTGGAAGAGTAGACTTCGTATTATTTTATAGAGCAGAAAAAAAAGTCTAATAGGCACAAATTGTAGTAGAGTAGACTTCAGCCCATTACGAATACCAACTCATTCAGTTGGTACCAACTGAATAATACCAACCAATAATACAAATAATACCAACACGGGCAAAGGATGCCACACAAAATAAGAAGCTTTGATTATTTGTTTTCACAATACGTGTTCAAGGGAAGGCTGAAACTTTTAAATGATTCTATCAAAAGAAATTATTGAAAACCACCCAGAAGACTGCCTTATACAAGGAGATTGAAGCAAATGATTTCTAAGCAGCCTTCCCAACTTTAAGACAGTATAAAAATTTTTCTTTCTTGCACAACTATATTTCCCCATGATAAATTCTATTAACTATGGTATACTCACTCCTCATCCTTGTATAACATCCTTTTTCTCAATCAAAATTCTATGAAACAGGAGTATTTCTGTAAAGTTGTTCTAAGCTGTCTCCACCAGGATTCATCCATTCTAATCACTCCTTGATTCTCATCAATGTCACCATGTCTTTCTTTTATAATTTAACCCTGGATGTACCTCGCATTCAAAATGTAATTTGTTGCATATGTTTCCATAACTTGGATTGAAAAGGATTTGAGAATGAGTGTTAATTTGTAAACTATAAAGTTCTAGTAAACAATTGGTTGCTTGTATTAATGTTTTTACGTATTTGCCTTTCGTATCCCTTAACTACTAGATGCTAGGTTTGTGGGAAGTAGTGGTTTCATTTTAAAATGAGTCAGACAATTTATAAAATGTATTTTATTTATATTAAATTTTTTTTAATAAATAAAACCCATTAGTCTATATAAGTCATGGAAACACCTCACGGTAATCCCAATTTTTCAGAAAATATTTACTCTTGGAAATATTTCTCTCATATTTGTTTTACCAGTTAAACAGAAAATATATCCTCTTGAGAAGTTCTTCTACAAATTTTTCTTACAAATTCTCGCATATTTTGAAGTTAGGATTTGTAATAGATGAAAATGTTCGCATGGTGAGGAGTAGTTAGTTTCTAATGAAACGTATCTTGTTCACGGAAAACATAGAGATGAACTATTTTGAGTACGTCTGAAAGCTGGAGGTTAATGTTTAAAATTACTGAAGGGAAGGTGGAGCTTTTTTTCAAAGCCATAAAAAGGAATAATTGCGATGACACACCACAGTGTGCATTTTATACTGTTGGATGATGGCAGCTTCTCTTTTGGCTCCCTGCCTCAGAGCCCCAGCACACCCGGGAAGCATTGTAAAAGCCGCCTAACGCACACCCTGGCGTGTGTGTGCCCACTTTTACAGCAGCAATAAGTTTAAAAGAACACACAGTGCCTACTAGGAAGCTTTTTCAGAAGACAAGATGTAAATTAATAAGAATACAAACCTTTTGTATAATATTATTTCTAACAAGTGAATAACTAACAATCTTGTTTTGAAATGTTTACCCAAATAGCGATTATAAACCATTTTGGATACTTTTTTGAAATATTTAGACTCTAAACATTTTCTGATGATGGTAAGATCATAAAGATTTGAGTATCTGGGTGAATAATCACATAATCTTCTTAAAAATCGTTTTCTACTGCTTTTCAGTCTGGAGTCATTCAATTGCCACATGCAGTACCACATTTTTCAAACAAGAATGACTATGTTGCTCCCTTTTGGAGGTATAATTTTATAACAACTGCAGTAGAATTGCTAATGCTCCTTACAGTTAATATTTTTCCCAATCAGGGCACTAAAGAACATGTTAAATTCCTCAAATTACACCAAAATAAACAATCTTGTAAATACTAGCAGTAATTTCTATATTTGATTTGACTTCAATAAATAAAAGACAACAAATCTGATTGTCTTGGACAATTTTTCATTCTTTAGCAACCAAGTGAACCATCTATAACATTTATAAGAATTCACCATCCATCAGGGTAGATCCCGGCTTGTGCAGCCTTGAATTTGCAGTCTGGTGGGGTTGAGAGTTGCCTCTTTAACAACATCAATACAAAATTAGATAAGAAAGTGATTAATTAGAATTTAAAAATCACAATAAATTACTGGAGAATTGGAGATTTAGCCTATTGTCTTCTAAGATGTCCTTAGGCAATTTATCAGAAAAGTTTACATAGAAATGGTCCCTGATGGCAACCTGGCTTTCCTTCCCCACCTGGAACTCTCCATAACTCCCAGCGACTCCAAGTGCTCAAGGTACCCTTGTAAGAGAGGGGTATTAGTTAAGCCTTATTAGTTTCATGGTAACCCTGCCTCTGCTGTCTATCTATAATATTGGTGGAAACAAGTGGTAAGAAATATTACCCTGCCCCCTTCAGAGTTAATATTTCTAGGTTCTACTTAAGATTGTGGGCAAAAGTTGGATCAAGGTTAAGGGTCCACTCTCAAGGGGAAATGATTAAAATGTACTTATTTTAATATTTCGACTATATTTCACTCCCTTGCATGCTATCAACTGGGAGAGATTAATGTACAGCAATCCACCTTTTCAAGAACTCTGACTCTAAAACAGAATATGAACTAAGAGTCTTAGAAGCATTTTTATTCTCAGCCATCCACAGTGAACACGTTCATGTGTAATTTCATAATTATAATAGCAACACAATACACATAATAAGTAGTTTATAATTTCTTTCAATAAATCTTCTAAAAAACCAGATGCTGGGGCTGGACTAGTGGCGTAGCAGTTAAGTTTGTGAACTCTGCTTCGGCGGCCTGGGGTTTGTGGGTTCGGATCCGGCACACGGAGTGACACACCATTTGTCAAGCCATGCTGTGGTGGCATCCCATATAAAGTAGAGGAAGACGGGCACGGATGTTAGCCCAGGCAAATCTTCCTCAGTAAAAAGAGGAGGATTGGCAATGGATGTTAGCTCAGGGCTAATCTGCCTCACAAAAAAAAAAAGAAAAGAGAAGAAAAAAAAAACAGATGCCATTTTGATGCTACAGACACATTAAAAAGGGATTAAACCTCACAGGACTGGAGCCCACCCTAAGAAGTCAGATGGTTTACCTTTTTACCACTGGGCAGGTTTGGAGGGGTCCAAGATTGGATCACAGGAGTAATAGGAAGTCAGATTGTGTAGGGCCTGGTTCAACTGTAGCAACTTTAGCTTCACTCTGAGCAAAACAAACAAACAAACAAACAAACAAACAAAACAAACCCTCTAGAGGGTTTTGAGCAGTGGACTAGCATGATATGACTAATGTTTCAAAAAAGGTTCACTCTGCTACTATGTTGAGAGTAGACTACAGGAGGCAAGGGCAAAGCCAAAGAGAGGTTGTTACTATAAGTCAGACCTCAGGTGATGGCAGTGGTTGTACTCCAGATATATTTTGAAAGTAGAGCAAACAGGATTTGTTTGATGTATTGTGTGTGAAGTGTGAAAAAAAGAGGAGTCACTGATGACTACAAGATTTTTAATCCGAAAAATTGGAAAGATTACCGGAAAGAAGGAAGACTGCATGCACAGCAGGTTTAGGCAGGGACAATCAGGAAGTCTGTTTTCGACATGGTACCTTTGAGATGCCTATTGGTCGTCCACATGGAGATGTCAAATATGAGTTCTAGGGATGAGGCTGGAATTTAGGGAGGAGGTCCAGACTGAGGTATCAGATTATGGATACTTTTTAAAGTCATGTGATTGGAGGGGCTCGCCAAGTGAGTGAACATAGACAAAGACATCCAAAGATCGAGAAGATTGAGCCCTGGGACACTCTGGTTTTTAGAAATCGGTTGAGTAATTAGGAACTAGCAAAAAAGATTGAAACAGAGTTGCCAGTAAGGAGAAAAGGCAGGAGATTGGTTACTGGGCAAAAAAGGGTTAAATGATTTGATCCCACACACTCATTAACCTGGAAAAGCATTTGTTGGGGGAACCTAGAGGACACACTCTGGGACAGTGCACAGAGACCTAGCTGCGTGTTGTATTCCAGATAAGGAATCCAGTCCTTAGGCTGCAGGCCTGAAAAGGTACATGACTCAAGAAGCCCCCACTGCTCCCCTGATGTGAGCAGGGCTGTGATTCAAGCCTGTGGTTCTATCTGTAGAATGTGGCAAGGGGTTCCTGGCTCTTTTCCGTGTATGGTTAACCAGAGTTCTCGGGGAGAAAAGAGGTAGGAGGCTACGTGGAAACGGAAGAGAGGCAGCAACTATGAGTCACCATAAGAAAAAAAAGCAAAGACAAATGTGTGTGTGTGTGTGTGTGTGTGTGTGTGTGTGTTAAAACAAGGGCAAAGAAGAACAAGAGGAGAATTATACAGTCCTGCGATGCTTAATGATGGGGACATGTTCTGAGAAATGCATCGTTAGGTGATTTCTTCATTGTGCAAACATCATAGAGTGTACTTACACAAACCTAAATGGTATAGCCTCCTCCACTATATGGTACTAGGCTATATAGTACTAATCTTACAGGACCACTGTCGTATATGCTGTCCTTCATTGACCCAAATGTCATTTCGAGGTGCATGACTGCAAACTGATAAAAAGAACGATAGAACAAGGAAGTATAACCATCATGAGCATGTATGTCCTCCTTTCTTTAAAAAGTCCATTCCCTCTCATGGCTTGAACTCCCAAATATGTTCAGATGGCTTGCTTACCCTTCTTGCATTGCTATTTGAGGTCCCATAGACACCTCATATTCAATTTGCTCAGAATTGAGCCCAATCCCCTCCTATCCCATCATACTCTCCCCACACACACACCAAATATGCATTTCTCCTGCTGTTATTCCCTATCTTAGTGTATGGTCCTGTTTTAGCTTTTTATGTGTAAAAAATAACCACGAAATCTCAGTGGCATACAACAATATGCATTTATTTCTCACTTAGGGGTCTGTGGTTTAGTAGGCAGTTCTGCCTTAAGCTGCAGCTTAAATTCAGGTCTGTTCCATGAGTTTCATTCTGGCGCCCAAACTGAAGGGGCGGTGGCTACCTTGGGCGTGTTTTCTCTTAGTGGAGGTAAGAAGCCTCTAGAGGGGTAAGTGATGCCTTTTAAGTCTTAAACTCAAATGCGCACACTGTCATTTTGCCCACATTCCATTGGTCGAGGTGAGTCAGAGGGTCGAGGACAACACACATGGGGGGGTTACTCCTCCCACAGAGGAGGGATGTGGGGAGGCAGTGAACATGTCCTGAATGTTATCTAATCTCTCACAGCACCACTATCCAACCTGGTGTCCTTACCTCCTTTTTACTCTTCATGCCCATCGACTAATCTGAAATGCATTCTTAGCAGTATTGCTTATCTCTCCAGGCTCATCTACCATCTTTACCCTCTAAGTCAAAGTGAATTGCTTGTTGTTCCCGGTGCTCTCTCATGCTCAATATCAGAAGCAAGAATAGAGACTTTCCATCCCCAGATCCCAAAAATATAGCTGGAAACTCTATTTTGCACCCCTCACTCCAGCACCTCTAGGAGCATCCAACAATGATGTACTGTTCCATCATATCATTACCATCATGTCATTCATGATAGTTGAGTATTTATTGCACACCAGATTTTCAAGGACATAGCACCATCACCCTGTCATTATGCTGAAAATGTGGCAGGTTGTGTCCATGACATGAGTTTACTGCTGGAAAGGGAAGAGTCCCATAGTGGAATATGCTGTTTGCAGACCTCTTTTCCTCCTCTTCTTTCACAGGATCACCTACCCTGACTGATGCCTACTGTCTTCAGGAGATACCCAGTAAAACAGGACTTACCTCTAAAGTAACTTGCTCAGGCCTACTCTTAGTTAGTGTCCTCCCAGCTCTGGACTTCTCTGACTATTAAAGACCATCATGAAGTCTACACTGTGAACTGTGGTTGTCTCCCCTACATTCAGCCTCTTCCCATGGTGGCAGGGATGGGCTCCACGATTTAAGTCATTCAAGGTAATATTTCTCTTGACACAGTGATTGGTTCAACAGTAAGTGATATATATATATATATATATATATGTATATATATCTATCCTAATTTAATCCAATCAGAGTGGAAGGTCAGGACTTCTGGGTTATTATTGGGAAAAATGCACATTGTCTCCCTCTGGATGAGATTGAGGAGACATGTAGCCCTGTGAACTACTGAAAGCTCTATTGTTTGCATTAGGGAAGCCAAGCTGAGAAGAAAGTCAACGAGCGTTGGTAGTCAGAGCTGAGAAAATTGCAAAGGATTAGATGAAGAGTCCTGATAACATTGTAAAAATTTGGATCAAACCATGTCCAAACCCTTACTGTTAGGTGAGCTGATACATTCCCTTTAGTGTATTATTGTGTTTGAGGGGGACTTTCTGTTCCCTGCATACAAAAGCATCTTAACCAATTCAGTTATTATATGTGGAAATTCTTTTAATTAATTAATTCACAAAATTGCATTAAGGATCAATAAACTATTTGGGCATAATAGCAATCCTCTCAGGGTATTTGAATTTAAATAGGGAAATGCCTAAAACCAAAGAAGTTCATTTTTTTAAAAAAAAAATAAGGAAGTGCAGAGCCCTCAGACTCAGGGCTAAGATTTAGGATAGAGGCCTTCTCAAATCAAAACCCTCTGAAGGAGGACCATCTGGCCTCTATTTTGTGTCCAGCAGAATCTGCCTTCCTTTTGATAGTTATTTCTGTTACGTCAGTAATGGTGTCAACTCCTCCAAATGCCACCCTGGTCATCGCCAAAGAATTATCCTGACCCTCACTGTTGCTCCAAGAACCAAATTACTTTGAGTCTTTCTTTTAGCTCCTGAATGTCATCCTTTCAGGACACTAAATTAATACATTAATCCAAGTCAATATTCTAATAACTAGATAGGCTTTCCCAGATTACACATTACTTTTTAACCATGCCCCAGGATCTTCTTTGTTTAATCGAAAGCTTATTCCTAATGGTGGTAATTTGGAAGGAGAAACGACCAAGAGAAGAATGGGGGCAGCTTTTGAGGAGATGCTCAGACCACCCTGCAGAAGCTGATGTGACCAAGAGCCTGGACTAGGAAATTCTGGAAGAATGGAAGTGGAATACAGTTTGGAGGGAACTTGGTACTGAAGTGTGTGAAGGTGGGATAATAAAAAGAGAGAAAACGTATTTCTGAATTGGGTAGGGGGGTAGAAGGAATTATGCTTATTGGTGAAGAGGGCAGTCCATAGAAGCAAGTATGGAGGTAGAGAAGTGAATTATTGTCACGATCTCAGAAAACTATCAATCATACTCAAACTCCACAGAAATTCAACAAAAGTTTAATTATAATTTTTACATCTAAACATAACACAAAAAGGTAGAACAAAAGCCATGTAAAAATTAGAGTGCTAGGAGAGGCCCTCACTAGGTGTGATCAATCAAATACAAGTATTAAAAATAAGGGAAACAAATACATTTAGAATACATATGCGACTACTAATTTTTACCTTACAAGTTCTCCATACTTGACTCTTTCTTTGCATAGACATGTCTTTTTCCCTGCCAGACCTAGAAAGAGAGTTTTATATTGTGCTTTTTATGATGATTTTTTTAAAACTGTTCAGAATCACTCCACTGGAAGGGCCACATCCTTGAGAACACCTGCCCTTGCTGTTAACCGATTATTATTAAGCAAGAGCAAATGACATGAAGTCAGTTACAATAAAGTGTAAATAAAAAAGTTTATGGCAGGGTGTGTGAAGCAAGAAAAAAAATGGAAATTAATCACCCAGGCAAAGCAAGGACAGATCCAAAGGTCACTTTTTTCTTCACTTAAATACCACATTAGATACTTTGATCAAAAATTGTGTTCATGTTTCAAAATTTTTAACTCGTTGGGATCATGATCGATTAACTTTTGTGTTAATTCTAGGGAAACAATTATATTCATCCTCAAAATAAAATATGCTTACTAATATAATGAGCTTTACTCTATGGGGAGTCTGAGCAGTTACTATCAGCCCAGAACATTGTCAATTCTTAAGGTATTGTGCTTCTTTGCAGTTGGAATTTCTTTCAAGGACATGGAAAATTCAGTTTTCTGCACTCACCTTAAACAATGTCTTTGTTTAACTGATAACCAAAATTATTCTAAGAACTCAGTAGAAAGGATAGAATTATTCTTCAACTGGCCCCCTGTCTCAACATCTTTTGCATCTTTCTCATATGGACTGATTTTCTCTGAGAACTTAGGAGACAACTTAGAGTTGGAGGTAGGATTCTACTCAATCTCAATTGAACAATGTTAATTAAGTGTTTACTATGCACCAGTCAGTATGCTCAGTGTTGTGGGGAGTACAAACATGTGGGGAGTACAAAAAGAAATATATTTCTTATCATTGGCAGTGACAGTGGGTGGCTGAGCAGTGGCTAGATCCACCACACCCCTCAAACCCTTTGATATAAAGGAATGTAACATAGAGAGTGTCTTTCCACATTTGTTGTTTTCTAACTATTCTTTGGATGTCTTTCTTCTGACTCCCCTCCCTCTGTTCCACATCCTTTTTAATCATAAAATTTGGGTAAAATCTGTTTTCTTAGAGCTTGTGTGTTAAATCACAGTGGTATATGTTTTGGTCAATTTATTATTAAAACCTAAAATCTTCAGTTATATGTTGAAAAATACCCACTTCCACCCAATGGCAACCTCAAGATTAATAAGCATAATGCTCCAGACCTTGACTCCAATCTTTGTCCTCTCTCACTGGGTCTTAGCTATGACAACTAAGTCATCTTATGAGACATACTTCCACTTCAGTATCCATGGTAAACACAGTCTGAACCACCAGAATGAGTTGACATCCGTCTCTCTTCATTTACTTTTTCTGGTAGTAGTTTTATTTTTCTAGAATCACCATAACTATTCTTTAAGTACTCTTTTTATTTTATTTTTAAAATTAACAAACAATAAGACATTATTTACTTATGTTTTTGGTGTGCATTTCTCTGAGTTTTAACACATGTACAAATTCATATAACCATCACCACAATCAGGATACAGAATAATTCCATCACGCTCATTATTTTTAATTGTTTCTTTTCTTATTATTAGGTTTTGAGAGTTCCTTATGTATTCTGTACAGATATCCTTTGTTGGATAAATGATTTGCAAGTATTTTTTTTCCAGTTTTTGCTTTGTCTTTTCATTCTCTTAACAGTATCTATTTTTATTGATGGTCATAATCGTTTATAACATTATGAGATTCCAGTTGTACATTATTATTTGTCAGTCACCATATAAACGGGCCCCTTCACCCCTTGTGCCAACCCCCCAATTCCCTTCCCCCTGGTAACCACCAAACTGTTCTCTCTGTCCGTGTGTTAGTTTATATTCCACATATGAGTGAAGTCATACAGTGTTTGTCTTTCTCTGTCTGGCTTATTTCACTTGACACAATACCCTCCAGGTCCATCCACATTGTTGCAAATGGGACGATTTTGTCTTTCTTTCAGGCTGAGTAGTATTCCATTGTATATATATACCACATCTTCTTTATCTAATCATGTGTTGATGAACACTTGGGTTGCTTCCACATTTTGGCTATAGTGAATAAGGCTGCAATGTACATAGGGGTGCATAAGCCTCTTTGGATTGTTGATTTCAAGTTCTTTGGATAAATACCCAGAAGTGGGATAGCTGGATCATAAGGTAATTCTATTTTTAATTTTCTGAGGAATCTCCATACTGTTTCCCATAGAGACTGCACCAGTTTGCATTCCCACCAGCAGTGAATGAGGGTTCCATTTTCTCCACATCCTCTCCAACATTTGTTATTTTTTGTCTTGGTGATTATAGGTGTAAGGTGATATCTTAGTGTAGTTTTGATTTGCATTTCGCTGATGATTAGTGATGTTTTCATGTGCCTATTGGCCGTCTGTATATCTTCTTTGGAGAAGCGTCTGTTTATATTCTCTGCCCATTTTTTGATCAGGTTATTTGTTTTTCTCTTGTTCAGATGTGTGAGTTTTTTATATATTATGGAGATTAACCCCTTGTCGGATACATGGTTTGCAAATATTTTCTCCCAGCTTTTCATTTTGACCCTGGTTTTGTTTGCCTTGCAGAAGCTCTTTAGTCTGATGAAGTCCCACTTGTTTATTTTTTCGTTTGTTTCCCTTGTTCGAGTAGACATGGAATTTGAGAAGATCCCTTTATTATCAATGACAAATAGTGTACTGCCTACATTTTCTTCTGGGAGTTTTATAGTTTCAGGTCTCACCTTCAGGTCTTTGATCCATTTTGAGTTAATTTTTGTGCATGGCAAAAGCAGATGGTCTACTTTCATTCTTTTGCAAGTGGCTGTCCAGTTTTCCCAGCACCATTTATTGAAGAGACTTTCCTTTCTCCATTGTATGTTCTTTGCTGTGTTGTCAAAGATTAGCTGTCCATAGATGTGTGGTTTTATTTCTGGGGTTTCAATTCTGTTCCATTGATCTGTGTGTCTGTTTTTGTGCCAGTACCATGCTGTTTTGATTACTATCGCTTTGTAGTACATTTTGAAGTCAGGGATTGTGATGCCTCCAGCTTTGTTCTTTTTTCTCAGGATTGCTTTAGCTATTCGGGGTCTTTTGTTGCCCCATATGAATTTTACTATTCTTTGTTCTATTTCCGTGAAGAATATCATTGGGATTCTGATTGGGATTGTATTGACTCTGCAGATTGCTTTAGGTTGTATGGACATTTTAATTATGTTTATTGTTCTGATCCATGTACATGGGATATCTTTCCATTTCTTTTTATCATCATCGATTTCTTTCAATACTGTTTTATAGTTTTCATTGTATAAGTCTTTCACCTCCTTGGTTAAATTTATTCCTAGATATTTTATTCTTTTTGTTGCGATTGTAAATGGGATTGTATTTTTGAGTTCTCTTTCTGTTAGTTCATTGTTAGAGTAGAGAAATGCAACTGATTTTTGTAAGTTGATTTTGTACCCTGCAGCTTTGCTGTAGTCGTTGATTATTTCTAATAGTTTTCTGACGGATTCTTTAGGGTTTTCTATATATAAAATCATGTCATCTGCAAACAGCAAGAGTTTCACTTCTTCATTGCCTATTTGGATTCCTTTTATTCCTTTTTCTTGCCTAATTGCTCTGGCCAGAACTTCCAACACTATGTTGAATAACAGTGGCAAGAGTGGGCACCCTTGTCTTCTTCCTGTTCTCAGAGGGAGGGCTTTCAGTTTTTCCCCATTGAGTATGATGTTGCTCACAGTATCTTTTGCAGGGCAAAAGTTTTTAATTTTGATGAATTCCAATTTATCAGTTTTTCTCTTTTATGAATCTTGCTTTTGGTGTTGATTCTAAGATTTCTTTGCCTAACCCCAGGTCACAATGATTTTCTCCTATATTTTCTTCTGGAAGTTTTATAGCTTTATGTGTTACATTTATGTCTCTAAGCCCCTTTGAGTTAATTTTAACAAAAGATGTAAAGTTTAGGTTGAGAATTTTTTTTTTTTAACATCTGAATATCCAATTGTTCCTACACAATTTATTGAAAAGCCCATTTTTCTCAATTGAGTTAACTTTGCACCTTTGTCAAAATCAATTGACCTTAACTGTGTGGGTCCATTTCAGGATGCTGTATTCTGTTTCGTTGATCTAAGTGGCTATCCTTTTGCCAAAACCACAATTTGTTGATTAATGTAGCATTATAGCAATTCTTAAAATTGGGTATTGCGAGTCTTGTGATTTTGTTCTTCTTGTTTAAAATTGTTTTGTCTATCCAAAGTCTTTTCCCTTTGTGTATAAATTTTAGAATCAGTTTATCTATATCTACAAAAATTCCTACTTGGATTTTGATTGGGATCGTGTTAAATCTGTACATCATTTTGAGGAAAAGTGACATGTTAACTATGTTGAGTCTTTCAATCCATGAACAGGGTATGTCTCTTGATTTTTCTAGGTTTTCTTTGATTTCTTTTATCACTGTTTTGAAGTTGTTAGATTTATTCCCAAATATTTCATTTTTTAGAACTATTATGAATGCTATTTTCTTAAAAATTTGAGCTTCCCATTGTTCATTGCTAGTATATACAAATATGATTGATTTGTGTATGTTGAACTTGTAACCTACAACCTCACTAAACTCACATAATAGTTCTAAGAGCTTTTCTGTTGATTCCATGAGATTTTGTACATATACAAGCATGTCATTTGTAAATAGGGACAGATTAATTCTAATAGTTCCTAACAGTTTTCTGATCGATTGAGATTTTTTGTAGATGCCTTTTATCAGGTTAAGGAAATTCTCTCTCTATTCCTAGTTTACTGTGTATTTTTTATTATGAAGAGATGTTGAATTTTTTCAAACACTTTTTTCTGCTTCAATTAATACAATTATATGGGTTTTCTTCTTTTGTCTGTTAATATGGTGGATTACATTGGTTAATTGTCAAATCTACAGTTAGCCTTGAATTTCCAGGACAAATTCCCCTTGGTCATAGTGTATTATTCTTTGTATATGTTTATGGGCTTGATTTGTTAGCATTTTGTTGATTGTTTTTCTGTCTATATTCATGAAGGATATTAGTCTGTAGTTTTATATTCTGGTAGTGTTGTTGATTTTGGCATCAGGGTAATTCTGGATATGGTCTACCTTGGTAAATATCCCTTGTATGTTTCAGAAAAAAAAATGTAATCTACTTTTGTTGAGTTGGATGCTCTATAAATGTCATTTAGATCCAGTTGGTTAATAGTGCTGTTCAGTACTTCTATATTCTTACTATTTTTCTGTCTATTTGTTCTATCAATTATTTAGAAAGAAATGTTGAAATATCTAAGTATAATTGCAGGTTTGTCTATTTTTCCTTTCAGTTCTATCCGTTTTGGTTTTACGTATTCTGAAGTTCTGTTGTTAGGTGCATACATATTTAAGATTTTTTATGTCTTCTTATAAATTGACTCTTTTATTATTATATAATGTCTCCTTTAATCCCTAGTAATTTTTCTTGCTTTATAGTCTATTGTGTCTGATATTAATATAGCCACTCAAGCTTTCTTTTGATTAGTATTTGCATGGTATAACTTTTTTCATTCTTTTACATTTAACCTCTCTATATCATTGTATTTACAATAGATTTCTTATGGGTAGTATATAGTTGAGCTTGTTTTTTTAAAAAAATTTATTCTGACAACCTCTGTCATTTAGTTTGTCTTCTTGAATACTTACATTTAATAAAATTATTTATACATTTGGAATTAGTTCTACCATTTTACTGTCTATTTTCTTCTTATTCCCTCTGGGTTTTGTTTCTCTGTTTCCCCTCTACTGCTTTGTTTGGATTATTTGAATATCTTTTATTATTCTGATTTATCTGTTTAGTTTTTTACTGTCTCTTTATGTAGGCTTTTTAAAAAATAGTTGCTCTAAATATTATAATATACATATTTAACTTTTCACTGTCTACTTAGAATTAATATTTTACCAATTCAAAGAGATTGTAGAAAACTCCTATGTGATCCTTTACCTTCTCCATTCATGTTGTAGTTGTCAAATGTATTACTTCTACATACATTGAATATCCCATCAAGACAATGCTTTTTGAAAGGAATAATTTTGCTTTTGGAAGGTATCTATATTTGAAATAGTTTAAAGGAGAAGAATAATCTATTATATTTATACCGCTTCTACCATTTCTGTTGCTCTTCCTTCATTCTTAACGTTCCAAATTTCCGTCTTGTATCATTTTCCTTCTGTCTGAGAAATACTTCCTTTGGCATTTTTTAGAGCAGGACTGTGGTGATAAATTCTCTTATTTTTCCTTCATCTTAGAATTTCTTCATTAAAAAAAAAAAATTCTAGGAGGATATTTTTACTGGGTATAGAATTCTGGGTTGGCAGTTCTTTTCCTTCAGCACTTTGAAGATCTTATTCCACTTCCGTCTGACTTCCATGTTTTCTGATGACAAACCCAGTCATTCAAATCACTGTTACCCTCGAGCTAATACATTTTTTTCCTCTGGTTGCTATCAGGCCTTTTTCTTTGTCTTTATTGTTCATTAGTTTGATTATGACGTGTCTGGGCATTGATTTCTTTGAAACAATCATGTTTGTAGTTTACTGAGCTTCTAGAATCTGTAGATTTATGTCTTCTGCCAATTTTGGGAAATTGTCAGCCATTATTTCAAATGTTTTTTATGCTCAATATTCTTTCTCCTCTCCTTTTGGGACTCTGATAACACAAGACTTAGACTTTTTGATCCTATAGGCCCCTAAGGCTCTATGCATTTTTTTTTTAATCTTTTTTTGTCTCTGTTGTTTAGGATAATTTTTATTGATCTATTTTTCAAGTTTACTGACTATTCTGTCATCTCCATTTTGCTGTTGAGACGATACAGTGAATACTTTTTAGGTTATTGAGTATTTTAATTCTACAATTCCATTTGGTTCTTCTATTTCTTTGCTGAGATTTCTCATGCATTTCAAGTGTTCTGTCTTACTTCTTGAAGCATGATAATCCAAATTATCATTGGATAATTTCAATATCTGTATCATCAAGGCATCTGTTGATTGTCTTCTCCCTTGCAAGTTGAGATTTTCCTGATTCTTTACATGGCAAATAATTTTTAATTGTATTCTGAATTAAATAGCAGGTTGACTCTGGGTTTTGCTTAAATCTTAAAGAGAAAGTTGACTTTTTTTGGTTTGTTTCAGTGGGTAATCAACCAGGTTAGGTGGAGGCTCCAAGTTCTAATTTATCCCCTGTGGTCTGCAGTTCAAATATCATTTCAGTTTTCTAAGTGTTTGTAGTGCTGTCAAGATCGGTACCATGTGGCCACTCGCCAGTCTGGAACCAATGCAGTGATCCACCTTGAAATTCAGTTGTCCAAGCCTGTGGTGTGCTATTTAGAGTCAGATCCATGCATGTGCAGCTCTTAGGTTAGCCCAGGAGCACATATAGAACCTTATGAGTTTAATTTCTTGATTTTCCTCTTCACCATGATCTCCCTAATACCTTCTGGTTCCCAGGCCTCCCTTCCTGGTCCTCTATACAGAAAACTAGGGCTTTAATTTCGTTTGTCTGCCATATTCTTCTTGTGACTATGTCTGCATTTACTGCCAAGCAGCAGGAGGACAGAGAAAGAAAAAAAAAGCAATGGGAATTCACTCCACATTCTTGGGACCATAGGTTTCCCCTTTGTCAGAGTTTTAGGTGCCTCCCTGGCCACTATCAGGGAATTTCTTCCTCTCTCTTTGATCCATGGGATTTTTCTTTCCCACAAATCCCTTTCCCCAAAAGGGAGGGCTTTTCTTAGAGCTTTTTGATTCCTCACCTATGCACACTTCTGGAATTAGAGCTTCCCTTGAGTCCATACTAGCAGATACTGGAGGAAAAAAATAGGAAACTCACCACTGGTTTGGTGTAACTTCAAATCCTGGCCTCTTCCCTAATCTTCCTACTAAATTTTACTTTTCAGCATCTTCATCTAGCTGCATCAGCATTTATACTTTCATTCAGTGGGACAGACAGGCTACAATGTGCTTCATCCCTCTTCCTTAGAACTGTAACCTTTCTCAAGAACTCTTAATCCATAATTTATTGCTCAAATTTTGAGATTTCCATTGTATTCTAATAGCTATTTGCAGTTTACAGATAGATTTATAAATTTATTAATAAATTTCATATGAATTATCTCATTTTGTCCTCACAACAAGCATGTAAGTTTGAATAGAGTTAAGAACTAAGGGTCAAGGATTCTACCCTCACACTGGGTAATACTTAGCAGAGAAATGACTAGAAGTCTGATCTCCCAATTCCAGGGTGAGACCTTCATATCACAACTTCCTTTTAGGTTACTCTGATTCATTCTCTTTCATATATCCCTCTTGACAGTGCTAGTCTAGTGTGAAAATATCAATGAGTAATGAGGCCATAGCAGAGATTTACTTAAGTGCTAAGGAATCTGAGCAGAGAGAATATCATACATCTTTCCATTTCTCTGCTTTTCTTTGTGCTCTCTCTTTTACCTGACATAATTTTTCCTCACAACCGTACAGTCAAAGATCTATTCAATCTCTATTACCCATATAAGCTGTTCCCACCATTGCCACCTGGATTTAGCTAGAATGATGACTAAAAGGCCAGTCCTAGGGGAGGGGTTCATGTTCCAGCCTTTCTCTGTTCGAATCAGCTGCAGGCTGTCATTAATTTAACAGTTACTATATCCCAAATGCTTTGCTGGGGGTAGCAAATAAAAGAAGAATGAGAGATATCCTGTATTTAATGAGCTCTTAATCTAACAAGAGAGACAAATCATGTTATTGCTTCAGCAACTACTGGCAAATATTTATTGTCTGCTCATTATGTGCAATGCCTTGTGTTAACCCCACAATATGATTAAATCTATAAAGCAGTAAAATTATTATACCCACTCGACAAATGAAGAAACAAAACTCTCTAGAGAGGTTAAGTAACATATTCAAGGTCACATCAGGTAGTAAGCAGTGATGCCAGGATTTGAATCCAGATGCCTAAAAATTAAGTGATTAGAACTCAGGTTTACTAATGATAAATTGTATTCTCTCCACCACTACTTTGAAGTTAATTATACTTTGTTCTATTTTCATTCAAACAGATTTATCCTTTTATTTTGAGGTATAATTCAGATATAACATTAAATTAGTCTCAGGTGTACAACATAATGATTTGATATTTCTATACATTATGAAATAATCATCAGAATAAGTCTAGTTAACATCTATCACCATACATAGTTACAGAATTCTTTTTTCTTGTGATGAGAACTTTTAAGATCCACTCTCTTAGCAACTTTCAAACATGCAATATAATATTATTAACTATAGTTGCCATGCTGTACATTACACCTCCATGACATTTATTTTATAACTGTTAGTTTGTACCTCTTTTTGTTCAAACAGATTAATCCTTCTTGACACTCAGCAGAGAAGTCAATAAGATCTCCTTAAAGAAGACTTAACATGTCCATAACTCCTTCCCACCACACCAAAGCTGTTTCTTCTACTGTCTTTCTTATCTCAGCTGATGGCAACTCCAGTCTTCCAGTTGCTCAGACCAAAAACTTTGGTGTGATCGTAGTCTCCTCTCTTTCTCTTACATCTCACTTCCGGTATGTCAGCCAATCCTGTTGTCTGTATATTTAAACCATGCCCAGAATTTGACAAGTTCCCACGATTCACACTAATTATCTTATCTAAACTACCATCATCTCTCACCTGCATTAACTGCTTCCACCCTCATTCTTCTGCAGTCTATTCTCAATACAACATCCGAAGAGGGCCTATTAAAACATAACTCATATCATGTCAGTCCTCTGTTTAAAACCCTGATATGGCTACTTATTTCACTCAGTAAAGGCCAAATTCCTTCTCTAACCTATGAGGCCATAGGAGATTTAGCCCCTTCTTATTTCTCTGACTTGCTCTCTTGCCCTCTCACTCCACATTAGCCCCCCTAGACTCTTGGAGGTCTCTGCACACAGCAGGTACACTCTCATCTCAGGGCCTTTGCACATGCTGTTCCCTACCTGAAATATTCCCCCCCCCCCAATATCCACAGAGGTAGCTTCATCACTTTATTATTTTTCTTTTCCCCCAGCAAGGTTTGCCTTGGCCCCTCAAAATAAAATTTCAATTCCTTCCCCAACCCTGTATCTTATCCTTCCTGGCTTTAATTTTCCCCATTAATGATTATCACTACCTATACCACTAACTATTTTGCTTATTTATCTTATTACTGTCTCTCTCTCTCCTTGGTAGAACACAAAGTCTATGAAGGCAGTGATCTCTCTCTTCAGCACCTAAAAAATGACTGGCCCACAATAGGTGCTAAATAAATATAAGGTGAATGAAAGAATACCCTAAAAAATAGAAGATGCAAGTTGTATTTATGCTTTAAAATAAATCCAACCCTACTCTCACCGACAAATCTTTTATAATTTAGAATTTAATACAATGCTGCCCATAGTAGGTATTCAGTAAAAATTGAAAAACATTCTTAGATGAGTTGATGACCAAGGGTGAAAGTTGTATAGAACATTTTTTATTTGTTTTCCACCATAGAAAGATAGTTGCCTTTTCTGTAGAGGTTAAAAAGGTAAGGATTCTGCTTACTACCTTTGTTAGATTAGCACCATCATCCAAATGACCAATCTGATTTGGCCTGTTAGCTGAGGCCAAAGCTTACAAATGGACCAAATATTTTTTTATCAAAGCAACTCAAATAATAGAGAAAAATGTAAAACCAAACCTAAAGAAAAACTACACCAATTGTTGCAGGTCAAAGTAAACAAGGCTGACAGGTAAATGTAGTCTGTAGGTCAATTTGCAACCCCAACCCTAAAATCTTAGGCAAAATGAGTCCACCTAAACTACGAATTGAGACAAAATTTCACAATGAAGAATATCCTCAAAACAGAGGTTATCAGCACTTTAATGTATTTGTTCCACTTTGCAATCCTAGCTAAAATTGGCTCTTTCTTACTCCTTTATATCTGACTGCTACTTAATCTTGGAGATGATTGATTTATCCATAAATGATAAATACTTTAATTATTTACCACTATTTTTGCAACTTAAAGAGCACAGAAAGAAATTTTATTGTTGCAACAAGATTTTTTTTTTTTTTGATCATATATCTCAGTGAATGTCTAAGGATCTGTATATTAGGAAAACTGTGATCTGGTTTGGAGTTAAATAACATGTCAAGCTTCTTCTTAGGAAGCTCTGGGTCAATGTTTTCTATAACTCCAAGGAAATATATCCATACCATTTAATTTAATGACCCTGAAGTAAGTGCACTTTAGAGAGTTAAATCACAAAAGGGTACTGATTTTAGCTTGATTCATGTTAGCTCTAATTCTCAGGGATCCCCAGTATACTTTTATAAATGACACTCTCCACCTGTAATGTACTTTGCCATTTGTAATTTTCCCCCACAAACTGTGGTGGTTGTTAACGCTGCACTCCAAATCATCCTGATTCTCTTCCATGGTAAGATTGTACTTCCTGACCTCTCTTTGGTTGGATGGGGCCTTGTGAATAATTCTGGCCGATGAATTACGAGCAGAAGTGATATACGTCAGTTCCAGGCAGGTGACATAATTGCCTCCAGACCCTTGTTTCCTTCTGCATCTGATTACTAGCAATGTTTGAGAAGATGGCTACTGTGTCACTCTGGGTCCCTAAGTGATCACAAGCTAGGCCCCAGCGGATCTGTCATAATTTTATATCATGAACAAGAAATAAACCTTTGTTGCTTAGATGACTGAGATTTTGGTCTTATACTTGTTACCACAGCATAACCTGGCCTAACCTGACTGATACACACATGTTATCTTACATGAGTTTTATGTGTTATCTTATATGATAGGTATGATCTTATATGATGCTCCCAACAACCTCTGAGGTAGGAAGCTCAGGTTTAACTGTTCTTTCTTCTTTTATAGATAAGGATACTGAGGCTCAGAGAGGTAAATACTTTGCCTGAGGTACACAGAATTAATGTGAGAAAACTAGGAATAAAACTTATATTTATTGACTTCACATTTACTATTCTTTAGAAAGATATAACTCTAAACACAGAAAGAATCTTCTAATTCTTGACACAAGTATTTTTCAACTTGAAAATTTTCAAAGTTGAATATTATGTGTCATAATTTATATTAAAAAATATCATGATTCATGACAATATTTCATGTTATCCCACATCTGTGATAATTTGCCTTGGTCTTTTAATCAATCAGAGTAGCCGTTAAGGAGAGAATACAGGAAGGTGATAAATGTGACTTTTTAAAGTACATACTTTGAACTAAAGGCTATGTTTTATTTGCATAAATGTTTAAAATAGTGTTTATTCATACAAAGTAGAGCCTTGGTAACACTAACCTTGTATTCACAGTGTACCCTTATGACAGTCTTATGTTGTGTAGCTCGGTCTCTGGAATGGGAAAACTATATACCAGTTCATCTCTTTCAGGAAATATGCCTTAAAAGATTTCTCAAAGTAAGGAAAGCAAAATGGTTTACACTGAGATAAGTTGGTTAAAGAACAACAACAGCAACAGCAACAAAAACCTTTCCTAATGTCTAGGATTTGGTGTATGAACAGAACTGAAAAAGTCTTCAGATCTGGATCTGTCAGTAATCCTTGTTTCTGAAAGCCTACACCCTGCACAACTATTCCGCAGCAATTATTAACCACACAATGAGCCTGCGAGACAGCAGATGCTAGGCTCCCCTTTCCCTCCCTTTTCACCTCCTCAGTCAAACATATTTGTAGAGTACATATTTATCTACTTTAAAAAAAAAGAAGAAAAAACCCTGTTACCTCCCTTCTAACAGGAAGTAAGCAGGACTTCTCTTCATAGTCTATAAAAATATTGACAGGAGATAATGGGCCTGTATAAGAGACTGGTGGGAAGTGAGTTAATAATCACAGGATCGAACTGCAGGAGCTTCAGATGCTGCCTAAAACTAGAACGGCAATGAATACTGTTTTTGTTAATAACCAGCTGGTGACAGAAAGCTCTTTCAACCTTGCTTTACTGGAATTGGAAAATACAATACCAGACAGATATATGGTAATGATATACCTCTCATATTCATATCCACGAATTAATTTTCCACAAATAAGAAATAAACATCCTCTCTATGAGAAAAAAAAAAACAAAAACAAAACGCCAGCTCACTATTTTTCTAAAATAAGATGTGATTAGCAGTAATTGGAGATATTGGAGGATAAAATCCTCTTTTTTAAATGCTGCAAGAAAGGAAACTAATTTAGCCAAACAGTATTACTTTATTTAATCAACTATCTAGAGAATTTTCTCTTTTAAAAATGTTACCATAGATCAAAATTCTTACAAGCCTTACATGTTAGAACTTTCAGAAACCTAAGAAGTTTTTATATAGCCTAAGACGATCAAGTTGAGGAGAGTACCAGAATCACAATCTTTTAGGGAGAGCTAGGGATGTTCTTTAACATGGATCGTCAACAAAGGAGTCAACCACACTCTGAAAATAACAGTTTTATCCTTCTCCTGAAGCATAAATCTTTACTACCCTTCTGTATAAACCAAACTGAAAAGATATGCTGCATCATTTTCTGTAATGATTAACCCCCTATCTGCCAGCTGTCCTGCTGAATACCTCTAGACTTGAGCAGCCATTAAGCAACCACAAGTAGAACAGGTGCAAATCCTTCTGCAAGTTTTACAGTAGCAATCTCTCTCTCTCTCCCTCTCCCTCTCTCTCTGTGTCTGATTTCTGGAAGTATTATTTTAACCAAATGTCTTATTCATTCATGTATCTTAAACTTATGGGGCAAATGTTGAGATAATTTAAAGCTTCTGCTGTCTGTGAGACATATAATAATGGCAAAACCATCAATTGGAGATGAAACTAGTTTACTGTTGAAAAATTCAGGAGGACCCAGTGAAAGGCTCAATTACCTAGGTAAATTCAGGACACAGTTCTGAATGGTTCATTTCCTTTCCTCTATTGTTCTCTGTAAATCTGCAAACCGGTTTACAAGCATGATGGACCAAAATTATTCCCATTGATTGAAGACAGCGTCTTTGGGGGAATTTCTTTTATTGCCTAGATGAAAATAAACTGAAAAGGGTACACGATAAAGAGAAGCAGAACTGAGGATTACTTTTAGAGAGAAATTATCCCGACAAGTTTATTGCTTAGTGGCTATTTGGTGCTGCAAGCAGCAGCACGTTCTCCGGGGTGCGTTGAGGTGAACGTGAAAATGGTGTTCCTTGAAGTCCGCGGTTCTTGCAGGCGGAGGAGTGGATCTTCTGAGAAAAGACGCGCTGATGAGCTCTGACGCTAACGATAAAGGGAGTATTAAAGGAAGGTTACTATAGCAAGGTGCCTGCCTGGGGAAGAATTCTGACCGCAAGAGGAATAGAGATCTCTGACTCTCGATCAAACAGATGGGCTGATGCTGAGCTGCACCAGTGATCCCTAGTGGGTTAACCGAAGTTAGGAGGCGAAGGTCTACAGCGCAGCCACCGAAACACAGCTGGGTATTTTTGTCGGAAGAGAGGGGAGGGTAAAAAAGAATAGGGGAGAAAACCCTTCAGTGGCGATCCGGTTTCCCCAGCTCTTGGCGCCCACCCGCACCGCCCCACCTCCGCTCCATTCCCCCGGCCGGGTCAAGGCGCGATGCCCGCAGCTGCTCCTACAGGAGGCGCTGCAGATTCTTCGATCTCTGCAAGATAGTAGCCTGCACCAGCCCCTGCCCTGGCTCCTGGGAGGAGGTGGTGGCGCCTGGCTCGCCGCGCAGCGCAGCGGCTGCTCAGCTCTCGCCCAGACCGCGGGAGGCGAGAGGCGAACAGGGAAGCCCCAAGGAATGGAGACCGATGAGGTTGGGGCGAAGTGGGTAAAGCTGCAAAGACACAAAATAAAATAAAAATCAATATTGGGAAGCAAAGATCGAGGGCGTGGCGGAAAGAAAAGGCGGGAAAGGGACCAAGGGATGACATGAGGACTGGGGGAAACGACAGGGAAGTGGAAACTGAAAGAGAATGAGGAAGAAGCAGGCGAGGGCTCATAAAAAGGAAAGGAAGATGGTGCGCAGAAGAGTACTCTAGAAAACGCAGGTAGCGAGAAACAAGTATGGGGGAACGAGGCTGGAGCTGCGCCTCTGCCTCCCAGGCATCGCTCCGGCCACAGCGGCGCGAGCGCCACCTCAGGTCTCGGCGGCGTCGGGGGGTCAGCGCGGAAGCAGCTTCCCAAGACTGGTCTAAGGGCATCCGTCTGTCCAGACAAATTCTGGAAAGGCCAACTGGGGGCCTCTGAGCTCGGATACACAAAAGTGAATACGACCCTTGCCCCTACTAGAGGGTCTCAGAGAAAAGCGCTTCCAAAAATAGTTACAACCGCACCTATTAAGAGGACCATTGGAGCACAGAGGAGAGAGCACTAAACTCTGCCTGGGGAGTTCAGGGGTTAGGAAAAAAGATAAAGGAGGGAGGGAAGAACCTGTTAGAAGGACCTTGTAGGAGTTTTCAAGGCAGAGAGAGAGGTTCTGGTGTTGGCTGCAATCAATTTAAAGAGTCTATCTAATTTAAAGAGAAAACGAGACGAGGAATTCTGTGGCCAGCCAGGGCACACAGAGACCTGGGTGACCTTGATACTCACTTCTCTCTTCCCTGGGCATTATCTGCCTACCCTTAGGACGGTGGCAAAGTCAAATTAGATATGGGTTCCTACCCCAAGGGACTGGCCCTTTATAAATAAATCGGCAATTCGGATGGGGTATGAAAGAGCTTTGCATGGGGTCCCATGAGAAAAGAAAAAGATATATCTTCACTAGACCCTGGAGGGCTGGGTAGGCACCCAGAAGGAGGTGAGCTCAGAGGCAAAAGCCAAGTTTTGAGGACAACCCTTAGCTAACAAGATGAATTATTTTCTTCTTTATTTCCCAGGAGTGTCAGGGTTAGGAGAGGTCCACCAAGAGGGACCTGTCTATAAAATGCCTGGCACCTGGAAAAGTGCTCCAGAGACGCTCCCAAATGGACCCCACCAAATTACTCCTCTCCTTGGACAGCCCCCAAGAGCCTCAGGCTGCCTCATTCAGATAGTCTTTGGTGGAGTAACCGTGCCTCCCAGCCTCACCCCTCCAGTCCTTGGACCAGCTGTAACACAGGGTGACGGACATATGAGAAAACATTGAAAGAAAGCCAATGCCCTTGGTCTGGGTAGATCCCACCTCTCTTTGTTGGTAGCAAAATGGACCCGGTGGAGGAACAAGGAGAGACACAGGACAAAATTTTGGGAAAGTAGCGCCCTGGCCTACAGTGAACTCTTAGGGTTGTTCCAAAGTAAGGCTAAATAGGAAAGAGCCCATGTTACAGCTTTATGCTCTGTTGCTGGAAGTAGGAGCTGCAGTCTGGGTTTAGGTCTTGGCAAAAAGGGCTCTGAACTAAATCCTTAGGTGCTATCCTGGTATGCAGGTGGGAGAAGAAGCAATGGGGGAGAAATAGCCTGTGAGAACATGTCTAGACATGATGGCAAGTACAGGGTTCATCTCTTGGTCCTAAAACGTGACCTGTGGAGCTGCATGCAAACTTTCTTTTTTTTTTTTTTGTGAGGGGATCATCCCTGAGCTAACATCTGCCAATCCTCTTTTTTTTTTTTTTTTTTGCTGAGGAAGACTGGCCCTGGGCTAACATCGGTGCCCATCTTCCTCCACTTTATATGTGACGCCGCCACAGCCCGGCTTGACAAGCGGTGCATCGGTGCACGCCTGGGATCCGAACCGGCCAACCCTGGGCCGCCACAGCAGAGCATGTGCACTTAACCGCTTGAGCCACCGGGCTGGCCCCCTGTAAACTTTTCTTTTTTGATTAGAAATATATTCTACTTTTCAAATACCCTGTACTCCCCACTTCACTCTTGGGGGGTTGAAAGCATCCAAGTTGGAAGCGTTACAAAAATGATTGCCTTCAACTGATACATAGAAATGTTATAAAATGGATACTGACTTGTAGTGGGTAAAGAACGAACTTTTCAAACCAAAGAGATATTTTTCAGACATTGAATCACTCAGACAGCGGTAAATGTTTACTTGGAGGAAGCTTAAAGGCAAAAAAGCCAATAGCTCGGATGACCAGGCAAATAAAAAATGTATGTTATCACTGAATCCACAGCTACAAATGTAGCAGATTAATTTACTTCTCCCTCCAAGAGAAGCAATAAAAATTATAGCGCCATTTTCCTGCCATCCTTACAAGCATAGATAGAGCAGCATTTGGGGAAATCACCTACTTTCAGGCCGTTACTCTTCAGGACACGCTTTCATATGACAGTTTTGAGGCTCATTCCCTAACCTTCATATGCTCTCTAGTATTTGGATGCATTTTTCTAGATGAGAGCAGAAATGAATTTCTATATAGAATAAGAGGCACTCATGTCCAGTATCAGTTGAATCAGAGGAGTAAAGCTAGCATTCTAAATGAAAATTATTCTAACCAGTAAATCTCTTAAATCTGTCACCTGGAAATGGAGCCGGATCCATGGCCATCTCCAAGAAATTCTCTCTCTCTAGAGCAAATGTAAAATGGAAGAGTTCAGGAATCTCTCACCTCCACGTCTGAGCAAGAATAAGAGGAACAGGTGGAAGGTGACTGGCTTACAGCATGCCCTCGAGGCGGGTGAAGCACGGTGGGAAGAGCGCTGACCCCAGACCCAGAGCAGACCTGGGCTTTTGTGGCCGTGGGTTCTTTGGTCCCAAGGCCATGTTACCTTCAGCAGGCCATCTACCCTCGCTCAGAGCCTCAGTTTCTTCTGGTATGAAAGTATGAGTACACTCTCACTAACAACTTCATAAGAATTAAAATACAAGTATCCTCTGAGCTCAAAAGGAAGAGATTGGGACTGTGGTTGATTTGAAGATTAGCACTTAGGGGTTCAAGCCACTCGGGATCTCTATTATTTTGCAGACAAACAATGAAGGCTATGAACAGGATACCCTTGGAACTGTGGGTGAAATAATATGATGGCAGACATAAATACTACAGTCTTAAGCTGATTGGCCCATTTGTAGCAAGAATGCACCCTCACCTAGGGGACGAAGCTTCTTATCCATGTTTTATTCTGAGATTCCAACCAATTTCTAGGTTCTGTAAGGCTCTATTTTATTTTTGTGTATGTCTCATGGTGGTTAAGCCCAGTGTTACTCTAGCATCAGTACCCAGTAAGAGTCCATTCATTGATGAAAAGAAGGGGGAGATGGGGGAATATGAATGAGAGACAGTGGGACAGGAGTTTGGAAGGAATAAAAGAATTAATCGCCAAAAAAGTCACACTGTTTTGTGAGATCATTACCTTTGTAAAACTGTTTTTCTCTGTATTCTCTTCTTATCATTACCTGTTTTTCTCTGTGTTCTCTTCTTATCATTACTAACACAAGGAAACAACCACTTCTTCTGTCAGGTTATAGGTGGCAGACCCCTGTGTTAAAGTCCAAGGCCTTCTAAATTCATGCTGGAGTTATTATAGAGTGATGTGACTTAGTCCAAGGGTTTCATGACAACCTTACCCCATCCCCTTATTTCTCTTAGAGTTTATGTAGCCTGAGAAAATTCTTGCTCCCTGCTTTTCACAAGCACTCGCTTGTGATTTTGGCTTCTCTCGCTAAGCCAGGGGACACTGTCTTGTACCTCCTGGACTGATGCCCTTATGGCTCCAAAGGCAGCTGGTATCACTTTAGAGTTGAGACACTTCAGGCCTGGAGCATATTGTCTCAGGCCTCATAGCCTGAAAGCAACAAAATCAGGTTCATGTGATCCAAGAGGCTAAGTTGTCTGCTTCTCTCTTCTTGGGAAAATGAGTATTGTACAAGAAGACAAGGGGATGATTAGCCAGTGTCCACTTTCATAGGCAGTCACAAGAAAAGGTCTAACAGGAACTCCTTTAGGTCAGTGCTTTTCAGAGTGTGGTCCCTGGCTTCAAGTGCATCAGATTCACCTGGGACTCCTACTGTGTCAATATCTCTTGGGTAGTAAGAAAATTTAAAGAAAAAAAGTATCCTGTACATTTCTGGTAGGTTGTTTCCAGAAACAGATACCTCTTATTGAAAATGAAAAGAACTGGCCTTCCATCTTCCTAGTCAACTGGTGGCCCTAAGTTTTCAGATCTCTCCTAGTTTTGTGGCCTCTGAGATATAAAGAATGATGTGTATTCCTTCCTCAAATGCTACCTCAACCCTTCTCAGGAGCTGAGGGTCCCTCCTAATCCTAGCCCCTCACCCACCAGCACCCCAGCTCCAAGAGTTTGTAGGGGCAGGAAGGTAGGAAGAATTGTGAGGAACTGTCTCAGGAAGAGAAAAATAAGTGGCCAGTGTCCCAAAAGAGCAATGACATTTGTTGGCTTGAGAAATCCCAAGACAACCACCTCAGATCCTAGCTCACACTTTCCTTCATCATCACGACAGTAGCCGGGCCTGGTGAGCCAGCTGGCTTCAGAACACCACTTTCTTTATCAGATCTCTTAACTCTTTAATCAGAATTGTTAGGAAAAAAAAGAGAGAGAGAGAGAGAGGATTATACTTTATATTGGATAGCATCTTGTTTTTCATCCATATGGAGGAAGCTTCTGGGTTCGCTGGGGTAAACTATGAACTTGTAGCATGGGCTTGGCCTTCCTGTGGATTAGGCAGCAGAAGCCTATTTTATTTGCTTGTTTGCTTTGGACCAGAAAAAGCAGGGCTGAAGTAGGAAGAGGATCCCAGGGATGCAAAGAGGCCTAAAATCTTTGTAACAAAATGCTTAACTCTGCTTTTCTTTTCTTAAGGAGTGAAGGAAAGAAAAGTCAGGTACGTGTGTTCCAGCCCTGAAGTGTGGGAGACAATGCCCATGCATTGTCTTAAATATTAACTTAAAATTAACGTTTAAACTCTAAGAACTTTAACAGTAGCTAAATAGAGAGAGAGAGAGGGAGAGGGAGAGAATAGAGAGTGTTTTAGAATAAAGGAGGGACTGAGGAAATGGATCTTTGGCCAGAAAAGGGGAATGGATCTTCCACCAGGAGCTCTGGGCCGGGGAGTCGCGCGGGCTGGCGGCGAGCGCGTGTGCATCGCCCCTTGCGCGAGGATGCGCTGGCTTCCCTGTCCTGCTTCACTGCGTCAGGTGCCTCAGCCCCCAGCCCAACTGTTCCTGGACAGCCCCACAGCTCTCCCGCCGCCTCTTCCTCCAGCTTCCCCTCCCCTTGGCACTGCTTGGCTTTAACTTCGCGCAGCTTCTTTTCTTGCCGGGCTGGTTGCTGGGAGGTGCAGTGGGCAGTGGCGGCTCCCGCTGCGAAGCTGGGGGAGGAGGGGGCCCCGGCCCGGCCCGGGAGGCGGCGAGAGACTCTCGCTTCTGTGAGTCCTGCCGGTGGGGGGCCGAGGAAGGCTGTCGACGAGGAGGACGCTGAGGTTGAAGAGGCCGGGGAGGGGTGATGATGGTGTTAAATGTGGCTGCGCAGCTCCCCGGGGAGCTGCCTGAAAGGAGAGTGCGCTCACCAGCTGACAGCGCGTGCTCCGCTCCAGACGCTCCGCACCGCGGCCAGGAGCCTCTGCCAACCCCTCTATTGTCAACCGTTCTCTAATTAAGAAACACTCACATTACGGCAAACCACCCCCACGCTTCTTGGTTCCTGTCCTTTTCTTTCTCTTCCCTCGACTTCTCTCCTCCCCTGCCCTCTCCCCTGCGTCCCAGGATTTAACCCATTCTCCGCTCCGTTCTCCTTTTTTCTAGTTAGGCCTAGCAGAAGAGGAGGGACTCAGTGGTTGGCGTCTGGGATTCTGTTCAGCCTAGGTGTGAGGGTGGCTGGTGAGAGCTGAGTCAAAAACCGGGAGGAAAACTTACACCTTTACTATATACCCTCCTCCCCAATCTCCCACCTCTTCTCACAAAACCAACTGCAAGTAATTCAACTATGAGAGGTCTTTAACTCTCACCAGTACTTGTTGGTTTTTCCAGATTGTAATTAACAAGTCTAGATTGCAATTGACAAGTGGGTCTGCCACTCTTCCTTTCCAATTCTAACTGGGGTTTGGAACTGCTAAGATGAAGTTGAGCATCTCTTTCTTGAACTTTCAAATGAGCAGAGGGGAGAAATAATTACAAGATATCCTTTGGTAAAAGACTGCTTACTTGGTTTAGGTTTAAATCTCCAAAATCAATAGAAAGGCCTAATGAAAGCATTGGTCCTGCCTTCGTTAAGATTAAGGAAATTAACGCCCCCTCCCTCCTATTTTTCCTAGTCAGGCTGGACCCACAGTAAGCAATGCCCCATAGATAACATGTTTAAACTTGCCAGTTGCCAAAAACGTCTTCCTTCAGCTTTCTGTGGAATCAAATAAGTTCCAAAGTGTGGCACTCCAAAACCCTCCACAAATACAAGTGGTGTTGTGGTGGAAGGCAAAGACAGAATATAAAACAATCTGCTCAAAGTATCTAAAACTCTAGAAAGCACCAGCAGTGTTGCAAAAGACTAACCCGATTTATCTATCTTCATCACTTTAAGAAATGCTGCCTCTTTGTTTGTTTGGGTGATATTAAGCATGCTTAACTTGCACACATAGTTGATTCCTTTGCTAGTATCTTGGATACTTGGATCTGACTTTGGAAGGTAGAAGCTAATTGCTAATAATGGAGAGAAAGGAACCAGTCAGCATGGCAGGAGTGCTCTGGCATATGGGGAATGAGCGCTCAGAAATACTCAATATTCAAGTTTCCAAAATATTAATGAGATTATAGCAACCTGCAGCTATATGTTACAGCTTGTTAATGGAGTATAAGAGAGCGAGCTGCCAAACGTTTGTTATGCAAACTCCATAGCAGAACCTAAAAATGGAAATGTGATTGTACATCTCTTTCAAAGAAATGCCAGCATAAAAAGAAAGAAATAGAATGAAGAAAAGAGGTTAAAGTCCTCATTTGAAGTTTGAGCACTTAATTTACCACAAAGTGATTCCACTTTTTGTGCATGTCTCGATGGGTTAGAAGAATTCATCCTCACTTTTCAATCAGTGTGATATAGAATTTCCAATCTGATATTTTGTTATGGCTATTTTTCTCTTGAGAAGAAATGTAAAGAGACTTAAATAAAGCTGGCATTGTCTCCAATTCGTATATAATGCCACTAACATTTAAAAGTATAAATATCTGCCTATTATTGTGGTATAAGGAAAAAAAACCCAAATATTTGCATAACTGTATCCATTGGTTGATTTTCTTAGGGAAAAATTTGTGGACTCATTGAACTAGTGGATGGGAGTAGTAAGATTCAGTTCTGGATATTGACACTTTCTGGCTGTGTAATTTTGGGGCAAGCCAGAGGTAGTAGTTTCCTCATTTATAGAAGATAGGATGGAAGATGTTACTGATGTCAACTGTTTTCAAATTTGAAAGTCCATAAAAAAAGAGTAATGACTTAGGAACAGTTGTTTTTCCCTCTGGTTGACACAAAATGTGCATTAAGTGGTTTTGAAAAATGAAATATAGATCGTTTTCTTTGAGGAAAGAAAATCACAACTTTATTTTTCTTACTCTTGTCCTTCCGCTACTCAGATTTATAACCGGTAAAAGAATTCTAGATCCTCTTCTGTCTCTCCCTCTACACATGCACACAAACACGCCAAGCCAAATAACTATAAAATACGTGTGCGCTCATCCTGCAAGTTTGGTGAACGTCCGTGCCTGTTGAGTCTGCTTATTGGGAGCGAAAGGGAAATGTGTTAGAAGCAATCGCTTGATTTATTTAACAGCCGAAGATTCCTGATGTTTATCGTAAGCAAGGCAAACTCAGTGGGTGCAAAAGGTTATCTAAGGGACAGGTGCATTGTTTCTGCCCCTGGAAAGTGTCAGGAGCCGCCGCTCACCTTCCCAGAGAGCTGGCGGAGGCTCTCGCTTCCTTCTCGGTCGTAGGCTAAAGCTGAAAGCCGTGGATACCCAGGTGGTCGGTTAAACGCTTGTTCCGCTATTCCCTTCTCAAGACCAGAACTGCGCTCCTTCGCGCATTCCTTTTTCTGCAAACTCAGTTTGTGGCGCTCTCCTCTTTTGAAGGTGCTGGGGGAGAGAGGAGGATTCAAGAGCGATTAAACTAACCTTCTCTCCCCGCCCCCCCGGGCTACCTTGTTCCCACAAATTGTTATCCCAATGAAGATACAAAACATAAAAGATTTGGCTTAAAATCAACCTCTCAAATTCATTGAAGTTTATCCAGTGAAACGTCGCCCAATCTTTAATTTAATAAGTAGTTCTGCTCTCACACTTCCCAAATACATTTTTAAAATTCCGTTTTATACCCTCTCCATACACACGCATATCAGCTTTTTCAAAATCTTTGATCCTGAGACCCAGAATAGGTTTTTCCTTAGCGAGGACCGTGAGAGTGAGCTCACCGTTTAGTTTCCGCAACTGACTAAAAAATATAGTCAAATGTTTTCTACATAGGAACTAATTCAGAAGGACAAAATAAGAGCAAACATTATCTTCTATATTGGAAGAAGCAGAACTGTTTGGAAAAAAAATGTGTGGAGGTCAACAATTTCCTAGGACAGCTGCAGGCTTCTAATTTTTGAATCAATGAACACCAATCCCCCTTTTCCCTCATGTTCTTTTCCATTGTCCCCTTTTCCTCTTCGTGCCGGGCTAGTCCCCCCAACAAAGAGGAGAGACAGGAGAAGTAAGACGGAAGGGGCGGGGGTGGGGAGAGAGAGAAAGAGAGAAAGCCTGTGCTGTGTATTTGACATACGGGGAAAGCTTTCGGCTTGGCTACAGATTTTATGAAGTGGAAATAGCCAACCCTGGTAAAGTTCACCACTCCTGGCTAGATCCTAGGAGACCTGAAACACGTGCTTCCCCGCGCAGAGGTTGTTGGGGCTAGGAGTAAGGAAGATTGGAAAGATCCTGGCTATCCAAGAGGCAAAACTGTGTTGCAATTTAATTGTTGACTTGAGCGCTTTTCTATGTAGGGTTTCTGATACCACTTAAGGTGCAAGATTTATAACAGAATTTTTCTTCGAGTTAGGTCAAGTTCGCATTTAATAGAAGACTTCAAGGCCATTTTTAACCTGTTTTCAACGCTTACATTAGAATGGAACAAGTAAGCGACAAATAAAAGTTATTTTCACGTTTATTTTTATCATTTGCAAAAAGAAATACATAAAACAATGGCAGTTGGCTTTGCTAAATTAAAATAAAATGATCTCGAGTAGAAAACGTAAAAAAAATGAATCAAGATAAGTCGAAATGGTAGCAAACAATAATAAATAAGTTTTCTAACATTAACAAAGCAAAATAAAATTGACCAAATGCTTTTGACACTACTAGACGTGTTTTTTAATTTTAATTTTTTAAACAAACATTTGCAAAGGGCTTTAGTATAATAAGTGGCCTTGTTTTAAAAAAAAGACAAAAAACTGGTCTGCAATTGGCAGTTGAGTTTGTCCCGGAGCCACAGCAGTAGCGGCTGATAAAGTGCGTGCGCCAAGTTTCCTACAAGACGCCAACATTCTCGCGATCCGATATACATACTGGGTATGTTTATACAATACATAAACCTCAAAGTTCCCTGTTTTCTAACAATTCCATAGTCAAAAGTTATTCACTTTGGAAGCATTAACTTTGCGTTTCATATACATTTGGGGAAACAACTTCGGAATGCTAACTCTCCCACACGTGGGTGCGCGCAACACACAGGGATGGACGCCTAGGGCATAAAATAAATTAAACACAAACCAGCGACAGAGAAGAAGATGCGACGTTTTAGCAGCGTATTGGCAGAAGGGAACTAGAATAAGGATGCCATATGTGGGTACATATAATCATACCTTGTCTATCTACAGGGGGAGCAGAAGGTGGGAGGAAAGAACACAACTTGAACAGCAAATTTTCATCAAACAATATGGACCATAGGAAGTTTGGAATAGCGGCGGCTTTTGCAAACCATCAAATGTAGCTGCCATCTGAAGCCAAGCCGTTGCTAAACAACGACCATCGCAGAGTGAAAATTAAAAGGGTGCGGGGATCTTTAACCGCGGGGCTTCCCGCGCACTGGGAAAGGGCGATTTTGTTTCTGTCTCAGTTTTCAGGGTTTCTGTCACCTTCCTAACTTGCCTCATCCGAGTCACTGTAATGGGAATGGGGAGAAAACTCCCCATCGCTTCTGTGGGACCGGGGCGAAGTTTTGCTACTTTCCTCCTGCCCTGGCTGCAGGATGCCCCCAGGCAGAGAAGGCGACAGGTTCTTTTGCGCCATCATCGCCGTCAGGGCGCTGTCCTCGAAAGTCGAGAAGTGCAGAGCGTCCAGCGGCACCGAGTATCCTCCCGCGGAGGCCGGGGCGGAAAAGCGAGTCCGGCAACTTCCGGGAGGGGTCGGACGGGGGCCCCCTCCAGAGGCCGGCTGAGGCCCCCCTGCAGTCGCGGAGCCCGCGCCGCCTTCGTAGGGGGCGGCGGCGCGAAGGTGGTGGTGGTCGCTCTTGCAAGATGCAGGTGGCGGCGGCGGCTGCTCCCCACCGCTGGGCGTTTGTAGTAGCTCGGACAAGGCGTTGATGTAGATCTGGGCCATCTGCAAGGTCTCGTACTTGGACAGCTTCTTGTCGTTGTTGAAGGACGGGATAACGTTGCGCAGCTGGTCGAAGGCGTGGTTCAGCCCGTGCATCCTGCGTCGCTCCCTGGCGTTGGCCGCCAGCCGCCTTTGCTTCTGCACCCCGTTCACCTGTTTGCTGGAAGGGGCGCGCTGGCGGCTGCAGCCCATCTCATCTACCACCACCCCGCCTTTCAGCTTGCACAGCTGTTCCCGCACTTTCACCGGCCCGGGGCTCTTGCTGCTGCTGCCGCCGGCACCGCCGCTGCTCCTCCTCACCAGCTCCCCACGGCCATCCGCCTCCTCCCGGGGCGCCGCGGCCTCCGAGGCACCCATTTCGGGGGAATGCAGCAAGTACTGGGCGGCGCGTGCCGTGCAGATGCCCTGCAAAGTGGGAGCCAGCCAGGCGCGTGGGTCAGTGCTGTCCAGGAGGGACAGCTCGGCCGGGTAGACGGGATGCTCTCTCGTCTGCAGAGTCGCAGGTGGCTGTGGCGGCGGAGGCTGCGGGAGGTGGTGCGGCTGGGGATGGCGATGGTGGTCCCCCAACTCCTTCACTTCAGCCCACTCTTCTGCATGCAGCAGGCGGGACATTGCACTGCAGAGGCTCGGAGGAGCAGAGTCGGAGGAGGCACTGGCAAACCAGTTCAACAACAACAAAAAAGCCTTCCCGGGTCTCTACTGCAATGTCTTATTTTCTTCTCCTCGACCCTCCCCCACCCACTCGGAGATCACACACTAGGTCGCGTGCAACGAAGCTTCTCCGGTTGCTGAAGGCGCTGCGCCCCTTTAAAAAGCGGCACGCGCCAGTGTGTCTCCCCCGGCTCCTCTCCCAGCCCCCTCCTCGCGCCGGTCGCGTGTCTGCTCAGCCAATGGAGGGCGCGGGCAGGCGCGTGCGAGCAGCCAATCAAAGAGTTTTTACACCCGGAGAAAAGTTCCTACGCACCCAGGACTCAGGCGCGGGCTCAGGGCTTTTTTTTTTTTTTCCTTCTAACCTCGTTTAAGTTCGTCAAATTCATATGTTAATTGCGAGTTGTAATTCGACTCCGGTGTCGTGTCACCGCGCCAGCGGCGGGGCTGCGTGAGCGGGTGCGGAGCGAGCTCTTGGCTGGAGCCCGAGGCGACTCGGGTCGGCCGTGCGCGGCCGCGGGCGGGCGGCTCCCGGCGAGGCTGGGCGCGCCTGGGCGGGGAGGGACTCGCGGCGGGGAGAAGCCGTCTGCCCCTGGCTGCCTCCGTGCTGGGATCGTAACTCCCACCGTTTCTGCCCATTTAAGATCTCTCAGGTATAATATGGTATACATGTATGATATGTATATGTATGTATGTACAAACCTCTCCTTATATATGTTCATAGATAAATACTTGCTAAATAACGTCCACCATTTAGAATCGATGTTAGAATTAAAAAAAAAAAATCCATAACTGCCTCAGAATACGTTTCTTAATTTTACTACGTCTTTTTCATCTCTTGCTCCAGATCGACTTTGTTAAGTAATCTTTTTCTTAAGAGAAAGTAAAGCGGTGGTACAGTTATAGAATGTACCAAATCCCAGATCCCCCAACCCTCTCTGTCCCCTTTCTCCAACACCCTGCGCCTAACTAGGGCTGTAATCTGCAGAAGACTCCGCAGAGTAGTTTTAGGGCAGGGATATTTTAGGTTCGACATCCACAGTAGCACTCCTTACTAACTGCGCCGCCAGGGGAGGGTGCCCAAAGGAAAATGACAGGCGCCGGCGTTCCCTGCAGTTCTGAACACTCTCCAGGTACAGGAGCCCGGGGTTACCTGCCCTTCTGTCTAGGAGCCCCGGGTTTACTGCGGCGCGTGACTTCGGCAAACACCCAGAAACCACAGCCTAACGCACCCTTCCTCCTCCGTTTAGTTAGGGTGTGCTCTCTCCCAGCATCCTCCCCCGCCCCCGCCCCGCGCCGCGGGCCAGAGCGCTAAAACCCGGGAGGTCCTGGGCGAGGCTGGGAAGCTATCTCCCAGGTGAGCCCTCCACTCCCGCCCCATTAGCCGTGGCCTCTTCTAGGCACAGCAAAGAGCCAATCAGAAGAGCCCTGGCCCGGGGGACGCCCTGGCTTGTGCCTAGCGCGCCCCACCTCGGGGCGCTCTCCTGCACCGTCACTGGGGAGAAGGAATGGGATGCAACCCGCTAGTGCTAGTGTTGCGTTCAACTTTAGCAGTGGCTGTGATCCCAAAAGGAGTTTCGTTCTCTAGAAAAGGTGGTGAAAAGAAAAGCCACCAGAGAGAGCGCCCTGGAACCTGGTTTTGCAGTGCCCAGAAACACTGGAAGTGGTTGTCTCTAGAGTTCGCAGGGGCTGAATCTAACCTGCCATTTAGAATTCCTTGGACAGAAGAATCTCTGGGACTGGACTGGATTAGTTGTATATATATAGTCTATACTATATTCTACCTGTATATTCTGTACTATATACTATTTCTACCCTCTATATCTATCTTCGTGAAGGTATGGAAGGGTAGAATAGAGTACTAAAATGATGCTTAATACATCCTTCTTCACTTGTTTTTCCTTCAGCCTTGTCTATTTGCTGGTGTGTAGGGACAGTCCTGGGCCTTCTGACCTTAAGAACCAGAAAGGCCAGAGCTGGATTTTTATGTGAATGTTTACATTCTGCTAAAATAAATATGTTAAATAAGATACGCAGAAACCAAGGCAAAAGAGAAAAACTCAAACTTGATCTGAAAACCATTGATGAGAATAAAGAAAAAGTGAAAAGGAAAAGTCATCTAGTATCTTTTTTGGGAGAAAATTCTCCAATTTTTTGGTGATTGGACTGAGTATTATTGGAATCAACTAGTGATACTATTTCTATAAATAGTGCTACTGTATAAAATTTGCTATTTCAAAAAACAATGGCTAATAGCTGTGGGTGCCAAAATGCAACTTTCAGAAAAATGAATAGCCGTCTCCTATGTATACATGGCAGTGTAAGTGGCTGGAGCTAGGACTGTTCGTGGTTTATGTTGCATTTTACTCCTCATACATTGACTTTTTCCAACCGCGTCAGCTGAAAGTTACTCCTGGAATTCTTCCACATAATGTTACTACCAAATATGTAGGATGCCCAAATTACCCTTGGGCTTGCATCATACAAAATTTTTTGTCTGTACTTTAAATTTGACTGCATAACTGCCAAATATTCGTTTTCCTCTGAGCTTCAGCTGTTTTATTGGCTGTAGCCAAATATTTGCTGAATGCTTACAATATTGATCCTAATTTGCCAGCTTTGTAGATAATCATTAGTATTATTACTTTTTTGAAACAAGTGTTGGTTTTTAGGTGAGTAAATTACAGTGTCCCAATAATGTGAGGGACAGTAAGATTTTTTATAGTTTGTGGTGAAATACATTTCTTTTGCCCTTAGAATAAAAGGAAGCTATTTGTCTTCACCCTCCCTTCCCTTTCCTTCTCCTGCTTCTCTTCCCTTAGATGGGCTGAGGAAGGCAAGCTTCTGAGCTGGGAAAGTGAACACAGGGCTCAGTGCGTGGGGGGCTTGGAGCCTGAGTAGTGGCAGCAAGAGGGGATGTGGCGTGGGACTTAACATGAGCGTCTGTGGGGCTGAATGATGGCAGCAGCAGCTGAGTGTGGGGTTTGGCAGTTTAAGTAGAGAGAGGAGGGCTTCCGTGTGTGTGGGCAGCCAGATTAGTTACATACAGAAGGATTAATGAAAAAAGTAAACATTTGAGGACACTTGGAGTAAGGTTTCTCGCTGTCAGAAAGGGACTTAGAAATATGGAAATGGAGAAAGCTGTGTATTGGATTTGAATTGAAGATTTTGATAAGAACTTACCGTTTTCAATAGGTATAAATAGATGATGTAGAAATAAAGGTATAAATGTGTGTGTACCTACATATATTCCCTGCCTCTTTTCATTTTCAGGGACTGGGCATATCAGAAATGAGCATATCTAGCTTCCAGATGTTAGTTTCTAAAAAATTGTCCACCAAGAAGAACCAGGGTTCTTGGAAAAATGAGCTGATTCCAGGGATGAGACAGAAAAAACACAAGGTGAACCTAAAACATCTTGTGTCAGAAATAAAGAAGTGCTCGAAGAATGATGGGGAATGTCAACAGACCACAGAAGCCTGCTTGAAGTGGCTTCCACTACAAAATATAGGACAATTTGAGCATCAAATTAGGTAATGATAGCAGCAACAGATTACCTACTATTGAGAAATAAAAGAATCTATGTATCCTTACTAATATAACAATAAATGAATGCATTGAAGGTTTGAAAAATACTTAGTTACAAAATATGTGTTGCTTACAAATGGAAGAAGATTGACTCTACTACTGTGGAGAAGTATGGCAGACTCCAACTTAATCAAGTGATCCAAGTTAACATCACCAGCATTGGGACAATTCAGATTTATGTGTCATTTGTTACGATGCAGAAAACACAGCCTCACTTCTATGATATTCCTGTAAAAGATGCATCTCCTGAATCCAATCGAGAGAAAATATCAAACCAACCCAAACTGAAAGATATTCTAGAAAATAGCCAGCCTGTAATCTTTAAAAGTGTCATGATCATGAAAGGCACACAGTCTCAGGAACTATTCCAGGCTAGAGGACAAAGGGATTTGATAACAAATCTGATGCCTGAGTCTAAACTGCATCCTTTTCCAATAAAAAGCATCACTGGGACAATTGAGAAAACTTGAATGGTGTCTAGGAAATACGTGGTAGCAATGTTAATTTCCTATTTCGATGGTTTTATTGTGGTTATATAAGAGAATGTTCTTTTTTAGGAGAACACTAAAGTGTTCTCACTAAAGTATTCGGGGATGATGGGGCAACTTACTCTCAGTTTAGTAAAAAGGTTCTTTGTACTGCGCTTGCAACTTTTCTGTAAGTTGAGATTGTCTCGAATAAAAAGGAAAGAAAACCAACCAAATAGGCATATTTAGTTGGTTCTTTACATGTCTAGAGTTACTAATTAACGTCAATCCAAGCATTATACCCGGTGCATTGAGGCCTGTAGTTACTGCTGAAACTTTAAGTTAAATTTCTCTCTGCCTAGCCACAGTAGAGTGTGTATTCAATGGGTTTATCAACTCGCAGGTTTAAAAATTATTCCATTCACAAGAACTCAAAGAATATTTTTCAAGAGCTGCCAAAAAATTGAATATTAACTTGAAATGCATTCTTTTACAGGTTATTTTAAATAAAAATTTTTAAGTTGATGTATTCTCCTAAGCAGTGTTCTGATCAGGTCTCAAACATTAAAAAACAAGGAATTGGGGCTGGTCCGGTGGTGTAGTGGTTAAGTTCATGCACTCTGCTTCAGCGGCCTGGGTTTCATGGGTTCTAATCCTGGGCATGGACCTACACACCATTCATCAAGCCATGTGTGGCGGTGTCCCATATACAAAATAGAGGAAGATGGGCACAGATGTTAGCTTGGGGCTGATCTTCCTCAGCAAGAAAAGAGAAGGATTTGCAACAGATGTTAGCTCAGTGCCACTCTTCCTCGCAAAAAAACCCAAAAAACATAAAAACAAAGAATCAACCAGACAAGTAACCATCCCCCCCAAAAAATATTGTTTTCACCATTGGTTGTAGCCTTAACTTAGCAATTGGCAACTATGGAAAAGAATTAAGCCTTTATTCTATCATTCCTTTATGAACTGTATTTCAGAGTAATCAAATAGCCTGAGCTTAGTTCATCAGGAAAATTTCTTTTCAGAACAGTTTCATCTAATAAAGGTAGAAGAAGCAAAAGACTTAGAAAAATCAACATTTTGCAACCCCTAATGAAAAATTTTCTTTAGGCAATCACTAACAGTGCATGAAACAATCAGATCAAAGTTTGTTGGGGTAACTTTCCGACGGAGGGATCAGTCTGTCACCACTTGAACCCATTCATCAATCTTAGCATCATAATATAGAAGACGCTGATATTATGTGCTTCCTGATTTTTCATGTATTATGAAGTACACAGACGCCTACGAAGTATTCTTTAAAAAAAGAAAAAAAATGAATCTGAATTTAATTAAGCCTTAGAGATAACCTCCTGTTTATAGGAAATATGGGGGATATCATGTTAAGTTAAGTGATACCAGAAGAACACAAAAAGATAAACTTACATCATGTAACATTCTATAGAACAAATGTTCAATTTCAACGTCTGTGACATGAAGAAAGGAGGAAAGTGAGGAAGGACTGCTCTTGATTCAGACAGTCTTAAGATATAGCAGCAAAGCAATGTGTGGAGCTGGTTTGGATTTGGATTCAACAGTAGAAAACCTTTTTTTTTTTAAAGATGGTTGATGAAATGTGAATATGAATTTAGTATTATGTGGCACCAGTGAGTTATTGTTAACTTTTTCTAGGTATGATAAAGGCAATGTGGTTATCTAAGAAGCTATTCACCCCTTTAGAGACACATGTAGAAGCATATAGGGGTGAAATAACATGAGATCTAGTCATGGCTACAGACATTGACAAACTTTTAAGTTTAATTTGCATTATTAACATTTTCTCTATCACTTTCTTAAGTCTAGACAATCAACAAAGCAATAAATTAAGCCTTGATTTTGGCATTTGCCAATTTCTCTTGTAAATATTCCTGTTGCTACATCAAATGGACATTTTTTCTAGGCCATATCTTAATTGATCTCCTCTCTAACTTTCAACATAATCAAACCCATTCTTTTAAAATTTTCTTTTCTCTTGACTTGGGGACACCATAGTCTTCTTTATTTCTCCCTACTTCTCAGGTTGTTCCTTCTTAATTTCTCTTAAGCAGACTTTTCCCTCTGATTGGCTTGCTACTATGCTCTCATTTCCTCTACCACCTATATGTCAATCAATACCAAATTCTTATCTGTAGCCTGGTCCTTTTTCAATGGTGCTCATTATTATTAAAATAAGCACAAACATCAACAACCAACACTAACCTGGGAGATCAGGGAATGTTTCACCAAGGAAGCAAGACCTGAAAGTTGAATAGGAGTAGCTAGGGAAAGAGAGAACGGACAACAGCTATTATAGCCACAGCAGGAGCAGCATCAAGAACAGAAACAGCAGCAAACAATTCTTGAACATGGACTGAAAGTTCTGCTTCACTGGTCCCTCTCTATCTCTTCTGTCTCACCTCCCTCGCTCTCTGACTCGCTTATGGTGCGGTAGCCACATTGGTCTTCTTTTCTTTGCTCAGATATACCAAACATCTTCCCATCTCAGGCCTTTCACGCACATTGTCTGCCTGCTATCCTTTTCCTTTCTTGCCTGCCCCTTTTTGCCTAGCTACCTCCTACTCGACTTTCAGGTTTTACTTTCTCAGGGAATCATTCACTGATCCCCCAGGATAGGCTCAGTTCTCTGTTTTACTCTTTTATGGTGCCTTATATTGTTTACTTTAGTATGGATGATCATTATCCAACAATTATTTGTGTGATTGTTTATTTGGTGTTTATCTCTCTTCTGTCTCCCTCCATCCCTCCAGTGAGGCTATTCTGTTCAAGGGCCCATGGTGCAAGCATTGGGGCAGCTGAGGAAAGAAGCTGGCTGACTTCCAATGGATGAGTCACCTTTCCCACCTGGCTGTTCAGTGCCTCCCCTCTGGTAGATGGTCTCTGGTGGACGTTGGTATGGGACATAAAGATCTGCACACTCTGTGTTCTCTCCTACAGCTCCATCTCCATGGTTCTTCCTCATATCTCCTTGTCTTCACCCTTCCAATCTTGCTCCCTACAGGTCCCTGATTAGCCACCCACCACCCAGGAATCTATGTGTATTCTTACCTTAGGCCATTTCTTTCTTCATGCAAAGCTGATGGTAAAGTGAACCATGGCAGGACTTCCTCTCCACACTGGCCTTCAGGGCCTTCTAGAGGGGCTGTAGTGCAACAATGGCCTATTTTCAGCTTGAAAACATATTAAGTCACCTTATCCATGAACCAGGCCTCAGTTTTTCCTTCTCTGTTAGCTGTTCCTTTTCTGTTAGCTCACTAAAGATGAGGCATTGACGTAACTAAGTAGTGTAAGGGTCTGGGATATCTGTTCAGATAACTTACTTATGCTCTCTGGACCTGCTTGGGTCTGATCCAGAATGTACCATTGCCACAATATGATGGATTGCTACTGTGCCTCTCGCCCAGACTTATGACTTTACGTGATATCCTTATTATGGTGAGTAGCTCCAGTCGCACAGTCACTTAGTATCCCTTGATTGGGAGGCCAGTCTCTACTGAGGTCCAGTAGTGTGCCAGGATCTGCTTTTGGAGTGGTGAGTAGTTCTCTGCTGCAGATGGCACAGCCTTGCTCCAAGCTCTTAGGGATCCGTGCTGTGACTCTTCTATTGGGGCTTGCAAAAGACTTTAAATGGCAACCTTATGTTCCACAAATACCTCTACCACCGTCAGACCTGCCAAATCATCTGATCTGAGAGGCAGGCATGCTTGTTCCACAGCTTAAGTCTGCTGCAAAATCCCACTCAAAACTAGTTGCCATTTGAATCAACTGATAAATAAGTCAGAGCTGTAGCTAAATGTGGCATGTGCTTTCTCCAAATCCAAAGAGGACTGCCAGGCATTGTGCTTTTCTTACTCCTGCAAAAGGTGCAAGGAGTAGTAACTTGCCCGTTTCTTTGGGGATGTCTTAGCATATCACAAACTTCTGGAATCACAAAAACATCACCAATTTGGCAGGATCCTGGATCTTTGTAGCACTAATCTCCTCCCCGCTGGCCCATGTGTGCCTCACAAGGGCATTCCTTATAAAGCCACTTTCTGCTTCCCAGGTCCAATTAAAGTGATGTCATCAGTAGAATGGACCACTATGATGTTCTGCAGAAGGTCCAGATGATCAAGGTCCCTTTATCTGAAGAATGTTAACATGACCCAGGGTCAAGATTATGAATGTATTGTTGTTCATTCCAAGTGAATATGAACTGCTTCTAATTGTCTTTTCTGGTAAATTCACCAGATCAATAGCTACATAATAAGTGTATCAGTAGCCCAGCAGCTGAGATTGGGGCTAGATTGGGGCTTGGTTAGGTTAACAGTAGTCTCCTGTCATCTGCGATGAACTGTGTGATTTTTGCAGGTGACAGATTGGTAAATTAAATAGGGACACTATGGAGACCATTCCTCTTGCATCGTTTAGTGTGTACACCTTAGAGAGTGATACTAAATCTCTATAGTTCCATTCAGTGTGCTGTGTTTTTCTAATTTACTCTCTGGGAGAGAGTGCACTGTGAGAGGCTCTCACTTGGCTTCTTCTGCCACTAAAATGGCTTTTAGTCCAAGGTTTAGGGAGCGAATGTGAGGTTTCTGAGAGCTGCTAAGCAAATCCATCCAACTAATGCACTTAGGAACTGGAGAAATGACCACAGTCTTTGCACCCATTGGACCCCTGTCAGATGAACTTGGGCAGGATTCTATTTATCACCTCGACTTCATATGCTCTCCCTGTAGCAAAAATCTATGATAGTATCTTGGTTCTCCTGCTATCAGTGTCAGCTCACACCCTGTATCCAACAAAACCTTTAATAGTCTGTGTATTTTTATTTCCCAGGTATATTATAATATATTTTCCAGGTATAACTAGTTTAGGTCCCTTTGCAAAAGGATTGGAGAAATCCTCTGGGGGACCTGGTGTCCCTTCCCATTGATTGGCTGGAATTTGCTCAAGTGTAGAAACTAGGAAAAGGTTAGTGAATTTTTATTTTGCTATCTGACATCAATCTTTGGCCTACCCACTTTGGTCTTTTCTGGTTATGTAGATCAAGCAATACCCTTGTTAGCTACCTGTATTCATTTCCTATTGCTATTATAACAAATGTCTTGGTTAGGGTTATCCAGGGAAACAGAATCAATAGGAGATTCTCTATATATTTATGTGTTATAAGAAATTGGCTCATGAAACTGTGGGGACTGGCAAGTCTGAAATTCACAGAGCAGGCCAGCAGGCTGGAAACTCAGGCAGGAGTTAACAGTGCAGGCTTGAGGCAGAATTTCTTTTTCCCCAGGAAACATCAATTTTTGCTCTTCAGCTCTCCAACTAATTGGATGAGGCCTACCTACGTTATTGAGGGTAATCTCCTTTACTTGAGGGACTGTAAACTGAAGGTATTAACCACATCTACAAAATACCTTCACAGCAACACCTAGATTAGTGTTTGATTGAATAACTGGTTACTATAGCCTAGACAAGTTGATACACAAAACTAGCCATCATAATAAATTACTACAAATACAGTGGCTTAAAACCATACAAATGTATAACCTTAGAGTTCTGGAGGTTAGAGGTTTGAAATCAATTTCACTGGGCCAAAATCAAGGTGTCAGCAGGGCGATGCTCATTCTTGAGCCTCTAGGGAAGAACCCATGTCCTTGCCTATTCCAGATTCTAGAGGCTGCTGGGCCATCTTGGCTTGTGGCCCCTTTCTCCATCTTCAAAGCCAGCAGCATAGCATCTTTAAATCTCTCTTTCTGACCTCTGCTTCTATTGTCACATTTCCTTCTCTGCTTCTGCCTCCTGCCTCCTTTACCTTGTGCAGATCTTTGTGATTATAAGGGGCACACCCAGATAATCCAGGATAATCACCCCATCTCAAGATTCTCAGCTTTTAATCACACTGCAAGTCCTTTTTGCCATGTAAGGTAACATATTCACAGGCTCCAGGGGATTAGCATGTGGACATCTTTGAGGAGTCCCTTATTCAGCCTACTGCGTTACCCATTTATTGTGCCCCTGGAAACACTGTGGTCTATTAGCTATTGCCACAGACCTCTGGGACAGGGTCCCTAATTCCCATTCTGGCTTTGTTCCTCAATATAGGAATTACATCCACCTTACCTTGACAATTAGGTGACACTACCTGGCTTCTACTATTCCAGAATCCTATCATTCTGTTGACACTGATGAGCTCATTCTGTGGCAGCTTTCCTGACTGTACACCCGGCTTAAAAAGGACAGATTGACTGAATTTTCTCAACAATGCCAGTGTCCCCACATTAGCACTTTCCTTTTTGATTTGGTGAAGACTGGCTCTCCTGGGAAACATAGCCAGCTAATGAATTCTCTGGTTGTAAGCATTAAATCCACTGAAGCATATCCTCCTCTCTAAGCCTTTTCCCCCTTTCCTAAAACTTTGATAAAGCTGTTCTGGCATTTCCGCCTCATTTACTGTAGGTCAGTGCTTCTCCCAAGTTTAAGAAATCCATCCCAGCATAGTATTTGGACTTCTGGGACATTAAATTCTGAGTAATGGGAGTTCCCCTAAGTATTGCAGAACATTTGGTGAATAGTTCCTTTGCTTCCAAAGTAAGAATAGCACTTCCCTAGGTGGGCTTTGCTGAGACATGACCCTAGCTTTGTGCCTACAAACTATGAAAGAGATGGGGCAAATCTCGATGAAGGCAAGTATTATTTTGTGAGGCACCTTAGTCACATAAAGTCTCTGCATGGTCTCCAGGCAAGGAGAGTTGGCTATTCTTGAATAATGGAAAGTGGGCTACTTCAGGAGGCCTAGCTGGTTCAGCAGAATATAGGGATCCAAGCACATGTACACTTATGTCTCCATTCCATCCTCAGGTTCCCATTTCTTCTCTATCAGGGCCTTGACTTCAGCATAGTAAATTTGCCAGGGCTGTGTAGTAAGCGTTCTCTGCAGTTCTGCTACTCTCACAATCAGGCCTGCTTTTCAGCCTGTACTGCCTTCTGGCTGCAGTAAATGTGGACGTCATAGAGGTTTTCTGGATTTTTTATTGTGTCCTGAGTTGTCGGCTGGCTGACTTGAGCTCACCATTTTCTTTCAGTGGTGTGCCCATGGTACTTAACAACAACCTACTATGTCTGCAGTCTTTTATGACACCCACTGCTGCTGTTATCTCTCAAATGGTAGAGATATTGCATAATCCCAGTCATCCCCTTTCTCCTGCATGCTGTCCCAATTCACCATGGCAAGAGACTCTTAGTAACAGTGACCCTGCAGCAGGCCAGGGCTTATCACAACCTGCTTATCACTAACAATGCAGTCTTTGTTGCCATCTGGCAAGTGAGTGATCCAATTCCAGAAATCTATCCAAGCTTGTGCTTCCTAGACCACTTCCAGTATGAATTATTTTAGTTTGGGTTCTCCCAAAAGTAGATCCTTAGCGAAGGATTCAGGTTGTAGTAGAATGAGTATTTACTTTTAAATCATTTGTTAAATTGTACATAATTCTATGCTTATGTTTCATGTATTTGATGGTATACACTATATTTCTCATTTTTTTAAAATCTTTCCTTGTACTACGTGAAAAAATATATTCCAGATGGGTTAAAAGTTAAATACAAAAACACAAAATTATAAACGTATGTAGAAGGTAATGTGAGTAAGTGTTCTACACATATCAGGCTAAGTAAGGGCATTCTATGCATAAAATAACTGGAAGATTTAATAATCCAATAATTAGCTAAATAATTTAAAATCAATAATGCTTTTTAATAATGAAAGAGTTCCACAAATTATAGTACATAAAAACTAAAAGAACCTTTTTCATGTACAAAAATCACAAAAGGTAAAAGTAAATGACGAACTAGAAAAAATATTTGCAACAAATTTTACACACACTGAGTTAATAGATATAAAATAAAAAGGAACCATTAAACTTGATAAGAAAATGACTAGTTCCTGATAGAAAAAGAGCCAGAAGATAAGAGCAGGTAATTCATTCAGGAGCAGTAAAAATGGTCCATAAAGATGAAAAACATATTCAACCAGGAAATGCAAATTAAAACAATAAGAAAATTCCAGTTAATTGTTTCAAATTGAACACACAGACACCCTCCTCAAACATCATTAATAAGACAGAAAAAGGCATAAACTCACAGGACAAAGAGAATGGCTAAAGAGACAATAACAAATGAAAGATGTCAACAAGTTTTTACAAAATGGAAACAGATAATTGACTTAACAGAACTGAGAAAGCCTACACGTCAGTCTGCAGGGAAAGTCAAGAAGACCAATTCCGGTCCTAGTTACTTGATGGTGTGCTTCTGCTGGAGGCGGTGAGTATCTCTGAAGGCAGGGATGAGGGAAGGGTTGATGGAGGAGGGACTGCAACATAATGTTGCTGTCGATGTGCATGCAAATTGGGCAACTCTATATTTGTAAGCTCTTTTATTATCCCTTTCCATTCTAAATTGAGCCCCTGCTCCTTGTAGAGTAGTAAATGGTAATGATCCCTTCATTTACTCTCATGGAAGCTTCCCAAATATTTTCATCTGCACAACTGTGATTGGGACACTTTTTGTATCTGTTTTAAAGATAGAATCCCTGTCTGCACCGCGCACATGATGAGGCTGCAATAACAACACTCTTGGCCCCACTCGGATGTACATCTCAGAATGCCTCGTTAAGGCGAAGTTTCTGAGTAAGGATTCTGATAATCCACTCAATTTAGGAAAACATAATAACAGTTCTCTGGGATATTTTGTGGGAAAAAAAACTTTCCTGAATTTATTCAATGTGTGTGTATTGAGCACTATCTCTGTGTACAACACAACACAACAAGGCAAACAAATTTAAGACTAACTCTTGCTAAAACCTGCAACGGCTTCTGGATTCTCTTAGGCTGAAGACTGAGTTCCTTAGCGTGGCTGCTAAGACTGTATAGGTTGGTTCCTACTCACCTCTACGGTCACCTCCTACCCTTCTCACCTGTGCTTTCAGGGCTCCACTCCCTTGCACTGCTTCCGGTTCTCTCGGCCACTCGGCATTTCAGTTCTCAGATGAGCTTTGCTTTCTCCCACTGAAGGATGGTCACTGGTCCCTCTGTCCGAGATTTTCTACACTCCCCACCTCTATTCCTCAAACTTCTACTCATTGTTCATTAGCTCAAGCTTTTTACTTCTTCCAGAAAGCTTTCTAAACTTGGTCAGTTTCTGTGTCATACACTCTCATCGTACCTTATTCCTTTCCTTCTGGGAATTAATCTCAGTTGGCCATTACACATTCATTGGTATGATTATTTGTTTAATGTGTTTCTCTGACCCCAGAGTGTGAACTCCATGATTTTGCTCACTGTGTATGTCCATTGCTTAACGCGGTGTCTGGAACATGGATGGCTCTCAATTAACATAAATTGAAAAAAAAAGAATGCCTTCAAGGAGTTTAACTTTGGGTTATTAGTTCCTTCAAAGAATGGTTTAATTGCTGCCAGATTTTGAGCTAGTAAAAAAGTAATATTCTCTGTGTAGATTTTTAGTTTACAGAAATTTAGTTTTGTTTGTCGGTAGTGGAAGATGGGAAATTTGGGATTATATTTACTATATATTAGGGGCTGCTGTAATAGATGATATATCTTCCTGGTATAATTTGTGTATATTCAGTTTGAAATAAATTTTATGAATTGCTGCTTAATTTGGCTTGGGCATTCTAAAATATTGATGGTAATTATTGATACCCAGTTCAGATACTAACAGGTACTCTGTTAATTTTGAAGAGTTCTTTATAAATTCTGAACGTTATAAAGACCACGAAAAGATTCAGTAGAGAAGAACTGAACTCACACAAATGATAAGAACCAATTGTAACTTACTAGGCAGTCAATTTAAGCGTAACTGTATATACAGTGTATTGCAAAGGACACAGGGTGATATTCCTGTTAGTACTTCCAGTCTCTCATGCTAGGGAGCTTGTGGATCGGACTCTCCTCATACCCTTCAGATTATCTTCTTCATTCTTAACCCAAGGGCTGTAATCCGCTGACTTCCTTTATTTCCCACACTAATTCATGATTTACCAGGTTCAGTAAGAACAATCACTTAAAAAAAAAATGAGTCCTTCTTGCCAATAGCAGAGAATTCTCAGTCTGTTTGAAAGTGTGCAGAGTTCAGTCTTGAATTACAGAAACTTCCACACTCTGCCCACCATTGTGTCTACTACTGCTGGAACTTCTACTGCTGGAACTTCTAATGCGAGTTCTCTGAAAATCCTGCGCTCCTGCCGGCTATGGGGAGTGGCTGGTCTCTGCGTTCAGCTACCTCTTTCTGCAAAATGCTGCTTGCATTATTCTTTTCTGTCCTGTGTGTCTGTCTTTCACTCCACTGTCTCTGTGTCCTGATGTGGCAGTGGGAGAGTTGATCCCCTCTGACTTTTGGAAGAGAGGTACAACTTGCAGACTGAGGTTAAACTGGAATGCTCACTGTGTGTCACCATCAAACATCCCCTTGGCTACCCTTGGCTGGTGTTTCACGAGAATTGTTTCAAGCTCACTTACATGTAGTCTGTGTTAGCATATCCTTTCCCTCTCATATAGCTTTGGGCATGAAAGGACAGACAAACTATTAATTAAAGTAATTCATTTTTATTACCAATTTTTAGTCACCAAAGAAGGAACTGGAATTCAACCAGGGAAATTATTTATTGACAAATTTTTTATTGATAAAATAATTTATCAAAGATTTATGAAAAAATTAAAAATCTCTGAAAAAGAAAATTATATCAACCAAGATAGTAAAAGATACGTCTGTGGATAAGGAAGGGTTTCTATTTGGGGCTGGCTATGTAAGCGACATCAGTGATACGAGGATTTTAATTCTGAAAAAGAAACTAGGATGTAATACTGCAACTCGCAAGAAAGGCTACTGGAAGACAACACCATGTGGCTGTGGGTGACTCCATCTCCTGCCCAGTCGTATTCGTCCTGATACCTATTCCAACATCGTAATCTGCTTCCCAATTTGGATCTAACTACTCTTCTTTTTCAACTACCGTGACGTGGAGATCATCTTGTTTCAGATGCTTGGTCTGTCATTTCAGCAACAGCTTTACTTCCCAGCTTGGGCCTGCTCTTTCCCGGGTCCTTTGGCTCAGTGCCTCTGACCTTGGGTGGCTGGTACTCTGAGTCTCTCTGGCTCCCTTCCCAGAGCAAGTGGTGATTGTAAACTATACGGCATTGTTTTCATTTTTAAAAAAATTTAGAAAGTATTGAGATGAATTTTAATATCATAGCCTTAAGAAAAGATTTGGGAATTTCTCAGTTCATTGAGTTGGTGTATTAGGTCAGCTATTCTGACATATAGCAAGGAGGAGATTGTGAATTATCTTCCCTTCCATTTAAAGATGTTTTGGAAACTGATATAAACATAGAATCAACATTTTTTTCTATCATCCCCTGTCCTTGCTCCAGGAATCTGAGGAATGAATTATAGTTGAAATTTTCTATGTTAGGCTTAAGATCTTACTCTGAAGATTCTGGGATGCCAATCCTGTCTGATCTTTTGGTACATAATCATCATTATCTTCACTCAGGAGATCTTTTATAGAAACTTTTTGCTATTCCTGGAGTTACATGCTAATATGCTCTTAGTTTTGGAGAAGCTGGTGTATTCTAAGCAGAAAGATGGAACCAATTTGTTTTTCCTTAAAGGATTGCTAGTACCCATGGCTCTATAGGCACTCTATTTAAACTTCTACCCAGGACTGAAATAGAGTCAGTGTTCCAATCTGGGATAGACTGTGCCAGGAAGAGTGAACTCAGATTAGATCCGTCAGTTCAGAACCCATTTTGAATCACCAGAAATGGAAGGCCGGGCTGGGGCTTGGCCATGTGGGTAAGATAGGAAACATGGGTGAGATTCCTCATTGATGTGTGTGTGTGTGTGTGTGTGTGTGTGTGGATAAGGGGGACATATGAGATCTGTAACCCAGGAACACATGTGATTACAGGTCTGTTGGACAGACAGGGAGCAGACAAGTCAAAATCAGAGAAGCAAGAGCCAGGTCGGCCTGAGGGATAAACTGTGCTTAAAGAAGAAATGTGTCACCAAATCTTTGTTTTAAGTGAATGTCTAGGAGTGTCTCTTGCCAGCCCAACTATAATAGGTCAGGCAGTCAGGGAGGGCTTATGTTTGGTTTAATTGGGTCAGTGTCTTCTTGAACCATCTTCTTGCTCTATCTTGGGACGCATGCTCTCCACTGGAGTGGCTGGTGATTCCTCTGGCAGCCAGAGCCCAGGTGGTTCCCTGAATCTTTGCTGCCTGGTTAGTTCTCTGAGATCAAGAGTGGGTTTTCTACAATGGGCCCTGGGGAAAGCCTTCCATCAAGAGGGCTGACTAGTGCCCAGGTGTAGTGGTGTGCTAATGGTGGAAAGTCTATATGGCGGTAGGGCCCTGGCTTTGATCCTCTGGATTAGATCCTTGTCATCTCATGAGGCATCAGAATCCCCGTACTGAAACCAAATATCCAGGAGAGCACAGACTTTGTCTTCTTCCTGCCATTCACTTGCATGAGGTGGGGGGTGTAGGAATACAGCCTCCTGGTAAATTCGAGCATTGCATTTGGCAGGGAGGAGGAAGAACCCATGGGAAATGGGGTGATTAAAAGTAACAACATTTACAAAGTGCTTTCACATACATTTTCACTTGATTCTCACAACAACCCTGTGAGGTAGGTATAACATATACTGTTTTTATTTTTATTTTGCAAAGAAAGACACCAAAGATGAAAGAGTTTAAGTGATTTGCCCACAGTCATAACAAATGCCAGGACCCAAACTTGAAGCCATGTCTTTCAACTTCACAACCTGATTCCACTTATGAGCAGCTCCATCCTGAGGGCTACCAGTTTGATGACATATCAGGGAAGGCGCTTAGTAAGTGAGCATCTAACTTGTTTAAAAGTCAGGTGGTTTACAAAATGCATTAGTAACCAGAATCCATAGGATTGCAGGGGTTCCCCTGGGGGCTGCTGCTCGTTGGCTTGAATCTCGTGGGTTGCTTTGGCATATCAGAAGATCATCTGTGAGCCAGCCTGGGCGACTAGGAGCACCTTGGGTGGTCAAAAAACAGAGATGAGGGAATTCTCGTGGCCCTCAATACACTGCTCTAGCACTCATCATGTTGTTTAATTGTCTGACTTCCCCACTGGAATGTAAACTTCTTAAGGGCAAGCACTATGACCTATTCACCACTGTATTCTCAGAATTTAATACAGTGCTGGACACATATTAGATCCTTTACAAAAATTGGTTGAATTCATGGGGGATTGGGATGTTTCATGGGATGCCTCCATATTTTACTTGTGAGAGATTGATTTGCACGGGAAGAGCTGTTGTAGATGAATATGGAACTGGGTAGAGAAAAACTCAGTTATTTTCGTGGTGGATAGTACACCCAGGCCCTGCTCTTCCAGGGTACAATATCATGATCTAAGGGATCTTTGTCTACAATGACAAATTAACTGGATGTGGATTCAAACTAGTGGTTCTACATTAGCCAGGGATCCATGCAGAATGTAGGTATTTGATGGCCACTGGGGGTAAAGGCAATGTCCCCTGGCATGGAGAAAAGTGGATCATTTTGGTAAATATGAAGATAACGTTGTTTTAGCAATACGGAGAGAGCTCTGTGAAATAAAATTTCTCCAAAGATGATTAATCACAATCACCAGTGGTTCAATAAGGGTTAGAAGAGGCCTCTGTGTTTTTCTGGTTCGATTCTGCCAAGGCACATTCTCCTTGGTCCTCCACATCTCCCTGGACACTTGGCCATCAGAAATCCCCAGACCCACAGTTGAAACTGTGGTGAGTCTTGAACAGGTAGAAACTGGAGGACAAAGCTGCTGTAGTACATACTTGGGCCTCAGCGTGAGTGCTCCTGACCAGGGCACATAGGCAAGAAGTCCACTGCATAAAAGCATCCCTCCCAGGCTAGTGGGCTGGCTCCAGCAGGCCCCACGACCTGTGGCTGAAAGCCACAGACCTGTTGTCTCTCTTCTATGAGTGGATTACAGCAAAGATTTTTGGGTGTCACGACCTGGTGAGTTCAGCTTCCTTGAACGGAATATGATTTTTTAGCTTAGGACACAGTACATCAGCTCACCCGTTTTGGGTACTCAGGATCTAGTGGCTCCTGAAATCAATAGGTGGGAAAGAGATCAGCAGCTCTGGTGCTGGTAGAGGTTATGGGTCATCCAGAGATCCTCCCAGTTGTGATGATTGGTGTAGGCCATGACTGGATGCCTGGCTTCTCCAGGTTTTGGTGCCAAGTTTCAAACAGGGCCTTAATGGCCAAGCGTTCCTTCTTTCAGATGTGGTTTCATTCTGCAGGGATGAAGCCTGTGGGAAAGTAAAGCATAAGGTCATATCAAGGTTGATTTCAAACAAGGTTTGGCTTTCCATGGTCCTACCACTACTTATAAGGCATTGCTCCACTTTAAAAGTCCATTGTAAACAAAGCAGAACATGATGACAGCCACTGCAAAGCTCCCCTGTTAGGCACCAGGTGTTCTGGACACCAGGCAGCCTTCAGGAAGCAGAGCATATTGCCTGCTGGGTCACTAGAACCTGTTTAAGGTAGGGCCTTAGAGTTCAGCCAGGTCTAGATTAGGATACATTGGTAGTTTACACTGGCTAAGGCCTTGGATATCTTCACCAGAAAACAAAGTCAGTACTGCCCTCACAGGGAGAGTTAATAGAGCGTTCTAGCAAAGGTGGTCTTGATATATAGTCAAGTGCAATATCCTGGACCCCTTTTCCTTAGATCTTGAATCTCAGCTCTTGACTTTCAGTTATTAGTTTCAGACCATGCATAAGCTTTAACACACTAATCATTAATGATAAACATATAAATCCTACTAAAGTTGTAATCACTGATCATATTTGATATTGTAAAATGTTTTTTAACCTACCTATTTAGATATATACTCTTAAATAAGAAACTTCCCTCTTTCTTGAAACCTAAGGGGTAGACCTCATAATTCAGCCATCAAATAACAGAATCATAAAAATTTAGATCAACAGCAAGAACCTTGAGCCTAGGCACAAATTGTGAATCTCAACTTTGGCCAGCTTCAGAAGGGATTAGAGAGATCCTTGTCTCTATGTCCCTGTGGGCAGAACTTGCATCCAGGTGCCATGTTTATCAAAATCTTTGCTAATGTTATAGAATTCAGAGAAGACTAAGTCTTCCTAGTAGTGTTAGTGGAATGATAGCACTTACCAGTTAATTGAATTAAATAAACAGTTATTTCAGCAATGCAAATAGTTTGACTGAGCTAAAAATAGAAATCAGCTCCAAAGACTTTAGAAGACATCAGAATTTCCCAAAGTGAGTTCTGTAAATACTAATTCCAAGAAATGGGGTTTGTCATTAAGCAGATTTGGGAAACGCTGCCTAATATCTACTTCTCTGGAAGACTTAAATTATACAAGTTTTAAAGGCTCTGGGAAGTCTTGTAGTAAATAATCTTATTTAACTATTTTAACTCAGTATGTCCCCAACATTTCAACATGGAGTTAAGTTTTTCAGTAATATTTATTAGCATCTTGTAGAACTGGTGCTACAGAGAATAAATTTTAGGAAATTCTGGACTAGCAAATAATGTGAAAGCAATACTCATTTTTAAAGTCTACATTTACTCCATCAAAAATACAAAATTAACCAATTACTAATTATTTATTACTATAGTTGTATTAAAATTAAGTTAGCTTCTTTGGAAAATAAGAAATGTACTTGTATGTGATATGAATTCTGCTCATATCTTTGGGAGCTAAGTCATCATACACAAAACAATATCAAACACTTGAAGATTCCATATACCCCACCACTAACTTAAATAGTGCAGACTTATAGATATAAAGTAACTCTGGAGAGGAAGATCAAGTATTGGAGGAAATCATGGAGGAAGTGGGACTAGTTTTGTGGGGAGGGCTAGAATTTGGACAGGTTGAGGGAATTTTTAATGAAGAATACGCAAACTTTTAGGGTTCTATGACTCTTACAAGCAGGACCTAGTATGGTATCAATACATTGTTACATTGTAATCATTTACTTCTAATCTATCTTGAGGCCTTCCCACCCAGGAGCAGAATGTTACAACAGTATAGTTTTCTTTTATTTGTCCCATGCTTCTTTAGGGTTCTTCTTACGTGGTGTATTATAATGAGTTCTTTAATTGTCTATTGTCTGTGATAGTCTCATGGATGGCAGGGAGAATATTTTACTTATTTTTATATCCTTGGAAATTAATATCTTTGCACCCCTAGCATCTAGTCCATGGTAGGCCTTCAATAAATCTTTGTTGACTATGTGAAGGAATCAATGAACAAAATTATATCGCAGAAAATTTTCTATACCAAACTGGATTTTTGCATCAGGGAATAATATATAGATTGAGCAGAATCAGAATGTGTAGGCCCTTGAAGGCAGAGGAGTAGGAAAGAGCAAATCAGTAAAGATTTTTAACAGCAGGGGACAGAACTGCTGAAAGCATTATTTATGAAAAATCAAACTGGCAGTGATATACAGGTTTGAAAGAAGTACAAATGGACCAAGGGATCAATTGGAATTATTGTTAAAACAATCTAGCTATGAGGAGATAAGGGTCTAGAACCAAGAATGTTTTACGCGCTAAGAATCTAAGAGAAAAAGGCACAAATGCCAAGTGAAGGGGTCTCTGAAGCCGGCTAATGTGAAGGATCAAGAAGCACGAGTCAAAGATTATTTTTTGAGCTTAATAATTGCTAAAATTTATTGAATGATTATTATAGGTTGCACCAGGCACTTTGGTTTAGTGTCTAATTCAATCTCATTTACTCCCCACGACAATGCTATGAGATGAGAGCTATTACCACCTCCATTGTATGGATAAGGAAATAGGTTAGAAAGGTTTAGAAATTTGTTTGAAGTCACACTGCTAGTAAGCAGCAGAGTCAGGATTGGAACGAGGTTCAGTCCACCTCAGAGCCTATGCTCTTAGCCCCTGGCACCTCTGGAGACAGGATGAATGTTCATTGGACAGATAGTATACAAAAAATGCAACCACATGAAATCATATGGGGAATCTGTGTGGTATATTTGAAAAGGGGCTGATTTTGAAGGCAGAAAAAAACTTGAACTGGGACCATCAACATTCAGAATTGTGACTTATGTTTGATTTTTTTCTTAGTCATTTCTATTCCTCTTTCTCAAGACAGACTTTCTGGATAATTCGTTGTAGAAATGAGATCGAAATCATATAATTTTATTTTGATATATCAGAGTAGTGCATGACTGCTTCAACTCTTGTTTAAAATTTTAAATCATTTTATTTGCTTAAGAAAATGAAAGAAAGCTGAAACAGAGAAAAAGTCTTGTAAATGAGTTTGAAAGATCACTGTGGTTAAGGCCGCATAATTCCGCTGTGTGTCAACAGGGCCCAGGGACTCTTCCTTTTCATTCCACACTGCTGGCTGACAGAAACCCTTTGTCTGTTCAAGCAAGGCCATCAGAGCAGCGCTTGACGCAGGCCCCTAAGAAAACCTGACACACTCACCTAAGTGTGCTGGTGGCCTTTTGCAAAAATCTTTTTTAAAAAATCTTTTTCATATTGAATATCCATTAACAAAAGCAACACGTGAGCATTATATTATAATGATAGTGTACTAGCAGTCTAGAGACACAAAAGTGATGCAAACACAGTAAAGCAGAAATTAGAAAACCTCAGGTAAGCAGCAAAATAAAATAAAAATCATAATATTGGTAGATACACACTACTATTCAATTGATCTTGTTAGGAAATCAATATCAGCATGTTAGATTAAATCTTCCTACGCATTGGACACTGTCTTGAACCTACTATTTATAATAGTCTTTCTTGATAACAAAAACTTGTACTGAAGTTCTAACTGTGCTCCTTATGTAATGTTGCTAAATCTTTCTAACAAGAAAAGTCTTTTGGTTTTTTGAGAGCACTTTTCTTTCTGTCTCTCTTTCTCTCTTTTTCTTGCAAGTTCATCTCTTCCCATTCACTGTTAATTTACTTACCTCCAAACCACCAAAATTTACAGGCCATTCCATTGCAGGACTACAGTGAAGTCAGACCTGACGTTAGGCTTTCTATCTCTAGAAAATTTGTGCAGACATTCAAGACCATGGTCTCGCCAAGATAGTAAAATGTGTCAGAAGAGATTTATCAATTAGAATATACTTTTAAACAACACAGAGAGAATTTGGGGGCATTAATGTCAAAGATGGAATTAACATAGACTCAGAAAATATTTCCCTTATTCCTTCAGTTTTTTGGACCATTTACATTTTAATTATGTTTTTTATTTATCATACAGAATCTATCTTGTTGCAGAGATTTCGACTATGAGTTCTGACCCTGAAATACTAAATGTACAAAATATTGCCAGTAGAAATGGAAAATCTCACATGCTTTATGACGACAAGTACAGAAAACAGTATAAATACTACAGCAAAGATGTTAAAGCAGTGCACACACAGGATTTCGATATAAACACTGTAGATTAGTTAATAGAAAACCATGCTAAATTTATTTACTTGAAACTTTGGTAATTTGTGTTTTCAAATGTTTTCTTTTCAATTCTGGTGAGGTAACAGTGATATCTCATGAAATCTGTTTGTTTTTATGTACAATGCACATCATACACACACACACACGCTCACACATGGAGTCAAAGTCAATGGCAGTGGGTGGTGTATGTCAGGGCTGGTTTTGACACCCCTCTCCCGGAATAAGATAAATGTAAGTGATGAAGAGCTCCTGGGGTTGGCTGAACTCATTTTGTATTCAACACTCTGCCTGGCCCCTTTCTCATCTCTTTCTCCCTCTCTTTGTATGTTCAAGCCTACTTGAGTTTCTTTTTTCTTTTGTAGAACTTAGTTCTTTTGATGTGTTTCAGGGCACGCCCTGTGGCAAAGAGAACTTCCCAGGAATCGGAAACATAAGCGCCCAGCCCAGGTCTGAAACAGCCACTGTGCAGCGGCCAGAAAGATTCAGGCCTAGAAGCTAGATTTTCTCTCTCCCCAAAAGCATTAAAACACATTAAGAGTACATTCTACATATGTGATTTGAAAGGGCTAGATATACTCTAATATTTAATTGCAAAGTAGGCATTTGGTGCAATTTCTAACCTGAATTGAGCCCATGATAGTAATTTAACCTGAGCTATGTCTATCTGCATTCATATATTCGTCAGTTTCACCACATTTCCCCTGTAACTATAAATTAATGTGTTTCTGTTTCACTGCTGCTACGGCATCAGCATAGCTGCTGTTTTCAGTGTACATGGTCCTCAGCTGTCCTTTAATAAACGATGTGAGGAAGTGCAATGCTTTAACTCTACTTACTTGTTTATAAAGTGGGAGGCGATGCTGCTGTGAGTATTGTAAACTATTGTTAGAGGGCACTATCTACGTTATTAATAGAAAGTCTAGATAGAAGGAGGAGTTAATTACTTTATACCCAATATCAGTACTTCTATTTTCATAAATGAAAAATATTTAATAAAACAGTGTTATGTTTTATTTAAAGTATCTCTGTTTACTCACATATTATACTTTATGTGGCAAATCTTTCAGGACTATGTCATTGAATTAGAACTTGGAACTGAAAATAAACAAAACAGAAAATAAGGAAAAATAGCACAGTTTAAGTTTACACATACACAAATTTATCACCCTAAGACATTCAAATAATTGTTAAATTCAATTTTTACCCGTCTCTAAAAGAAACCTCTTATTTTTAAAATGAAAACAGTTGAAAAAGCAAACTTAACTAGAAATTTGGTAATTATCTGGTTCATTTGATGAATTTAGAAAACCCATCTATATTAATTAGATGTGTTGTTTACTTTTGTATAAATGAGTTTACTCTTATGTATGTATATTGCTAGGGTTACTGAAAAATACTATGTTACCAGCTGAATAACAGATATAGAAAAAATAGAAATTTGACCAGCAGACAGTTGATTATTTTCAATTAAATTTGATTCCATTTAGTAAATGTACTGAGCACTATGTGTTTATGCTAATGACATTACCTATTAACTCTAAGGAAAGTAATTAGTGGTATCACTGAATTCATTCAGCACTTTCCAACATATTTGATGCTTAGATAACAAATCAACCAGCCAATTGCCACAATTCTTTTTAACTTTGGTCTCTATATCCACAGCTTAAAAGAAAGAGAGAAAATGATTTCTGAAATGATTCAATTATTTAAATATTCGTAAAATACATATTTTTAACAATAACGTAGAAGGATTATTCTAACAAAGTGGGAATAACTATAAAAACACAGTTATAACTATGTTTCTTGAGTTCCTTCTACATGTATCTGGGTTACTATTTATGAATATTTGTGCAAATATCTATAAATAACCTACTTAAAACTTCTTTATAATGGTAAAGGCTGGGGATTCAAAATAGTCCCCTAAATGCTATCTGGAAAGTTTAATGGGGCTGTTTTACTTAAACAAAACCCAAATATTTAATACAATACAAAAACACATAGAAGAGTACAAAAGAAGGATTTTTGTCTTTCTGATGCAACATAAACTATTCTTTTTTTCCTTAATGTTACACAGCATTTCTAGAAATTGGATATTTCCAAATTGTTTGATCCTAAATTTGCTAAGATGCGCAGGTGCATATGAGACACTGCAATGCTTTCTAGTTTTCTGGCAGTGGCTGCGGGCAAAGGGTCATATCAAGTTCTCATCCTGTTGATAAACGTTAGCGCAGGCCCAGGTTCTGGATGAGTGCTGCCCGGGGCCTCCCCGTTTACACAGGATTGCTGCCATCACGCTATGTCACACTGATTGTCATATCATATATTTTAATGGTGCTGGAGAACTAATCTTGCTATGGTCATGTTGTTTTTTACCTCTTCCTGCTTTTCTGCAGAGGTGTTATCTTTAACCCATAAAATGACATAAAAGTTTGGCATGCCAGGTATCAGACTAACTCATCCTCTTCATATTAACCCATCCCAGGAAACACGAGTGCTTTTCTTTTTAAAAATATGCAAAAATTTAAGAGAAATTTGGCCTCCTGAAATGGATTGATGAGTTCTAGACCTAGCAGTGTTTCCATTTATTTGACTCATGACTAAAATAAGACTTCCTTAGTGTCTCACTGAAAATTATTACAGTTATGTTTACAGAAACCACTTGGGAAAACAGACACCTACGGATTTATTCAAGTATTTTTTTTTTTAAACAAAAGCAAAACACGGCAAATGGATTAGAAACTAGTTGACTGAATTCAATCGGATTTTAAATTAAACTTTTAATTACACGAAGAGTAAAAGGGTATCCTTGAGATCCCACACGTACCCAAATAATACTGATTGGTTACTTTTATTGAGTACATTGACCAGATAACCACAGAGTCTCTATTTCACTACAGGAATTGTGAAATGATTCAATTATTCAAAATTTTAGTTATTAGCTAGCTTCCAAATTTTTTTTTTTTATTTTAAAAGTAAATAGTTGCTTGGCTCAATTTAATATTTTTTGTTCTTTTGTTTTCATTCCCTCCCCCTCCCCCCAATATGTCTATGTGGATGTAGTCTATGCATTTTTGTAAAGGAACAATGAGTTGGTGTTTTGTACAGTTTCTCCTTGAGCTCATGATCAATTTTTAGGGACTTTAGGGATCATCTATTCCAAACTTCTCATTTTATAAAGGAGGCAGTCTTAGAGAGTTTATATGACTTTTATCACTCAGATCGAGGAGCACAGTAGGTCCTCAGTAACGATATGTTGACTGAAGAAATCCACGTGGAGTCACATAAATACACTACCAGAGTCCTTAAGACATTGCTTTGCTGTGACTTATAATAATAAACCTTCATAAACACTACCTCCTAGCCACAACATCACCTTGAGGCAGGAATCATTCATAGATTCTACTAATTGTAGAAACTATTTAACGGGTGAGATAACTGAAATTGAGGATCATTAAATGGTTTGCCCACCATCAGACAGCTAAGCAGCGGAAGAGCTGAGATTTGAACTCCTGTTTTCTGAGCCTTGGTGAGTAACCACTATGCATACTGCCTATAACCGCTTTTCTCTCTCTCTCCTTTCTCCACTCTCCAATATAAAAAGCAGGAACTCGTGTTATTTGTCTTTGTAAGCCCGGCATGCTCGGATAATAAAGAGTGCTCAACAAATGATTGCCACACGAATCAACCCAGGACTCTGGCTAACTGGGCCAGCTCTCTTTCTTTTACACTGTGCTCCACTCCGAGGGGGGACGTGGCATTTGAGAAGGTAGAGGAAGATTGGAATCTCCAAGGTATAGAAATGCTTCAAACCATTGAAACTAGCAAAACTTATTCTATGTTGTCTGTAAGCTTTGTAAGCGCAATTCTGCTTCTTGAATGTGGCTTAACGAAGACAGACTCTGTTAGCAGTTTCCTGATGCACCTGATACATAAGTGTTCAATGTTACGTGCACGATGCATAGTCTGCAAACTCGCACGTGACTTAAACTTGACTTGGAGAATTCAATCGCAGTCGTTAGTGAGGTTCTCCTTCATGTCCCAACACGAGCCCTCCAACCTCATTTGTGCCAAGGTCTTGGGTCCTTAAACACAGCCACCACGTCTAGGAGGCTCCTCCAGTCATTGGTCCACACTGGTTTTCTAATGAGATGCTCACTGTCCCAGGCTGAGGAGATGGTCCCCTTCAAGTCCAATGGCTTTGCTGCTTCTGCTTGTGTTTTGGAAGGAGGGCTATTTGGAGAGACTGGGATCTCGCACCCCAGAGCCTCTTCTCAGGGTCCCCTGTCACTGACAGCTCCCTCTCCCCAACCCATTGACCCCTGCCCTCCTTTATTTATCCTGGAGGAAATGTTTGTCCCTCTTCTTTCTTAACGCTCTTAGAGCAACTCTCTATCTCCGTCTCTCCAGATCCCCTAACGTTACCTCTCTGATAACTTTAAGTTGGTAACAAGGGAAGGAAAAGCACCTGCTGGCCCTGCTTCCACACTGAGAGATCCCCCAGCAGAGAAACACCCAGGGCCTGGCTCTGTGCTTGGAGGAAGCGGGGAGGGAAAACTGCAGAAGGTAGGACATAAAGTCATATTTCAAAAATCTCCTACCACAAGTGCTTTTTGAATGAATGCATGAGTGGTTTTGACACAGTCACCACCACCATGAAATTATAATTCTTAGTTTGTAGGGGATTTTCTTTGCATCTTTCCGAGAGCAAACCACCTTGGCATCTCCCCACCGACAGCTATTGAGATATTTCTCTGCAGGGCCTCTTGGAAAGGCAGCTAAGCTCCAACAGATCACAAGTTCTCTGTCCCGAAAGAACTGAATGAGAGCTTCTAGAAAAAGAAATTTTATTTTAAAATATGCATTAGAAGTAGGAATTTCTTTGTTATAAAAATCTCAAAAAATTAGTATGTAATTTGACATACAAGTGTAATTATAACAATATTGTAATACATTGAATTGGAATAGCAACACAATACCCTTTTGAAGTGCTTTCCCATGAAGGCCCATTCTTTGCCCTACAAGTCTCAGATCAAATCTTGCTGCCCCAGGGAGGCCTTTTCTCACCATTCTATCTAAATATGTTCCCTCTTCCCTATCTCCTACTTTATTTCCTTCACAACCGTTTCACTTGTGTGGTAGGCAGAATCCTAAAACGGCCCTCAAAATTCCCACATGCTGGTGTGAGTTCTGTATAATCCTCTCCCCTTGAATGTAGGCAGGACTTGTGAATATGACAGGATGTCACTCCTGTGATTAGGTTACTAATCAGTTAACTTTGAGATAATCAAAAGCCAGATAATCTGATTGGGCCTAACCTAATCAGGTAAGCCCCTAAAAGGAACTGGGCCCCTCCGGAAGTCAGAGAGATTCGAAGCCCAAGAGGGCCTAGGGGAACGGCCAAGCGGAAAGGAGCTGTGGGAGCTTGAGGAGCAGTGAGCAGCCCCTGCCCAACAGCCAGTAAGGGAACAGGCGCCTCAGACCCACAACAGCAAAGAACTGAGTTCTTCCAACAACAGGTGAACTTGGGAGAGAACCCCGGCTCTGGAAAGGAATGCAGCTCAGCCCACAGCTTTATTTCAACCTCGTGAGACCCTGAGCAGAGAACAAGCTCAGATGTCTCCATACATTCCCTCCACTCTTCCCCCCACCAGCTGTATCACATTATGTTCTCAAACTAAGCTTATAAAGTCACAACAATCTCCACACAGTTTTCACACGAACTACTTGCTATTAATATACTTGCTTTTAGGACCCTTCACGGACTGCATCCTACACATATTCCTATGTAAATCATATTATTTTCATACCTCAAGGTTAATAATATTTACAGAAGACAAGAAGAAGCCTATACTTACTCACCTGGTTATAAGAATGATAATAAAAATAAAAATATTATACTAAAGAAATACAATAATTTTAATTTTTAAAAAATTATATCTAGCACTAAAGGTAAATTTAAGTGTGAGATTAATGTGGATTTATCTATATTTATTTAAATAAGTATCATATTTAAGTTTAAATTGTAGAAGTATGTCCTTTAGCAAAATGTATACTGTTAGCTTTCAGTTTATCTCTCTGTCTCTTGTAATTTTTCACATAATGGAAACTGTTATTAAAGTGAAATTAAGGGAATTGTATACGGTTTCCTTTTGATAAGTATCATAATCTTTTCCTTCATGATGCTTCTGTAAATCTTTTAGCTTTATTACCATTTCCCCAGAGTGTTGTTATTTTTTTAAAATTTCTCTTGGTTTTGGATTTTTCCATCTGTTACAGACATGCTACCATATACTAAGGTAATAACTATTATGAAAAGAAAAAAGTTATTATTTGTATGATACCGTTCAAAATATCTAGGATTAAATATATCATAACTATTTATGATTCTGCTCATTATATTCTTAAATATTTCTATCTCTATACTAAAATATCTTATATGAAAAATATGTTGCTGATATTTTAAACTCAATATGGAACTTTGTTATCAATTCTCGTCTACTAGGCCATTACAATTTGTTTTCTAAAGTAAATAAAATTGTAATAATAATTAAGTATTTTATAGGAGTACTTAAAGACGACAAATGGGGGAATGTGAAAATTATTAGTTCTTCTCATCTTCCTCTCACGGTCTTCTCATCCTGAAGCTTTCTCCTGAGTCTTCGAAGAATATACTAGTAGAACAACAGATGCCAGGAATTTTAAGGAAGGGAGAGGGTGGGGAGAAAAATAAAAGAAGAAACTAGCCAGGCACAACTTAAATCCTGAGGGCATGTGGCCATGTTACTTAATTTGAGCTGCATTATGCAAAACAAAACAAAAATTATCTGCAAGTTGGCAAAGCTCGCTGCAAGTGCAACACGAGGAAGAAACTGAGTTAGCACGCAGCAGATTTAAGACGTGCTCGCTGAGTGGCTTTGAAGAAAGCAAGCTGAACGACCCCCGTCCTCAAGCATAAATAAACTCCAAACAGACTCATTTGCCATGAAGGATGAAATGTGGAGGTGCCGCGGCGCCTGGGTCTCTGCCTCTCCATGGCTCCTTTCCCCAAGTCGTTCTGGTGGGTTTTTGTGTCCCAAAGTTGTCCCTATGCAAACAACAGGTTGAATATTGTAGGTGTGGGTTATTAAAGTGTCCCTGGGACAATGGCAGTCTGTGTCCCATTTGTAACGCTTGGATTAATCTTTGGAAAGTGCACACAAAATGTGACATGATGTTGGCTTCCAACATTATTCAGTCTGCATAGCAGCAAATCCTGCCCTGTCTCCCTGGAAATAAAACTCCACAGACGTATCACTGCCATCTAAAAGGGAACCTAACGTTTATGCTCAGGACTGGGGACACCCTGATAGAATTTCTGCTAGGAGTTTGATTTTATAGTTTGCAGAAACATTTACGATGGAAACAAATTATATTTTATCATCTTATTCACAGTTTCCCTAAAGAAAATCTGAAATCAGGTAAATCATATTCTTTTTTTTTTTTTTGCTGCGGACAGGAGAAATGAGAAAGCCTTTGTCTTTCAAAGAGAATTCCACAAGAGTTTAGGATGATAACCCAGGACTGGTCTCTGACAAAAGGCAGGATTCTTGGCACTTCCCCTCTTCTCATCTTGTTTTCCCTTTTTGATTTCAAAGGCTCTAGAGGAGACTGCCAAGATGTGAAAACTGGAGGGTGAAAGTGTGCTGAGAAGAGAGGGTGTTCCTCATATTTACTTTCCTTTTTCCTACATCCTTGGAGCCTCTGAAGCATCGAGGCACAGCCTCACCTCAGTGTTCATCAGAAGATGCTTTTTGACTTATATGTCTTGTTCACAAAAGGACTAACTAGCATTACGGTTTTGGAAAGAAGTTCCCTCAAGTCACTTTTTTTTTATTGTGAAATTTTTGTTGTAAGTCATTTGTTTTTAAGTGCATCTCAATATCACAATTTAGAAGACAATTGGAACTAGGATAATAGAAAGAGAGAAAAGCATGTTAAATTATATACAACCATCAATAATGATTGGAATTCCCATAGAACCAAGTTTGAAAATATCTCTCTCATTTAAGACCAGCTCCACACGTAGGAGGAATTGAAAGTTGCCTAACAAAATGGAACTAGGCAAAAAAATAAATAAATAAAACAAAACAAAACCAACAATTCAGAGCATTGTTCTAGAACAATGGCTGTTAAAGTAAGTTATAGATCAATGTCTTTATCTTCATTATTAGAATCCAGTGACTTCAAGTGTCCTTTTCTTTTTGGCTCACATTGTGAAAGCAAGTTAGGAACAGCCTCCTTACATTCTGTGGTACAGACATTTTCTTATACTACTTTTATGTGTGGGTCCATCAAAACACCAAAATAAGTTGAATACTCAGTCTTTGGTCTAGAATAGTCATCCATTTTCCTCCCTTATTGCCTTTTTTTTTTTTCCCTCTGTGTGGAAGATCAGCCTTGAGCTAACATCCATGCCAATCCTCCTCCTTTTTGCTGAGGAAGACTGGCCCTGGGCTAACATGCGTGCCCATCTTCCTCCACTTTATGTGGGACGCTGCCACAGCATGGCCTGACAAGCGGTGCATCGGTGGACGACCGGGATCCCAACCTGGGCCACCAGTAGCGGAGCACCAGCGCTTAATTGCTTCGCCAAGGGGCGGCCCTCTCACTTATTGTGTTTTAATAAGTGAATTTCATAAACTTTAAGTTATAAAGTAAATTTATGTTTAACATAATGCTTTAATTTGTTTGACATATTGGGAATCAGCATAAGGTTTTGTTTGGAAAAGAACATAGTTTCCATTGAAAAAATAAGTCAAAACAGTAATTATAGAGAACTGCAGCTATATCATATAACTTGCTTTACAGTTTAGCTAGAGGAGGTGAAACTGTGAAGTCTGAAGCCCAGCGCTTTGCAAGCCTCTCTGAGCAGCGGCTGTGGCAGTGAGCAGGGGACACGTGGAACCTCCAGCGGGGCCCTCATGGACGCATGAATCCTCGCCCCTCCCTCGCTCAGCCATCAAGACAACACAGTGATGCTGATGCTGCGCCTCGGGTCACAGGGGCCCTTGTGGTTAGACTCTAAAATTTTATATTGCCTTTTTCTGATGTGTCTTCCCTCTTGGGCTTCATTTTTCACCTGTGATATGTCTACGTGAACCTGGCGTTCCAATAGTTGCATTGGTTTGTGTTGTTCTGACGTTCATTTTATTCAGAATTAAAGGTGGGGTGGAAGGGTTATGGTAGGGTTAGCCGGCGTGATTTTTGTCCCGGGTGGGCCAAAGGCAAAAGGAACACAATATTGATAGCAACATAGGTGGGGAAGGAAATGGCCCAATTCATCATTTTGCATCCGCCAACTCAGTGTTCACTTTTCATCTTTGGGGTAGATGTCAGGTGAAACCCAGACTCCCAAGGAGAAGGTGGTTTAATGAGATCAACAGTGATCACAGTGAGCGAGGGTCAGCTGTTCCGGATAACTAGAGCAGGACGTGTGCATCACCGCGCTGACCTCGTGACCTCCCTTTCAGGAGGAACAGCATTCTCACCGAGAGCTGAGAGGGCTGGGGCGGTGGGGGGGGGGGGGGGACTGGGAATAAAAGTGAGTTTACTTTTGTTGAGAAAAGCCTTTTTTTCTGAAGATTTGGGCAGTGGGTTGGGGGTAGGAGGTGTTTTAAGACTTTATACATAAATTATGGCTATCTGAAAACATTGTGGACAAAATATACCCATTTCTTTTCATTTTTATATTCATGAACTAAGAAAAAAATAACAATGACACGAACTACCACCACCTAGTCTCAATTTTTTAGAAAGTACACTGTCAGTCACCTATATTTATAGATTTTAGATACATTCTTGTAAAGAGAGTAAACATTAAACAAAAGGACTTAAATGGTGGGCTTACCTACCACTAAAGAGAAGAATAAAGAATGATTAAAATAATTTCTTTTTCAAAAGAGGGCTTGAGTCTTTTCACAAAATGCTATTGCTTGTAGAAGACTGAAAATTTAAAGCTGAAATATCGACAGATGGTACCACAGCGCCACCATCTGGCTTTGAAAAAGACAGCAGGAGTCACAGCGTAACAGAGGAGGACAAAACAGCATTTCCTCTTCCTGAAGGGCGACTGGAGAAAGGAAGAGACTCAGCGCTGCCCTGTGTTTGTCACTACTTCGGCTAACATCAAATGCCTACTGTGTCACAAACTGCCTCCATCTCTTTTTCTGTTTCTATTTTAATTTGAAAAATGAACACATTTTTAGTGGATGAAACCTTGAAAAAATGAAAATCTCTTTAATGTTAGCAGTCTTTTTTTTGTGAGAAGATAGAATTTTTTTTTTTTAGCATTAGAAGACTGTATTTTAGTGTCAATGTGGTAGAGCTTCCATAAACAGGGTTACCTCACTGATTTTCAACTTGCCTTTCGATACGATCTTTGTATAAAGTTGCTGAAGTGTCTTTGAGTTCTTAAAGCTCAGAAATATTTAAGATAAAACATTCTAATACATAGGAGAAGAACAATTTTGACCCTGAAAGGTGAAATAATTGTATTGCATATGTAAAAGTCTGCTTTCTTTGGAATAAAATTTATACTTCTAAAATTTGAATGTTTAAAAATTTTTTTTACTTTATATTGTGAGGTTTCCCAAGATTGTACAAAAGTGCCAAGCAACAGAGTGGCAAATACGTGTATCTTCATTTGCACATCTCTTTCAATAAAGATCTCATAGAACTGGCTTGAAAGATAAAACGTTAGGTTTACCATATTTTGCACTCTTGCAGCATCTATCTCTTAGACAGAAATGTGTGCAGATTAATAACATTAAAACACTATTTTGAACCTACTGTGAAGAAGGAACCATTCTAAGTGCTTTGCATTTAATGTTGACATTAAATCCTTTCAGCAATACTATGAGGAATGTCCTGTTATTATTTCCATTTTATGGATGAGGAAGATGAAACACGGAGACATTGAGTAACTTGCCTAGGGTAACACAGCTGACAAATGAAGGATTTGAACTCTGACCTTTAGACTCCATATTCTTGATAATGACACTAAATCTATTTTCTCAGGACACCAGTACTTTAAAAATATTTAAAATGTTATGCTCTTTTGTATTATTGTATTTTTCTCTTTGTACAGCAACCTATTTAATGTAAAACATTGCTTTTAAAATATTTTATTAAAGTTATTTCAACAATGTTAACAGTTAAACATGTTTGGAAGGCTAACCTAAAAAGCAACCATTATATATATCTTCCCCCCCGCCCCCACCTCCCCACCCCCACCATGAAATCATACACCATGTGTTTAGATAAGTGACTTGTATATGAACTTCTGGAAATGAACTTTTTGTAAATTGAGGACTGTTTTTATTTTACCTTACTTTCTATCTTAGATTCTAAATAATCACTTTAGACAATTATATTGAATTATTCATGCTAGTTTTATTGTATGTTCTAAAAAGTAATTAAGGGAAACCACTGTTTATATTTTGGCTATATAGAGAGAAACTGTTCAGATTTTTAATATTTGTTAAAATGTTTCAAATTTTCTGAAATTCTCTACAGGTTCAGATATTTCTGAAACTCATACTCTCAATTTCAGAGAGTCTGTGGCTATTTGTCTTAGATAACAATTAGCCTCTAAAACTACTCTTAAACTGAGCTTATTTGAATTTTTTTTCAAATATAGTACAATGTGTCCCTTATTATTCTAATGGAGATAGAAAAATATGGGCTTATGGAGGATATTTTACTGTAATTTCAGTCAATGTTTTATGAAGAAAACATTGGAAAAATGTGACACCAAAACATATCCTCAGAATGTACTTTTTTTGTGCTGTATGCTGGATTGGGAAATTGATTTTGACTGAGGTCATATTGGGGTCACTGGCTAAGTTACCTTTGGGTGCGCTAGTAGGAGGAAGCACTCGCTCACTCAGTATCAGGCTAACTGTTCTGTGGAGTGAAGTCATGACTGAAACACCAGCAATTTCTTTATTTGAAAACACCTAATTATTAGTGTGGAGCTTGGACGTTATCTTGGATATTTCTAAGTATTTTTTACCTATAGATATGGCATTAATATTTTTACTTATTTCTTATTAAATTTCATAATAGCTAATTTAGGTGAAATTCAAATAAACAATTCAGAATAGCAATTAAAAATCATTTATACGATTATTTACTGAAAATTTGAATTATAAAAAACTTGAGGTCATCTGTCTAGCATTTGTATTTGTTTACTGAGATTTTTGCCATTATTACTATTATCCTCATGTTTTAGCTATTACTTTGGGGGTAGGATGGATACGAAGAAGAGAAAGATTGTGAGAAGAAAAAAGGTTATTTCTTTGTTCCCCAAGGACACAGATACAGAACAATAAAAAGATAATCTGTTCTTCCATGGTGTGGTCAGGGAAGAGTTCAATTCAGGAGTCCTCGAGGGAGAAGGCTGTTTCTATCCAGAACCACCACAGGAGGGCGTAGATGCCTATCATTTTTCAGCAGAACCGCGAGACAAGCTTTTGATTTCTCTTGTGTATATGGTACTTTAAGTACACTGATATTGATTTAAATAATGCAGTAAATATTTTCCTTATGAGAATTTTTTTTGACAGAATTAAGTTGTGATATTATTATTCTATCCAATAGGAAGCCACTAGATTACCTTTGAATGTTCCTTAGATCATATAATTTGGGTACTCAAAAATATCATTGCCCATTGAATAACTTTTCATCTTCTTATCCTGAGACTTCAATTCAGAATGTTTTGGCTAAATCCAGGTTCTACATTTTCTATGTCTTGCTGAATATATCCACCTGGAAATTTTACCTTCACTGCAAATGTATTTCTAAAACCAAATGTCTTTCATTCCACATACAGAATATTCTCCCTGAGTCTACTGTTCTTCCAGATATCCGACCTCCAGCCTCTGTCATGACGTTTGAGTCTTCCTTCGCTTTCTACAGCTAAGCCAGCATTAGTGAATATGTGTGTGTATTTCCCACTTCAACTTGACCTCACTGTAATGGACCTTGTTAATCTCATGGCATTCAATCATTCAAGAAATAATAATTCAATGACCCTCCATAGGTCAGACACTGTTTTAGGCACTGAGGAAAGAGCAATGAACAAAACAGTGAGAATCCCTGTCGTCGGTTTGATTACATTATAGGGGAAGGAGAAAGACAGGAACAAGTGAGTATGCATAGTATGTTAGAAGGTGATACGTGCTATGAAAAAGAATTGAGCCATGTAAGGGGAAATGGATCATGTTGGGGGAAGGGATCACAACTTCAAATAGGATAGTTTAGGCAGGGCTCACTAACCCTGAATTTTGACCTTTGTTCCTTTTAATGCTGTGCTTTAGACAGAACTTTGTTTATCATCCTTGACCGAAGCAATCACCAAATTCTGTTGATTTTCTCAGAAAATCAATGTGCTTTCGTTTTAATTTCAACTGCATTTTATCTTGTTGAGCCTGTTATTTCTTTATGTTTAGATTTACAAAGCCTCTTAACTTGACTCTGTGCCTCTGTGGCAGTCAGGTCAGATGCTTTTCAAAACTGTTTCGATGTGGCCACAGGACAAGCCAACGGAATATGGGTGGAAATGATGAGTGCTACTTCTAAATCTGGGGTACTAAAATTCCCACAATCCTCCATGTTCTCTCTGTACCTCGTCTGCCAGCTGGATGCAGAAGATTCATCCGAGGACCCCAAAGTCCTGGGGCATGAGAGCCACTAGACAGAAGGAACCTGGGTTTTAAATCAGCACTTGGAAGATGATCCTCTGCTTGTCTCTGAACTTTACATGAGTGAAAAATAATCTATTATAGATTATTGTGGAGCACTAAGATTTTCAGTGGAGGGAGCGTTACTTTATACTAAGTAGCATTATTTACCCTAATTAATATGGCCTCCTCCGACACTTCATATACCACTAGGACACCCCATTAAAATTGACTTTTGTTTAGTACTACATTGAACGGTTACTCTGCTGTTTATTCATACTTATGTCAAATCTAGACCCACGGTTAAATCTAACTCTCTGTCTTCCTGTAGCTAAAAAGAAGCTGCTGAGAATGGTTGAAAAAAATTACAACTGTACAGATCAGGCCCCGATAAGGTCGTGGACTCCCACCTCAGCTGAGTCCCAGCTCTACACCAGTCCATCTGTGTTGCTCCAGTCAGCTCTCCCATTCTTTATTCTTCTAAAATCTCTGACGCTTGACCCTCACCGGTGATTTGCTTCCTCCATCTTAGGGAAAATAGAATCCAACAGAGCTCTTCAATAACATCCTGCTATTGAAGCTAGAAATTAACTTGCGTTCACACTCATCCTTTCACTCGTCTATGCAGTTAAAATAAAATATGCGCCCTTCTCCTGTTGAAGCCTAACTGTGCCCTGGATCCCATTCCTTTTTATCTTTTGAACACCCCACTTGCTGCTGTACTGTCGACATTGACCTCATTCCTGGTTCCTTCCTATTGCATTTAAATGTGTTCAAGTCTCTCTTCCGTTGAAAACAAACCAACCCCTTCCTTGGATCCTATTCTTCCTCCAGGTACAGCTTCTTTTTTCTCCTCTCTTTCATCACCATATTCCTTGGAAGAACAGTGTATGTGCCCTTCCACCAACTACAGTTTGGCTCAGTCTCCACCGTTCTCCTGAACACTGTTATTGTCAAGATCCCGAGGGCCTCCAAGATGCTAATTCTAATGGCTACTTTTCCTTCTCTGAGTGGCACTAGACAGTATTGACCACTCTGTATTGAAACACTCTCTTCCCTTGACGTCTGAGACAACTCGCTCCTATAGCTTTTTTCTCATTCTCTTTTAGCTAGGATACTCTTCTGTCCTTTGATAGCATATTGATCTTCCTCAGGGTTCTACACCCAGACTTTGTTTTCTGCTAAATAGACTCACTTATTTCTTGACTGACTTTATTACTTCCCATGATTTCACTTACACTATATTTAAAAAATACAGTGTTTTTATATTTAGTTTTATACTTCATATATATATACTTCATATATATTCCTTGTATATTTTTCATGTATATATATACTTTATATATACTATACAAAAATATGTATAGGTTTATACTTCAAAAAATACCTCACGACTCAGACCCTATTCCTGCCACAACTCTCTCCAGAATCTTTCTACCTCCTCCTTTCCCTGCTGCAGCTCCCAGAGACTCAGACTATACCTCGATTGCCCCTCAAGGCTCCTAATTGGGCTCCCTTTCTCAAATCTTGTCCCATTCCAAAACTTTCTACTAGGGCAGCAAGAATGAATCTTTAAAATAAGAATATGATCAGGTCACTACTCCACTCTAAACTCTTCAGTGGTTACCTAGTGATGACTGGAACTTTATTCCTTAAAAATACAAATTCTTTAACGTGGTTTATGAAGCATTTCAAGACCCGCTTCCTACCTTTTCATTTCATCCTCTTGATAGTCTCCTTTCCCTCTAAGTTCCAGCTAGGGTGACTTCCTTCAGTACCTGGAGCAAATCTTGCCTTCTGCCTTCATGTCTTGCACGTGCTGGTCAACTGGTCTGAACAGCCCCTGTTTCCTTTGCCTGGCTGACTCTAAATTATCCCTGAGTTCTAGCTGGAATCCCAGCTGGGGAGATTTTCCTGTCCCTGCTCTGGGTTGCAAATCACTTTGCATTTCCATTACTACAGCACTTATCACAATTTATTGTCATTGCCTGTTAAATTGTCTGTTTTCCCCAGTAGACTGTAAACACCATCTTATTTCTAATATTCACAGCTGTTCAAAAGTGGAATAGATTGTAAAAGGGATGAGACTCAAACGTTAGGGTGGTGGTTGGGTTTGATTTTTATGGTTTTGTCGTCTCACCTCCTTACTGCTCTTCATGGGCCATGTGTTGCAGCCGCATTATTTGATCTTTCTCAAATGTGCTTTGTGCTTTCCTCCTCTGTGACTTGGATCATATCTTTCCCTTTGTCTAAAAATGTCTTTTCCTACTCTATACTTGTGGACATTATACTCCTTTTTAAGCCTAGTTCCAAAGCTGTCTTCTCCACGAAGACATTTTATCACTCTGGTGAGAAAAGATCTTGCCTTTCTCTGAATCTTCAAAACACTCTGGATTATTTTTAAGTACTTATCATACAGCATTAAAATTGTAGTTTTTGCTATATTTCAATAAAAGCATATCTAAAAGGGTATCATGTCTCCCTTCTTTGAATTTCTATAATGTGTTTATCAATTTCATGGAACACGTCATACCTTGCCTTATGTTGTACTTATGCATATACATGACATCTCTTCCATAGCAGCCTTGAGAGTCTTGCATGTTTATATGTACCGCATTGCCTAGCATCTGGTCATATATATACAACGCACTCTCAAAATATAATAGTTGAATTCATCTACCAACCAGTTCTTTCACCTTATTGTCTGTCTGTCTCCATAAGACCCCCTCTTTCAAGCCAAATAACCTTATTCCCGGTCCTCTACTTGTCAATTATATTTTTCCCATTTCCTCGTTGCACATGGCTTTTATAGTCTACATTCATATCTCTAATTGTCAAAATCCTATCTCTTTCGCTCAAACATTCTTTCTCTGTGAAGGATGCCTTAGTACTTCCTGCTAGAAGTACTAGCTAATGTGCTCCGCCATTAGTTAGTGGGCCATGGAAATACCATGGAAAAAATTAAATCATGGAGCAAACTGACATGGAAGTAATTTAGTAAGATAACCTAGTAAGATGAAGAGGAGAGATGTGAGCTGGAGAAGAGTGAAGCTGGGAGACCTAGCACAATGGTTCCAGGCAGAGGCTAGCATATGCTTAAAGGTGTCTAGTAGCAGTAGGGCTGGAACAAAGGGGATCAGGCAGTAGAGCATTATGTAAGTTGACTCAGTAGGAGCTTGTTTTTCTAATGTTTCCATTAGAGGGACTCGAAGGAAGAGGGAAGAAGACCAGAAAAGTCGCTGACATCATCAGCAGAGAAAAAGAACACAGGAGGATGAGTAGGTTTGCTGGGTTTTGAGCAGTCTCTGTCGTAGATGCTAATCTGGCACGGTATTTCTTGGAACCTGTTTACGTTTTCTAAGCCACTATGACGCATGCACCATCTGTATTCATCTTCTATGGATATTTTATTCACCACTTGTAGATTCTGTATCAAAAATATACTCAGCTAGTGAGGACCAGTTGATTTTTATGGATCCGCATTGTGTGCACAGCCTCTTGCAGCACTGAGGGACTATATAAGCACCTTTTACCTCCCATCCCTTTGATCCTGGGAGCAGCCTATTGTGGTGGAAAGGGTATGGATTTCTGAGTTAGAGAGATGTGGGTTTGAATTCTGTTTGGTCACTTACCAGTTGTATGACTTTGGCTCAGTTACTTAACTTTTCAAAGCCTTAGGTTTTGTTTGTTTTTAAACTGTTCACTTAGTATCAGCAACAGCAACTTACAGAGGTATTATGAGAATCAAGTGAAACATGTATGTAGTGCCTGGCCCATGGTCAGCCTGCCCTCCCTCCCCATGGTTGCTGTATTTAGGAGAACACAAATATTGGCCTGAAAAGGACAAAAATTGAAGCAGAAAATGGCAACTTGCTTCTTCAGATGAGAATGGATTAAACTTCCCTACATTTGAAATAATTCTAGCGGAGGATATATGCCGTGTATTTTATTAAGTTCAATTTAGAAACAAGTGCCTCTGCAAACTATCTTAAAATTCTTACATTGTTTAGATGTTCAATACAACACGTGTACACAATTTGTGTGCTATTCTCTTTCATAGGAAAGAAAGATTAGCTGTGTGTGTGAGTGTGTGACTCATGGCTTATATTTTAAAAATAAGATTGTGGGGGAAGAGTAAATTGCAAAGAATTATATTCTGTATTTGAAAAGCAAGTTTTACCAAAGTTATTCTAAATTCATAAAGGCTCATACTACCTATTTTTTGTTTTGTATTTGATCTGTGACATTTTTTCCTTAGAATTGGGAAATAATCTTTCACCTCTTAAAAGTGAACCATTATCATGACCTAAGTGTTGAGAGAGAGTTCAAGCCGGCAGAAAATATCCAGAATGAACTCCAAGTAGTGTTTCTGATGGCACCTGCTTGGTGAAAGCTCACCTCTTAAACCTTCAGAGGATATGATTGGTGATGATGAGTATTTCAGACCTAGCTTTTTATTCTCTTATAGTACTCTTAACTGTGTTAGCAGATGCCTTCTGAACTCTCAAGTTGAAATAGACTCAGAACTGAAAGCACATAGCAATTACAGGGAACCAAACACAGTTAGTTCTACAGATACTTGATTTAACTTAGTATACTGGCTCTCTCATAGCAGGTGTTTGTAATGTTTGGGCTAATTTTAGTTTGTTCCTTTGATGAGACAAGTCTGTATTTAGAAACATTTTTTGGATTTCTATTCAGGTATGTCTGTCTGCTCCAGGGTCGTTCTTGTGAGCCTAATGGAAGGGGACTTTGCTCCAGCTCATTCTCTCCTTAGGATATTGGCGATGTTGAGTCTATTTCAAGCCCCAATTATGGGATTTGAGTCACTGTCACCATATCACAGGACAGTTTGGTCAATTCTGGGTATTCACTGTGTGGGAAACATGATAAACGTCATGTGGGAGAAAGGGATGAAGCTTGTTCTATAGCATTTCAAAGAACAAATAGGGAGCAACTTTCAACACAACAGAAAGACCAGCTGTAAAGAAGAATAATCTAACAATGAGACAATTAAAATTGTTGAATACTATAATGGGCTGCCTCAGAAAACATTTGAGTTGAGGTTTTGGTCATCTGTCAGTAACGTGTTATTCGGGGGCTGAGGGAAATCTTAACTGGAAACTGAACACATGAAGAGATGGAAGCAGAGCCGCTCTGACTGAAGCCCAGCAGGCCTCACCTCAGCCCAGCAGCAGCCCCGTAAATCCTGAGAAAAACCCTCAGGAATCTGGAGAGAACAGTTGAAAAATCATGGACTCTAAATGATCCTCAGCTCCCCTCCACCTGTTAAGAATCCATCATTCAGGCTAGTGATGAAGGAAAATAAATAGTTCTCAATTCTATGATTTCTTCTCCTTAACCCCTCAATTTAAGGAAAAGTGAAGATTAACAAAACAAATATTCTTCTGATTTTAGCGCTTTCTGGTAAAATTTATTTCCCTCTTTCTAGAATCTGAATTCAAAAAACCAGTCATATTTGACTTGTTTTTCCTTTTTAAACTCTATATTCAGTCAGTCTTCAAGGTCTCTTGATTCTTCCTTCAAAATGTATCTACCATCTGTATCTTCTTTCCTTTTTTGGGCTACCCCAGAAGTTCATCTCATACCTGAACATGAGCTTGTTAATTGGTCCCTTCTCCCTTCCATTCTATGAATTACTACCAGCTTAATCTTTTTAAACCACCTCTTTAAGAGCATGTTTCTCCTTTGGTCAGAATCTTCAGCGGCTCCCCACTGCCCGTGATGAAGGTCTCCATACATTCCACGATTGTGAGCCTCTGTGAACACCAGCCCAGGTTTAATCTCTCTCTGACGGTTTAAGGGCTGAAATTCAAATGGAAGCATGGCCAGCAACTGGTGCCACCATGTCACTGTCCCATAACACTCAAAATGGTGGCAAATATTTAGGCCCAAGAGATGGTGAGAACGTGGCAGCACTGATGATCCCAAGATTGATTTTCGTCTGGCTTTGTAATCAACCTATTGGAACTAGTAACAGGCATTCCACTTTGCTCAGAACACTCCAGTGGTTTCCCAACTCTAGCAGAATAAAAGCCAAATCCCTACGACATCCTATAAAGCCTTATGAGGTGGGACCTGTGTTACCTTTCTGAGATCTTCTCCTCTGACCCTCTGTCCCAAGATCCACATTGATCTTCCTGCTGTTCTTCAAACATGCCCAGCACACTCTCACCTCAGAGCCTTTGTACTAGCTGTTCCCAAAGTCTGGAATGTTCTTTCCTAAGATAGCAACATGGCTAACTCTTTCACTCCCTTCAAGTCTTCAGTCAAATGCCAACTTATCAGTGAGGCCTCCCCTGGCCACCTTATTTAAAATAGCAAATCCCCACTCTCACTCTGGCCTTCCCACTCGTCCCCTTTGTTCTTCTCTACAGCACTTATCATCTAACAGGCTATCTACTTCACTTATTTATCCTGCTTATTTTCTGTCTCCTCCAATTGATTGTAAACTCCATGAGGGCAGGGATTTCTGTCTTGTTTACCGGTATATCCTGGGCACCTAGAATAGTGTCTTGCATATAGTAGGACCTCAGTGACCATATTTGAAGACATGAATGAATGAAAGAACAGGATATAGTGTAATCTCTTGAGCCAAGTCTTTGAGCTTTCCAAAATCTCACCCAAGCTTTACCTCCTGCTGCTTCCTGACATGAGGCCCATCTTCCAGACATCGTGGTCTACTGCTCCTATGAACATTCTTTCCCAGCCTTGTGCATTTGGTTGCCCTGTACTCTCCACTTGGAATCTCTTTTGCATTCTTCTGATCTTTCCATAGTCTCTGTGATTAGGTTAAATTTCTACTTATTCCTTGAAACCATCCCAAGCCACGCAGCCTCATTCTTCTGCTCTTCTCATAGAACAGTTTCTTTATAGTACTAATTTGACAATTAAATATATTCTGCATCATGATATAATTTATATTCTTGTTTTCTGATGTTATTTAAACAACGAGTTTTTATTTAACTTTCAAATGTTTGTATTTTGTTTCTCCAACTTTGGAAACTCTCTTAGGAAAGTGCAGGTGTAAATGAAGAAAACTGCTCGTGGGCAAAATTCTAGCCCAGGGGCCCACCCATCACCCTGAGAGGTGAGGGGTTCAGTACCTCAGCACTGGAACCATTGCTGGCCTGGAGGTGTGCCTTCTGCCAGGTAGGAAACCGCTGCCCTATGGAGCCTTGCTCATAGTAGGTGCTCAGTGTTAGCCGATCGACTGATTGATCTCGTGTGATTATTTTGTTCCTAATATTTCTCCGCAGCCTTACTAAAATTTATGTACATGTACTAATACCAGTTAAAAAAAAAAGAGAGACACAAAATCACTATTATGGGTAGGAATTAAAAACCTCATTTAATGATGAAGAAAGAATTAATTAAAATATATTAACTGTTGGTGATTGAACTGTATTATAAGACTTACCATGTTAATTGGACACACCCAAACCTTTGGAGGCTACACATGTGAGAAGTGGTTTTGCACACGTGTTGCTCAGTTTATGAACAGTCATTTTTACCATGATATTTCCATGGAGAAATCTGAGTGAGTGAGCAATAAGTTTTAAAATGCTTAGTCATGCAGAATTGAATCTGGGAGTCCCAATTATGTGTATATCTTGCTGCACTGCTTAGTTATTTTTAATTTTTATAATACGTTCATTTGGAAAGAAGTATAATACTCATTAAAAAACGTGTGAATGAAAGTTAGATAGATATCAAATACAGACATATGATGCAGTTATAATCCATCTGACAATCAATGTTCAAAGCTTTTTTTAACATTGCCTACAGAAGTACTTGAGCATATTAGGTATTCAATAGTTATTTCCAGAATGATAAAGTCAAATTAGATGAGCTGGACATGTGACACCTGTATTTTCAACTTAATTTTAGTGTGTTTTTATTTCTAAAAACAAATCTTATATCCAACTTTTATAAACAGATATTAATAGAGGGCTAGCATTAATTTGAAAGTCAACTTTAATATAATTCTAGAGAAGAAGTGAATATTAGCTATCAGCTCCTTATTTATCTAGTGTGGAACAGACATCGGCACCCCTTGCTCCAGGAAGTGGCTGTGATCCTGAAACATTTTACATAACTTAAATGTTTGCAGCTTCAATCTTATTTTATTGCACATTAGAAGGACTAATTCTTAAGGTCCCCCTCACTATGAACATTTTCTGTAGTGAACAAGCAAGCTGTAATTTGATGCCCAATTTTTAAAAATTAAAAATAGCCGCAGATATAGGCTAATTAATTCCTAAAATTTTTCTGTACCACCAGTTTAAAAATAAAATATAGCAACTTTAAAAATGAAAGTTTGCCTTCTATTTCAAATCTTGTGGCAGGCAAAATATTTATTAAAAGCCATGTTTTTCCTTCCTTCTCTGGTTCTGATGTTGTGTCATTCTTTGATTTGGTGACATATGTTTCTCTTTCTAAAGCAGCTGTTATGAAAGCTAAATTAGTTTTTAATTAATGAGAATTAATGTCCTGAAAGTTTTGTGAATTTCTATCACATCACAGATAGTTCGAGACTTTTGAAATCTGCTGCCAATTCTGAAGCCGAACTTACAGGATTTCTGCAAAAGGAAACCAGGCCCTCATTCCTCACAAAGACTAGCAAGCACATCTACAGCATAAGGTAGGTAACACATCCAAACAGCACAGCCAGCTTCTTTTCTTCACTCTGAAGAAATTCTAGGAAACGTGCAAAATTAGTCAAAAGGTGAAGCTTGGTCCTAAACTATATGTAATAGCAAGTCAGGGTAGAGCTTTTAGATAATGAAAAAAATTTCTCAAATTTGAACAATTTTTGTTTTGTTACTAATGTTACATGGAAATCAATGAAGACTATTGAAAAAGTAGAAACTTGGGAAATCCAGGTAAGAGAGAGAAAGTGCTCCTGCAGCCTGCTCCTATTCCCATGGTGGGCTGAATCCTTATGTGGAGTAACTGTTCCACGCCTCTGTGCAGCTCTACAAAATGCAGCAAAATCCTGAAGTTTCTATTCTTCTGGATGTGTGTTTAGGGTGAAGGCTGTTGTCATGGTGGGCAGCCTGTAAAGCGCTATGCATTCATCGGGCTCAGAAGTCACACTGTATCCTGTGTCTGAAATGACAGGAAAGGTGGCTAGGAGCCTTAGTTGCAATATAAATAAAAGTTTATAAAAGTTGAAAAGTAGCCTGAATAAGGTTTACTGTGTTTGGTTTCTTTGAAGCAAATTGTTTGAAACACCTTAGAGCTCTACCTATCACAATTGATTAGACCTGCAGGGATAGAAAATGAGTTATTGTGGTCTCTACCATTAGGACGTGGACACCTGAGGGTCGGAGTCAGTCTCTGAATGGTATGCAGGTGTTGATAAGGAGAAAGGGTTAGATAGTAGTTTGTCTGTGGCTTATGTTAATTTTCACATTTCTGAAAATTTGGCCTTAGGGTCTGGCATCTTGGGAAATCTCCAAGTCTTCTCTGTGAAGGTGATCTGAATCTAAGAAGACAGACTCGATTAGCCCTTGAGAACTACCAGGATGGATTGCTCCAGTCAGGTAGATTGTCCAGGCCCAAAGAGGACTGTGCTGGTTCAGGGTGACTCATTCTGCCACCTCAGAAGGCCTGTGAGGTGGCCTCTGTATCTTGCATGTTGATATGGGGCAAGGAAAGAGCTGGGGGGTAGAGCATATCCAAACCCGTTCCCAAACATGCATTCATTTATGCCACGTGTGTCTGCTTAGCACAGTGGTTTTCACATAAGTTTTCAGTAAACACTAATAGAATTGAATTAAATCTATCAAATCTAAGAAGCTTTATTTCCTGATTTTTCAATGTCAGAAAAGACATTCCCACCCAAGGGAGCTCATATATGCTACCTTATGGGATGGTGTCTACTAAAATTTGTTTAAATGATAACTGTCGCTGTAATTGCTAGCCATTTATTAATATCTGGTCACAAGGATTGGAAACAGGATTTGTTTTTAGAAATAAAAACACTCTAGAAGGAAGCCAATTTTTAGTGAGGCCATTGTACTTTATCAATTATCATGAGATGTATATTTAAGGACAAAACCTACGTTTGCCAGTACAAAAGTTCTTAGCTCTGCCTTATTTACTATACTCGTAATCCAGAATGTGTTTCACCATTCCAAAATTCTGGTTATAAAATATTAATAATTTGTCACTCAATTGCATAGCTTAGAAGGTATTATGTAGGGTAAATGGATCTTTTTTCATCTTTTTTTCTTTTTAATTAATGAAGCAAAGTACTATTCAGCAAAGTCTATTTTTTAAAGTATTTATTCAATTGACAACCAATCCCAAACTAAAAGAGATGAAAAATAACATAATTAAGAAAATGACAAATTGCCTGTAGCTTGATATGTATGAGGAAGAAAGGAGGTCATACAATTTTCTAATATATGATTAAACCAAAACCTGTGCATAAGTTCCAACGTGGTTGAAAGTGACAACCAGTTCTCTTAATGATTCACCAGAGGAAAAAACTTGACATCTGAGTAGGATAAAAGTACATGGCTATAAGGTATTTGTCGTTTGTTTTGAAATAGGAAGGTTGGTGTAAGTGATGTGAACCAGGCAGACAGTGGGCTAAAGCAAGGAGCAATAGACAGAAGTAGGATCTGGCCTGAACTCTGCCAGCAGCTCTGACCTTGGGGAAGCAGTCTGGCTGTTGCCTTTCCCATCTGTAAAAGGAGCAATTGAAGCAGATGCTCTCTGTGGCCCCAGATGAAGAAGGAAGGTTCCTAGAGATTTGCAGCCTAGGCTTGGGGAGAGGACTGGGAGAGGCATTGCACCTGAGCCGTCCCTACGTTGATACCCATGAGGACCTGCTGAAGCGTGGCAGAGTTAAAAAAAAAAAAAAAAAACCCAGTTTTTAGTCTTAGATTGTCTAACGTTTGGGCAAGTCACAGCTTCTTAGCATCTTATGTTCCCTTATTTGTAAAACGAAGGAGATAATCTCGATCTTTACAGTTCCTCCTGGTTCCAAAATTTAAAAAATCATTTTTAATGGAATTTTAGAACAGCAGAGATTTTAATCTAAATTGAATATATTTTCAGATATATATCCATTGAGTGAATTAAATGATAGATGAATTAAATATTGTTGTTCAAACGCAGAAAACAATACCGTATTAGAAATAATCCTGGAGTCAATTTTCAAATTAATAGATTCAGCATGATGAATATTTTCCTAACAGCAAAGCAACTATTAATACATAAATTCTAAATATAGTAATTACCTTTAATTTTCTTTTCTTTTTGATGTAGCAAACCCTCATCCTGCTATTACTATAATGGTTGCACTGTTTACATGAAACAGGATAAATCTCTCCCCAAAAAGTGTTCACAGAGACATCCATGAAGCAAAACAAATATATTGTTGGTTCAGATCTTTTCAAATAACACAAAGGCAGTCTTTCACTGGTTTAGGACGTCAGTTAGCATTGTTTTTAGAGATCACTCATTTTGGCACAGTTCTGCTAGTAAAACTTAATGTGTTTTATGTTTTAATTAACTCAAGATAAATTTTTAGAAAAATTCAGTTCAATCTGTGAGAAAGTAAGCATTTTCAAATTTTATAGTTAAGACTTCAATGGTATGAGAGCAAGTTTAGAAAACATTTTTATTAGACAAATTATTTAGACAAATTATACACAGAAAGCTCTGCCACTCATAACTGAGGCCTCCAAAAAGTGTTTTGTGTATTTGTATAATAGGCAATACATCAAAATAGGCCTATTTTAAATATTGTACATGGTTAACAGTTTGTTGATAGCTCAGATCACTGCGACATCTGGTGTGCCCCTATAGAGCTCGTTGTAAAGATATTTTGTTTTAAAATCAGAGTCGTGAATGAGATCATGAATGTTACAAGGGAAAACAAGTTGTGCATGCACTTAGGTACTTGTTACCCTGGAAACAAAATGGTTTTTGCATGATAAGAAGTTTTTCTGCCTTACACAGTAGACAATATTTGAAGATTTAGTACAAAAACAGTGACAGTACAAGATGCTCCCCAGAACAGAATTAGCATCAAAATATAATATACCTTAAGAATATACTTTTTAATTTCTCCTAAAGCAAATCACATAGGTTGATTCCTACATCAATCTAGCCACAGAATGAATTAGATTAAAATAAGTGTATGGCTGCATAAAAACACAGGATAAGTTCTTGCTTCCTACTTATCACATTTTAATTTAAGGATTACAAACAAAGTTCATTCTACATTTCTAACAGGTAAGAATGCTACTTGAAAAGGGTTGTGCACAAAGAGGCACGTTTTTGCTGTCATCCTTCTAGACACTTGGCACTAATGTAAAAAATACATAACTCCTCCAAACAGAACTGAATAAAAAGGGGGGTTAGGTTGAGAGCCCAGCATGGTTATTATATTTTCTTCTTTAGGATAATGCATGATGGTAATTAAGGCCACATCAATATTTCTTACAGGCTCCCACCTCTCCCCAACTATAGTTGTATCGATTGGCTTACTGCTTTGGAAGAGAATTTATTAACCTTCAATGATCTACGTTTAAACTCTTACAGAGCTCTATGTGCTGTTGTGGACATGGTTCAGCTAACAGCATTTTCCGTTTAGATAACTAATTAAAAGTAAAATTATCAAGGTTAGCTTTATACACTGCTGAATAACAAATGCAAAACCTACTCAAATGAGTAACATCTAGGAACAAATATTAAATCGCCCTGGATGTTTTAATAACAAAAGTATAAAATATTCTCTGTTGGCAAACAATGCGAGTCAGAATAACATTAAAGCAACCTGCCTTTTCTAACTGAAAAGACCCCCTGCGCTGTACATATTTCCTGTATACAACACTTTTTTTTAAACTAAAGCTTTATTAAATGAATTGCAATAGCAATGGCCGCCTTTTAATATATATACACATCATATAGGTGCATATATATGTATATATATATGAGATACTAATTTATTTAACACAATAGAGGCTTCTGCCATATGATCAAGTTTACTGTACATAAGAAAAAACTTTAATACTGTACAATCACATAAAGGTCATATGCACTGTTGCAGTGCGAGAGTAGTTTTAACTGTAGTCTTGACTGGCATATTAATGGCTTTTTTGTAATCCTGCAAAATTGCATTCTCATATTATGTGGCCTGAATGGTCTTTAAATTATTTTATAAACACTGCAGGGGTTGCCTTTGGTCCACAGTTAAAGGACACTCAACAGCAGTGGAGCGTTGTATGGATGCAGCAGAAGAATGTAAAAAGACTGAAGTTATTGCAATTATATTTTTAAAAATAGAGAAATGTTACATAAGACGCCTTCATGTAAAATTAATCCTGCATATACCTTTAGGGTACTCAGTGCACATTTCCTATACTTGAAGTACAGTATATGAAAAGCAGACTAATAGGATCCTAGCATACTATATTCTGGGGGAACAAGTTGAGTAATGAAAAAAGTGGAGGAAAATGTACGGAAAGAGACGGAAAGGGAGAGAGAAAGAAATAGAGGAGAGAGAAGAGGAAGAAGGATGGGAGAAAGAACTGAAATTGTTACTAATAATCCTGATCTTTTAAAAAAAATGTTACATCCATGTTAGTCCCACGATATTCAGTTGCTCCTTGCAAAGGGAGTCCTACAAAAGAAACAGTGGAGAGATTTTGTTGGATGCTCATATGGAGGTGCCTCGGTCTGGATCATTACCCAGATTGAGCCCCAGGGTAGGAGTTGGTTGATAAGGAATAGATGACATTGTTTTTATAGGACTCCTGAAAAAGCCCCCATTAGGTGCCCTGTGCCTAAAAGGGCCAGTTCGGTGCTCAGGCACGTTGCCAAAAGCGAAACCAGAGGCAGCTTTAGCTGATAGTGTGCGGCTAAGCGTCTGGATCTGCTCTGGGATAAAGGTGGTTGTGGTGATATGAGTGTTCCTGAAATCACTGATTTGCTCCAGTGCTTGTCGTGTTGGCAAAGTGTCAATGTCCAGAGGGGTCAAGTCAATTGACGAGGTGGAAAACTGTTTATGGGGGCTGTCGTCATCTGTGCACAAGCTATTTACACGTCTATGGAGGTGCTCCAGGTCAATTTCCTTGTCATCCTGGAGATGAAGAAAAAGAAGATAAGGTTCTCATCAGTACTAGCTTCCATGGTAAAAAAAAAAAAAAAAAAAGTAGTTCAGCAAGCATGATATGTAATTAACTGAACTTTGGGGTTTATTCATTTACAAATATTTATTGAGCACCTAATATGAGCTAGGCACTGTGCTAGATTCTGGGGTGATTCTGAGATAAGGTTATTGATAATAAATATTTTTCTTGCAGTAAAAGTTCTAAAATGAGCATACGCCACATGCAACTAGAAAATGTGGAAGCAGTAGATGGGTGACTGCCTGCGATAAGAGCAGGGATAGATCGAGACAAAATTGTACAAATAAAAAGTATGGTTTTAGCAACTCATCCCCCCACCCCACCTCTTCTTTACACATGCTTCCTCCTTTTTCAGGGTGTCTCATTCCAAGTCGGACTTTTGTTCTTTTCCACTACTCACTGCTAATCTTAACTTTCCATTCTTGGAGATAAGTGACACAATATGCTGATATGCTACTTCATATTAAAGTGTTAGTGACTGTTAAAGTGTTATTTCTCCTTAGGTTAGAGATATGCGAGATTGTTTAGAGAGAGCAACATTCAACACAAGAGACTCAATGTCTACTTGAGAGATTTCATACACTCAGTTATCTAGTACCTGAATGAGGCAATATTGTGAGGTGAGCGGGACCTTAGAGCCCCCTCTCCTTCAAGTCATGACATGTGAGTGATAGCTTTAGTTTAGGGTCAGGTTTATGCTAAATGGCCTCTAAATCAAAGATGCTTTGAGCTATGCTAATGGAGTCTTAGTAAAGAAGGTGCTTAATAAAGAAAAAGGAAGTAAAACTTCAGATTTCTGGAGTTGATACCAATTCATAAATCCCTTAGGATTTTTACTAAAAGTGAGCATTAGAGCCCAATATTTCAAAAATCAAACTGGCAAGAATTAAAATTGTCCTTTTTATCAGTCTTATTTATAGCCAAGTTCAAAAAATTAAATTCATGAGGATTTAAAAATACCTATTAATCATAAGAAGAGAAAATATTTGTTCGTAAGATCTGGATTAGCTGTCATAAGTTAGAATGGAGTATGTATTTTTTTCATTGTGCTATTATAGTGCTCCTTAGTGAAAAATATTTTGATGCGCATCACTGTTTTTCCTTCTCCTTTCTCACTTCAAAATCTAATAAAAAATATCCATTAATGCAATATTATCACTGAGACTTTAGAGGGGTAAGAGATATAATTTTATGGTTCCCACAGCAACTATACGGTAGTCATCCATCAACAGATACAATAATGCAAAAATTTAATATCATATATAGTAATTCAAAATATAAGGAGCTTGGGGAGTCCTCAATTTCCAGATTTTTGAGAATATGAAGTCTCGGCTATAATGTTGCATTAATATGGTCTTTTGCATTGAATCAATGTCAATAGAGATAACAGAAGCTTATTCCACAAAGAAAACACTACAATAAAACCTGATTAATTTTTAGTTCATACTCCACTAATTTAGAATGTATTATTATTCAGACAGGTAGGAAGCTAAGATTTATCTTCACTAAGCCAAGTTTTTCCTTATAAATGGTACTGATCAATTTTGCGTATAAGGAATCCTCAGACAACTTTAGAAAACAACCTGTTTGGAAGAATACATTAACATGCAAAAATTCTTATGCAAATGAGAAGTCATTTTTATTTGTGCATTAAAGCAGATCCTCTCAGGATTCGCTCTAGGCATCAGTTAGCTGAGGTCTAGTTACAGAAAGTTTAAAACAATCCTTCTTTGAAACTGTCCAGCAAATCAAATCATTCAGCAAATTCAGGTTGTTTTTCATTTCATTGTGAAACTTTGGTGAATATGATTTCATTATTTAAAAAATTTTCATCCTTTCTGTCCAGTGGAAATAAGATAAATGACTCAAGTAGTTTCTTTTAACTTCAGATTTTCTCTGATAATTTATAAACCCCATGATTTTTGATGAAAACAAGGCACATGCCACTTTAACAGAGATATTATGTGTAACTCTGCAATTATTCTTTCAGATCTCTGGGAAAACTTTAATAGGGCCCTGGAGTTAAGCTGACTCAAGGAGAAAAATTGAATTCTAGATGACTCCATGGTGTGGATTTGTTAAGCTTAAAGCCATCAAAGAGCTAAAAACATATCGTCTCTTCTACAGGTCTACGTACAGATAGAGGGAAGCAGCCACTGGTGGTGAAGAGAAAATTCTGATTATTTTATGTAGTATTGGATTTCTTAGGCTGAATCTTAGAGACACAAGTAATTTACCTATAAGTTAAGCAACTAATTGAAATGAAATGATAAGCATCTTTGTGAACTGGTCAAGGGAATCATAGCCTTTAAAAATTCACTGAATTAAAGTCTATCCTGAGATTTGGGAGAATTTCAAAGCTCATATGGCACATGAAATTGTCAGTCTTTCAAACACTGAAGTCTCCTGTTCGTTTATCTGGGATGTCCTAAAATGGAACTTGGTGTCATCCTTACCAATTTTTACATTTCACAAATTTATTTTCACTCTTCAGGGAAAGAAGAAACAAGAACCACCCCCAACTCATTATCTCCTTGCTTATGATTATCCTCCCTGGAAATACAGCTTGCTTGTTGGCTCAATTTAGTGCTGACGCTCTCAATCAAGTACCTCTTTTGATGGGACCCGGGAGCCTTTCCTCTTGTTCCACCACGTCTCCAGCATGGCTATAAAGCAGGAGAGGACAATTCCAGCAGCCAGGATACAAAAGACCCCTGCAAAGCTCTTTATGTCCAGGGCACCTCCTTTCTGCTTTGTGTCCACTGAGGAGTACAGGTCACACTGGCCGTTCTTCGGCCACCATTTGTGCCTCAGGATGTCCATGTCACCATTCTGCTGAAGCTCCAGGATCCTTGGGGTAAAGAACACAATCGTGTGTTATTGCAGACTAGTTATTGCTTCAGTCCACCACACATCCATTTATAATCCCACCTCTGAAGGATGGTGGCTGTCAAGGGGAAATGAATATATAGATTAGACTGCTGATGGAACGCTAGGACACTCAAAACATTATTGCTTTGATCCCATAGATGGAGGTGTGCCACAGGGCTTTCCTCCCTCCCTTCCTTCCTCTTCTTTTTTTTGCTTGCATTCTAAATCTAAAATATTGTCCCCCTGGTTTGTTGCAATGTGTTTTTACAATTACATTTCAGAGGCACTGTTTTTATGTGGTTTCAAGCTGCTGCGGTTCTGTGTTCCTTCCCCACATGCAGAATGACACTCTGGATCTTAATGCTTTTATGAAGAACGTTTTGCTGCTTAGAGCAAGATGCTGGCATAATGTCACCCAGCATATGCTACACACAAAGAAATTCAATTAAAAAGACTTCTATTATTTAACACAGTATGGGAGAAAGCCTTGGGACAATTTTGAAGTTGATAAAATACATCATTTTTGGTTTTTCACACAACTGATCTAGTTTCCATTTTACTGCCAAAGGGGAAATAATCTTACCTTGGAGAACAAGAAGAAAAGTTGACCAGAGGCTTTCAAAAGTAGTTAAATTCAAATAAGAAATACCCTTCTTCTTCTTTTTCTTCTTCTTCCCCGCCCCCCCCGCCCCCCGAGTCTGGGGGTAGCTCCAAAGACTGCAGCTTTTTAAAGCGTGATTTTCATAGAGGTTCTATTCTCAATTCCAAATACTCTTTAGGCTCCACCTGAGACTTGCCTAGCTCTGGCCCTCCTCCAGCTGTGCTCCTGCTCACAGGGTGAGAATGGTCAGGGCCGAGGCCACGAGCCTGTCCAGAGTGCATGCCATCCTCAGGGGTCCCTAGGATTTCCTGCACAAACAGCTCAGAGCGCTTGTCCAGGACCCGTGAAGGCCTGTTCCCACGTACTTCCTCCTGAGAGCAGATCTCACAGCCTGCTATGGATGCACATAGGTCTACAGGGTGGTGTTTGGGGAGTGTGGACAGGGCTAGATGAGCAAGCGCAGGTGCACTCGCCTTTGTGTGGGAGACTCTTCAGTGTGCAGGACAGAGCCAGATGTGGAGGAGAGGGGCCAAAGGCTGATGGCCTGTGCAACCAGGTCAGGCAGAACTCCTAGCTAGTCACAAGTTAGAAACTCAGACTTGGCCGCCTGGGATCATGGAGGTATATTTGTCAAGATAAGAGGACAGAACATATTTTATCTAACAGTATTTAGCTTGATTTATAGTTTTTACATAGACTTAGGATATGTGGACTCATATTTGTACTCTTGCTCTGGCTCTTGGATAATTTGGGGACAGACTGCTTAAAACTTTAGAGAAGAACAAATCCTATCTGGAAGGACATAAATTACTCACTTTCGGTGGTGCATCACCTTTCCACCTGTTTCATGTCATCCATGTGTCTATAAGAATGAGCTAAATGATAATGTTGGGGAAGGAAGCAACATTGACCCTGAGTTAGACAAGAGTAAGACCAGCCCCAGGGCCTGTGATGGAGAGTTGGTCTTAATCCCTATCAGCTACCTTTGGATATTCCCACAGCCTCAGCCCAGCGACCCCTGCTGACACTCCGCGAGCCTCCCTCACAACCTGGACTTCTCCTTTCTTGTGAAATAGATTTGTCTAAAATTCTGTTGCTTCAGAGTGTTGCTCAAAAACGGCAGTTAATTTGATTAATTGAATTTATTAAAATGATTATGAATATTAATGGACTACATTTCACCCTTATTCCAGCCTCTATCCCAGACAAAGTCATTTGCATTTCACAAATTTCCAAAAGTTTGTTCCATGGGACACTAGTACCTAGAGGGCTTCTGCAAGAAAAGGGTCCAGTGGTCATTAACTCTGAGAAATACCCTCTTGAAAATTTACAAAGAAGTCAGCCTATTAAAGGCTCTAAGGGTTCGGCCTGGTGGCACAGCAGTTAAGTGAACGCGCTCTGCTTCGGTGGCCCGGGGTTCGCAGGTTTGGATCCTGGGCGCGCACCAACACACCGCTTGTCGAGCCATCTTGTGGTGGCGTCCCATATAAAGTAGAGGAAGATGGGCATGGATGTTAGCCCAGGGCCAATCTTCCTCAGCAAAAATGGGAGGATTGGCATTGGATGTTAGCTCAGGGCTGATCTTCCTCACCAAAAAGAAAAGGCTTTAAGAAGACCTGAAGAAAAGAAAACTTGTATGATTTTGTCTAATTCAGCATTTCCCAAGTTTATCTGACTTTCATTCCCCTTTTCCTCACCCATAACATATATTAATAACCCAAGTCGCTAGAGTTGTGAGGAATACACTTGAGAACTAGTTCCTTGATCCAAAGGAGCACCTACTTTGGGAGTTTGTAGCCCTGTGTTAGGTGTTACAGGCACCTGTAACCACAGCCTCAGAGCTGCTAGCTTGGCCTGTCTACGAATACCATTCAGATGACGCTGGGAAACCCTTTAGGGATTTGCTTATCCAGAGACACTAGGTAGCCAGGGCACCACTGAATATCTTGAAGGAGAATTTAGTTATCTTTAAAAAAAATAATTCTTCTTAAATTGGAGTTTCTAAGTATATGTAGAAATAAAAGGAATCTACAGCAGCATTTGCTTAATGAGAATCTATCTGGGCACAGAATGGGCTCCCAATTTCCCTGCCCTCTCACCCCCACTGCTATATTGGTCAGTGTCTGTGGAAGTGGAAGTGTTTTCCTTCACAGCACTTATCGTTAATAATCATTTACAGTTACTTGATTAATGCCTGTTCCCCTCTCTAGAACATGTCCTCATCATCTTCCACACCGCCTAACACAACAAGCGCATATTTATTGACTGAATATGATCAACACAGTTTGTGGTAAAGGGACCTTGCCCTCAGATTCTACTTTTTTCTTATCACTGATTCTATTTTCTAATTTATTTTATTTCCTCCAAGAGAGAAAGAAGTCACGATAGTGGTGTAGGCAGACTCTCCTCCCACGGACACAGCCAATTTACAACTACTCTTGGAAAAATTACCCCTGAGAGAGAACTGAAAACTGGATAAGATGAACCCCTCCCTGCAACAAACAACAATCCTAATTGAGGTGGAAGAGGCAGAAATTCCCTTCTGGAGAGAAAAAAACACCACCTTCACAAGCTGCCAGCTTCACGGCCACCTGGGATAAACCCAAAGGTACTCAGCCCTCCCTAGAGAAGCGGGGTCCCTGAGCCAGGGAGCGCTCCCACTATAGGTAACTTTTGGACCCTGCACAACCAAGATGAGTGGCGTAATATCTGACTTTGCTTGCTACTAACAACATTGGGGAGTACCCCCAGAAAAGCTGGTTCACATAGAAATTAAAGCCAGCTCTTAAAGGGCCCACACACAAATTCACCCATTTCAGAGCAATGTAAAATCACCAGAAAGAAAGGTGCACAGTCCTTTGGTGAAAAGAGACTCACTTGATGGGCTCTGAGTGCATCTTGGTGAGAGGTGAGACCTCTCCAAGGACTGGGACATTGGCAGCGGCCATTGTTGTGACCTGGTGTGTGTGCTGACACAGACGCTGGCAGATGCCATTGGAATTCTTCCCCTGGCCTGTTACCCAAGCCTAGTGTCCCACTCACTAGGGCACTGATTTAATCCAGCTCAGCCAGGGCAGGCAGCCCACCCTAGGGACTGGCATCACCCAACAACAAGCCCTTGGGCAACTGGTGGGCCTGCTAAGTGAACTGCCTCGATTCTCTGCAGCCTGGGGAGTAGGTCCACCTCTGTGGGGCAGGGCATGCTTAAGAAGCAGGTGGAGAGGGTGGGGCGGTGGTGGAGTGTGTGGGGATCCCACCTTGGAGAGACTGGGTCCACTTCAGGAGGTCGGGGCACACACATGGGGCAGGACTGTGTTGACTGTGTGTGTGGAGCTGTGGGCAGTGGGGCTTGTCAGCTACAGAAGACTTGTGCTTCTCTAAGAGCCACATAGGGGATTGCCCCCACCTTCCAAAGCCTGAAACAAGTGGGTGCTCCCATGCCTGAGGCCAGCCCCACCCAGCTGCAATCCTCAGAGAGCTGACAAGAGACCTAAAGCCTGGAGGCTTATAGCAATTGGAAGCCCCTGAGCCTCACAACCTGCCACGCTGGGGGCCTACTCACTTAACAGAAATACTGCAACAGGAATGTGCTATTGGACCTTGCAGCCAAGTGTGCTGGGGCTCCATACACCTGATAAAGAGACTTAAGGGCCCACAACAACTACAAGCAGCTGAGCATTACAGCAGCTGGCCAGGGGGACAGCTCAGCCTCCCTGGGCACCTACAGGAAGAGCAACCCCACCAAAACAGAAGGACACACGTAGCCGACATAGGGGTCACTCCTGGAACATTTGGAACCGAGGGAAGCACGCTGCTGGGCCTCATGAGGCATCACTTATATAAGGTCACCTCTCCAAGAGCAGGAGACTTAGCTGACCTACCTAATACACAGACACAAGCACAGGGAAAGAGGCACAATGAGGAGGCAAAGGAATACATTCCAAGTAAGGGAACAGGACAAAACCCCAGAAAAGGAACTAAATGAAACAGAGATGGGCAACCTACCTGACAGAGAGTTCAAACAGAGAGTGTTAAGGATGCTCACTGATCTTGGGAGAAGAATGGATGAACTCAGTGAGAATGTCAACAAAGAAATGGAAGATATAAAAAAGAACCAATCAGAAATGAAGAATACAATACTGGAAATGAAAAATTCACTAGAGGGACTCAAAAGCAGAGTACAGGATACAGAAGAATGGATGGATCTGTGAGCTGGACGAAAGACTAGAAGAAATCGCCCAAGCTGAACAGATAAAAGAAAAAATTAAAAAGAGTGAAGACAGTCTAAGGGAGCTCTGGGACAACATCAAGTGCACTAGTATCTGTGTTATAGGTGTCCCAGAAGGAGATGAGTGAGACAAAGGGGCAGAGAATCTACTTGAAGAAATAATAGCTGAAAACATCACTAACCTAAGGAAGGAAACAGACATCCAGGTACAGGAAGCACAAAGAGCACCAAACAAGATAAACCCAAAGAGGCCCACACCAAGACACATCATAATCAAAATGTCCAGAACTAAAGATAAAGAGAGAATCCTAAAAGCCACAAGAAAAAGACAAGTTACATACAACGGAAACCTCATAAGGCTATCAGCTGACTTCTCAGCAGAAACCTTATAGTCTAGAAGAGAAAGGCATGATATATTTAAGGTGCTAAAAGGAAAAAACCTACAGCCAAGAATACTCTACTCAGCAAAGTTATCATTCAAAATGGAAGGAGAGATAAAAATCTTCCCAGACAAGCAAAAATTAAAGGAGTTTGTCACCAAGAAACCAGTACTACAAGAAATGCTACAGGGATTTATTTGAGGGGAAAAGAGAAGACCACAAATAGGAAAAATGAGCAATTTCCATGATAAGAGGGTAATGGATACAAATGCACAAAAAATAGGTTAGATATGATATCAAAAACATAAAATGTGAGAGGAGGGGAGTTAAAGAGTACCGCTTTCAGATATAGGTCAAACTAAAGAGACCATCAACTTAATATAGATTGCTATATACATAGGTTACTATATATAAACCACATGGTAATCACAAACCAGAAACCTATAATAAATACACAAAAAACTAAGAAAAAGGAACCCAAACATAATACTAAATAAAGCCATCAAACTACAAGGGAAGAGAGTAAGCGAAGAAGGAAGGAACAGAGAAGTACTACTAAAACACTGAGAAAAAAAAAAGTTAAAAAATGGCAGTAAGTATATACTTATCAATAGCTACTTTAAACATCAATGGACTATATGCTCCAATTAAAAGGCATAGGGTGGCTGATTGGACAAAAAAACAAGACCCATATATATGCTGCATACAAGAGACATACTTCAGACCTAAAGACACTCACAAACATAAAGTGAAGGGATGGAAAAAGATACTCCATGCAAATGGCAATAAAAAGAAAGCTGGGGTAGCAATACTCATATCAGACAAAATAGACTTTAAAACAAAAACTGTAACAAGAGACAAAGGAGGGCACTACATAATGATCAAGGGAACAATCCAACAAGAGGATATAACACTTCTAAATATCTGTGCACCCAACATAGAAGCACCTGAATATATAAAGCAATTATTAACAGATATAAAAGGAGAAATAGACAGTAACACAATAACAGTAGGGGACTATAACCCTCCACTTACACCAACGGATAGATCATCCAAACAGAAGATCAATAAGGAAACATTGGCCTTAAATGACACACTGGAGCAGATGGACTAGTAGATATATACAGAACATTCCATCCAAAAACCAAAGAATACACATTCTTTTCAAATGCACATGGAACATTCTCCAGGATTGATCACATGTTAGGCCACAAAACAAGCTCTCTGTAAATTTAAGAAGATTGAAATAATACCAAGCATCTTTTCTGACCACAATGGTATGAAACTAGAAATCAACTATAAGAAGAAAATCAGAAAAGCCACAAATATGTGGAGATTAAACAAAATGATACTGAACAATGATTGGGTCTGTGAAGAAATCAAAGGAGAAATTAAAAAAATACCTGGAGACAAATGAAAATGAAAACACGACATGTCAGAATTTGTGGGATACAGCAAAAGCAGTTCTAAGAGGGAAGTTTATAGCAATACATGCCTATCTCAACAAACAAGAAAAATCTCAAATAAACAATCTAACAATGTACCTAAAGGAACTGGAAAAAGAAGAATAAACAAAGCCCAAAATCAGTAGAAGGAGGGAAATAATAAAAATCAGAGCAGATATAAATGAAATAGAGACTAAAAAAACATTAGAAAAAATTAATAAAACCAAGAGTTGGTTCTTCAAAAAGATAAACAAAATTGACAAACCTTTAGCTAGACTCACCAAGAAAAAAACAGAGAAGGCTCAAATAAGTAAAATCAGAAATGAAAGAGGATAAATTACAACAAACACCTCAGAAATACAGAGGATTATAAGAGAATACTATGAAAAGCTATATGCCAACAAATTGGACAATCTGGAAGAAATGGATAAATTCTTAGAATGATACAACCTTCCAAAATGGAATCAAGAAGAAATAGAGAATTTGAATAGACCAATCACCAGTAAGGAGATTGAGATAGTATTCAAAAACCTCCCCCAAAATAAAAGTCCAGGACCATACGGCTTCCCTGATGAATTCTACCAAACATTCAAAGAAGACTTAATACCTATCCTTCTCAAACTCTTCCAAAAAGTTGAGGGGGTGGCGGGGGGAAGCTCCCTAACTCATTCTACGAAGCTGACGTTACCCTGATACCAAAACCAGACAAGGACAACACAAAAAAAGAAAATTACAGGCCAATATCACTGATGAACATGAATGCAAAAATCCTCAACAAAATACTAGCAAATCGCATACAATAATACATTAAAAACATTATACACCATGATCAGGTAGGATTTATTCTAGGGATGCAGGGATGGTTCAACATTCGCAAATCAATCAATGTGATACACCACGTTAATAAAATGAAGAATGAAAATCACATGATCATCTCAATAGATGCAGAGAAAGCATTTGACAAGATACAGCATCCATTTATGATAAAAACGCTGAATAAAATGGGTATAGAAGGAAAGCACCTCAACATAATAAAGGCCATATATGACAAACCCACAGCTAATATCATCTTCCTTGGTGAAAAACTGAAAGCTATCCCTCTAAGAACAGGAACCAGACAAGGATGCCCATTCTCACCACTCCTATTTTAACATAGTATTGGAAATCCTAGCCAGAGCAATCAGGCAAGAAAAAGACATAAAAGGGATACAAATTTGAAAGGAAGAAGTGAAACTGTCACTATTTGCAGATGACATGATTTTATATATAGAAAACCCTAAAGAATCCACCAAAAAACTTTTAGAAGTAATAAATGAATATGGTAAAGTTCCAGGAGGATACAAAATCAACATACAAAAATCAATTGCATTTCTATACACTAACAACGAAGTAGCAGAAAGAGAAATTAAGAATACAATCCCATTTACAATGGCAACAAAAAAAAATAAAATACCTAGGAATAAACTTAACCAAAGAGGTGAAAGATCTGTACACCGAAAACTATAAAACATTGCTGAAAGAAATTGAAGACGACACAAAGAAATGGATAGATATTCCATGCTCTTGGATAGGAAGAATTAACATAGTTAAGATGTCCATACTTCCTAAAGCAATCTATAGATTCAATGCAATCCCTATCAAAGTTCCAACAACATTTTTCACAGAAATAGAGCAAAGAATCCTAAAATTTATATGGAACAACAAAAGACCCCGAATAGCCAAAGGAATCCTGAGAAAAAAGAACAAAGCTGGAGGTATCACACTCCCTGATTTCAAAATATACTACAAAGCTATAGTAACAAAAACAGCATGGTACTGGCACAAAAACAGACACACAGATCAATGGAACAGAATTGAAAGCCCAGAAATAAAACCACACATCTACGGACAGCTAATCTTCGACAAAGGAGTTAAGAATATACAATGGAGAAAGGAAAGTCTCTTCAACAAATTGTGTTGGGAAAACTGGACAGCCACATGCAAAAAAATGAAAATAGACCATTATTTTACACCATACAGAGAAATTAACTCAAAATGGATTAAAGACTTGAATGTTAAGACCTGAAACCATGAAACATCTGGAAGAAAATATAAGCAGCACACTCTTCGACATTGGTTTTGGCAACATATTTTCAAGCACCATGTCTGACTGGGCAAGAGAAACAATAGAAAAAAGAAACAAATGAGACTACATCAAACTAAAAAGCTTCTGCACAGCAAAGGAAACCATCAACAAAACGAAAAGACAACCTAACAATTGGGAGAAGATATTTGCAAACCATACATATGATAAGAGGTTAATCTCCAAAATATATAAAGAACTGATACATCTCAACAACAAAAAAACTACTAACCCAATTAAAAAATGGGCAAAAGACCTGAATAGACATTTCTCCAAAGAAGATATACAGATGGCCAACAGACACATGAAAAGATGTTCAAAATCATTAACTATCAGGGAAATGCAAATCAAAACTACAATGAGATATCCCCTCACGCTCGTCAGAATGGCTATAATTAACAAGACAAGAAACAACATATGTTGGAGAGGATGTGGAGAGAAGGGAACTCTCATACACTGCTGGTGGGAGTGCAAACTGTGCAGCCACTATGGAAAACAGTATGGAGATTCCTCAAAAAATTCAGGATAGAACTACCATATGATCCAGCTATTCCACTGCTGGGTATTTATCCAAAGAACATGAAAACACCAATGCATAAAGATACATGCACCCCTGTGTTCATTGAAGCATTATTCATAATAGCCAAGACTTGGAAGCAACCTAAGTGCCCATCAAGGGACGAATGGATGAAGAAGATATGGTATATATACACAATGGAATACTACTCAGCCGTAAGAAACGATGAAATCCAGCCATTTGTGACAACATGGATGGACATTGAGGGTATCATCCTAAGTGAAATAAGTCAGAGGGAGGTCAAACACCATATGATCTCACTCATTAAGTAGTAGATAAAAACAACAACAAACAAACACGTAGAGACAGAGATTGGATTGGTGGTTACCAGAGGGGAAGAGGGGAGTGAGGAGGGCAAAAGAGATAATTAGGCACATGTGTGTGATGTTGGATTGTAATCAGTATTTGGGTGGTGAACATGAGAACATGGTGTAATCCATGCATAATAGAAGTATAATGATGTATGCCTGAAATTTATACAATGTTATAAACCAATGTTACCCCAATAAAAAATAAAAAATATTCTATTTCCTCCTATTCATCTATCCTTTCAATAAATATTTAAAGAGCGATTTCATGCCAGGCCTTTCCTTGGGTACAAAATTTCTGTTAAGCCACAACTGCACATTCAGCCACAATGGCCTGGGCAACACCGAAATCATTTCTTTTTAATGCCCTCAATTCATGTTAATTTATTCTTTCAATATTTCATTCAAATATTCATTCAGGAACTGATTATTGCCTATTCTTTCTCCTCTGTGGGATCTAGTTTCACTCCCAATGTGTCCTTATTATTTCTACACCTGGAAAATAATTTGGTTTTAGAAATAATCATTGAAGTATACATACTCTATGTCACTCATTTTGATTCTGAAAGGAGTAAAGGGCCTTAAGTCCAAGGAATTTATTTAATTCTAGAATTTTTAGGTTCAGCAAGTTGGGTGGTAGGAGTTACTGAGGGGAAAAAGGGAAGAGGCTTCACTATGTGCCTTCAAATATCCTCACACCACAAAGATCTCTTCAAATGCTTGATCTCATGAGGTATCGCAGGGAGACTCTCTCTTTGGGGTTATAGAGAGCAGCTGGGCCAGAGGCTCCCTCAGTCAAGCTCTGACTAGCCCACAACAGACTCCAGGAATACAGGCTGGCAAGGAATAGAAGTGTTGGAAAGAAATGAAAGTGTTCTCTAAGCCCAGAGTTCTGCTACAAATTCTTGCTACAAAATCTAATGCTCCTGGAAATTCCATCAGAAAGGTCTCACTACACCCTCATTTTATTTTATAACAAAAACCTATTTAAGGATTAGATAAAGTTTGGCAAAATCTAATGTACTACCTGAAAGACTAATGGGATGGGTCCTTCAATAAATGAGATTTTTTTTTTTCAAAAGTTCAAAACCACTGCACCTTTAAATGAGACTTAAATCACATGTAAAAGAAAGATTTGACTTTAAATTATAAGCATCACTGATGTGTGTGCGTGCGTGTGTAACAATGCAAGAATCTAGTAGCAAAATTCTTAATAAGTGCAAAGAAAATTTTTAATTCCATGGAATGCTTTGGTATATGTGCAATTTCCACAAGATGGCAGTCTTTGTTCAGAGAGCAGAGTGTTCCTGCAGCTGTAGTTAACCTGAGGGTTTGAAAGGCACAAAGCATAAACTTGGCGCTGTAAACCTGCTTAAACTGTTAGAAACAAAGTTGGATATTAGACCGTAATGAACAATCGGATGAGTAGAACCACTTCGAGGAGTGTAGTCAGAAAAATTCCTGCCATTTTTACCCCAGAGTGATGATAGTGACACTCACTTTTGAGAGTTACTACAGTGGGAATGAATGACACCAGAAACAAAGCATCCTGCTCCTTGTTTGGCACGTAGTAGCTACCACAACTCAAAAGCTGGAATTCTTATTGTCAGCATGTGTGACAACCATCCTTTCTTTGGACCTGTACTGGTACTAGACTTCTTAATGGAGAGTTTTATTCCCAGATGAATTGGGGAATGACTGATTCACTGACAAGAACATTGCATTTCCTCCTTTTGTCCAAAAGTATGAAAACATTTGTAATCTCATTGAACAGAAACATCTTAGAAGTCCATAAAACTTAGCTGCAGCTTGAAAATGGCTAATAGATCAATCCCACATGCATTCAATTCTTTATTGATATAAACGAGCAAATTTCAGGGGAAAGGAGTAGGGAAGCAAAAGATCCTTCTTTCATATTCAAATAAAAATATTCAACAGGTTTGAGGTGTTCATCTCGAAAAGCTTTTTACTTACTTTGAAGATAACCTCATTTGTGTGATAACATTGTACAAATTATTGATCACTTACCATCCTTAATCACTACTCTAGAAATTGATTTTCAAATTAATTTATTTATAACAGAACAGGTTGCTGAAAGATGGATGCAAATTTCTAATCCCAAGTAGGTAACTTTGATTTTGCCTTTGAATCCTAGAGCCGTCTGCAGGGTCCTTTCTAATTTTGCTAATTTTCTTATCCTTAGGTAAATTCCTGCTGAGCTGTGAAAAAAGATACTGGTTATCTGAGAAAAAGGACACCTGAGTTTTTAGTTGTTTCTGCAGGGACAGAATTTAGGGTACCCAGAGATTTTTTAAAAACTAGTGCAGAAATTCTTTTTTCAAGCCATGTGGTAGGAGCCCTGTGACTCTGTTGCAATTGGAATTTCTCATGCCGATCACAGAAGCATCAACTACTAGAACAGAAAAGACTGAAGACGCCATCTATTCTCTCCACTTCCCCCTCCACCCATTCTATGGATGAGGACACTGAATCATATAGAACAATAATTTCCCCAAATCATGACATCAACACACGAAAAATAACTTATATATCACACTGGGGTAATCAGAGGCTCTTTGCCGCCGGAGGTGAGAGGCCAAGGGCTCACCGCAGGCCCTGCCTTGGCTGTCTGGAGGGCTGGAGGGATCAGTACTTCAGCAATATTCTAGTACATCCTCTGAGACACATGTGTCGGGAAGCACTGTTGTGGAGATTCAATGAATTTTTCAATGACTAACAGAGACTAAAGAGCTGAGTCGGGGCTAGAACTCAGGTCCGCCTGCCCACACCTTTCCCTCTGTGACCTACACAGCCCCTCATGTGTGACTAGAGGAGAGCCATCTCTTTTAGTTTCAGAGATTTGTTAGACTCTAGTAAAATTTTCATCAATATATTTTCTCTAAACCAAACAATATAATTGTAGCGTGATTGCAAATTTATTCATACTACAATTTGGGTGTGCAAAGAAAATGCAGCTTTTCTCTATAACTTAATTGGTCTTCCTCAAGAGGACTGGGCCTGCAGAGCAGTGGGAACCAAACTAAAATTAGCTCAATATGAGTTAAAATTTAATCTGATCTAATAATTTAACATGTCTCTAGTTTTAGCTCAATCTACTAGAGAGAATTACTCAATCTTTCCGATTCCTCCCCATTTCCCTTGCTCTTTTCCAAGATGGCATCAGGATTTATGGAGGATGACATTATAGCCCTTATGTTGGTGTTTGGGGGAGGGAGCTGCTGGCCTCTTGCTGGTCCTTGGATTTGCTCTGGCAGCTCTCCTTTGAGGTGCGAAGGGCCTGGGGCCAGTCCTTAGACATTAATTGGTGACTGCTGCTAAAGTTGGCAGAGGCTTTAAGTCGGCTAATGCTGGCTAACGTCCTTCTCAGCTCCTTTAGGGCTTGTGGGTTCCTCCCTGCTGACCCAGCCTCTGGGGTACTGTACACCTTTCTCAGCTTCTGCCATTTTCTTCATCAGCCCCTCACTATTCTGTAGCCCTTCAGACACAACAATGGTGTCACCCTGTCACTTACTGCGCAGAGTCCCAAGGATGGTCCATGTGCTCTAACTCAGCACTCACGACACATGGGAGCAAGAGAGGCCTGGGAATGCAGATTGAACCTTTGCTATTTCCTGACCATGCAGCTCTGGCTTCTCAACCATTCGAGGTCTTCTCTGTTGGTACAGAGCCTGCTGTGCCCAGGTTTTTCATTCATTCATCATTTCTTTCATTCTGGTCTTGGAAAATGTAGGTAAACTTGGACTGAAATGAAATCGCTTATCAAAGGTTCAGATTTGGAACTCCCCTCAAAGACCCTAATGGGAAGGAAGCATCAGGTCCTCTATTCTTGGTGTGCATTTCAGTCCACCTAACACCCCTCCACTTGCCCATCTCCCATCCCCTGCCCTCTGCTGGAATCCTCTGGCCAGAGAGGTGCAGCTTTCTTTTTCTCTCCTGGATATGCTTCCTACACCCCAGGCCTTCAGACTTCTTGGCCTGTGACAGTGAAAGGGAATTTTAGTTACATAATGATAGAAACTCTATGATCTGAGACCTCCAGGCATTCTTCAATTTGGAAGTATTGAGGCAACTTGGAGCTAGGGATTGGTGAGGATGAAAGTACATTATTGTAAGATCTCAAAAACATTTATCTGTTACATACTTATGAGTTTTATGTAACCAAAATTAAAAAGATGCTTAGGATAGAGTCTCATTACTTATTAATGTTTAATGTCACTTATGACCGAGAAAGAAATTTGGGAGTAACTGAAAAAAAGTATTTTTTGACACACTGAGTGGATCTATTTTGGCCCAGAATACCCACATTATTAAAGTCATTTGCTGGGTTCTCACAAAATTTTCCTCTCCATGGTTACTGAAAAAGAATTATTAATAGCATGCAGAAGATTTTCAGAAAAATGTCAGGTCAATAGGTTTTTCATTCATTCATCATTTCTTTCATTCTGGTCTTGGAAAATGTAGGTAAACTTGGACTGAAACAAAAGCACTTATCAAAGATTCAGATTTAGCATTCAATTAAGTGTAGTGGTGCTCCAATGGGCATATCTGATACCACTATTTGAAAATCAGAGTTGTAAAAACAAATTCTATCAAGTACCTGTGAATCAAGCATCAGTCGATTTTTCCCTTAAGCTAAACCTCTTAATGATCTGTTAGTAGTATTAGATACAACAAATATTTATTGATCACATCAAATACCTCAGTAATACCAAATAGCCTAAGGGAGACTATGAGAAGCTATTTCCTTTGTTTAAATTGGACTGTAAATTAGTTCTTCCAGTTAGTTGAGCCAAATACCAGTTGCTTAAATCCAATGCACTAAGATTGCCTAAAATCATATAGGTGAATATGGTGTTTCAAATAAGTTCACAAACATCATCTTTTGGACCAGAGGTCAGCAAATGTTTTGTGTTAAGGGCCAGATAGTCAATATTTCAGACTTTGTGGCCAGATGGTCTCTGTTGCAGCTACTCAACTCTGCCTTTGGAGTTACAAAAACAGGCCCGATCCTGATTGGGCTGGCCGGCTATAGCTGCTGACCTGTTTTAGAATGCCATAGCAAATAACTCTGCAAAGTCAACAAGTTCCCACTGATAAAGATATTGTAGTTCAGAGGGCTTAAATGACTTGGCCAAAGTCACATCATTAGAAAGCATCAGAGTCTGTTTTAAAACCAGAGATTTTGACTCATTCCTGTGCTTCGACAATGTATTAATATATAATAATTAATATGTAGTAACACCTATTATTAATATGTGTGTGCCTTTAAATGAGTACAGTGATCATGTGTCAATTTTGTGTTTGATCACGTTCAGAAAGAATTTGATGTACACACTGTATATTAACAATGGCAGTGTAATCATTCAAGTGGATTTTGAATTTCCTTGGTTTTCTGATTATCCTGGAATACATATCTGAACATTTATGTTGAGATTGGGACCACCTATGTTCCAAGAGAGTGACTGCTTTAATTATTCGAGATCAGGTAGTATTTGTTGTCTGAGGTCTCTGTTTCCTGAATCATTGTCTAGACAATAGAAGCTTTATCTTGAAATCAAATGGATCTAAACAGATATCGTACTACTAAAAGAAATTCCAGGGAACTGATTATGATTTACTAAGAATGGGTAAGACAATTAACTGAAGCAGAAAAAGTGATGTCTCTTTTAATCAAAAGATACAGAAATGGTTTTTAATTATGTGTGGCTAGAAGTACTGTAAACTAATTAGAAGTTTTTCAGGGTTGGTAAAGATTATTATAGACGATTAATGAGAATGACAGCTTATTAGTACTGGAAGGGACTGGGAGATGAGATCATATTTAACTCCTGCCCAGTGAGGTGAAGTGACCTGCCCGGCTCCCCACTACAGGGCCGGATCGACAGGGCTGGATTTAATTATAAACTCAGTTATTGTTGAAGACTGCCAAATATCAGAGGCCAGCGTAAAAGAGAAGTTTCCTGTATTGCTTCAAACCTGATATCTCGCTTTCAAATTTGAAAAAGATAATCTGATAAAATCCTTAATTGGTCAGATCTGGTTTTCTTATTAAGAAAACTGTCCGTGTCCTTCTGTAATAAGTAATGTCTTCCGAAGGCATCCATTTTTCTGTGTATGGGAAATAAACTGTAAACTTTATCCAGACAACCTATTTTCCAAAGAAATAACGATAATAAATGCATGCATGATGCTACAAAGTTTATAAAGCACTTATCAAAAACATTGCATATAACTTGAATTACTTCTTAAAAAAACCTTGTGAGGGAGGAATTATATTGATTGATTGAATGATTGATTGATTGATTGCCACCTCCTCCTCACTCCTTATTCTTGTAAAAGGCTTTAAAAAGACTGATGTTATTAAGTTCTCATTTTAAAGCTGAGGAGATTGAGGCTAAGAGTTGAAGAAAATTTTCCAAGGCCACAAGGCTGATAAGTGATCCAGCCAGCTCCAAAACCCAGGTCTTTTGGCTTCTGTGCTTTTTTTTGAATACATCATCAAGATCTTCATTATCCCTCAAAAAACCCAGTATAAGTGGAAGCTGACTTTTTATTTCCTGCTGCTTTATTAACTGGGGATTTGATACTCACGCTCCTTGATGACACGTATTGCATTGTATCCATTTACAAACATTGCACTTCGTGTAACACATCCTGATGTCCCCAGAGATCCGCACGAATATCGCATGAGTTCATTAATCTTTTTGTGATTAGAGTAAACGTCAGATGAATTCATTATCATGGGGCACTTAGGGGACTTGGCCAATGTTATCAAAACAAGGCAGTGTGTTCAAAATAAGGAAGTGCTGTTCCAAAACCTCACCATTCCTCAGTCTAAGTCACAGCATTGTGAAGTTTCATCTATGCTGTGCAGACTCCCCAGTTGTCCCAGTGAAAGTTTTCCCTCAACAATAGCCCACAAAAACTACAATATTTATTAAATAACACTTAACTATTTTGAAAACTGTCGATTATTTAATCTTTAACATAATTTTTATGTTCAAATATTGATTAAATTTTTGTTGGCTCTAAGAGTCATCATACTTTATAGCGATGTTATTTGGTTGAACATGAACCTTAAAGTTGAAATATATGGTGCCCATTCAAACTGCTCTCTCTAGGTTAGAGCCATCTCCTTCCACCACAAGTCTTGCAGCTGCCTAAGAGGGCAAAATCACCCTTGTTCACAGAGAAGCAATTGCTTGAAAAATCAAATTAGCAACATGACGGATCTCAAGACTTGGGTGACTAGTGAACTTTAATTATTATATATTTTATGTGTTTATGCTGGCAGTAAAAGTCAAGCACTCATTATAGAAATGGCAGACATGATCTTTCATAAAATGAGTGCTGGGCAGCAAATGAATAGATAATCAGGATAATGAAAGCCCGCCAGAAAGATGCTGGAGAGCTGAAAAGACCCCGGCAATGGCTCCCACTGAGACAGAGGGCATAATTGCAGTTGGAAGGAGAACACTTTTGGCGATCTTTTAAAATGTCAGCTTAATCCTTAAGCTCAATGTGATATTTGGGTTATAGGGTAAAGGGGAAACGTTCTCTCATCCTGCAGTGAGAAACTGGCAGCGACCATCTCTGCTTACAGTTCCTCTTCAGGCAATACAACGTCTTCTCATGCAGACCTCTCAAACGGACGTTTATGCAAAAGGGTCATAAAGTCAAACCTATTTTGCTTAGTGTGTTATACACATTTTATGAATATTTTCAAATCTTTGAGTCTGACAACTAAACCTTAAAATAAGTGGGATCTTGAAGTGTGTGCTGTGTATAAGCGGATGAAGACTGTGATATGTATCTTTGGCACAGTGTCAGGAGAGAGAAGATGATGGAGGAAACACTTTTGAATGAACAAACATTCTCATGACCATTTTCATAAACAGTGAACTTTTTATAAGTTGAACGACAATTTAAATATATGGAAGGAATTCATCATTCTAAGAGCTGTTACAGTGGTAGATGCTTTAATAACTGGGGAATTCTTTTATGATACAAGTAACATCTCCTAACTTAGAGGTTGAATATTGATATATACTTAAAAAAAAAAAAACTCAGGGCATATTTGTATTAAAGTTGGTGGATAAATTCAGTGTAATTAATTACAATTCTCAGCCAAGAGTTAGATCATTGATAATAGTACAACTTTAGGAAAACAATTTTACTATGTTTTACCCATATTTTCATAGATGGAAAGTCTAAAGGATTTTAAACAGTTATATTCTAATTTTTGGGTGTACTGTATTATATTTAGCATTATTCCAACTCTGCTGCAAAGTGTTTCAAATTTTTTAGTAAAGAGCATTAAGTAACATAACTAACTTTTCTCAAAGTGACTAGAACCATAGAAAAATAATCAGTCTCTTCATTTTAGACATTTTTTAAAAAGTGAATTCTCCTTTCCAACTTCTTTCCATCATGAATCTCAACATGTATAATGTTTCTATAAATGGGAAGAAAAACCCCACAACTGTTTTTTTGACGATTATCTGCAACTATGCTACTGTGTAATTCCACTGCAGTGTGATTATGTGTTCTGAAAGGGGCAGTGTGATGGAAGGCCCTGTGCAAAAGCGTCACCAAACCTTGGTTGTGGTGGAACAATGGGCAGTTTAGGGACAACTTTTTGGAGCAAATGTTGTCTAAGAGGCCTCATAATGAAACCTACCTTGCCAGCACCCTGATGTTGGACTTCTAGCGTTCAGAATGGAGAGAAACAAATTTCCGCTGTTTAAGTCACCCAGTCTGTGGAATTTTGTTACAGCAGCCCGAGCAGACTAAGACATTTGGATTAAACATACAGCACAGCAGCAAGTGTTACGGTTTCAGAGTGTGGCTGTCACTTAGGAGCGACTTCCCTATTCAGCACTTTTCCAATTCTGGAACTTCTCTATTGACTTTCCTCTTCCTCCCTCTGAATCATGTTTGGGGTAGAACTGATCCTAGACTCAGAATCTGCAGAATTCATACATCTTCTCTCTATCAATATTTAAGACATTTTTAAAAACTAGGATACATACAAATATATCTTTCTCTTTGAAAATATCACTTTACAATTTGCAAAGCATTTTTATTGTCATTATCTTGTTTTTATTACACAGTACATGAATTAAAACAAGTAAGTCCTCTACTTTATCATTTACTTTAATAAGCACAGTCTCCATTTATAAATTTCCATTAATTTAACTCCTGTGATATGAAGTCTCTGTATTTGGAATGGTATAGCCATATAAAAAACATTTGCTAATAGAAGTTAATTGTCTAAACAAGAGTGTGGGAAAGACATTTAAACTACTTAAGAAACAAAATTGTTTTTAAGTACTTCACATATGATTACTTGATATGACAAACCTAATAAACTACTTAAACTGATTACAAATCATTATTTAACACAAAACCTCCAAAACTTGTATTTTGAATGCTAATAGCTAGCTTTACTTTAGTTGGTAGGAGTCCACCTTCATTAAAAGTGTAATATCATTAGATGCGTAGCATTTGTTTTTAGGCTAATACTAAACACCCACTCTTTGGGCATATGTTAATAAGCAGGAACATAAATTTTAAGTAGAGTACCTGGATCCCGTAAGTAGTTTCAGGAATAAGTGTTATTTGGAATAGAAATATTGGTTGTCTTTTTTTATGAGGCAGCAAACTGAGGTGCTCTGATGTAAATGGTTATTTATAAAAAATTACATAATGTGGTATAAAGTAGCAGTGAGACTCATCTAATTCCATGCAGAAAGGATAATTGATGTGTTACTGCACTGCTTCCCAATTTAGTTTTCCCCATGCATGGGAGATATGCTGGGAATTAGTCTATTCCATCTTCTTAATGAGACTTATCTATTACCTCAGATAATGTATCTATTTTCTTCAACCAGCAGGACTAACTGCTTATTGGAGTAAAGTTTTCAGCAGTTATTAGACAGAAAATTTACCAATAAATATAAAGGGAATAGTGCATCTTTCCAAGCGTCTCTGTGTTGAGATAAAATGAAATGGCGCGGATACGCTGCTGTTAGGAAAGGGATGTGACTGCCACAGCTCCTGAGAGCTGCTTTGCTATTTTCCATGACAATGGCAAAAGTGATATGCACGGCAGTGTTTACTTACTTGATGATGTTATGGGAGGCTTCAACAGCTCAGAGAAGAGGCTTGATAAAAACTGAGTGTCATTCAGTCCTGATAACAATTGTCGGAGGGACTGCGTGGCTGATCTCTTTATTCAGAAATAGGTCTTGTAACACCATATATGTGTATGTACAAAATGGAGGCATTTACAAAGCCTACTATTTCTCTACTTCACCCCAAACCTGACGTAATCAATCTTTCACATCTGTTCCAAATCTTGGTGAATTAGAAGTGAAAGCAACCTAGCTAAGTGGGGATCTGACATATTTATAGAAGCCTCAAATAATTGTGGAAGTGCAATTCACTCATATTTGGATAGCCAGTTATATTTTTCAATAACTAAATTGCTCAGAGTATTGGTAAATTGTGAAGAGTCTTTACCTTGTAAATGGTGGTAAGCAATACTGGATACTATGCTCTATTTGTTTCTAGATGAGTAAAAAGGACAAACCCCTGTGATAAAAGGATCACCGAGGTAAAACTCAAGCTCTATAGATCACTGCAAGTGATGGCATTCCATATACAGTAAACGGGCACACTGCCATGGCAACGAGGGTAATGTGAGAAACAGATCCACTTTGTAGATATCATTACCCACGTTGGCTTATTTTCTAGGAGCGGCTATACTTTATGACACTGTAGTGAATGTGCTTTGAAGTGATTTTCCTGCAGTTGTAATAGAAAAAGAGGACTTATGCTCTTATCCAATTCCTGCAGTGAGGCATGACCTTCAACATGAATCAGAGAAAATTAAAATATAAGAATTGCTTCTAGAGTCTTTGTTACATTAAGCACCAAGTTACCTCTCAGTGAGTCACAATGATGGTCCACGGAGCTCTGGAGATCCCCCAGAATCTTTCATGTATAAGAATTGGTCTAAGATGCATGAACAAGACAAGCTGGTATCGGGGTGCACATCTCAGGCAGAGTACGGAAGAAAGGGGAGAGAGGATGTTACTGTTTAATGTCGCTAATCATAGCCTGAGACCACTGCACAGAGTTCTTAGGTTTCTGAATTTTTTTTTTAACATTTTGATTTCATTTTCTTTTATCTCTGGGCAAAGACTGCCTATAGGCATGCAGATGGGAAGTGTGGCAAACAGTCTCCAAGGAGATCATATCTAATAATTGACAGCAGAGCCAATTAAGTCCTAGCATCCTCCTGAGAATCAACGGCAAGTATTCAGTTTCTCTCCCATCATCTTCTCCTACCCCATGCCAGTCTTATCACTTTCCCTTAAGATAAGTCAGGATATGATCATATAGAAAACTGAGGCTACAAAGGGTCAAAAGGTACAACTCCAATGTACTAGGTGTTTTAGTGGGCACAAAATAAATGGATGATATGAATTCTACCCACAAAATGATTTGCAGGTATGCAAGTGGATGGAAAGCCTGGATGTAATAAATGGTTGGTGATCAAAGAGAAGTCCAAGAATGATAGTGAGGTACAGATAAGGGTTTAGGAAATGTGTAAGAGGAGAAATAATTAAAGGACTGAGATTTTTGGAACTGCAAATAGCAGTTAAGGGTATGAGTACTAGAGTTAGATAAACTTGGGTGGAATCCTCATTTCATTATTTCCTGAGTATGCACTGGCAAAGTAACATGACCCCTCAGTTTTTCTAATCCATGGAAGGGAATATATTGATCTTAAATCGTACTGTGTATACAAATTGCTCATCATGGTATCTGACATAGATTAAGTTCTCAATACCAGGTAGCTATTATAATCATTATAAAGATTAATGTGGTGCATCCACGATGATGTAGTAGAGTCAGTTTGCTATAGATTTCCAATTTCTCTTTTCAGAACTGAACACTGACATAGACAATGGCTAAGTCCAAACCCACAGTGCTGCCTAAGGTCAAATGTCCATTCTGATAGTCAAGCCAAGAAAACAAATAGAATGTGAGAGTGTGAAGTATTGAGATTGTGGGTGAGGAAGCAGGCAGCTGTGAAAAGCCTAGGAAGTAAGGAGGTAGTGAGGACGACAGTGCAAAGCTTTTAGAGGCCAAGTTGGGGTCAGGGGCCTTGTGAAGACAGCAGGGACAGCCTCAATTTCAGTGTCATCATTAACTATGTTCTTAACCATGTTTTCACTAACCTCTCACTGACCTGGGTTTAGTTTGAGGGACAGATTACGAATTGGGGTGAGGACACTTTCATTTCAATAGAACTAGCTCACTCTCTAGATCTCTTGTCAAGTTGAGACTGAGGAGGCCACTGAAGGCCCTGTCACTGCACAGCAAATTCACAGCTGCACAGGAAGCAACATAGTAAATCATTGTCCTTCCCATGAAGGCTGCAATCAATAATGCCACAGGGGCATTTTCCCCCAAGAACGAATAACTGCCTGAAACGGTGGGAGACCCATTACAACACTGAGAATTTGATGTGGAAAAATGAAAGGAATAAAATAGTTCGCTCACTAAAAAGAAAAATACGTGAAAAGCAACACCAGCATAAGTTTAATTATGAAATCTTATTCTCACCGTAGGGGAATTCATATATTCAGATGCCAGTTGCAGATCAAGAAAGAGCACAATGGGTAGATTTGCTGTTATTTATGACAATCTGCTCCTAGACATTACATGAGATCAAATTTTAAATTTTATACTGGGCGGAAGAAACATGGTTGTCAATTGATACTTAGAATTCACAATACTTGATCTTGTTGTCAGTAATATTAAAAATGTACCTTTATTGATAATGTCAGTGCATTTTCATTTATACGAGCTTTTGGGGACTTGAGAAGAATGACCCCTAGACCAGGTACAAACTGCACTTGGGGATTCCAGTAAAAAATATTGCAGCATAATGGACTCTCTTTTTAATTCACCTCTAGCTATCCCTGTAACACATCCCCACGGCAACTCCTCCAACTTTCTCCACGTTTCCCAAACCGTGAACTGTACTTCCACCTGTCTCATTCTTAGCAGAGGATCTTATTTCCTACTTTATTGAGAAAATTAAGCCACTGGGTAGTAACTCTTTCATCTCTTTTAAGTGACATTACTCTCTCTTTCTTCCATCCTAACTCTCACTAAAGTCCTTTACTCCTGGTCCAGGTTAGCTTTTAACAGAACGCCTTTATCTCCAACTACACATGACTACTCTAGGGATTCCCCACTTGGATGATCGTCAGAATCACTTGCATTTCCTTGGCTACACATCAGAGATTCTGGCTTATTAGTTCTGGTTGGTATCTGGAAATATATATATATATATATTTTTTTAATCTAAACAATTTTTTTAGAGCAGTTTTAGGTTCACAGCAAAATTGAGTGGAAGACACAGAGAATTCCCATAGTCTTCCTGCCCCTACACACGCATAGCCTCCCTCATTATCAATATCCGCCACTAGAATGGTTGATGAGCCTATGTTGACACATCATCATCACCTAGAGACCACAGTTTACATTAGAGTTTGCTCTTGGTGTTGAACATTCTATGTGTTTGGACATGTGTCCATTATTATGATATCATATAGAGTATTTTCACTGCCCTAAAAACATTCTTTTTTTAAATTGAGATAACATTGATTTATAACATTATATACACTTCAGGTGTACATCACCGTATTTTGACTTCTGTATATGCTACATCATGTTCACCACCAAAAGTCTAGTTTCCATCCGTCACCATACAAACGTGGAAACTATATTGTTAAACAGCACTGTCCCTGGAAGATTCTGATAATCTAGCTGGTTTGGGGAAACCACAGATTTATCTATCCTTTGAACTCTCTCCAGAAGTTTGATTATAATTTTCTGATGACTGTTTAGGTCTTTCTAAAGTGATTTGTTTAACCCTTTCCAAAGGATTGCCAGCTCTTTAGGTCAGATGATGGTGTCTTAGGGATCTTTGTGTGCTCTGCCATAGTAGTTTGCACATAGGATGCATCAGTCAATATGCTGAATGAAAGGCAAAGCTTAGGAAGGGAAACAACAGAATATGTGTTCACCAGGTGGCAGTAGGTATTAGTAATAACAGCTAACAGTCTCTCACATTTATTGAGCACCTATCTCTTCACCTGCACCGATCCCTTTATGGTGATTCACTGAGGTCTTTCTCAAAATCACCCTATGAGATTGTTACTGATTTTATCTCCATTTTTATATTTTTAAAATCCCAAGACAGCGAAGTAAAGTAATTTGTATAAGGTCACACAGCTAAAGACTGTTGTTTTTTGATTTGTTTTATTTTTGGCAGGGAGAGGGAGAACAAAAAGCTTATACAGAGAGAGCATCCTAGAGGTTAAGGAATCATTAGTTCTGTGGAAGGAGGGTGGGGTCGCTTGGGCAAAAGTGGTCAAAGAAAGCGTTATAAAGGAGGCACCTGTTTGGACTGAGGCTTTAAGTTGAGACGTGGAGGAAGGGTGCACATTTCAGGAGAAGGGATAGTATGCATGGAAGCAAGGTGATGGTGGGATAGTAGCTTCAGCTTGCCTCTCTGGTCCCTTCATCAGTTGGAGGAGGCTCAGTGCCCTCTTGATATACTCGATTTCAAGAGTGAACAAAAAAAGAGAGATGATTGACAGGCCAGCTCTATGAAGCATAGAACATAATTGTGATCGTTTTCCCATCAGACAATGAACTTTCATTCTCCCTGTGAAAACCATCCCAACCACACTTCTCCTTCCTTCCTCATCCATGTCTTATTTTCTAAATGATCATTTTCCTTATATCTTGCAACTTTGATAAGCTGTCTCCTAGTTCAGTCAACCTTCTAAAAGCCCTTGTATCATAGAGGAAACTAGTACGTTTTGAACAACACCAAAGAGCAAATTTAAACTAACACAACAAAACAAAACTGGAATGGCTTTTAAAGTCTCACCAGTCTCGCTGTTTCTGTCTCTCTCACATACACACACTCACACAATGAAGCAAATAGAAGGAAAATTGGCATCCCGCCTCACCCAGTTTCCCTAACCACCTAATAGAATGAAGGAAATCATCAGGGCAAAGGCACTTTGAGCTGAGGCCGAATGTGACTGTGGCTGAAGCACACCTGTACCCATCCAATAGCTGCTCTGGTTTACTTAACGTTTATTACTTGGCAGGAATTCTTGACAACTACAATGAAATATGAAGATACAACACACTTATCACAATGATCTATATTTTCCTTTGGGCCTTTTCTTTAGCATGAAAAAAAACCAAACAGGAAAAATAATTCAGTGCTCCTCCTCGCCTTGTCTCCTTATCTCTGTCAGGCTCCAAGTCATGCCAGACCTGGCAAAAAGTAGAAGGGATCATTCGACACACAACGAAGTCATTTTGGGGGGTTAAAAATAATAGAAATGAAAAAACCACAGGGCATTTTGAGGGAAGTATGCTTGCTATGTTACATATATGTCTTTAAACAAAATCTTGGTTTAGATTCCTAAAATCATTTAGTGCCTGTGGGCCTCTTTCTCACTGGCAGGAGTGGCTCTAGACTCCTGTTCAAAGACAAGTTCCAACTAATTACAACCGGCCTCCTTACAACTCCCCAAGGTGTCATCTAAGTGATGCAGAGACTTTCTTGTTCCAAAATTCTATTCTGCCTTTCAGTTCGTGGAGTCTTATGGAATCTTTTGGGTCAAAAACATTCTATTGATGTTACTGTCCACAGGGGTAATTTACACTTAAGAAAACTACAAGCAAATTAACAGTTGACCACACATAATTTATGCGGTTTTCAGGATAAATGTCCATGCTCCTCTATAGATACATCATTTGCCAAGTTCTTAGATGATGGCTTACTCTAAATATAGAAACACATAGCATCTCTGTACAATGTCTCGACTCAGACTTCAAATTCTTTTTTGTGAAATTGTGATTAATTTTATAGATCATTTTTTCTTAATGGTAAATAAATGATGCTTTTGCTTATAAAAGTTTTTATACTTATTAATTTTTCTAAACATTTAGCAAAATTCCCTTAAGTTGTTAGACATCCTATATCCAAGGAAATCTAGTAATCTAAAAAAACAATATATTATCTTTTGAGTAGAAAACAGTTCCTCTGCAAGTTAAAAAATAGTACTTACCTCATGGTGATACTGTGAGAACTAATAAGATGTCTTAATTTTTTGAATGTCTTTAAGATAAATAATTTCAAATATCAGATACTATTTCATGAATTTTGCATTTAATAATATAACTAATTAACATTGACTTTTAATATATTATTTCTCTGAGTGACTTAAGACATTTTACACAAAACACTCTACTTGGAAAACAGATATGTACAACAGTTTTGGTGTATATATGGTGATTAGTCTTTATAAAATGAGTAAAACTAAGTGAAAGGGTGATTACCCACTTTTTCCAAAGTGTCCTCTATGGCATAAAGTTCATTTAACAAACAGCTATCGAGTAGCTACTACATGCCACACACTAAGCTGGTGCTGGAGAACAATGCCAAGCGACAGGAGATGGTCCCTGCCCTCACCAACCATACAGCCCAGTGGGGGACATCGGCATTAACCAAATAGTCACATAAATGTAATATCACAGCAGAGGAAAGAGCTCCATATGGGAGTTATTCGTGGAGTCTATAATACAGGTACTCGATTCATTCAGAAAATTCCAGGAGTCAGAAGGAGATATATATGTTTTGGAACAGTCTGCCAACTCTTGAAAAAATCAATTGCTTTCACAGTTAAACTAAACAAAGCAGAATGGGAGAAGAAAGTTATTTATAGACAGAGGCATGTTTTGACCTCCAATTAAATTACATGTGCTTTAAACCATTGCTTCCAACTTTATTTCAGTGGAATAAAAGGACTTTGGATAAATCTTTTAAAAAGTGTATGTGCAGATCTAATGGATGTCATGTCCCTGTTTTGTTTTTTTTTAAGTATTATATACCTTTCGCTAGATGTAGTTTGAGAAGAATAGACTTTTGTCTTATATAATATACACACATACACACAAACAAGGTAAGAGTGAAAAAAAAATTCTCTCCCATCCCCTTGTGAAAGATCTGTGATTTTTTTGCCAATAATTGCAAAGAATTGCCTCTATTAAATACAATTAATTTCTTAGGGAATTTTCAAGTGAGAAACAAGGTTGATCAATTAGAGTAATTACAATGGACATAACTACCAGACTTACAAGTCCATTTTTAATCACTAGACTAAGCAGATGAAATAGCCTCACTACGTAACAGAAAAGGTCTGAAAAGAATATGCCAGTATAAAATGACGTATTGCAATATACTGTATTGAGTGGTTTAAATAATGTTCACACGAAACATAAAACAAAATTGTCATGACTACCAAAATGCAGTGAATCTTTCTTTTTTATTCAATATTTTGTACTTTCTCACATCACAGGTCTCAGTAGTCCTGCTGAGACCAAATCCAGGAGTAAAAACATTCCTTGAAACAATTGTTCTAGAGAAAGATTGCAACCCAAATGTAAAATCTAAAGTTCAAGAATTTGTAGAAAAAAATGTAAATTGGCCTGTACATGTTGGGAGAGTTGACTATCCTGCCTTGTGATTAGTATTTAACTAAGTCACCAGAGTAACCCAGCTGGGATACCATAAATAAAGCATAAAATAAAGCATTCTTATGCCGTAGCTTTCTGTGACTGTGACTGCAATAGCACTGTTCTTGAAAAATAAGATAGGGGCCGGCCCCACGGCTTAGCAGTTAAGTGCACGTGCTCCGCTACCGGCGGCCCGGGTTTGGATCCCGGGCGTGCACCAACGCACCCCTGGTCCAGCCATGCTGAGGCCACGTCCCACATACAGCAACTAGAGGGATGTGCAACTATGACATACAACTATCTACTGGGGCTTTGGGGAGAAAAAGGGAAAAAAACAACAAAAAAAAGGAGGAGGATTGGCAATAGATGTTAGCTCAGAGCCGGTCTTCCTCAGCAAAAAGAGGAGGATTGGCATGGATGTTAGCTCAGGGCTGATCTTCCTCACTACAAAATAATTTTTGATTCATGAACTTGAGGCTACTGCTTATCCTTTATTCTTTCTCAACTTAAAAATTAGCTCAGAATATAGCAAAGATCTATATATTTACATGGAGAATTTTCTCGTCCTGTGGCACAAAATCACCTGTTGCTCTTTGTTACACTATCTGCAGTAGTTCTAATTACCTTGGGGTTTCTTTTAGAGCTAGCAGAATCAGACAATCACAGGGGTAGGCTAACCCAACTGAGGACCACTCCAGGAAGTTCACTAATAATCATTTTTTAATTTTTTTCCCCTTGCTGAAAGGAGAGTAACAACAACAACAACAACGAAGAAAAGAAAAAAGAAAAAGAAGCATATCATAGCTAAAGCAATTGCAATTTTCATCTTCACTATAATTGAAGATGTAATTGTTTTCATTTTTAAACAATGCATTTAATTGGATAGTTAAACTTGGCTCCATTTTTAGTATCTGAGTCAACAAAAAAGAAAAGCTCAGATTGGCTTAGCCCATGTTTTGTACTTCTTAAGATCAAGTGCAAATGTAAAGAGAAGTCCATTTCCCAAGCTTCACAAACTGTGGCTTCCACTCGTGGGGTATCTACTATTAGGATTGAGGGGCCACCCACTGCCCTGTGGTACTCTTATCTCCAAAAGAAATTCCTCATCCTCACTGACGAGCAAAACGTCATATATTTTTATAAATGTGCATCAGCCTCTGCTGTGTAATACTTTGTTAAATCTAGGAAACTAGAATTCTGTGGCCGGGGGATGTATTAAATAACTAGGAGGCAACATTTTTCCTGAATTGACTTCTGAATTGACTTCAATTTGACTACTGAATTGCCTTCTACTCTCTTTTTCTCTAAGCTTTCTAAAATCCACTGTGGTTTAGCAAAGCAGATGTATTTCAAATTGTTTAAAAGGTCAACGATAACATTCTTAACATGAAATTTAGTTTTTGTAGTTTTTTCTTTTTTCAGAAAATTTACACTGGATCAAGCAGTTGGTCATGAAAAAATGATGATAATGATAACAACAATAAAAGTTACTGGAGCTTAGAATTACTGAGCACTTCTCTGATGCCAGACTGTGCTAAGTGCTTTACTCACGTTATTTAATTTAATCCTCAGAAAACTCTACGAGAAAGTGACTAATAATATGTCCATTTTACAGATGAAGGGACTGAGGCTCAGGGAAGTTAGGATGCTCACTCCCTGGGGGCAGGGCTTGTAGTCTTGTCTGCTGCCAGTGCTGGAACAGGGCTTGGCACTTACTGGGCATAAGCACTCAGTATGTATGTGTTCAAAGGCTGGATGAATGAATGAATTAGTACTTGGGATATATATGGGGGAGATTCAAGAAGGTGCTAGGTGATGAAACTGACAATGACAAAATGTAGAGGATCATGAATAAAAGCTTTAAAAAATAATTATAAGAGTAGTAATAAAGGAGCCCAGATAGAGGAGATTAACATGCTGCTGCTGCTTTTTTTTTGTGAGGAAGATCAGCCCTGAGCTAACATCCTTCTCTTTTTGCTGAGGAAGACTGGCCCTGGGCTAGCATCTGTGCCCATCTTCCTCCACTTTATATGAGATGCCGCCACAGCATGGCTTGACAAGCGGTGCGTCGGTGCGCACCCGGGATCCCGACCCGGGCCGCCAGCAGCGGAGCGCACGCACTTAACCGCTATGCCACGGGGCCGGCCCCGTTTTTGTTTTTTTAATGGAATACATTTATGTTGTAAGAAAAAAATTGTAAAAAGAAATGTACAAATTAAAGAAGTAGAAGTCTCACATTTCCTTTGTTCTCTTTCTTTCCCAAACCTATTTCCCAGACTTGGCCACTATTAACAGTTCAATGTATGCCTTTCATACACCCACACATGAATATACACATGAATATATACACTTTTTATATTTGACTAAGAGGATCTTATCACAAACTGTTGTATGATTTGCTGTTTTAAAATTTAAGAATAACTTATGCCATGGACATGTGTCAATGTCAGCATTTCATACTTTAACAACTGCCTAAGGTTATACTGTTGGACGTGCCATCATTTATTTAAATAGTCTCCTACTGATGGACATCCAAATGTTTTCTTAAAATAAACAAAGCTGCAGTAAAAATCCTTGTATGTATATCCTTCTACACTTGTTCAAGTATATTGGCAGGATAAATTTCTAGAAGTAAAATTACTAGGTCAAAGGGTAAAATGTAAACACCGATTGCCAACTTCCTCCCAAAAAGCTGTAGCAATTTACTCGAGGAGCTTTTTAAAAATAGTCTCCTGAGCCTATATCTATGTTCACTGAATCAAAACCTGGGTAAGTAGAGCCTGAGAATCTCTATCTATATTTTAAAGCTTTCCAGGTGAAATCAGTCAGGTGTGAGAACCACTGATCTAGATCATTCTCTTCCTTCTGGGCAAAGAGTGGTTGAGAGTGGTACTAAAATCAGCCCTAACATATAGAAGTAGTTTGTTGAAATTATATAATTACTAAATTATCAAAAATCAGATATGAATAATAATTTTCATTGCTTTCAAATATATTATCTTAATTCAGCATTACGACTCCTTTCAGGTAAGTAGAACAGAAGAGAAAAATGAACTGAAGCTTAGGAAACTTAAGATCACTCAAAAAAACAAAAAAAAATAATAGAGTCAAGACTAGAATTCAGGTCCTTAGAATTTAAATCTTCTCTTTCCCTTGCCTCCTACCATTACACTATATAGCAAGGTGGGTTATCACTATATTGTTCTATCTTATTAGAAATGTATGTGTGATAACTCTGTGGGAAACGTGGTTTTAGATTTTAAGAAGAAAGTTCAAGAATCATTTTGGGTTAAGTCTTATAAGATCTGTAGACATGAGACAACCAGTTGTCTGATAGTAACATAAGTAATAAACATCTGTATCTATAAACTTTGTCTCAAAAGATCTGAGGCTGGGACTACAGCAACTTCAGCAGCCAGACTAGCCCTGAATAACATCTCTAAAAGTCTTTTTCTTAAAGATAAGTGATTGGGACAATAGAAGTGGCCAAAGCACCCAGCTGCTCCACATGGACTAGAGAAGTAAGGCTGACTAGAGTACAGAGGGTGGAGGGCCAGTTCCCAGCAGCTCCCAGGGGTCTGCCTGGCTCACTGGGAGGGGAGGCTGCTGACCTGAGCTCTGAAGTATTTCAAACAACACAGCCTCGATCAAGAGTAACCTAAAACCTACCTTTCAAGAAAATTCCTGCCTGAACAAAGGGTAGGATGGCATTTTCATGAAGATGAATTTTATAGAGTTATTATGACTATTAAATGAAATAGTGAACATGAGAATGGCCCCTAATACTAGCATTTTGTAACGGGCTCAGAATTCAGGAAAGTAATCAAGTCAACCAGAAGCTGACAGCCAGGCTTGCAGAAAGGCAGAAGAGGAGGCAACTAATATTTGTTAAGTTCTTGGAATTTGTTAGGCATTATGACTTATACTCTCTGAGGCTTCTGGCTAGGGCAATGAGGGTAGGGCCAACTAAGGCAGAGAAATGAGTCAACATAGCCAAGGGAAAATCAGAGGCGTTCATGTAGCATCAAATAGGCCAGGGCTGGAGGCAATCACCAGTGCATTTCCTAGGGAGTAAATTTCCTGAAATAAGTTGTTACCAAGTGCTGCCACCTTACCTGTTTGGGGTGGGATAGGTGGTGTCATTTTTGTGAACAGTGACTACTTTTCCTCCAACTTAAGATGCCTTCAAAGTATGTACGCTAGATCAAGTCAGGGACAGTTAAGTGGCCAATAGGAAACAACGTGTCTAATTTGTTACCCCTTAAAAATAGGATAATCCCAAGTTTTTTTTCCCTTTAGGAATTTTTAGCCGCCTGTTGAGAGGGCCAGTCTGCAACTGTAAGTAGCGTGGGGCCTGCAGCTTGAGGAAGATGAAAGCACCAGCTCTACGTGGCATGAGGAGGAAAAGACAAGACGATTTCTCTACAGAGATCACTTTTTGGACCATGAGGCTGTAGTTGAAGAAATTGTACCTACCTTGTGGCAGTGACCTAAATTGCTGATGAAGTTTCTAGAAGGAGATGGACAGAGTTTCAGCACAGGAGTGTGTTAAATGCCAACATACAGAGAGACAGTAAATGTGTTTTCTACAGAGAAAGCATCATGGGCAATAAAGAAATGTCTCAGGCTTAAGGAAAAACTGTGAAGTAGCTGAAGTTTCTCCCAGCCCTACTGAGGAGGTGTGCCCGTCCCCCTCCACCATCCCCCCAGGCCAGCCTACAGCTCCTCCACTGACCCCGGCTCAGAAACTGCTGACGGTTGCTGTCCTTTAGGAAAACATGCCCAACCCATATTTTCAGAACTGAGGAATTAGTTAAGTGCTTTCCAGTGGGAAGCAATTACTCCATCCTTATTAAAACTTTCTGTTGTTCTCAGTCTTCCTGTCACATTTCTCTTCCTGTCTCTGAGTAAATGTTAGAGTTACTCAGACTTGGCTACGAGGGGCTTTTCTATTTTCTTCTTCTATACTCTCTAAATAATCTCATTCATTCTCATAGCTTTAAGTACCATCTACATGTTGATAATCCCAAATTTATGTCACCTGTCCACATTGCTTCTTTAAGCACCAACTGCCCAGTGGGCTCTCCACATTATGTCCTCAGTCTAAATATAATTGATCTTCTCCAATCGCGCACATCTGCAAGTTGTCCCCTTCAGCATGAATGGAGTCTCCTTCCAGTCAGTAACTTAATTTAGAAACCCCCAAATCATCCTTCACTCCTTCTTCTTCTTCCATCTCCACATTCTACCACTAATCTATTAGCCATAAATCTATTAGGCATCTATTAAATCTGCCCCTATTATGTTTAAAATCCATCCACTTGCATCTCCACAGTCATTGATCTGGGTCAAGCCACTATCAATTCCAGCCTGGATGATCACAGTAGCTTTTCATCTGGGCTAAAAGTTTCCATATCTCCCTTTCCAATTTGCTTTGCACACAAAATCCTGAGAGCTCCTTGCAAAACTAAATAATACGATGTATTTCCAGGCTTACAACCCTTCACACTGCACGTGGTATAAAATACCCTTGATATGACCAACAAGCTTGTGCAATCTGACCTCCCTTCCTACCACTGCAGCCTTATCCCTCGTTGCTCTCCAACTTTCTACATTCTAATTACACTGAAGTAAAGGTTTGAATTTTACAATCTCTTTCCTGACGGTTATCACATGCTGTTTTCCCTGTCTAGAATAGGTTCTCTCCACTTTTTGCTTGGCTAATATCTACTAATCTCTCAGGTTTCGGCCCAAGGCTCTTCTCTTAAAGCTTTCACTTGGAATTGACACACTTTAGTCTGTTCATATTTTTGGCCAAAGCAAGTTATATGGCCACACCTCTGTTTAACCAGACTGGGGTATATAACCTTCCGTCAGGTATATATACTGAATATTGATGAATATTAATCCACAATTATTAATCTACAACAATTAACCTGCACGAAGACTATAAAGATGAACAAATATGTCAAGTTTCTTTGCTTTTTTTTTTAAGGAATCAACTTTATTGAAGTACAAATTATATACAATAAACTGCACCTGCTTAAAGCATACAATTTGATGAGTTGTGACAGTTGTATACACCCACGCAGCCTCCATCATAGTCAAATGCAGAATAACAACACCTTCTCCACCCCTCCCCCCAGTGATTCCTCACGCTCCTTGCCGTCCATCCCTCCCTCAGCCACCAGATCCAGGAAACCACTGATCTACCTTTTTTTTTTTTTCCCTTGAAGTTTGAATTTTATTTTGTATAAAATGAAGAATCTTAAAATTTCTTGACTGGTATAGAGTGCCATACAATACACTTAAAATTTTATTTTTAAAACTTCCTACAATATAATTGGCTTTTTCTGGTGTACAGTTCTATTCATCTTAACACATGTCTAGATTAATGTAACTATCACCACAATCAGGCTACAGAACAGTTCTATCACCTCCAAAACTCCCTTGTGCAAGTTTCTTTGCTTTTTCTTGGAATTATACTAACTAAGCGTGGGAACATTGGTGGTTTCATGCTGATAAGAAACTTGACTATATCTGTTTGTATGATTGCAATAAATGAAAATGAGAACTAAATTAAGTATTACTGGATAAATTCAGTTTCCTTGAGAGAGAAAATCTTTCAAAACAAGGGCCAATCAGGAAAACATTAATAAAAGTTCCTTTGCAGGGTGAAATTTACTATTTACTGAACTAAATAATCTGAAACATTTAATTAATGTTTAATATGCTAATGGAAATTGAAGTATTTTAAATGTGACCTTCTGATGATAATGCCATTTGTATTTTTGTCTAACTCAAATCTAGTGGTGGAGATTTAAGATGTAGAGGTAGGATCATGACAGTCTACTCTGTCCCCTATATCTCTATATAGATATATAGAGAGAGAGCATCTGCATCTATATATAGATATATAGAGAGAGAGCATCTGCATCTATATATAGATATATATAGAGAGAGCATCTGTATCTATATATAGATATATATAGAGAGAGCATCTGTATCTATATATAGATATATAGAGAGAGCATATGTATCTATATATAGATATATAGAGAGAGCATATATATCTATATTGAAGGTCATAGATGGTCACTTTTCACAAAATCTTTGGTATCTTAAAAAAAAATTTCTTTGCAGAAATTTGCAGACAGAGATAAGTTGTCATGAAGCCCCCATTTTACTTAGAAATATAATTATAGTCATAATAGCATCAATATAAAGGAAAGGATATAACATTTTTGGAGCTTTATTATGACTCCATGTATAAAATTCTCTAAATAACTCCAGGAAATCACATTATTCGCTCCATTTTACAGCTAAGGATCATTAGGTGATGAGAGATTAAGAATGTGCTAAAGCCACACAAGATGATAAATGGCAGGGTAAGGATTCAACCCCAAATTTGTCTGACTCCAAAACTCAATCCAATATCATAATAATGATGAGCTGGTGGCTCTTTTAAGTTCCTTAAATCAAAGTTCATCCACAGTCTCAGTTTTTGGCTCATTCTTTTTTTTTTTCTTTTTTGAGCAAATCTAGGCAACAGTAAGGACCCAACCTGCAGGTTTACCATAAACACAATCTAAAAATGAAAGCTACGCCTTCCTTTCAGGCTTTTATGTCTCTCAGATTCAGTATAAATATCCTAAACTACTGAAAAAATCAAACACCATTTACACTGGCAGAGAGGATCAGGTGAAAGGGGAGACAGAAATCTGCTGCTATTTTAGAAGCTCCAATAGACTGCCTATCTCAAATTTTGGGTGACTACCAATATAACTTTAACACGCTTAACAGAGGTAAATCAAACTGCAATTTGAGCAGGATTAACTCCTGCAAAACATCACGCGTGGTTAATGGGGATTAAGACATGGAGGCAGGAACCAGAATTCCCAGGTCAGAGTCCGGCCCCACTATTGTCAGCTGTGGGGCTTTGGGCAGACAACTTCTCTTTGCTCCCATCTCCTCACTTGTAAGATGGGGTAATAAGAAAACGCATCTCCTGGGGTTGTTACAAGGATTATATGAGTTATAATTTATAGGGTGCTTTGGGCAGTCCCTAGCACCAGCGTAAGTCTTATATTAGGTCTCGAAAAATAGACAACATTCCTATTAGGTCATGTTCACTGATTCATTCATTGTCTATTGTGTATCTACTGTGTGCTAAGCATTGTCACATGCAACTTCAGCCAAAACAGGAACCTCTTAGAAAGGGAATTTTTGGAAGTATGATTGTATGTGTTTAACAAACATAGAATTTTCCTCTAGACAAACAATGCCTTTCATCTTTTCTAAAAACAGAAGTGTGATCTCAGCACTCATATTACACTAAATTGCAAAATGACTTCCACTCTCCTCTTTGCCTTTCTCTGCCGAATTGGATCTCTCCAGGCACAGTATACAGAATGCTAGGCCTGTGTCAGTGGATGTCATCGTCAACAACAACAACAGGAAAGAAAAAATTTATTGCTCCTCAATACTTACCTGAGAACACAGTAACAAATTTTAGGTTTTCACGATAGTGGTCATGTGGTTGGCGCAAACTGAGCTTGTTTCTACCAAATGAGTTACTACAGAAGAAAACATTATTTTATTGACGAGTCAATGACAACATTGCTCTGAAGAAAATGTGCTCATGTTCTCTAAGGGAACCTATCATTCAATGCCTCTTATGTTTTAAATTATAACTTGAGCTGGGAACATTTCCCTCATTTTTATAAAGAACCTGAGTTACAGATTAATGTAGGAAAAGTACATTTCCCAAAGAGGCAATAGCAGTTTTTCGATATTCTATGGAGTCCTAGATAGGAAATAAAAGGGCTTAAATAAATAGTTGGTGATTTTATTTCTTCTTCCAACAGAAGATTTGGCCTCTGAGTGAAAAAAAAACAGTTATATGTGGAAAGTAAATTGTTGGTTGTATACATATCACTTTCTTTGGGTTCTCTAAAGTATTGGAGATCAAGAAATGACAGAAAGGCAAAAATTCTGTTTGAATAACTAAGGCCCAAGACAATTGGGAAACATTGGATGAACACAGTGACTCCTTTGTGTAGTCAAACATGTACTTAGAGAAATGGTGGCTTTGCACACTGATTTGATTTGTTTAGTTAGAGAACAGCTTTCTTTTCTCTTTGATCTTCTTTTATCTTTTCCTTCCCAACTCATCTTTCAGGCTTTGCCTCTCACTGAGCCAGCAGCCCCGGATTCTGATTTCACAATTCTTGCTTGCAATTTGATAATGCATCTTGGCCTCTAGATGACAGGCAGGAGTATTTCATGAACTCAGACTTTACTGGTGTTTCCAAAAGTTATACTCACACTGGCATATTGCAGCATCATTGTGCTCAGATGACTACACTTCAAAATGAGTTGGTTGCAAAGACTTATTTATTTATGTTTAGTGTTGCTTTTGTAGCCACACAAAATATTTTATTAAAAGCTTCAAATTTATTCTGGTGTCTTCCAAAGGATGAAAGTTTCTTTGCTAGAGCAAAAATTAATGGTTTGCAATGTTTTCTGTTGAACCTTTCTTTGAAGTTTGTCTTAAAGAAAGATTTAAAAGAAACTTTTCTCATAGAACATCCTGACATCTTTATTTGTTACAATTTGTGTTTTCTTACTAGCCTGATATACTCCCAGCACCCAGATAAATAAGATCAGGCCACAGTGTGTTGTCTGGACTGTCAGTAACGGGATTCTTCAAGTTCATTCCTCTGCTGCAAGTTGGTGAACCAATTCAAAAAAGAAACACAAGGTTTTGCGATTTCAAATTTAATTTCATGTGGGAGAGGCTGTGGGATTTTTATGGTAGTGATCCTATGTATATATCAAATTTTATAACATTTGATTTGATTAAGAAAAACCAAAAACTCACCACTGACAATCTTGCAGTGTCTACAGTTCAACTTGTCTTATCTTAGCATATATGAAATAATTTTACACACATACGAAAATGGCTTATAAAATAAATGAGCAAATCAGGAACATGAGTCTAATCTCACGACTAGTTCTTCTAAGGAAAAGGGGACAATGAGAGTCAGGAATGATAGAAAAGAAGGGGGAAAAACCATTTACGAAGAATTTAGTTTCTTCCAGTTACAAAGCTGGGTGCTCTCAGAACACGTAACTTGCACATGTTAGTTAAGTCAACTATTCTTCCCAGCTGTCCTCTGAGGGAGAACTATTATCAGTCTGGGTTTACAAACTAATGCCTTGAGATTACAGTAGTTTGAGTAACTTGCCCATAGTTTCCCAGCAGAAAGAAGCAGAGCCCTGATGCACATCTAAGGAGGTCTTAACTCTTAAGCCCATTCATACAATTAAAGGACTTTTATGGAGAGAGAATACCTTTGGGAAGAGTTAAAAAAAAAAAAAATTGGGGGCAAGGTAAAATTCAAATGGTAATAATGGTTAATGAAAATTAGGTTTGCTGCTTGCTCTGTGGCCTGGGACATCCCTATTCTAATGTCAGCCCTGCATAGACCATTTACTTCTGAAAACCTCAGAGGCAGATGATGGTTTACATTGAGGAAATGTACCTGTGGCACCAACAAATCCTGCCATGTTTGGAAACCTGATGCTGAGTTCTAATCTCTGGTTACTTATTGATACTGTGGATAGTTGAAGGAAAATTGAAAAGAAAAAAACACTTCAAGCTCTGAGTTCTTTGGGATTTGGGGAAGGCCTTTTCCATGGATAAACATGTATTTATAAATAGGTAGGTAGATAGGGAGATAGAGAGAGAGAGATTTGAATGTTTATTTCCATTCAGATAGATACATGATTTTAACAGGAAATTAAAGTGGAAAACCTCCTCCTTTGTTTTAACAGGTAGGTCGCTCCAGAAGCAGACACTCAGGGACAATGTCTACATTAGGTCTACTTCATAAACGAGAACGCCAGAGCATCTCTGAGTGCCTGACAGCAGGACTCAGGCAGGAATTCCTATGGTTTTGGCACTGTGGGAATGCAGTCTGAAGGGCCCACATGCTAATTCTGCTCCCGGGTTCTTCCAAGGGCTATAGAAGAGCACACGACTGTCCATCTTATGGATACAAGACACAGTAGTGTGCGCACATAGCTGCATTACCTAAAAGTGACCAATTGTTCGGAGAGACAAATACTATGAAACCTAAAGCAAGCATTCTAGAAAACCTCCCTGGTTGATGATGGGGTGGAATAGCAGCAATAAAAATTCTCAAATTCTTAGGGAGCAATGACCACATTGATTTCAGTTGTAAAAATATGCTGTTAACACTGCTAAGCCATCAGCATCTTTCCCCACTTCAGTGCTATGCTTTCAAATAGACCTTTTTCTTCTGTTGGTGGTTTCTCTTCTACCTGGTGGCTTTTTTTTTTAAGTGGCTGCACATGTGTCTGACAAAGCAAATGTTCGCTTGGGAAATGTGTTTTCTTAGCATCATTATGGAGAAAAGGTAAGAAAGGACATTTGTACTATAGCAGCGTGAGAAGCTGTCCTTTTCAAAAGCATTTTTGCAACGTGGCCATTAGCTGCTGATGGAGTTGCCATGGTTATAAGAGGTCCACTGTGGGAGAAATCTTCATTTATTATCAGATTTTGACTGCAGCGGTCAGAATGCTTGAAGGGGGGAAAAATAAGAACAACATAAAAGAGCCTCAGCCATTTTAGCCAAACAAAGAGTTGAGTTATAACATTAAAAAAATATTCAACGATAAAGTCATGGGTGAGCTGAGTGCCAAGAAAGATCTTGCTTTTGAAATAAAATGTATTCTTGTAAACAGCAGAGGCAGAAAATGATAGTCTACTAAAGAAACAGGAAAGAAATGGCAGCAGGCGTCAACCCACTGATTGATTGAACGGGATTAAACTATTTCTTGTACTAGTTTACAGGGGTTGTGCTGCTTTCTTGTGTGCTCTTTCTCATGCAAAAATATGGGTGATCTAAGTTACAACTTTAAGGGTTACTGAGCTTCATGTGTCTCTTGACATTTTAGTACAAGACAAAGCCTTTGTACTCAATGTACCTGAAAGCCCTGAACATATTATTCTCACATAAAAAGTCTAATAAATCCCATTCCATGGGCCTCACTCTGCTGTGGAGTCACATCCTCCATGGAAAGTCTGTGATATGCATGTTCCCTTTCTCCTTTGGTCTTTGTACTGTGATAGAAGTCTGATGTGTTTTGCCTCTTTAGAATAACAGCTGATTTCTCAGGATGGGTCAGTGTTTTGAGATGAACCAGTTTGTCCCAATATCAAAAAGTATATATTGTAATAAATTATGTAGAATTTATTTCTGGCTAGGGCAGGAGGAGAGAAGATCATAGCCCTGCTGGATTCTGACGTGAACGTGAGTCTGTGATGTTTCTCAGTCTGTGATGTTTCTCAGTCTGCTGAGCAGAGGCAAAGCTTAGCTTACAGAGACAGGGAGCCAACAGGGGCAAGGACTGTCACGGCTCAGGCTTTGGGGGATAAAAGCTGGCAGATGTATAGAGAGAGGGCTGGTAGCAGTGAACAGTGCATGGTGCTTTAGGCAGGATGAACGATAGATAGATGGAGGATCCCTACGGGAAGCCTGCACACCTGGAAGGAATATCCAAATGGCAGGCTCAGCGCCTACATCCACGTCGTGGCTCCTGCGTGACTTGCAGCTGCCACCATCCCGTGTTCCTCTCAGAAAGCTCATCCCCAGTCCTGGGGCTTTTTCTCTTCCCTGCCCTGCCACAGTCTCCCTCTTCTCTAAAACAATGTACTTGGTCAGCTTTAAAACCCATACTAATCATTATTGCAGCTTAAGGGCACTCAGGAGACAAACTCCTTACGAACTGACAACAGCTGTACCATCTCGCGTACCCTCATCAGCTGCCCCCGGGTTCTCACTGTCCCCAGGATCTTCACAGACTGGGTGGTACTTGCTGTCTCTTCCCCCTGACCTCACATCTGCTGATCACTTTTTGCACTCTGATTTTCATCATCTTTACTCCATGGAAACTACTCTCCTGAGGTCACTAACGACTCAGTCGTTGACCGCACAGGTAATTGTCAGTTGTAACCTACTTGGCCTCCTCTCTCTTAGCCCCGGTGGTGTCCTTCCCGTGTAACTTACTCCTGCAACATTCTCATTTATGGAGCACTGCATATATGTCAAGCATATAGCTAAGTTTTTGCAACAACCCATGAGGCAGGTGTAGGTCAAGAAACTGAGACTTAGAGTTCAAGTAACTTACTGAGGAGTCTGGCTCCTGGCCAAACACCTATGAGTGATTTTTCAGGGCCACATAGGCAATTACAAAGACTTTACCTTGCAGGCCTCACAGAGGAAAGCTGCCATCCCCATACCAGATCTGGTGCACAGCCAATATATTGCAGTCAAGGACTCAGGCCCTTGACACGGCCTTGGGCTGGCCGTGCTCTAAGGCATCTTTGTATTCTTAGCCCAGGCACCTGCCCTTACTCGGGCCTTCATTGGAGGCCCTTCTCAGGCTCCTCTGCTGGAAATCTTCTTTTGGGGGATGGAGGAGAGAAATCTTGAAGACACTTTTACCTACTCTGACTCTACTCAGTGCTTTTCCACTCCTAGTCCTTTCCTCTCGCCCTCTCCCAGCCCCCAGGTCCATAAAACTGCAGGGGCCTTTTATTTGGGGATCCCTCAGCAGTAAGATGACACAACATCTGTGCTGATCTATCTGATCCTTGATCAGCACGCCATTCCATGTGGGAAAATGGAACGGGGCAGGAAGTGGGGAAGGGAGGGTAGTACTTTCTCCAGTTTAGCCTGTTGCTTATACTATTGTAGGTAAGAGATTTCAAAGGCTGACTGCTTGGCTGTTATTTCATTTTTGGCTTGTTGCTTCCACTGGCTACTCTGACACCTGAGAGCTCCGCTCTCTCCAGCTCGCTGAGCTCCTAACACTTACCTGGTTCACACAGCATGAACTGGAGCTAGCATTAAAAGTTAGGCTGTTTGACTAAACAATCTGAGCTCTTAAGCACTATCTAGCCTGCACCATACTTTCTGAGCAAGTTTTCTGAATTACTTCCTTGGGATCCACTTTCCTTGTTTGTCTTCAGTCTTGCACAATTTTACTCTTCCTAGGAGATTAATTCTCTCCTATGAATTTCATCACCACTTATAAGCAGGTAATTCTTCAATCTTTATTGCCAGCCCTCACGTCTCTTCTGAGCTCAGAATGATAATTCTAACCATCTACGAGATACATCTGCTTGGATGTTCCAGAGGCAACTCGTTCATTTATTCATTCATTCACTCACTCATCATTCACATATTTAATAAACATTTCTTGAGTACTTCCTACGTGCCAAGCTCTGTATTAGGCCCTAGAGATACAGGGGTGAGTAAGAAAGTAGAGTCTCTGCTATCCTGGAAATTGTCCATTCACAATTGTGGAGACAGATATTGGACGTGAACATTTACTTATCCATATATTGACTGCCAGGAATCAAAGTGGAGTGCTACTGAGTATGTATGAAAAAAGCCCCTAACCTAGCTTTGTGCTTTGGACAACGCTTCTCTGAGGAAGTGATATTAGTAGCAGATAGCATGAAAGGGCAGGGGAGGAGGAAAGAGTGACCAGGCAGCACAAACGGTGTTGAAGAGGAAGGAGAACATGGTTAGATTACAGAATGGTGTGATTCTGGCAATACGTGGAAATCCAGAGGACTTCTCCTTTTCTTTTCTAAACCCTAGCTTGAACCTATAGGTTTTCAGTCTTATCCCATCCTAGATCTCCAGCCCATAGATTGGACTCGACTAATAGATCTTGACATTTTACTCAGCAGATCTCTAAGCCTGTCGCTGCCTAAATGCCCTCTGCTTTAGCTCTCAGACATTCATTGTGGGAACCCTAGAACATCCTGCAGTGATGATTTCTTGCTCCCCCACCGGAGAACTAGGCCAACAACAACTTTCCCTCCTCACTCCTTCCTCTCTCAGTTCTTCTTTCCTCTGTCCACACAGTCCCTCTCCTGGTAAGTACAAGGCTTTGATTAAAGAATCAATAGACAACCCAGTACAGGCTACAGAGTAGAGAAATGACATAATTTTGGATTATGTTGATGGCTTCCTAACAGTATATTCCACAAGTTAGCTATATAATCTTTTCAAAAAGTTGTTTTTATTATAAAATATTTGATACCTACAAAAGAATATGTGCAACATATATCTAAGTTAAAAGGCATAATATGTAATCACCTGTGAACTTACCACCCAATATAAAAATTATAGGCCATCAAATCATGATCATAGTTCTGTAGAGGAGGTTGGCTACCTAGTCTACTTTTCTTCCCATTGTAGAAATAGTCTCTCCTCCACCTCCAGAAGACGGCAATCCAGAATCTGCTTGAACATTTTACCTAGCAGACATGGCTTCTTGAAATAGCATGGGGGGTTTAAAAACAGGGCTCTCTGTCCTTTTCAAGTATTACAGAAGTTTGAGAACAAAGTGAGTTTGGATGATAGCCAAACTTCTATAGGATCCATTTTGGATCTATAGGATCTTTTAAATATATACCATGTCTTTATCATTCACATTTCAACAGTAACTTCTTTTACTGTGAAATTGCCTTCAGCGAGGAGACACATTCTAGTGGAGGGAATGTTGACAGAGAATCTTGGAAGTGGTAGTAGTAAGTTCTTTAAAATGGACTTTCCTTTCAAAAAGACAAGTCTAACCACAGACATTGTAAAGAAATTGGTCTGCCTTTAATTGATTGCCAGTCTTTTATTTTAGTTGATAGAATAAAAATTGAGAAGATTCTATAGTCTATGATTCCTAGAATACAGGTTTACGTCTTGTTCAACTAAGAATCCTTGGTATTTCAGAGAGTTCTTGACACGTAGAGGGCAGGTAATAAATATTTGCTGTTGTTGCATTGATCCACTAGGCAAACTACTGAATTTACTCAAGTTGTACATGTTGAGGGTACCTTTATATCCCCTGGGGAATACTAATGTTCCTAAAAGTCATTGAAAAGAAATATCCTGAATGGAATTAAATGACTTTGGCTGTAACTGGGGCTAATATTTAGTCAGTATAGCCCTAACGGATTGTTTATAACTAACACCCATGCTGATTGGTCCACACTCTATTCTGCCTGATCTGTGCTCCATTTTTGTTGGTCTGTGCCTTCATTGCTATTTGTCTGTGCCTGTAAAATATAGTTGTTAAATATTTGCAATATCAGTCTTTCACATTAGTTGAAGAAATGGCTTCACCATTTATGTATTTAATCATTCATTTATTTCTCAAAAATTATTAAGTATCTCCTCTATGATGCTTTTGGTAATATTAAGATTTTTAAACCATAGTCCCTATTCAGGAGTTCCTCACATGCTAATGACTAACTGTAATACCATAAGATGAATGTTCTATCAGCAATAGGTATAAAACACTATGGGGAAACTAATGAGGACATTATTTTATTGAGTCCTTATGATTAACTTCTATTGAGTCCTTATGATATGATTTAAGATGCTAGGCAAATATTTTATATACATTTTCTCATTCAATACTTACAGCAACTATACAGAGTAGATACCATTATTAGCCCCATTTTACAGAGAAAGGAACTGAGGCACAAAAGGCTTGGTAAGATCAATAGCTCACCAGTGGTGGAGTTAGGATTTGAATCTATGCATCCTGACTCCAGATCCTAGGACTAAAAGCTATCTCTCTTATTACATCAAAATGTTTGGCAGTTGTTAACCTAGATTTTCCTGAAAGATAAAAATTTTTAGTGCATAATGATTACTGGAAGATAGCTTAGTGACCAAGTTCCAACCATCCAATCTGGAGAATTTAAGTTTATGAAAAATGTCTTCAATTTTTATTGATACTTTGATCCATCCATTGTTGTAGAATTATGTGCTGTCAAGTTGGCTCCAACTCCTGATGAACCTATGAATGAGTGATGTCCACAATGTCCTGACCTCAACAGCCCTACTCAGCTCCTCTGGACCCGTGCCTATAGTTTCCTTTATGAAGTCAATCCATTTCATATTTGGTCTTCCTCTTTTCCTGCTGCCTTCTCCTTTTCCCAGCACTATTGTCTTTTCCAAAGAATCCCGCCTTCTCATGATGTGCCCAAAGTAGGACAGCTTCAGTTTTACCATTTTTGCCTCCAGTGATAGTTCAGGCTTAATTTGCTCTAGGACCCACTTGTTCATCTTTCTGGCAGACCAGGGCATCCATAGAGCTCTCCTCCAACACCGTATTTCAAATGAATCAATTTTTTCCTGCTAGCCTTCTTCCCTGTCCAGCTTTCGCACACGTACATAGTAACTGGGAATATGAGGATGTGGATAATCTTGGCCTTGGTCTCTAACGACACTTCCTTATGCTTGATGATCTTTCCTAATTCTTTCATTGCTCCCCTTCCAAGTCTCAGTCTTCTCTTGATTTCTTGGCTGCAGTCTCCATTTAAAGTGATGACTGAACCAATGTAAACAAAATCTTTAACAATTTCAATGTCATCATTATCTACATTAAAGTTGAGTAGCTCTTCTGTAGTCATGATTTTTGTTTCCTCGATGTTCAAATGCAGTCCTTTTATGAGACTTTCCTCTTTTACTTTCATCAGAAGTCATTTTAAGTTATTGCTGCTTTCTGACAGTAAGATAGTGTCATCTGCATATCTTAGATTGTTGATATTTCTCCCATCAACTTTCACTCTTTCTTCATCTGAGTCTAGCCCAGTTTTTTGTGTGATATGTTCTGCACACAGATTAAACAGACAGTGAGATAAACTGCACCCTTGTCTGACACCTTTGCTTATAGGAAATCATTCTGTTTCTCCACATTCTGTCCTGATAGTGGCTTCTTGTCCACAATACAGGTTACATATCACGACAATCAAGGATGTGCTGAGGCACACCCATTTCTTTCAGAGCAGCCCACAGCTTTTCATGTTCCACACATCAAAGGCTTTACTGTAGTCTATAAAACATAGACTAACCTTCTTCTGAAATTCTTTGGAGCACTCCATTAGCCAACGAATAATCACAGTTAGAGCTCATGTGCCTCTCCCTTTTCAAAATCCAGCTTGGATCAGGTATTTCTTGCTCCATAGAAAGTAAAAGGCTTTGTTGCAGCACCTTGAGCATCACTTTACTGGCATGGAAAAGTAGAGCAATGGTCCTGTAGTTACTGCACTCCTTGGCATCTCCTTTCTTGGGGAGTGGGATATATATTGAGCCATTGTTTTGTTTTCCATATTTGTTGGCATATTCTTATTAGGATTTTGACAGATTCAGTCTCTTTGGCTTGAAATAATTCTACTGATATCTTGTCTATGCTGGTAACTGACTTCTTCGCAATACTTTCAGGGCAGCTTTCACTTCACTTTCTGGAATTTTGGGTTCTTCCGCACAGGAATCTTCTTCAAAGGAATCTGTTGTCCCTTTGTTTATTCTGTATACATCTTCAGTGTACTGTTTCCACCTTCACCTCATTTTCTCCTGATCAGATGGTGTGCTTCCCTGTTGGTTGTTCAGCATTCCTAATCTAGGTTTAAATTTCCCTTCAATGTCTTGAACCTTCTGGAAGACATCTCTTGTTCTTCCTTTTTTATTGTTCTCTTCTGTCTTTTTGCATTGGCCATTAGAGTGTTTCTCTTTTTCTCCATGTGACAGCCATGACAGTCATTGAAAAGTTGCATTCAGGATTCTAACCCTGCTTTTGTCATCACCTTTTACTTTTGTTTCTTGCCTGTCCTTAGCAATTTTTAGTGTTTCTTCTGTCATCCACGTCAATTTTTCTTTTCTTTTTACTTCAGGCATTGTCTTCACATTCTTCCTTAATATTTCTGGTTTCAGTCCATCGTTCTTCTGGTTCTTGGTCAATTAAGTTTAATAATTCAAATCTGTTTTTTACATGGATTTTAAATTCGTCAGAAATGCTGTTTACATCCATCCATTACCTAACTTATAACTTTTTTTTTGTTACATTCTATCCCTTTCGACTGTGCTAATTTTAAGAGCTACATGGATCATTTTGTTAGATTCAGAAATACCACCACAGGTTGCAAAATACTTTGAGAAAGACCTCTGAAATATACATGATGAAGTTGAAGACTCAACAAAGTTTAATTGTCACCAATCGTTGACAAAAAAGTCTTTGTTTTCTGGTAAGACTCCATCGAATAATGGAGTGTAATTACAATAATCTGAACTTTAAAAAATGGGGAATAATAAAGCACTTGAAGTTTGCTTTATTGGCAAATCTCAGGATGCAAACATTATATCTTGTGTTCATCCTGTAAATCCCACAGACAGTTCACTGGGAAGAAAAACACAATCATGTTGCTCTTGCTATGATCTATAAACACAAAGCATTTGAAGAAGCGTGTAAACCCAACAACGGTAATTCCTACGTCGGCAGCTGTAGAGATGTTTGAGGTAACACATTTAAGTGGAACTCTGTGGCTTAAGAGATTATTATGAAGTGGTTAAACTTTCCTCTTTTTTGCCCTTTTGACTTTGAGCGACAAAGAAAGGTTGTGTTTGGTTGATTCTTATGTGACTAAACAACATCCTAAAGGAAAGTGTTTGGAGTCTGCCTTTGCAAGCAGGGTCCACTGATGATATCAGTGTGTGAAGTACCCAGATGCCTAATTCCAGTGTTGGCTAAATTCTCAGAACAGTGCGTGGTGCATAGAAAAAGCCCAATAAGTGTCTGTGACTGTTTCCCTTTCTCTTGTTCTTTATTTACTTCCCGGCCATTTCACTAATTATTATTTTATTCAGAGGATGAGCAGAGGAAATAAAAGGAGATAAAATTAAATTAGCAAATTATACAGACCTTTAGAATGTTTGTTCTAAAATTTTGGCAGGGAAGGAGATTAACAAAAGGTTTTTGGACCATCTAAGGACTTGACTGATACAAATAATTGTGCCCTATCCTCATTAATATTGCACCAAAAGTTGATTGAGTCTGCCTATTTTTTAGGATAAGCTAGGGGGCTACTATTAGGGAATGGACTGCCTGCAATGGAAAGTTCTTTTCATGTGCTTTTGTGTCTTCTTTTCACAGTCATTTTTGCTGAGATCTAACTCTCCAAACCAACTATTGGCCTTTGTTCTTTTGTATCATTAAAATCAAATGCTACACTCAGAAGCAGGGTAGACTTCTTTCTAAGAGATTTGGTCTTTAATGATCCTATGGTAAAACAGACTTCATCAAAGAATAATGTGAGTGGTCAGAAGTCAAACATGTAGTTTGGGGAATGGAGACAGCAGCTGAGACCAGGGAGAGAAATGTGCAATTTCAAATGAGGGAGAGAAAGAGCAGCTGAGAGCAAATGGGAACCATCAGGGAGCCCATCAGCCTGTGCAGGAATGTCCAGGAAAAGATGATTTTTCCTTCTGCTGGAACTAACTGCCCATGGCATATTGAACAGTGTATTCAGGTTAGTAATCTGGCTTTTGTGAGTCTTACCCAAATTATTAGAGTCAGGTGGAGGGTGTCACAGCTAATGTTTGCTTTTAGGTCTAGTGATGGATGGGTGTGACATCATCATTATTACTTGTACGTATTAAATGTGTGGTAAAGCTATAGGTCTCATGGTAGAACCTTACTGTCCCTATGGATCTGACTGATATTTTATAATTTTTCACTGTCTGAAGATGTATAATAATACTACCTTGTGTGTGGAAATAGCCCTACTGTGAATGGAGAATTAAAATCCAAAATACCATAATAGCTGTGATACAGGCAAGGGAAAAATACTTGCTTTATCTATAAAAAGACTAGGCTTTGAAGAATTCAGCAGTCTTTCACATTTAGGAAAACAAATTCCTTGGATTGAAATAAATTCTACCATTGTTTTCTAGTTTTATTCTAACCCAAGACTAGGAAAAAGTAACCTGTCACAACCTTGCAGTTGCTTAATGCACATAAATTTGCATAAAATTCTTCTGTTTATCTTGTCAAACTTATAAGATTAGGTTGAGTAGGTTCAACCCAATACAAATAGAATTTAGCCAGATCTATAGGGAGGAAAATCAACCTTCAACTTTCTTCTTTCTTTTAAGTGCTTATGTTAATCTAAAATATTTGCAATATATTATCAAAGTTGAAAGCTTCTGGGAAAGAAAAAATATTACATAACTGAATGGACTTGTCACATTTTTCTTCAACCTTATATAAATATTATCATCTAAAGTCTTTTGAAGAATTTTTATATTTCTTCATTTAATCTTCCATGATCAGCTATGATTTATCTTTAGCACAAGGTCAATTTGATTCATGAAAAGCTTGGGTAACCTTCTATGAGTTTTTGAGAGTTATAAGCGGGGCTAATATATTCACAGAATTTGAGAATTAGAAAGGAAGTCAGTCAGATGGAGATGTTAGGGAGATGAGGTGACTTGACCATCGTTTCACAGCTGGTTCTTAGCACTAGAACCCGTGTCCTGACTTCCAGCTTTGTGTTTTATCCTTTGCACTGCACTGACTCTTATAGATCCATTTTTAAGAACTTAGTCAACGACTCTGACCAGTTGCCTTAGTTTTTGTTGATTGACCATGAGGCATGGATTAAACTAAAATTTGTGTGTGAAATTTCAAAATTTGTCCAGTAAGTATTTATTGAGTAACTACTCTTTACTAGGTACTGTTCTAAGTGCTTTGGTTGAATAGATAAACAAAAGAGAAAAGGTCCCTGCTCTCATGGAACTTAGAGTGAAATTAAAGCAAATTTTACCATTCAGGAAAGTATGCTTGGCTTTTCTTAAAATGCATCAACTTAAGATTTCTGACCATTAATTGACTGGAACTTCGCTTGAGCATGGATGTTGCTCAACAGTTGCTATTTTATTTAGAATGGCTATTCTCAGAGGTCTGACTGTTTGAGCAATTCCTCAACAGATATAAAACCACTGCTAGAGTTCTAGAATGTCTCTCTTCCTTCTCCATGTCCAAACATGACTGAAAATGTAATTTTTATCTCCATAACTTTATTCATGAAGCTTTTCCCCTGCATCTAGGCCACACATATAAGCACACATCTCTATATATTTTAGTTTGAAATCTTACACAAGTCTTTCATGGGTCAACTACAAAGCTCTGTGCTTCTGAAATACTTTGTACTCTATTTTAACAACCATCATATTCTTTCTTATATTGTACAGTCACTTGCATATATATCTGTCTCCTACTCTATAATTATAACTTCCTCTAGATAGCAAGGAGCAATGCCCAGAATGTTTTCATTGAATTATGGTTGAATTGTTTTAACTCTTCACCTACCCTCCAGTCTAACAACTAAAATAACTTTTTAAGATTCTTTACCCCAGAACTTGATTCTACAAAAGACATAAATCACCTTTTCAGAGATACTTACTGGCTAAGATTTATAATTGGAGTAGGGAGCCAAAACACTGCAAACCAGATACAGCATATAATTACTATGATCTTAAGTATATATGTTTGTGAATACAGATAGAAATAGACACAGAAAAATGAAAATAATTGTGTGAGGGAGGTAGGAAAATGGCAGACTTTTTTCATTCAAAGTTCTTTTAACACTACAGCAAATATATTTTTAAAATAGTGTAACAGTGCTTAAGCAACACCCACAAGAGGAATGCAAGGGCTCTGAAGTATTCAGTTTCAATTCTTCACCAGTCAATTATTCTAAAAAACCTATTACAGCATCAAGACAGGCATTAGGGAGGAAGTTATCCCTATTATATCCATTAATCCCAGAGAGATTTAACACCGAAAAAGTGACAATAAGAAGCCAAAACTAAAACTAAAACTGGGAAAATATACCTCCTCCTACCCTCCCACAAAGTCTCAACAGGACAAGAATGAAAAAGGAGCCAGTGTTGTCATTTAATTAGTTATTTTCTATCTACGTCCAATATGGCAAAAACAGAATGAATAGAAAAAAAAGCTTCCCACTGTAATTAGACTTTTCAAAGGAAGAGATAGCAAGAACTGACTCTGCACAGGAGAGCTACAAAGAAGACTCACTGAAGAGTTAGCAGGAAACCTTTTAATTATTGACGCTGATAAAGCACTTTATAAAGGCTCCTTTATCTAGTTGAGACTGAATAATTTTCACCGCATACTTCCTAAGTATGGGTAAAAAGAAGTTCAGTTTTATTTTGACCCTAGCTAGATTTTATTAGTCATGACCTAAAGGAAAAAAATTACATTGATCTAGCAATCTTTTTGTTGAATACGTTTATAAAGTTCTGTTGTGAATATGTAAATTCCTGAGTTTGAGCAATAGCTTTTAAATTCATATTGAAATTGAAGAGAAATTCGGTAGATATAAGGCATGGTAGAAAGACTAGTATTGGGAGGGGGGGAGCTAACTTGTTAATATCTAAGTATGTACTTGATTTTAAAAGGTGGAAGTACTCATATATATTGTAAGTAATGACTGTTTTAAACAGATAACATTTAAAAGCTGCATTGAGTATGATAGTATAAAATTGACCCCATTATTATAATTATTATCTTTTTAGCCAGAGTTAAGTACATAACATATTCAGTTGAGAGTAGTGTTGAAATATTTAATTATGTGTCTGAAATATGTTGAGTGATTTGTGCAGAGATTACAGAATAGCCACAGCTGACCCAGAGGAACATTTTGGAGCTCTGGCCTCAATTGTGTTTTGGCTCTTCAGTGAGAATTCAATTTTAATAAATAATCATTTTAGAAATATCTAGCAATGCTCAGCATAGTTGTTTTCCTCATCATTTCCTTATCTCTCTTATCCCTAATGCATGTGTGTGTGAATAAAGTTCTGTCTTGTTTCTCTTGCCCCCATGCTTATGTACACACACCTAGTCTTGTACACCCAAGTATATGCACACTTAGATCACTCCAGGCATACGGAATTATATAGTGCATGCAGATGGGTACAGCTATAACAAGTAAGAAGGTTGAAGAGATGGCAAAGTATACGAATACCAACATAGACTGAGGATTCAGTATTAACTTTTAAAAATAATAGATGGAGAAAATGGAATTGTGTGGAGAGGGTAGAGAAAGAACAGGAGCGAATTAGTTAAATAAGAGCTTTGAGTGAACACTCAGATCTGAGTGAACTGGGACTGTTCACCAGATTTGCTCTTGAACCTTGTAAAGTAAAACAGAGTGAAACTCTTGTTCTAAGGTTTATCTTTTTCTAATGTCTTCCTGGGTAGCCCTATCTAAAATAGCACCCTTCTTTTCACTCTATCCCATTATTCTGCTTATTTTCCTTACTACCTAACATTAGAAAATAGTCATTTGATTTCTTTTATGATGTCCCTCTCTGGAACCACGTAAGCCTCATCAATGCAGGGATTTTGCATGTTTTTTCACCATTTTGTCCCCACCACTTAGAACAATGACTGGGAAATAGTGGACACTCATTAAATATTTGTTGAGTGAGTGACTAAATAAATTAATTCCACATTTCAGACCTCAGTTTGTTAAAGTTATGAGGCCACCTCAACTTCCTAGCTATTTTTTAAAAGGCAGAAAATAAAACAGAAGAAGCACTATCAAGGAGAGGATTAAAAATATTCAACACTGACAGCCCAGAATTCTGGAAACACTAATGTACTCTAGGCTAGAGGTGAGTAACTGGTTCTGAAATGAGCACATATTCTTGATTGAAAAGGAAAAGATTATTGCATACTGTTCTAACTCTAAAGAAGTAATACCCTGAAATAATTAGCCAATCCTTATCTAAGTGGAAAAAATTATCCAACTTTCCCTCACTTGACTCCTTTGACTCTATTGGAAGGTAGATGATAGATTTCAAGAAACCGAAAAGTCAAAAAAACTCTTGCATTAATGCAAATGGCTCATTTACAGCTCTACGTATATGTAGACAAATTGGTTGGATGGGAGGTAGGATGATACATTGCTGAGGTCACAGATTTTATGTCTTACTGACTTGCATACTAATTACCTATGGTATCTCTTATCTTTTTCAAGTTGGGGAGAAGGGACTAGTCATATGAGTGGCAGCCTTTAAGAAGTCAAATATTTATACTAAGAGTTCAAGTAACACCTAGAGAGTTGATTCAGGATCACATAAATATTAGAAAATTTATGGTTATTTTCAGCCTTATTAAAAACTTGAAGTGTCAAAAATCTATGCAATTTTAATCTCTAATATTACTGAAATGAAATTTATGTATTAATTGAACACATGTATAGTCACTTATTCTGGACTAGGTACCATGTTGGAACTGAGGTTATAGTTTTAAGTAAGAGATGGTTTATTCCTCATGAAGACTATAGTCTTGGGAAGGAGGCAGGGTGAAACTAGAAATTAAATAATTGCACGAATAATCAATTATTTAAAATCATTTTGAGTTCTAAAAAGGAGGATTAGAGGGTGTTATAGCACATATAACTGTGGGATATAACTCAGTAGGAATGGCCAAGAAATTCTTTCTGCAAATAACATTTAAGTGAAGATATGTGTACTTTAAAAAAGGGACCATGATGACAGGATAATTTGTTATCCACATGGAAAAACACTTAAAATTGGATCACTACCTCACATGATACACAAAAATAGATTCTAAGTAGATTAAAGATCAAATGAGGAAAACAAACAAAAACAAGAATATTTAGAAGAAATGTTTAGGATAGGGAAGGATTTCTTAAATAAGACACAAGTACAAATCATAAAGGAAAAGATTGATAAATTCAATAAAAGAAATGACAATAAAATTAGAACTTCTGTGCATGAAAAGAGGTTATAAAAAAGTGAAAAGTTAAATCACAAAATGGTGGAAGATATTTGCAACACATAAAAACAACAAAGGAATAGTATCTCTAAAATATGAAAAGAACTCTGTTATGCAATAAGAAACAGGAAAGTAACCCAGTACAAAAATGAGTTAAGATATTAACAAGGAATTCACAACAAAGAAAACCCAAATGGACAACTAATATGAAAATATGCTCAATCTCAGAAAAAAAACCTAAAAATTCCAATGAGATATCTTTTTACTTCCATTTCACTTAACACAAATTAAAAAGTGTAATAATAGCAAGTATTAGTGAGGATATATGGCTTTCCCCTCACTCCCTTTAGTTCTTTGTTCAAATACTACTCTCTCAGTGCAGTTTTCTCTGATCTCTTTACTTAGAATTGCATCTCTCAGCCCAGCAGTCTCTAGTCTTCTTCCTTGTTTATTTTTATCTATAGTACTTCTCCCATCTGACATATCATATATTTTATTTATTTCTTTTCTATCCATAGTTGCATACAAGCTCCACTTAGGCAGAAAGTTTTATATATTTGGTTTACTGCTATTTTTTCAGTGTCTAGAAAAGTGTCTGTCACCTGGGTAGGAAACCAGTAAACAGTTAGCCATTGATGATTAGGTAACTAGTAACTAAAGGTTTTTTTCTTTTTTGCATACTGATTATAGCTTTTAGTTGTTCTGCCGCCCATTGTTAGCTGTGCTGCTTAGGCAATATGCTATCTGACTCCCACCAGGTTCCTACAGACAACATCTCCCTGGCACCTGGGTCACCACGGTAATGGGTGTTTAAGCTGTTTTTCAGGAATTAGGACCCCCTTGTCCAGTTCAGGCCGGTTGAGACCACCAACACATCAACTGGGCCTGCGTAGATGCCTGATAAGTGACCTTTTGACATCAAGAGGCTAAACACTCCACCCTCAGATCATGCTAACGCCACTATTTTGTGAACGTGTCCTATGAAGAGGCATGAAGTCTGACTACACTCGCGCAGATCACCAATTACCTCACCTCTCCTCATGTCCAATCATCTATCACCACATTTCAGACCACTTTACCCCTCTACTCTATAAATATCCCTGACTTGCTATTTTCAGGGAGGTGGATTTGAGACTCGTTCTCCCATTTCCTCACTTGGCTGCCTTGTGATTAAAACCCTCTCTCTGCTGCAAACTTGTTGTCTTGGTGATTGATTTTCTGAGCAATGGGCAAAAATGAACCAGGTTTGGTAACAGGTACACAATATGAATGAGCAACTTACTTCCATAAATCTCTGAAGCAGTATCTATTGATACACTTTGGGAAGCTATTTGCCAATAATGTTGAAGATGTGCTTGCCATAAACTCAGTGTTTCCAATTTAGGTATATTCCCTCAGATAAACTCCTATAAACTCGCCAAAGGAGATATGTACAATAATATTCATTTCAGCATTATGGTAATAGCAAAAAGTTGGAAGCAATGCAAGTACCCATCAATAAAATAATAAGCACATTTTAATGCTTTCCTACATTGAAATACTGCACAGTAGTTAATGTAAATGAACGAGATCTACCTGTATATTAACACAGATTAATTTCAAAAAGACAATGTTGAGAGTGTGAAATGTGAAACAAAATGGGGTCACTTATGTCTAAGGGCTTTAAAATGGAGCTGGGAAGCCATTAAGGAAATGGGTCTTATGCACATCCTCGTCAGGCAGAACATGGACTGTTGAAATGAGTCAAGACACAAATATTCTGAGAATGCTGCAACTCCTTACAGTGAGGGGCTTTTGCCTCCATCCAGCTAGCTTTAGTAATCAATTATGTTCAGCCAAGATTAGCTTTCTTTTGCTAACCCCAATTAACACTCTTTGTAATGTAAATCTCCCTTTTTTGCCTTTAAAAGCCCCTCTTAATTCCTAGTGGAACACTACTTGGGTTGCTACTTGAACCTGCGTACCCTGAATTGCAATTCTTTGATCCCAAAGAATCCCAATGCCTCTCTGCCTCTCATTTTGGCCCTTTATTTCTAGGTTAATGCACGGAGTCAGAAAGCAGGCCCTGAGCAATGCCACCTCTGTGGACTGGCGTCGCCTGGAACTGGGCACAGTACCTACACGAGCCCCTTGCGCTTATTGTTTCCAAGCGTCCCTGACTCCTCTGGTCATAAGTCCTCTCAGTTTCTGACCTCCCTCCACTTGGTCAACGTCAGTGCCTTTTTTTGGGCATGTGGGTGCCTGCCCAGGAGATGATTGTCTCAGTGTGGGTGCAGCTTTTCCAGCTCATAATCATTGCTGCAGGAGGGGCTTCCCTCAGCAGGGTTTTTTCCCTGATTGGTGAGTACTCTGACATAGTTGAGGGGTTTCCCTATTGTCATTATTGTTTGTGTGCTTGTCTTTAACATGGGACTTTCATTTTCTAAAGTTTCCTGAGAAGTTCCTCCCTCAGGAACCCAGTTGGTTTTATGTTTAAGAACTATAGTCCCTTCTTTTGTAAATTTCTCTCTCAACGGACCAAAATTACTAAGGATGATTTAAAATTACAATGGCCAGTAGAGGGAACATTCTAATTAGATAAGATCATTTAAAGGGTGCACTTGAAAGCAAAGGCTTCAAAATTCTAAAACAGCTTCATTGAAAGTTTTGTTGCAAAAAGCTAATGAAAAATTAAAGACATAAGAGGTACCTAAAAGAAAAGATTACATAACTAGAAACAAAAGTCCACCAAGTTAGTGGCCTTGCAGACACTGTCATATCTACTCTTGAAGGAGGGCCCCCATATGGGTTCCTCCCAAAGTTGACAAGACTTGGAGGGTTTTCTTGGTAAATTGCTACATTATTCTCTTAAATAGCCTAGGGAACACTAAAATTAGAATTAATGGCACTGTTTAATTCTGCCCGAAATATTTACTGTTTGTCCCAACTGAAACCTGATAGGATAATTGAAAGGATTTAATAACTTTATAATCAGAAATTTGGTCAAATTGGAAGCTGATATTCAGAATCTGATAGGGAAGAAGCCCTATTTAAAAATTCCTAAGTTAAAATAAAACTATGTAGCCAGAGAGAAAGAAGCAAATTAAAGATAATGTAATTGGACAGGTAAATCAACCTATGATGTCATTTAAGTTACAACACAATTCCTGAGGAATTGAGAACAACTGTTCTTATCTTACAAATCTTAGCAAAACTGGAAATGTAGCTGTAAAGGCCCTGCAGATTCCACCCATTCCCTTCACCAACCCTAAAACCTCCCCTCCTTATCTCGAAAGGCTTATAACCTCTCTGGGAGCTCTTATTTAGACCATCTCCAATTACTAAAACTGAAGAAAAATTTTAAATAGCAATTACTCTAAAACTGCTATGAAAAAACTTGCAATTTTTTTCTCTCTGTCCTTTGAAGTTGTAAATTTCAACATGTCTTTGGAATGTAAACACCCCAGTGGATAACAGCCCATAATCACCTGAGACTAAGCCCAGCTAGCTCAACTGTAAAGTCTGAAGATAAAGAAAAAAAAAGGGAAGTGTTTCATTTAGAATACAGGCTGCTGGAAATGCTCTCAAGCCCAAAATTGAATTCACAGCCTCCTTGTCTAAAGCAAATAAATCTTAAAAGTCTCTCTACAAATATTAACAAAACTCCCCAATTTTTAAGAAGGTAATCTTAACTTGTTCCATCTGCTAGAGACGCAATTATTTATAAACTAGTGAGTTTTGTATTGTATCTGATTCATGGTTAAAATTTTAAAATAAATACTATAAGGGGCCTGGTGGCATAGTAGTTAGGTTCACGCACTCCGCTTCGATGGGTTCATGGGTTTGGATCCCAGGCATGGACCTATGCACAGCTTATCAAGCCATGCTGTGGCTGGTGTCCCACATATAACGTAGAGGAAGATGGGCATTGGATTTTAGCCCAGGGCCAATCTTCCTCAGCAAAAAGAGGAGGATTGGCAACAGATGTTAGTTCAGGGCTAATCTTCCTCACCAAAACCAAAACAAAAACGAAACTGTAAGATCTCTGTCTGGTCTGTCTATATGTATGCATGTACGTTATATATGTGTGATATTTTTTCTCCCTATGGATGGTATTAGAAAAATTAATTTCTAAAAAGAGCTCTATTTCATTAAAGTGCTTATATAAATTATTTCTAATTATAATAGAAACTAATCCAAATGTTTTTGAAGTTAACATGATATAAAATAATCTTTGGTAAATAGAAGCTTGTTTTAGTCTGTTGGTTTAATTAAAATAAGTGTGTCTTCAGAGTTATCAGCATTAAATATAATGTAGACATGTGACTTGTATTCTACATGGGTTATTAGTCAAATAAGCTCATGTTATCCCTGTTACAAAAGTTGTCAACAACAAAAAATAATAACTTAAGATGATGGCTAACTGCTTTAATGTCTCATAAAATTTTTGTGAATAATCTAAGTATGATTGTTAAGAACCAATGAATTATACAGATGTTAATAAGAATTTTTGGATGCAATATTATATTTTATGGCACATATACTTAAAAATAGCTTCCCTGGGGTTCGCCCAGTAGTGTAGCGGTTAAATTCGCACCCTCTGCTTCAGTGGCCCGGCGTTCGCGGGTTCGGGTCCCAGGCGCGTACCTATGTGCTGCTTATCAAGCCATGCTGTGGCAGGCGTCCCACATATAAAGTAGAGGAAGATGGGTACAGATGTTAGCCCAGGGCTGGTCTTCCTCAGCAAAAAGAGGAGGATTGGCAATGGATGTTAGCTCAGGGCTAATCTTCCTTACACACACACACACACACACACACACAAATAGCTTCCCCAAATCTTTTTGGCAACTTGAAACTTTAGAGTTTTGCTAAGTTAAATTAAATGATGGGAAATTCATTGAACATCTAGATAATTTTCAGATAAGATAAAACAGTAAAACATTAATTACTGAACAGAGGTTTATCTACTTTTGGCTTCTCATTGCAGAGAAACTAAAAGATAAATTTGGATCTGTTAACAAACATGTTTTGTGCTTTATTGAAAGGTTGCACTATGAAGAAACATGTTTCCAGAAATTATAAAATGTATTCATAAATTTGCTAATCTAAAGAATATGGGTGTAACATACAGTTCATAACTGCTTACTTCTTAGTTTTCACTAGAAATTAAGGTTTCTAAGGATTAGGAATTCTAATTAATATATTTAATTAAAGCTACTAAAAATAGTAAGGGAAAAATCTTTGTATGCAAGGAAAATAAGATGTATGTTTTGGTAAGAAAAGGTATGAATAATGGAGATGAATTTTTGTTGAGGGAAAGAAAAATAATTTTGTCCCAAAATAAAGCTGGTTATTTCTGAATGAAAAAGAGAACAAGGGACAAACTAAAAAGGACATAGAAAGTTATAGAAGGTTTATGGAAAAGGAATCTTTGAAAAGGAATTTTATGTGTGGTCAGGGCTGGCTAAGACTGAAATTAATTTAAGTGAATGAGTTTTAATATCAAAAGTAAGCTGGTACAAAATTAGAAGTTGGTTTTCTCTTTGTGTTAAAAAAAAGAGAAAGAGAGAAAAAAAATCTTACTTTGTGAGGTAAAGCTATCTAAAAATAAATTGTTATTTTAAGAGTTTTAAAAATAAGCTTCATCGATAGTGTATTTATACAAAACTGGAACTTAATTTTCTTTTAATCTCTTAAAAGAAAAAAATTTTCTTGTCATATTGGTCTGCTCCTGATAAGAGATTATGAAAGATTTTTCTTTACCTTTTTGTGTTTTATCAAAACTATTTCCTGTCCTTTATATTAGAAGCTGAGTCTTTTCTATTAAGAAGAGCTAAGGTTTTGCAGCTGTGTAACCTTCTGTATTTGTCTTTAAAAATCTTTTTGTCACTTTGGTTAAATAGGTAATTAAATATTAAGTTTCATAATGATCTATGATCCTATTTAGGCATGAGTTTTAAAACCTCTTTGATATTTTTTATGAACTCCCCCAAATCAAATTCTAAATGAAGTCTTTGACCTCTAGCTAACTTTGGGATTTTTCAGAGGATCCCTGAAACCTCTCAAAAGACTTGTTCTCTCTCCTTATAAAAGAGGGATTTTAAACTCATTAGGCTTGTTTGATGTGTCAAATTACATGGGAAGCATTGTCAAAGAAGAAATAATATTAAGCCTTCTTTATGTTACATCTATATAAGTATATGTTATAAGAGTTCCAGAAATTAGGTTAAATTCCTGGAAATCCATTATGTCTTGGCATAAAATGTTGCCTGTCATCAGAATTGAGGCTCACACTAAAAAGACTGAACCTAAATGTCAGGAAAGCACCTTAGCTGACTTTCATGCAAAGGCAGCAACAACAGAATTTATAAAGGTTATGACTCATGTGGATGAAGTCCACCCTGCTTCTGCAAAAAAATTGACTCCTCCTTGCCAAACTTTTTCCCTCCTGATGTCCTTATAATATGGCAACAGCCTGCTCCTGAATCAGAGAAATTAAGAGGGATAAACAGTGGCTATAAATTAAACAAAGAGTTGGTGCTACTGGAAACCCAAGACAGCTGCTTGGTTCTTTCCAGCTCCCTGGCAAACTCCATTTTCCAGTTTTTGCATTCCTTCATCCACCAAAAGAAAAACCATTTCTGTCCCCCGAGGTCTCAGAACTCCTCCGTCTGGGTCCTTTGAGCACCTGTGGCTGGACTTCATTTAACTGCCATTTAATATGAGTTATCAATATGTTCTTGTTACTTGTATGTATGTTTTCCAGATGAATTGAAGCCTTCCCTTGCTTCAAAGCTGGTACCCTCAAAATGTCAGAGAAAATATGTTTCCCGCTTGAGGTATACTTTCCACAATCTCCAATGATCAAAGGCACCAATTGACTGAGCAAATCATACATCTTAACGAAAACCTTGCAAACTTCTTGGAATTATCACTGTCCCTATCACCCTCAATCATCAGGCAAAGTCAAGAAAACTAATGAAAAAACTGGATTCAGGTAGAATAAGTATTAATTACATGGGATTACACGAACCGAGGATGCTCTAATGTTTTGTTTTTCCAGATTTAAGGAAATCTTTTCACTTTGGTAAAATATCTTTGTGAACAAAGATGAAATATTTATTTTTCCTTTCTACTTCCCTCCAAAATTCAGAAATTCTCACTTACATAAATAATCAGGTCAAGTTTGATTACAATCAAATTAGTTTTACTGTGACTATCTTTGATTAAAAAAAATGAGGGTAATTATAGAGAGAAGAATTATGTTTGTACCTTTGTAAATATTAAATTCTGTTCTTGTTAATGGCCTTTGAGGTTTTGTTATATACCTGTAGACTGGACTCCCCTGGCGTAAGGTATTGCTTTTGGTCTCGCTGACTGTTCACAGCTCCTCCTTTGGAAAACATAAACTCACTCCACATGAGATAATCATCGGCAGACCAATGTCTATTGTTATACAACCTTCTGCTGATCCCCGGCTGTCTTATGCTAGTATGACCAGCTACTGTTAAGTCTCTAATGTCTTATGCTTGAGCCTATCATCAAGAGGTTAAAGAAGCTATCCTAGATTCCAATTTAAAGAATCCTTTTCGTCACAGTCTAGAGGCTGGTGACTGGGGACTCAGGAAGCATCATCAGAGGAACATAGCCCTCGAACCTTATTGGAAAGGACTTTACCAAGTACTCCTGGTCACTGACACTACTGCAGAACTAGAAGGCATTGCATACTATGTGCCCCTTCTGTACACCTTATATGTGATTACAACAGGGAACCGTGGGCTTATGAACGTCTAGACAGCTGGCATATAGCTGGACAAAGTGTTTTAGGATACCATAGTATTCTATTTCAAGTTTTTGTTAAAGAAGAAATCCAACCACAATATCATATGTCTGGGTGAGACTTGGTGCCCGGCTTTTTACACCCCATCTATTCTCTATCGATTACCATTGCCAAAGACTTTGTCCCTTGGATTGGTGTAGTCTATAATGACCTGTTGATAAAAAATTTATCCCTAACCACAGCTAAACTGGCAAATTCCCCTGCTTGAGCTTTGGTTCAACAACAGCGATCCCTGGATTCCCTAGTGAGGGTTGTATCAGATAATTGAATAGCACTTGATTATCTCCTTGGAGAACAAAGCAGCATCTGTGCCATAGCCAACCTCCTGCTGTACTTGGATCAACAATTCCAGGGAAGTTGCGTTAGAACTCAGAAAAATTAGAAAAATAGCATAGGACCTCTCTGGTCCAATGTCTTTTTAAGACATCCTCTGGTTCCCTATCAATGTTTTCAGCTGGCTTCCTTTAGGTATCGGTGCTTGGATAAGATCAAGACTTCAAATACTGTTTATGATGATTATTGGAATTTTGCTCTGTGTACTTGTATTTAAACTACTTATGCTATTACTTACTCAGATCTGCTCCAGAACTTTATAAACACCAAGATTATGGTCGCTCAGTGTATTGAAATGATAGATAAGGCTTATTCACCAGAACCTTCAGTTATCTGGATGAAATTCCTAGGCATGGAAACTGCCTAAGACTCATTTCCTGACCACCTCTTCGTTGCTCCAATGTGGCCTAACCCTTATGACACTGAATCCTTGGAATAATGATGGGAAAAAAGGGAAGAAAAATTCCCCCTGATGTGGGATATGAATTTCTGGGACAGGTCCATCCCAGCAACATGAGACTAAATAAATCTACGGTTGATCAGAGATGCTTTCTGAGAGAGCTCCCTATCAAAAGGGGAAAATGTGAAACAAATGGGTCACTTATGTCTAAGGGCTTTAAAATGGAGCTGGGAAGCCATTAAGGAAATTGGTCTTATGCACATCCTCATCAGGCAGAACATGAACTGTTGAACTAAGTCAAGACACAAATATTCTGAGAATGCTGCAACTCCTTACAGTGAGGGGCTTTTGCCTCCCTCTAGCTAGCCTTAGCAATCAATTTTGTTTAGCCAAGATTAGCTTTCTGCTGCCAACTCCATTCTTTGTAATGCAAACCTCCCTCTTTAGCCTTTAGAAGCTCCTGCCTGTTACTCCCTAGTGGGAGACTATTTGGGTTGCTACCAAATCTCTATACCCTGAATTGCAATTCTTTGATCCCCAAATAAATGCCTCTCTGCCTCTCATTTTGGCTCTTTATTTTTAGGTTAACAAGAGAAATATATAAGTTGCAGAACTGTGTATATAGTTTGATACCAATTTGCAAAGATATCATACATTGTTTATGAATTCATTAATAAAGAGTACAAGTTTATAAAGAGGCATGGCAATCAAAAGCACCAAATTCAGGGTAGAGTTTACCTGTAGGGAGAGAAAGGGAGAGAACAGAATCAGGTAAGACTCCAGTCAAGGCTTTTTATTTGTCATGTCTGATTTCTTAAGCAGGCTGCTGAGTACTTGGGTATTTCTTTATTTGATTCCCTTCCCATCCCATATTTGAATGGATCTATTAAATTCATATGAGGTACTATCAACAGGATTTGGTAATGAATTGGACCAGGGAAGAGTAGATGAATGAGATTTAGATATTCTAATTCATTCAATTTAGGGTATTCAAAATAGATATCCAAATTAATAATTCTTTTAGAAAAGAATTACACGTTTTATAAAAGGATTGAGTGGAGGATTTCTTTAAATCTAGGCATCCTTCACATCTATTCACAAGTCAATTTATATATAACAAGTTCAATTACATTGAGCAAGATATATCTAGAGTTGAAACTTTTTGAAATGTTTACATTATTAGCAATCATTTGGAGAAATAATAACGAATTTAATAATAAAAAGTTTAACAAAGTATCAATGTGGCATGGAATAACTGTTCTTTGGGAATACTCTAATAAAGTCAATAAATGAATGCCATATAGAAGTTGCTCACAGCTAGAAATATGAGACCAAATTTTATGTCAGTGTGCTTAATGCATCTTCTAAATATGCAGGTTGCTTTTGTAGAATACAAAGTAATAAAATGTCTTAAACTTGCAGAGTCTTTATACATTTTTAAAGCAAAACCCATTGAGGAGTTTTTATTCAGGACTTGTAAAGTGAAAAAAGTTAATAATCTTGAATTTAACAAAATGGTATATCTTTTCTGTGTTCAAGATAATATAAATTGTAATAATCATCAGAGATCAAATTCCCATATTCTTCTTTTTTAACCGAGTTACAAAATATAAAATTGTTGTTAAGCATTGCTCACTCTAATCTAGAAAGTGGGTTCCTGGGAATACCGATTTTTTACAAAAGGAATCAGTCTGAAATGATTCCCTTGGTGCATTTTAGTTATTGTTTTACCAGCATGCATCCTACAGGGTTCATAACTTTTTTTTTCCCAAACACAACTGATTTCAAGAAGTTTTCATGGAAGTCAGATCTTAAATCTCCTCCAGATAGCACTGTAAGCTTTAGCTCTAAGACCATTCATCCTCTTTCAGAAATAAAATTTTTGATCTCAAATCATTCCTTTTCCAATTTTCCTGGTAGATGGAAGTGGAGAAGGCATGTGATATGATTGCTCAATATAGCAAGAAATAAAATATATTTAATACCAATCAAATTACTTTTTATTTCTTATTCCTCTTAGCATGCATGGGCTGAAGGAAGCTTCCTTCACTGGGGATAAGTCTATATCTAAATGTCAAAAACTATATCTCCCTGTGAAGGTTGCTTATTAAGAATTTGCTATGGTTCATTTTACAATGACACCTTCATATTCAGTGGTGTCAGCGTTTGAAGCAGCAATCCAGGATCAATTCATCTTGGCATTAAAAGGAGAAGGAAAAAAAGCAAGAGAGAGAATTGGTAGCTTTACAAGAGCATACGGAATCATTCAGAGACGAAACAGATTCATTATGGCCCACCCACTCAGTCCCCTTCCAAACTGCCCTTCCTACTCCCATCTCAAGCAGCAGGCACTGCTGCACTGTCAGTATGAACATTGATCGCCCAGCCTACAGGAATACAAAACAGCCTTAATGCCTCATTTGCTTAAGCAGCAAGACTCTTTCATATCCTTAGATCGTGTGATGAACTCGTAGATAAAGTTGCCCTGGGGGCATGGAGCTTGGGGTGAGAAAAAGAGAGGAATTGTTTCAAAAATATTTTCTTCCTAGAATTATCTCCTTTTTAAACTATAATCAAGCACTTGGAAAGACACTGTTAATGTACCCCGGAGAATGAATGATGAAGTATGGAATGAGCTACTCTTTCTGACTCTAGCTGTGTCACTCACAAATTACAATAGCCATCTTCCATATTCAGAAGTTCTCTAAGGTGATTTTAAAAAATGACAGTTGATTGAGTTAATTGAAATGTTTAAGAATGAATTCTTCCTAGTGAAACTGAAGTTGCTCAAGAGGTTATTAATGAAAAATTACCAAAAAATCCATACGGGGTTAGGATAGGTTTTATTTATATATGGCAATGAAGCTATGTATAATATAGTTTATATGTAGAAATCTCTCCACTTGCCTATCTAGGAAAGTCCAAGAAAAACCCACTCCATATTAGAGTCATTCACAGTGTCATACACTTAGAGGATTGAAAGTTATCCAGATGTAAAGTGAGACATTAGGGAATTGTAAGAGGAGCACAGACTTTAAACTATCTTTGAATAATTTAAAAAAGAAATAGTATACTTGATCCTTGTGATTTTCTAGAGTCTTGCTGCTGAAAAATCTGTCTCCTCTGTGTTATAATTTCTTCCTGACACATTCAATCCAGTTGAATAAGGACTTATATCTAGAGAGTAACTGAATTTGAGTTGGCTAGAAGTCTAAGTTCTGAGCAGGTGTATCATAATTCAGAATGCATACCTGGCTGATATTGAAATATTGGAGTCCTGGTTCACAAAGTTTTGTACCAAATCAAAAGAGAGAAAGTTTGAATATCGTATAATGTTCACCTCATTGAAATTCACATAATAAATTATAACCAATTTTAAGGAAAAAAATTATTTGAATAAAACACAAAAGACTTCTTCAGCTCTCTAACTTTTCACATCCCAGGGCTCTACTTCTTTTTTTTTTTTTTTTTTTTTAATTTTTTGTTTATTGCAGTAACATTGGTTTATAACATTGTAAAAATTTCAGGTGTACATCATTGTACTTCTATTTCTGCATGGACTACATCATGTTCACCACCAAAATACTAATTACAACCCATCACCACACACATGTACCGAATTATCCCTTTCACCCTCCTCCCTCCCCCCTTCTCCTCTGGTAACCACCAATCCAATCTCTGTCCCTATGTGTTTGTTTATTGTTGTTATTATCTACTACTTAATGAAGGAAATCATACGGTATTTGACCTTCTCCCTCTGACTTATTTCACTTTGCATTATACCCTCAATGTCCATCCATGTTGTCACAAATGGCTGGATTTCGTCGTTTCTTATGGCTGAGTAGTATTCCATTGTGTATATATACCACAGCTTCTTTATCCATTCGTCCCTTGATGGGCACTTAGGTTGCTTCCAAGTCTTGGCTATCGTGAATAAGGCTGCAATGAACACAGGGGTGCATGTACCTTTGCAAATTGGTGTTTTCAAGTTCTTTGGATAAATACCCAACAGTGGAATAGCTGGATCATATGGTAGTTCTATCGTTGATTTTTTGAGGAATCTCCATACTGTTTTCCATAGTGGCTGCACCAGTTTGCACTCCCACCAGCAGTGTATGAGAGTTCCCAGGGCTCTACTTCTCACACCCATGTTCTCACCTCCAGAATCATATTATCACACAGCTAAAGACAGCACTACAAAGGGCTTCTGGCTTAGAAAAACCTGGGTTTTGATTCTGAGTTCTTCAGCTGACCAACAAGGTGACATTTGAGCAAGCTACTTGGCCATTTTGAACCTCAGGTTTTCATTTGCAAAATACAGACAGGAATACCTCATGGAGCTCTTCTGAGGACTCAATGTCCAGCACAGTTCTTGCATAATAGATGCTCAGCACCTGTCTCCCTCCCACGATTTCATCTTTAAGAGAACATATACTTCACCCTTTTTAAAGGGAGCAAATACCTTAATTAACTCAAAAAATGCATCCATTAAGGTTAACAATTTTGATATGTCCAAATCGTGTCTTAGCTGTCAAATTGTTTTCAATTTCACCAAAACTATTGGACTCATTCCAAATGCTTTAACTACATCTTCCTTGACCTATATTTTTTTAAAAAAGAGAATTCTCTTTAAAACTTTTTTCAAGTTGGTTTCTCAAATACTTCTTGCAATGACACTATTTCTTACAATACTTGCAAGTATTTATTGCAATATTTCTCCTAATATAGTATTTCTTCACTGGTGCTGCATTAACAATAGTAAATGACAATAATAATAGTAACAGATATTGACAAGTTGATAATAGTAACAGTTACTGACAAGTTAATAAGCTAACACTTATATAAGAGTCACCCTACTTATCATTTTAACTCTTTCTCACATAATTTTCATAATAACCACCAAAAGCAGGAATTGTTATGGTCACCAACTTGCAAGTGAGGGAATTAAGACTTAGGGAGGTCTAGGAACTTTCCTAAAGTCAGACAATAAGTGGCAGAACTAGGGCTTGAACCCAGGTTTGCTTACTACCAAAGTATTTTCTTTTAACCAATCATGTCATATTACTTCAGTTAAACAGGATTCTCTTACTGGACAATTATAAGTGTGATCCTTTAATAACCTGGTGATGAACACTTTTGAAGTTAAAGATTTTATTTATTTTATTTTTTCCCTCCAAAGCCCCAGTAGATAGTTGTATGTCATAGCTGCACATCCTTCTAGTTGCTGTATGTGGGACTCGGCCTCAGGATGGACGGAGAAGTGGTGCCTCGATGCGCACCCGGGATCCGAACCCGGGCCACCAGCATTGCAGCGCGCGCACTTAACCACCAAGCCACAGGGCCGGCCCAACTTTTGAAGTTAAATAGACTAACACAAACTTCTTTAAACTTGAAACAAAAACTTTAAATGGAAAAACTTTGAAACTTACTTTATTCCTAATGAAATTGAAATTTACTATAATTTAACATTACAACATTTTGTAATGTTAGCTATTATTAATTAACCTTTAAGCGTTATTTTGCTTTCTTAACAGACCTATTTCAGAACCTGAAAACCAAAATGCCTTTGTCTTTAATGAAACTTCAGTTCAAGTTTTCACTTCAGTTAGCACATTTCACTCCTATGAATAGAAATAGAACTCATATTCACTTTTACGTGTTTATTTTCATGTACGTATTATAAAAATACTAAATACATATCAGAGTCTCTTCTGTTTTTCTCAGACACTGTGGATAAGCATGGTTTATTACATCCTGCAGAGACAAGCTGTTGTGGTAGTCTGTTAAATTTTGTTATAAGTCAGTTACACTTGTACGTGCTTGTTAGTTACCTGTACTAATTTAGTGTGTTGATGGGTTGTTACTATAAATATCTATATAAATATCTAATTTAATAGAATAATACAAACATGCATTTGGAAATTCAAAGTGATTCCAATAATCATTTTGAAGGAAGAGAGAAGAAAAGCTCCAGACAGTAGTTTATAAATGCATATGGCAAAAAGTTGAAAAATGAACCTGAAAAATTTGACTAATGGCTTTTCTTGGGATGTGTATAAGAAAGTCATAATTAACAGTTTTGAAAGTGCAGTAACCAAAAACATTTTGTAAACTTTTATAGTAAGCATAGATCTAATATAAGTAGAACCCCAAAATTTTAAAAATAGAAAATAAAAGAAAGAATGGTGTTTCTTTTTGAAGTAATTGATTCATATTCTACAGCATTTGTCTTGTGTCTTCCCCTTGACAGTATATTAAAATCTGGATGGTAACTGATTTCAGGCATGAAAGAAATCCACCTTGACTTCAGCACTCAGGTACAAAATGAACTTAACAGACCAAATTCCCCAAAGTCTCAAGAGAATGTAACAGTGATTTGCCCTGTCTGTCTTTTTGCACCTGATTATAATCTGAGTTCTTAAACTTGATATGTAGCCTACAAACTCTCTATTTCTTGTTCACAAGAATCAGAATGATGAGCCTCTTAATGTGCATTCTTCAACCATAGTGCATGAAGGATTTTGATGAAGAGCCAGCAAACTAGTCAACTTTTCAGAAAAGAATTGTTCCTCACTGCTTATGGAAACAATTATTTACTCTAATTCAGTCATGAAATCCCAAAAATATTAGAAGCAATTGTACTCACTTTCATTAAAATGGTCACATTAAAATCCTTGTCTCCAAATATCATAAACCAGGGTTCTTCAAATATCTATAGTTGAATTGCTTCACATTTGTAAAACCATTGAACAGTCTGAAGATTTATATCTTCATTTTCTTACAAGAACTTTAGCATTTTTTGCATAAAAGAACGCTTATAAAGAATAAGGCACAGTGGGTTAATGAACTCTGACATCAGTTCTTTCTTCAAAAATCCATTCTTGAATAACTATGGTGTGGAAAGCATTGTGTTTGCATGATGTCTGTATAAGCTTGTGAAGGAAGATTTATACACAATTAAACTACTACAATTCTGGGTATAATATTTCTTGTGATAAAGGTAAACGTTGGGATTATAAAGAAGGGAGTGATTAATGGGCACAGGACAAACTTTGTGGATAAAACTGACCTTTGAGGAGGACCTTGGAAGACGTCGAGGATTTTGACAGGGGATATGCGCGAGAATTGCACTTCTAGTTTCAAATTTGATATGAAAAGTGGACCTGGCATTTGGCAATTATTTGAAAGCTTTCACTAACATTTTAAGACCATTTCAAAGATTTCAGTTGTTCATTCTTCTATGTGAATGTCAGTTCTGCTCACTGTGGTAAACATCAAGGGAGGAGAAAGTTTCCAGAGGTATCATACCCTGCAGCAACGTCAAATAGCACGAGGACTAGAAAGCGAGGATTGAGTGAGACAATTAGGAAGCCACTTCTATTTTTGCAGAGAGAAGTTTTAGAAGCGTTAGAAGCGGTGAAGTTGATTATTGAGAGCGGAAGGAACTGAATGTGAGGTGAGGAAATGGTGATAGCTGATGCAGAAGTGAAATGGTAGTTTGAGAAAAGCAAAGTAAAGGGAAGAAATCAAGAGATTCCAGGTTGGAAGAGGGCAAAGATTAGGGCCAGCTGAAGTAAAGAACGGACAACGTAGAAGGGTGAGAGATGTGGTCAGTGTAGAGATCTCAAATAGGTTATACTCCATGAGTTGAGGAAAAAGTCTGGAATATGTTGTCTTTGGCAATAGAATTTGGTTAGCATTAACACAGAATGGTTATGGTTATTGATTTATATAAGAAGCCCACCATAAGTAATGTATAAATATGTTCTTTGTGAAAATACGGTGTTGTCTTACAAAACAATCTCAGTATGTTCTCTGGCTTGGAATGTGTTAAAACAAATATGTATATATCCATTTTATAGAGCTTTGCAAATTACAGAGCATTTTTAAATACATTATCTTATTGATGTAAATGGCCATATAACAAACAAGAGAAAGATGGCATTATCTTCTCCTTATATTTGAGGAAAAAGTTAGTAGCTTGGAGTGGTTAAATGACTTGAAGGACACGCATCAGAGAATGGCAAAGTGATCATTTCTACTCTCCTCATCCAATCCTGTCTGGCTCTCTCCCAATCAACTGGTTTGATCCCTTTTCCAGTAACTGTCTATTGAAGGACTGACATACATAGACAGAAAAATAGAGCCAAAGAATGACAACACATTAGTGATTTTCAGCACAATCTAACACGGCATTACCCTGGCCATAGAACATGGCAGAAAATGGGTGTGCTAAGCTATCCTAATTCCATCATGGTAGTCATTATTATTTGTATCCTTTTTCTAATTTATGAAACCAAACTTGCAGTACATTCGTCCCTCAGTAGTCACGGGGTATTGGGTCAAGGACTCACACAAATATCAAAATCCATGGATGCTCAAGTCCCCTATATAAAATGGCATAGTATTTGCATAAAACCTACACACATCATCCCCTATAATTTAAATCACCTTTAGATTACTTAAAATACCTAACACAATGTAAATGCTATATAACTGGTTATTATACTGTACTGTTTAGGGAATAATAACAAGAAAAAAAGTCCATACATGTTCAGTGCAACCATCATAGGCCTTTCAATCCACCGTTGCTTGAATCTGCACCCGTGGAATCGGTGGATACAGAGGGCCGACAGTGATTATTTGATTTGTACAGAAGAAAATGTTCATTGATGACTGGACATAAGCATTCTGACTTCTTAGTTCTATATCTCTCAATATAAATTACAATTACTCTTTTTGAATTTTGATTTACTCTAATTAGGTTGTGTCAATATAATCCAGTCTCACAAGAAGTGAGTGTTAGGTAAATTCTGGATGAATCAAAAAAAAAATACACAAAGTTCAAAGTTGAGGCTAAGTGGCTCATCTACGAAAAATGCACCAAAGTATTTCCAACCTTCAATGCCCTTCTGTAGCATTCAGTCAGTCACCATTTTTGACATTTCTTTGACACAAATATTTGGACTTTGAGATCTTGGAGGTGAGCATCTCCAGATAATTATGAATTCACGACACTATCATGTATGTGTGAGTACTTGAGGTGAAATGAAAAGGAAGGTCACCAGATATAAAGAGATGAAGTTACTCTGAGGACAGTTTAATGGGTCATCAATATTGATGTCGTGTAAGGAAACAGATGAGGAGAAAGGAAAATTTTGATTCAGTGACACAACCATCAACTTTAGAATATGGAGGAATGTCTGGAAGGTGATAAGGATTGGGAAGGAATAGTAAAACCAGAAGTTTGTATTTTAAGTTTATGGATTTCAAAAATTGTTAAAACCAAAGAGATAAGTCAATGAAAGATTTGTAAAGGATTGACACTGCATTCCTACGTGGATTGGAAGACCCAGAGGCCTATACTTGAGAGGGCTTCAAAGGAAGAGGTGTCATATGTAGGAAGTAAGTAAGCTTTTAATCAGCTTGAGGAGGTGAAAGACGTACTGAAGAGAAAGAGTAAAGATATATAGTAATAGTAAAATAGAAGGTTCTGCGGGCTCTGGGGAAGAGACAAGTGAGGAAGTTGGTCGAGGTATGTGGCCAAGGAGTGGGGCAGGGTTAAATGAGGGTGAGCACATGGCAGTGCATGGGAGCGGAGTGTTACAGAAAAGAGAGTGCAGTTGAGAGAAGTGCAATGGGCTCAGGATGAAGACGAGAGATGTGTATAGTGCTTGTGAACACAAAATTAAATGTGTTGTGAACTGTTTCCTCTCTCTAATATTCAAATTTTAGTCCTACTCTTTTTCCTCTTGGTCCCAAACTCCCCTTCCTTTTGTTAAAACTCTTTAAGTGCTTCTCAAGTCTCTCTTAGGGCATTTCTAGCCATGTCTAGTCTTGATCTATACAGTTCTTTGCTCTTTGTTTTCCAATCATATTTCCTGTCTTTATTTATATTTCTTGGATCCTCTGGGACTGATCGTCTCTTAATGGCTGTTTTATAGTTGATTTCTACTTAACATACTTATTTAAGAAGAAGTTTTGCTCTAGAGTAGATGGCATTTCCACAATATTTGTTTCTCAGGTTTTTATGGTCTCATGACTGGTGTTGTGGTCCTTTCACTGTGTTCGCATATTATTATGGCCCTTGACTAATAGTAAGAAATTAAATCTCTTAGTTTGTTACATAGAGCAAGATAGTATTAATAGGAATTTGCCACAGCATTTCAATTTTTTGTGTGGAATTTTAGGCACAGAAAAAATTATATGCTGCTACTTTTAACCATGCTCAGAACAGTACCATTAAAAATGTATACTTTGTCTCAAAATAAATTTAGACTGCTTTCTCAGCTTTTTGCTACATAAAATGAAGATTTTCTGATGTCAAAACACTTTAAATAGAAATCAAAACAGCTTGGTAATTTTACAGAAGAACTACCCCTAGGGGCTATCTAGTTTTCAGGTCATAATTCTTCAACCAGTTTTCATTTGAGTCAAACGGATCTCTTTCTCTCTTTTTGGATTCCAACATTATATGAAGAGGGTCTAGTGGGGTGAAGCAAATGTCCAAGATGTCAAACAAATGTTCAATTTACTTCATCCAGATAACACTGTGACTTACACAGTTTCTCAATGCAACACTGGTCTTGGCCTTATGAGTTTTTCTTTGCTTCTGGAAACTAATAACAACAAGTAAACTGCTTCAAAATGTTACACATATTCAAGTCTGTACTTTTAGAATTTCTTGTTAATGTAAAATCAATCTTTAGAAATCGTTAGTATGCCTATATAAAAGAAACAGTCAAACTCAGGGGCAGATGGATTGATTTGTTGAAAGGTACAGCATAATATAGCAGATCTTAATTCAACTGAAAATCGCTAACAAGCTGTCTAACTTATAATTGCTCTCCCTAAATGAATAGCATCTTTTCATCATATTTATTTTACACTAAGTAATGATACTTATAGACAACCATAAAAATTAATAAATGAGTTAATGAGGGCATTCCAAATTATAATCTGCATGGGAAAATACAGTTAACTATGGTTTAGTGAATGAGGGCAATCTGCAAAAACTGTAGAAAGTTACTGAAAAATAACATGTTCATTCCCTCATTTGATGATGAAAACTCTGAACATTTATCAAGTGTAAGTTATTGATGCGCTGGATACAGGAGGAATCAGAGCTTTAAATGTAGTAGGAGAGAGAGAACATGTCTTATCTTATAAGAACATGTCATTATAATACATATGATAAAACCTACGACTGACTTACACAATGGCTTAAACGGCGTGAGGCTCAGTATACATGATTCCAATACTTGAATACAAACTGAAAACTTTGAAACAAATATAAAAATATTATTTAATGATTATTAAATAAAGTGACTAATGCTAAGAACTATGCATAATAATAACTAAAATTTATTGAGCTCTTTTTATGCTTCAGATGCATTCCTTGGTGTTGGCATGTACTAAACTCATTGAATTCTCACCGTACCTTCATGAGGGAGTTTTCAAAGCCTCTTCCAGGCATGTCCTCCCCTCTCTACTTTTGTGTTTGGTCTTTCCTCTGTCTGGAAAGATCTTACCTTAGATATCCATGTGGCTTGCTCCCTCACTTTCTTCAGATCATCACTTAAGCGACATCTCAGTAAGGCCTTCTTCCTGATCCCTAGTCTAAATTTGCAACCCACCCCTAATTTTTCATCTCCCTTTTTTTTGTCTGTTTTTTTTCTTAGCCCCATCACCTATTAACATTCTGTATATTTTACTCATGTGTCTTTTTATTGCCTTTTCCCTTCATTTGAATATATGTTCTGTGAAGGTAAAAATTTTTGTCTCTTTTTTCACTTGTATATCCACAGTTCCTAGAACAATCTTGGACATATAGCAAGTGTTCAACGGATATTTGTTGAATGAATGAATGTGGTTGGGACTGTTATAATCACACACACAGCTTACATGTTAATTAAAATCTTTACATTTTAATATATATTTACATTTGATATCAATATAAAAATTATATAAGATATATCCCATACGTGTGTGTGTGGGATACATACACCTACAGACATTCACATTTTAACATTCTAGGATACATCTAGGATATTTTAGGATACATCTATATATATATGAGTTTGTATATGCACACACACACACATATATAGATGTATCCCAGCATGAGGCCAATGTGTATACATACACACACACATATATATAAAATATAAGATAAAATAATATAGCTTATATCTTATATATTATATAATAATATATCATATCTATTTTATATTTTTTATATATATAGATATTTCTTTATATATGTCTCCTTATATGCAAATGAAAATAAAATAGTTTCTAGTATGTAATCGTATGCATCCAGTTCAGGTAATGGATATTATAATTTATTTTCTATTTTAAAAATATAAAATAGACGGCACACATCTTTTTTGATTTACACATAATAACAATAACTACCACTTATTAAGCGTCTATAAATTACAATGCTAAAAATCATTGCAATTGTTTTCCTTATTTATTTTACAGATGAAAAATATTGTTAAATGCTATACCTGAAAAGTTAAAGAACTTATTCTAGGTCACAGAGCTGGGATTTGAACTCAGGTCCGTCTGTAGCCAAACCCTAGTTACTATTCACTGTACCTTGCTACCCTCCTTGGTTTAACACTTCAAATGTAATGAACTACTTACATTTTAACTATTTTCTGTTTTTTTTTTTTTTTAACTTCTGTACTCAGACCTATTCACCACATCAAAACAAAAATAGCACATCCATAAATGCTTTGAACTTTTTGATAATTATCTTTTGAGGAAAGAGGAAAAGAAACATTTAATTATTTCAAGCTCTGAAATCAATTGTCTTAATCAATCTGTCATTTGTCAACATTTAAAGAAGATCATCATTAAGTTTCATTTTAGAAATTTTAAAGTAAGCAATTAAATCGACTATGAAAACAGATACTTTGGGACAAAATATGTTAAAGATGACATCCATTTGTATTTCACATTTGAAACAAACAAAATAACTTGATTTTAAAAGCTATTGCACTAATCATTTGTAATTGGAAAAAATTTTTCAAATGTTATCAAAAGCCAAACAGGTTAAATATATATTTCTATAAAAAGCTCTTATAAACATACATTGTCACATTTTTAAAATGAAAGCTTAGTATATATACTTAGTACATTCTATTGGAATGATTATCTAGTTTAACTTTCCCAGCAAGAGAAAAGACTGGAAAGAGTTAAAGGGTGTATTTAAAATTGAACTTTGATGAGCCAAGCTCATTTAACTTTGTGATGAGATTATTTCTTTCTGGTTCAATTGTTTACTATTTTCCTCAAGAACTTACTCATGACAGCTCATTAGGAAAGCAATTTGCCCGTTTTTATCAAAAGGCTTCAAAATGTTCAGACCCTCTGATTTAGTAAAACATTTCTGGGAATTCATGCCAAGATAATTTGAAATTTAGGAAGAGTTTTATACACAAATGTATTCACTGCAGTGTTATCTTATTTTAAAATATGTAAAATTACAGAGATAATGCATACTCCTTAAATAATGCAGAAGTATATACAGCAAAGAAAGACAGGGCGTCTTCTCAGAAGCCCCTTCATTCCCACCCCTCCTCAGAAGTTACCACATCAACAATTTGTTTTCTATAACCGTGAGGCATTAATTTTAAGAAGGTATGTTATGTACATGTGCACCCATAACACTGTTTCACATATATGGGATCATGTCATGGGATCAGTGGTCTTTATAAAAGCTAAAAAGAGGAATGCCTACATAAAGTCTGGTATAGCCACTGTACAAACTGTTGTATAGACTTTAAAATGTTTGCAAAGAATTTACAACATAAAATATGCATATTCTGTAGTACCAAGAGAAAAGCAAGATATAAAATTATATATGGAATTATAGTTATATATACACTTACATTCATACACATTTCAGAATGAAATAAATTCAAGTATTATCAGTTATATTTGAGTGATAGGTTATTGGGATTTTACTTTTATCTTTCTGACTCTGTTTTTCAAATTTGCAGTGGCAAATGCAATATTTAATTACATTTAAAAACTATGCTAATTAAGAAAAAGGGGAGGAAGAGTTCATGTCATGTTCAAACAGTCAAGAAGTAATGGCTTTTATTTCTTTATCCAGAATCAGAAATTCTGAGTTTTAGTTTTTTAAAAGAAATCCGTGTATTCTGTTTTTCAAGATTACATTTACACGAGATAATTTTATTTTGAGTTTCTTTTGCAGGGACAAGGAGGAAATGCTAAATTAATGAGTCTGACCCGTGTTCTCAGGGTCAGTTCATGGATGGGTGAAGAGTCACTCTTTAAACTCCTTACACCTTTTCTCAAGTTCAGGGAGGCCTGACCTGAAACAACTGGAAGATTTCCTTTGTTGTGCAAATTTATTTGTTAATTATGTATTTATCCAAAAACTGTTTATTAAATGCTTATCACAGGCCAAGTGCTGTGGTACGACTGAATTCTCACCCAGAGGCTTCTCAAGGCAGGTACTAGATATTTGCATCTGTGGATATCTAGCACCGTGTCTGGAAGAGAGTAGTCACCCAATACGCATTCGTTGAATGGAAAGATCATATTTAATTACCACAATAACATCATTTTATCCATCATACAGTTAAGAAAACTGAGACTAAATAACTGACTTATGACCATGTCTTACAGCAAGCTAGAATAAGTGACCAATTTTGTTATACTAACTCTATAGTATAACAATACTATACTCAGGTATTCTAATTTTCATGCTCTCATCACCTGTTGCAGGCTGAATTGTGGCCCCCAAAATTTATATGTTGAAGTCCCAGCTCCCTATACCTCAGAATGTGACTATATTTGGAGGTAGGATCTTTCAAGAGGTAATTAAATTCAAATGAGGTCATTAGGGTGGGCACTAATCCGATATGATTAGTATCCTTATAAGAAGATTAAGTTAGGATACAGACACGTGCAGAAGGATGACCAAGTGAAGACACAGGGAAAAGATGACCATCTATAAGCCAAGGACAGAGGTATCAGAAGAAACCAACCCTGCTGACATCTTGATCTTGGACTTCTAGCCACCAGAACTGTAGGAAAATAAATTTCTGTTGTTTAAGCCACGCAGTCTGCAGTCCTTTGTATGGTAGCCCTAGCAAACTAGTGTACTACCTCTCCCACTATTGTAGAACAAAGCATTCTATCTCTGTTCCACAAACTCTTGTAAAGATGTTGAATTACTGAGTCCATGTGTTTTTTTTTTTTTTTTTTTTTTTGTGAGTAGGACCAGAACTGAGCTAACATCCAATGCCAATCTTCCTCTTTTTTGCTGAGGAAGACTGGCCCTGGGCTAACATCTGTGCCCATCTTCCTCTACTTTGTATGGGACGCCGCCACAGCATGGCTTAACCAACTGTGTGTTGGTGCGCGCCGGGATCCGAACCTGCGAGACCCGGGCCGCCGCAGCGGAGAGCGCGCACTTTGCTTGCGCCACCAGGCCGGCCCCTGAGTCCATGTATTGAACTGTGTTGTAAAATTAGGATAAAATAATCTACCTTTCAAAGTTATTACAGAGATTCAATGAGATAACATATATAAAACTCCTCTTGTAGTTCTAGGAATATAGAATTATCAATTAATTCTACAAGTATCAAGTAGCAATAGAGACATACAGGAAGAAGTAGAAGAAAATTTCCAGATGTACAAGGCACTGTGGAGGGAGAGCAGTCCAGGCTGATGAGACAGCATGAGTCTAGACACGGAGGCACCAAAGACAGCATGATGTGTTTAGGGGACTGGCTAAGAGTACAGCCTGGCTTGAGCTAGTAATGCAGAGACAAAGCTGGAAATGCATGCTTGGGCCAATGAAAATCAATACAACCCTTATCACTACTCCACCACAAGGTGAGGTACTATTCCATCAAGTTTAGGGCTCTACACTGTGGCTTTATGGAGAGGGGGTAAAGCATCCTATGTTCTTCTAGTAGCTTTGCTTCCACTTTCTGAGACAGCAATTTCATAACCAAACCTCTGAGACTCACTCTATCCCTTCATTCTCGGCTGTTGACCTCACTTTACACTCTATTGACAAACAGAAACCAACAGATGTGAACTCCTTCAATCTTTCTTCCACCAAACCAGTTGCACCTGCATAAGTGCCCCTTCTTCCCTTCTCTTACCATGGAGGAAGTGTCGCTCTTTCCATCTAAGGCCAATTCTTCATCTTATTCTTAAGGATTTCTCTCCTTGCCTGGTTATTTTTCTCTCCCATATTGTCAGTCTTTCCCTCTCTATGAGCTTATTTCCACCAGCATATACACATATCATAAATTTTTCATCTTAAAAAGTATCCTTGATCCCAGTTTCCCTTCCAGTTACCACCTTATTTCCTTGTTCTCCTTTATAACAGAAATATTTGAAAAAGTTGTTTATACTTATTATCTCAGTTTTCTCTTCTCCAGTTCTCTCTTAAATTCATTTTGATCAGACTAATTGGATCTTCATCCTCACCATTCTTCCAAAACCTGTCTTCTTGAGGACAATGACCTCCACATTATCAATCCAGTGGTTAACTCTAAATCTCACTTGTTAATTCAACCCTTCCTTGTGTGTCTTTCCTTACTGGCCTTCTAGGATGCTACACCATCTTGTTTTACTTCTGTTTCCCTGGCTGTTTCTTTTTGGTGTCCTTTGTTGGGACTGCCTTTTGCTCTCACCTCTTAACATGGGAGTGCCTCAGAGCTCAGCCCTTGGGCGTCTTCTCTTGTGCTAATAACTGCCGCATTTATATTTCCAGCTAGGAACTCTTCTCAGAACTCCAGGATTATATAATCAACTGTCTAAGACATCTCCATTGGGATGCCTAATAGGCATCTGAAAATTAATATGTCCAAAACTGAACTGATCTTTCCCCCTTACCCCTACCACAACCTAGTTCTTCTCTTTCTGCAGTCTTCACCATGTCTCTTGATAGCACTCCATTTTTCAGGTGTGAAGGTCAAATATTTGAGAGACATCCTTTCTCTTATCTCATCTCATCATAAAATTCTCTCTCTCCAACTCCACATACAACCCATCAGCTATCAATATTCAAATATATCCAGACTCTGAACACTTCTCACCATCTCTACTGCTACCTCCTATGTCCAAGATAACATCATGTCTCATCTGGATTATCATAATGGCCTCCTGACTGTTCTCCCAGCTTCCAACCTTTACACTTTCAGTCTGTTTTCAATGTAGCAGTCAGATCATCTCTCTTCTGTGCTCAAAACCCTACAATGGTTTCCCATTTCACTTAGAATAAAAGCTGATGTTCCTTTAGTGGCCTACAAAACCCCAAACTGTTTGGTCCATGATTATTCTCTGACCTCATCCTCTACTTCTCTCTTTCCTTTGTCTCTCCACTCCATCTGTGCTGGCCTTTTTGCTATTTCTTCAGCACAACAGGTATACTCCCACCCAACTAGGTGAGCTCTCTGGGCCTTCCCCCAGATGACTGCCAGGCTTCCCCTCACATTTCCTTCAAGTCTTCATTCATGCGCCATCTCATCAAGGAGATCTTCCCTGATTACCCTTTTTAAAATTGCAAACTACCCACCCTACTCCATAACTCTCTACTTTTTACTTTTTTTACAGCACTTTATCTTCTAATGTTTTATATAATTTACCTATTTGCAGTGTTCAGAATTTATTTCCTATCTCTTCTCACTGAAATGTAAGTTCTATGAAAGGGAGGATTTTTAAAATTTGATTCCTGAAGTTAATAATTTTTACATTTCCATTTTAGCACACATGTAAGAATTTTATACCTTTACAAACAATAATTTACTCAACACCTTCCTGGGCATTGAGTGGATAGTGAACATAGAGGGTAAATGGATTTATCCAAAGTCACAGGTTTTCAGGAAACATTTTCACGCATAAGAATAAAAGTTCATTGGTCTGTCTACCTGTTCTAGCATTAGTAGCAGTCAATACTGATGAACTGTGGTGTGCAAGGTGTCCAACAATTTATTTTGAAATATAGTAACTCTTCTCTGGCATATTTACATTCTGCTTACTTCAAATTACTCTTGAATTTCAAAACACTGTCCTGTCTGAGGCTATTAAGTGCTAATAAACATTAGCATTATTCAATTGAAGGAAGCTATTTTTCAGTGATGCGTGGAAAGTGTTTGCAACCTCTGGGTAGGAAATGCTTTGGGGTGGAAAGTATAAGCCATTATTATTGCTTGTACAATACTGTTTTTACTTTGCAATTCAACCTTGAAAAAATAACACATATAATCCATGAACAAGTTTAAAATACCTAGTATTAGCTTAGTAAGTGAGTGATGCTTAATATGAAGTTGGAGAAATAGGCCATTCCCCCCCAACCCTCCTCACCGCCCCCTTTTTCTCCCAAATCTTTCACTACTCCTGAGAAATAGTAGAGCAGACTGGTTAGATATATGAGCTCTGTATCCATTAAACCACCCTCTGAAATAAGTACTATTACTCAGACAGTACTTATTTCAGTGGGTGGCTGTGAAAATTAAATTCCTACACGTTAAACACTTAAAAGAGTGTTTAATACACAGTAAGTGCTCAATAAATCTCAGCTATCAGTATAACTTTAAGAGCCAGATACCTTTTCTTATTAAAATACTTATAGAAAAGGCACTGTTACGGTATAAGATATTCATAATGACTACTATCCACAAATTACTATTATGCTCTAAGTGATTTTCCGGTGATGTCTGTTAAAGGACTACTAGATACTGTGATATAATTTTAGTTATTTATGTCAAAGTCTTTTCCAAGTTATTCCAGACTTCATTTCCTTCTCTAAGCAATTTATTACTTTTGATATGTAGAAGGGGAACACACACATACACACACCACCACCCCAAAACATGCAGTAGGTCCATATTGTTTTGTGAGATGTTTAAAAGAGTTGAAAAATTAGTCAAAAATCACTGTGACTTTATTACTTATATTTTACATATGTAAGATCCCTTTTTGTCAGTCACAGTAGTATGATAAATAAGTCCCATGTGATGTAATAAACACAATGATAAATTGAGACAAATCTTTTCATCCACCCCTCCATCCACCCGACTATCTGTCTCTAACACATTCCCGGGAAAACTTTCGGCATAAAAAAGCTCTAATTATATAGGAAATATACTTAATGCATAGTTGAAAATTTTAAAAAATTACAAACTCATTTTTTAGATCCTTATTGGCAATAAAGAAAATATATTCATTTATTTCTTCAAAGATTATTGAGATATCATTTGGACTTTTTTCTTTAAATGAACTAAATTTCTTATATAAGAAAAGATAACAGTGAAGTGACCTATTGTGCCATATAATATTTAGAGGAATCTGAAAAAAATTCACTTTTATACCCTGAAAGGTCAAATGTGATCAGACACTGTTTTAATCCACGATGGGAGAATTTAAATTCTAATCAAAACAGGCAATGAAATGTTAATGAGTTCTTATACATTCATACTGATCATTGATTACAGAAGAGGGTCTGAAGCCTGAAACAGAGCAAATTTTGTGCCTGTTAATTTTTTTTTCTTTTAAAGAAAAAGGATTAATTCTGGAAACTATAGACCATTATACCTCACTGCTATTCACTAAAATATATCACTCAAACATGGCCTGGCACTTCATACAATTAATTGGAAATGAACTTGAATACTTAATGTAGTGATGGATTTTAATAAGGGTTGTGATGATCTTCTCTCTCTCTCATCAGTGTGGGTGGCGGACAAGGGGTCAGAGCATAGGGCAGACCCACCAGAAGGGCCTATAGCTAAGACAGATATAGTGAATTTAAATCTATATTTCCAAGTATAACACCCAGCAGCAAAAGCAGGAACGTAGCCTGCAAACTCTGTTTGAAAGATAGAGCCAAAGTGTCAAAACTGTAGAAGTCCAATATTCCATGAATCAAAGGAGCAATTTTGTGGTCCACAATGGAAGACAAAGCTAAAAGCTGCCAGTTTGAAAAAATGCAGGGTTGAAGAAGGAAGTGTAGAGGAAAAGTGGGAGCAGGACAGCCAGGGGCGTCACTCTGGATGCTCTGAGTGGTGTGTACCACCCATCGAATTTAAAAAGCATTGTAAGCAGGCAAATGTGGAGTTTGATCACATAAAAAGAGCCTAGGATTTTATGGTGTACTTCATAAGTTTTGTTAAGTGCTACTCCTCGAAGACATTTGAGTTTGTAACCCCTGGGGACTATTACTTAACCAAGGATTAAAAGATCCAAGGCTACTTTTAATCAAATGTCTGTGGCTTGTTTCTTGCATTGGCCTTGTTTATTGAACTGCTTACGGGTTTGGACAAGAAAAGGTCTGTCTATTTTTATTAGAATTGTTTGGAATGGCTCAATTGCCAGGGAATGATGGATAAAAACAAAATAGGAGATGTTAGTGAAAACATTCAGCTGACTGTGAGACGTTTGTGTTACATGTTAGCTAACATGAAGGATTGTCAAGACTCAAAAATGAGAAAATAGACATGAAAGCACAATCTTGCAACAAAAAATCTCCATACAAAAGCAGAATGTGACCATAATTGTGATTTTTTTGCATTATTTTGCATTGATATGGGAAGGTATATAAGGTTTTGCTATAATCTTTTAAGGCAAAGATGGACAATTAAAATAATTTTCTTCCTAACATAAAATATTTATAGTAGATTTATCATTTTCTTTGGGTACTTGTAGTCTATAAAGGACTTCCTGATGTAGGGAAGCACTGAAGAAAATGATAGTCTCAACTTTAATGACAGAAGCTGATTAACTGACCTACTTGCTCTGTTTAATACCTTGTGTTAGTAATCTATATGATGAATACGGGTAGGAGGACATTGTTGCTATTTGCCAAGCTGCCAATTGTATAAATGCCAATACGTAGTGCACTTCAGTCTCTTCACATTTCTCATTAAGGCTGAAAGTAATTTAAGCCAGCTCATCTGCTGATAAATAGTATTCTATGCTATTTACAGATATTACACAAAATCATTACAGAGATTCATATAGAGATGATTTCAAGTATAAAGCTTTAACTATGTAATCTCCTTATCATCCTTTCACATTCAATATTTTTTTTTAAAAAAAGAGTTCTCTTTGGCTACCAAAGGAAAAAGAGATTATAATTTTTTTATTTTTCAAGCTGATGTGAGAAGAGGATTGTGCCTCTGGGCCACACTGTCCCAGGATGAAATACAGAATACCTACAGATTGGTGAGACAGCTGCAGTGTGAGCAAGAGCACAGCAGGTGGCATAATAATGGAGAAATGGTTGGGATTCTGCCCAGACTGAGGAACTCAAAAAAAATTTCAGTACATACTAGTATATTTTCTTCTTCAGGGTAAAATATTTAACAACAATAATTAGTCCTAAAATTATAAAAACATGTTTGTGGGATTAAGTTGTAAATCCACGGAATGATTTATCATGACAACTGTGAAACAGTTAATATTTGTGGAGCCTGAGGCAAAAGTAGAAACGGAGGCTGGCATACTGCATTTCTAAATATTTAAAGCTATAAGTCAAGCTATCAAATTTTAAAATAAAATATGCTCTTCAATCACAGCTGCATGACTCCTTTCTCCTTCCACGTCTAGCTCTTTCTTGTACCGTGAAGGCCTTGCTAATATGTATATGGACACGCTAGGTGCACATCCACACTCTATCCATACCCCTACAGACAGCTGGCCTTATCCACCCTTGGGCCTAGGTAGTTGTACCAGTGGTATGGTTCTCCCTCGGCGAATGGACTCTGACAAGCGGTCCACAGGTCCAGAAAATGGGATCAGGACAGTTTGGGCAGGGAATTATAGGGTACGGATATTCGGATATGGTCTAGCAGGAGTGTACAGCTCCTAGTAGACATGTCCCCTTGACTCTGCAAACTCCTCAACTGGTGGGAAGCGAAATGGCAAAAAGAAGGCCAGACGAGGTCCTTGAAAGAGCAGGGCCCATGGCCGATTTTTTTGCTTGGATTTAAGGATGGTACTGCTCTGATACATTTTAATAAGAGCTAATGTATACAGTATTTTTCTATTTACATTTAGATTTCACATTCCTAATCTTCATGGAACATTGACAAACATCTTTGTGAGGTAGATAGGAATTATTACTAAAATTTTACAGATAGGGAAACTGAATCTCAGAGAGATTAAATGATGTATCAATTCTCCACAACTAGCAAAAGCAGTGGCAGAACTCATAGCCAGGCATTCTTAGTTCAGGGTTCTTTCCACAGTACTGCCGTGGGCAGAGGCTGCCCAAGTTTGCAATAGGTCTCTATACCGTGCAGTCAATGCAGAGCTCATGTCCTAAGACTTGTGAATGCTTAAAGTGGGAGGAAAAGCATTTTGGGTAACACATTTAACTTTCTTAGGCTGGCACGATTAAGGGAAAATTCTTCCATGTACTCCAAATTGTCTAGGTCTAAAGACTGGATCTAAACCCTTCTCAATACACAGGGTTTTAGAACCTCACTCTACTCACAGTGGTTTCCGCCACAGCAAAACATGATGGAGCACTCTGAACCCGGTTCTATTATATCCTCTTGCTAAACTCCAGTATCTTCCCTATTAAAAGACTCAGAAGTATAGTTTCAAATTTGGGGTGGATTTGCCTGAGATACTTTGATTTTTTACCCCCAAGTTTCTATGGCAAAACCAGAAACAAAACCAAAATAATTGCCATCTATTCCTATCTTATGGGCCCCCCTCAGGTCTTAGTACTCATGTACTCATAAATACTCTTTATAGAATGTTCGATTATAAAGCGAATGCACGTTGGTCTGCCTGAAAGATTCTGATTCTCGCTATTTTTTCATATTGTTTGCTCTAATGGCACAGTCCCATTGGATGGACTCAGAGTGATTTTCAAATGATATTAGTAATGGATTCTTTTAAAAATGAAATCTATGTGGAAAATGAGTATATCTAAAACACATAGATAGAGTTGTTTTAGTAGAAACATGGGGATGAATTGCGTAGAACTCAATGTAGCCAGCTAGGATGGTTAATTTTTTGTGTCAACTTGACTGGGACAAAGCATGCCCAGATTAAACATCATTTCTGGGTGTGTCTGTGAGAATGTTTTTGGATGAGATTAGCATTTGAATCAGTGGAATTAGTAAAGTAAATTGTCCTCCCCAATGTGTGTGGACATCATCCAGTTCTTCAAGGTCTGAATAGAGCAAAAGGTGGAAGAAAGAGAAATTTGCCTTTTCTCCCGCCTCATTGCTTGAGCTGGGACTTCATACATATATGAAGGGAGTAACAGGGTATATGTACTAATATATCTGTTATTAGTCCTGTTTTCCTGGAGAAACTTGACTAATACACCAGCCTTCCCCTTGCCTCTAGGGGCAGACACTGATGTGTCCTCTGAACTCCTCTGAATATTGTGTGAAAGTCAACATAGCCCATTTATTAAACAAGCAAGTAATTCAACTTCTGGACATTCAAAGTTTTGCTTTTGGTAAATCAGAAAGCTAGGTTTTATGGGGCTAGAATTTTTTATGAGGTGCAAATAGGGTTTGGTGATGGTTTGGCCACTACTGATAATTGCTATTCTCTTTATCAGTATGTTAGAAACCATATAACTTTTCCTGCTCCCTCTTGGGTCTTGGTTATTGGACAGGAAACAATTTTATGCAAGAGACATAAACTCATTATAGGATCTCAGTTTCCTTAAATTCAGCTTCAAGGTTCACAGAAACGGTCTCCTGACATGATCAGATATTAACGCTGAGAAGTACAAAATCACCTCATCATTGGCTCCAATAAATAATTGTTCCAGAACTGTAACTAGTGCGAGGGAAGAATTGTTTAAGAAAACTGTTGTAAATGTGAAAAATCATTATTTTTGGCAAACTTTGCTGGTTTATATGCAAAAAGTCTATATGGCTCTAATCACTAAGGTCACATTTTGCCACTAATTTATCCTGGAGAGTTCATCAGGAAGTTATACTGGTAGAAATTAGATAGTTCATTGGAATTTGGAAACAGTCATAATAGTCAATTAGTAACTAGTGCTTTGAAAAATTTCCGGCCCCAAATCATCTTCAAATTTTATAGTACTTGTTTTCTTGTGTGCATGTGTAAGATACGAGGCACAGGGAGAGTGAGAGCCTGGTGGAAGAAATGTGGAGTGGAAATATAAAAATTTTGAGAAGGAATAACTTCAAACTATATATACTACCTGGAGAAACTGATGTGTACCTTCTCTCCCTATACTCTTGAAAATTGTTAGCTGAAATAAAAGACATAACGAGTGGGGGTGAGTTATGGGAATGTTATGTAAGGGAACAGGGTAAAATAGACAAAGGTCTGACCCTGAGGTTAAATTGAAATTCAGTCAGCTCAAAGACCAAATATATTAGAGTGAGTTTCATTATTTTTTTACTTTACTGACATTACTGTAGTTAATTTCATGTGTATCACTAAAATTTTTTTCAAAATGTGTAGGAATTTCAGCACGGTTCCAAAATAAGTGTAGCAGCATATTATTTTTAATGATAATAATAATAACAAACAGCCAACATTTATTGCACTATGCATTATGCTAAGAATGCTATTTTAAATGTGAAAAGACAATAAATGTGTTTCCACCGGAAATTTTTGGTAGCTCATTTAATGCTTGGGGACATATTTTCTATGCATGATTATAAGGTTCATGTATACAATTTCATCTTAAACATAATTGTCTCATACAGAAAGCATACTTAGAAACATGACCCCACATTAACTCATAGGCTATCTGTATGTCTAACATTATTTTTGAATTTTTTTCATGAGAAAATACTAACTAATAATGGAAAGGTAGTAGTGATAAAACATGATGTACTATAATAAAATGTAATATAATACAACATAGCATAATATAAAACAAATTCTCATAGTAAATGCACTAACACTTTGCTCAATGAGATATAACTCATTGAGTACTCTAAACCATTTTGTACCTGCTGTAGAAACAGAAAGTCAGCAAAATAAGACACCAAATGGTGAAAACAGATGTCACAAGTAAATAAGCAAAGCCCACATAGTGGGATACTGTCCTTGGTCTCACTAAGAGTAATTTCTTCTTATTTTAGACAAAATTTTTACAAATTTATTTATCTTCTATTTTATAGCATATATCTTTCTCCATGGAAGATGCACTACAAATAACTCTGTTTTGAATTCTTCCCTGGTCCACTGATGCTAAGCCCTTCAATCCTGTCAATCCCACATTGGCAAAGCCAGGCAGAAACAAACCACATTGTCCATTGAATAAAATCCCATTCATCATAATTAGTATGCAGAATTGTAATTACTTTTTTATATCTTTATTTCTTGCCTGACAGCTCTTTAAAAGCTGAGATCATGTTTTATTTATCTTTGAAAACCTAGCACTTAGTACAGTGACTAATACGTAGTATATCTTCAATTAATATTTGCTTAAATAAATTGCATTTGAAATACATATTATAAAAGGGAGCATTGAAAGGGGAGGTAGCAATAGCAATTATAAAGAATGAGGACAGTCTGATAGCAAAGAAAAAAAACAATATGAAAATCGGATAATAGAACTCAAAGTCATTGACTTCAGGAGAAAATAATTATGTACATCTCACTAATACCTAATGGTATCATAGTATTAAGGCATACGAAAATATAAAAATTACCTGACAGTGGCAGAAAACTAAAACAATATGAAGCTATTATTGGCCATAGTTAATGCATAACAATTTATTGTGTCCCCGGTATGTATAAGGATAAGGAGAAAAATGCTAATTTTTTAAGCACCCAAAGTTTAAGGAATCATCTTAAAGATAGTAAAGGTGAAAGGCATTGCTACATTGCTACATTTGATCATCTTGAAAAGTCCCATAATATACCACTGTTTTTAAATTTTGTGGTGAGAAATATTTGGAGACTATCTCAAAGCATTGTGCTGGTCCTACACTGTATTATGTTAAATCTCATTTCACATGTGAATTTAAACAAAAGAAATCATGGTTATGTGGTTCAATAAATTCAGTTCCTTGATCTCATCTGTGTCACAGAATAAAAGCTATTATGATATTTATATGAGAATGTTACTTTTAGAATTTTATGGCTAAAATATTAATCAGCATATTCATGCAAACCCTGGTAAAAGAGTTTCTATTTTCTAAACTTTCTAAAAAAGTTTTATTTTCAGGAAATAGAAGTAACAGTGATGTATTTTCACAGCATTTTGGTAACAGACAGGATGGTTTATCCTAGGACTCTCAACTCTTAAAGTCACTGCTCTCAATGAAGCTCATCTCAGCAGACTTCTCTTTTGATCATTTAAGCCCATAAAAGGTACTTCATGTTAGAATTATGCTTCTTCAAAGCCAGTAGACATAAGTTTTCTCCACAGGTGGTAACTCCTGGTTATCTCTAAGGCCATGAAGAGCACAGATTTAAAAAGAAAGAAGAAAATCTAACAGTCATAATGGAAAGCTGGATGTACTTGGTCAAATGGTTCTACTATCTAGTGGTTATGCCATCTTAGCCTGTCTTTGTCCTCCAAAATCAGTATAAGCACACCATTTCTTTCAAGAAACCTTCTCTTATGCTTCCCAGTCTGATTTAGATGTTCTTCATCTCTGTTCTCTTTAAAAACCCATGCATACCTCTGACTGAACTCTTACCATGATATACCAAGTTGTTTTATTTATTTTTCTTTTCAATCTGTTGGAATAAGCTAATTGGAAGCAAGGGTCATCTTATTTGTTTTTGTGTCTCTGGATCCTAGGAAGGAACCATCACATGATAGGTTTTTCAATAGATCTTTGTTCAATTAATAAATAAATTATTGACGGATGAATGAAAAGCTTCTATTTCATTACAAATAAAATTAGAATAGCTGATACTAATGTGAAATTTGACAATCATTTGAAAAAGTGTTTTAATATTTAAAAATAATTTCATAATGATTTTCTTTCCTTCCTTCTTTCTTACATTAATGCCAGAGGTCCACTTTTAAAGGTAGCTATATTTTTTAGGAAGATTCTGGAAACTGATGTTAGGAAGCCATTTTAATCATCTGGGAAACTACTCGGTCTTGGTCTTATTCTTTCCATCACCTTATGTATGTAAGACCAGAGAGTCCTCAAATGAAGATATAAGCAACTGAAAGCTGAGGACTACAATAAAGCAGGAAAACCATATTAACATCATGATGCACTTAAAGTGCCTTACCAGTAGCCACACCCTGTTGCTGTCCTCTCAACTCACACTCTAGCTGCCACCATATAATTAATTCAACAAACAGCATTTATTGAGTGCCTTCCATATGCAGGACACTGTTCTAGGTACTAAAATATTTATTATACTCTTCAATTCACCCAAATCCCACATAATGTCACCCTCTGAAACTCTTTAGCTGCTCAAATACCACTCTGAAAAATATCACTACCATCACAATATATATGTTGCATAATATACTAATTATTGATGTATCAGTTGTGAGTACATGTCACCTAATATATTAATTATTTGCTTCTCAGTTTTTCCTTCCATACTGTATGCTTCTCAACGGAAGGGATTATTCATTAATTCACTGCATTCCTAAGTCCAAAATCATTAAAAGTCATATAGGAGATGCTCAAATTCGTTGAATTAATGAAACTGCATGTAGCAGCATAAAATTGATACGGACTGTTATTCTAGGACAATGCTGACAATGAAGACATAGCAGATAAAAAAATATAGTACTAAGAAAAGAAGCATATTATTTCAACAAACATTTACTGACATTACATCTATTACATTCAAGGCATTTTGGGAAATAATACATAAGCCAGTTATTGTGCCTGCCTTTCAGGGGCTTATGGTCAATTGAGGATGTGTACATAAACACTCTGTTATAAGATTTAGTCTGATAAGTGCAGCAGGGATGAATAAGCGCAGAATGAAGTGACTTTAGGAAAAAAGCAATGTTAGAACTGAATCTTGGAAACTGAGTTAAATTTCATGTGGGTGAGGAATAGAGATATTTCAGGAAGGAAGTAATAAAAAACATGGTGATGTGTAAATTCAGGGATTTCTTCAGGAACACTGAATGTACCCCAAAAGTGGAGTCGAGGGTAGAACAGATATGGCCATGGTGGTAAATGAAGTCGGAAATTTAGGAGGGAAGATCTCTAGGAAGATACAAAAAATGTGGTACATTCAAACAACTTAATAAATGTGAAACCCAGAGCACCAGAGTTCTCAAAATCAGCTTTAGAAAGTCCTTTGTTGGCACCTGACTTAGGTGGCAAGTGTAACAAAAATACCTGATTTGAGGTGATGGAGCACACTGGAAGTGACGCAGTCCTTACTGCTGTCTGTGACCTAGCTTTGTGAGGAAAACGAAGGACAAGTGTATATAAAACCTCACCTTAAAGCAAGCTGAAGGCTGTCAGTCAACAAGAAGGGAGGATGAGTGAAGCAAGGACATGGTGAAGTGCAGTTTAAGGAAACTCGTATCTAGGGAATGCTGGCAGCTGACAGGCCCTGGTGTTGGAGATGGAGTGACTGAGCCGGAGTCAAGACCCACTATCGCCTGTCGGGGAAATACGTCAGGTCAGTCTGTTCCTCGGAGAACAAAGACATTTATTCAGTTTTTAATTCTGGCCAATTATACCAGACACTATCCCACAAATAAAATAATCTATTTAGGAGTAAACAAGATGTTTAGGAAGGGGAGTATAAATTAGTAATTTTGGAGAACATGAGACAAATAAATCAGAATAGTATCTTGATGACTTGATGATCTGAGACACTATATCAATTCCAAAAGAATAAAACCAAGAGTGTATCTACTGATTTGTACAAAAGTCTCTACCAGACTGATTGATATTGTAGCTTTCTGGTCAAGTAACGAGAAAACAAGTAAAACATCTATGAAAGAGCATAGCATGCTCAGAATAGTAAAGCCAGAAAGGGAGTTAAAAAGCAAACGACAAATTGCTACAATGAACATAGAAACTGGAAGATATGGGATGAGGGTCTCCTTTCTTAAGTGTTTAATTAGAATTCATCTCATTAAACACAATCTTAGAAAGTTTTCTGCAAATAAGTCTCATAGTGCTAAGAAACCTCATGCCCAATCTCATGAAGATTATGATAAACACCATTTATTAATCACTTATATATACTTGGTTTTGTTTTATTTTAGCTTCTATTAAAACCTGTGTTGTAGGTACTTTCTTTACATCTGCTCTTTTGTTGAATCCTCACAACTGTATCCTATACATTGGGTTCTATTGTCCTTGTGATACAGATAAGGATTTTAAGCCTCAGAAGAGCTGAGTTAATGCCTAAGATCATATAGCTAATGAGCTGCAGAGCAAGGGCAGATCTAACTAAATCAGGTGAGCCCCAAAGCCTTAAAGGTCCCATTTTTCAGAACTGATCTTGCTATTTTCATGTCCCCACCTGCCCCAACATGTTCCTCCTGTAAGTTTTCCATCCCATTGGATGACAACTCTATCCTTTTAATTGTTCAGACCAACAGCCTCAGAGTCACGCTCGACACTTCTCTTTCTTTCAAATCCCACAGCCAATCGGTTAGCAAATTTTGTCTTCTCTATTCAGAATGGACCTCTTCACATACCCTTTGCTACTACCATTAAGGTCCAAGTCACTCTCCTCTGTCTGACGAGCCTCCTTACTGGTCTCTCTGCATTCACTTTGTCCACTATAGTTTGCCCACAACAAAGCATTCATTGTGATCTTTTTATACCTTGATTCAGATTACACCATTTCACTGCTCAAAACTTTCTAATGTCTTTCCATCTCACTCAAATTAAAAGCAAAGTCCACCCTATCTAGCAATTCCACTTCTGGGTGTTTATCTGAAGGAAATGAAAACACTAATTCAAAAAGATATATGCACCCCAATATTCAATGCAGTATTAATTACAATAGCCAAGATATGGAAACAACTTAAGTGTCCATTGATGGATGAATGAATAAAGAAAATGTGGTATATGGATACACAACGGAACATTATTCAGCCATAAAAAGAATGAAATCTTGGGCCGGCCCCATGGCTTAACAGTTAAGTGCCTGCGCTCCGCTGCTGGCGGCCCAGGTTCAGATCCCGGGTGTGCACCGACACACCACTTCTCCGGCCATGCTGAGGCCGCATCCCACGTACAGCAACTAGAAGGATGTGCATCTATGATATACAACTATCTACTGGGGCTTTGGGGGAAAAAAAATAAAATAAAATTAAATTAAAAAAAAAAAAAGAATGAAATCTTGCCATTTGTGATAACATGGATGGACCTTGAGGGCATTATGTTAAGTGAAATAAGTCAGACGGAGAAAGACAAATACTGTATAACCTCACTTATATGTGGAATCTAAACAACAACAACAACAAACTGAGCTCATAGATACAGAGAACAGATTGACGATTGCCAGAGGTGGGGGGTTGAAATGGGTAAAGGGAGTCAAAAGGTACAAATTTCCAGTTATAAAATAAATAAGTCCTGGGAATGTAATGTACAGCATCATGACTATAGTTAATAATACTGTCTTGTATATTTGAAAGTGGCTAAGAGAGTAGATCTTAAAAGTTCTCATCACAAGAGAAAACATTTTAACTATGTAAGGTGATGGATTTTAACTATACTTATTATGGTGATCATTTTGCAATATATACAAATACTAAATCATTACATTATACATCTGAAACTAATATAATGCTATATATCAATTATATCTCAATTTAAAAAGATTAAAAAACAACCCAGCAAAGTCCTGACATTGGCTTATACAGCTGCACATGGTCTGGCCCTGGGCTACCTCTTTGACTTCAACTCTGACCACTTTCCTGCTTGCTCACTGTGCTCTACGTCTTTGCTGTTGCTTGAGCATGTCAATCACGCCCCACTTCAGGGCCTCTGCATTGCTAGTCCCTCTGTCTGGAATGCTCTTCCCCAGATATCTGCCTGGCTTGCTCCTTTACCGGCTTCAGGTTTCTGCTTACATGTGAACTAGACAGTCTATCCTTGACTACCTGTACATAAACTATTAACCACTGACCTATGTCCCACCTCACTCATTTTCCTCCTTACCTTGCATTATTTTCCTCTATAGCACTAGAATGTAGGTTCCATAAAAGCAGGATATTTTTGAGCAGAAACATTTTTTAAACTAGGTGATGTGTGAAAAAGTTTACCCCTAGTAGCATAGACCAGCAATCTCCATATCTTCTCAGTGAGACACCATATGTAACCGCTTTTTATACGAGAATTTTTTCCAGTAAGTCCACTAATACATTAGAGTTTTAGATTGCCTTCTTGAAATATAGCAATCGGAGAAACTGAGGAAGGAGATTTTCTAGCCATGAATTAGATAATAAGAATAATGTTACATATAGACTACTGAGGTCTACACACGCCCCTTCCATCATGAAGCCTTCTCTTACAGAGTTTCTATCATCTCCATATTCCAGTAGCCCTCTGTCTACAACTTATGGCTCTTACCTCAGGGTCATATTATATTTATAAACATGTATGTATGTATGTATGCATGCATGCCCCTGAGTCTGCCAAAATGCGTTCATCTTCCAGCCCTTTACACAGAGAAGTTTCCGGCAGAAGTGCTGCTTTCCCAAAGTGTCCAAGTGTGACCCAGCTCAGGAGAGCAGCATTCTTACTTGGGTTGCAGCATGGCCTGAGGGTGGTGAGGACTGTGGGAAAACTGGCTCCGCTTTGGCTCTCGAGGGTTTGCACCCTTGGTGTGGATGCGTGTTTTTATGGAAAATCTTGAGAGCACTCTTCCTGAACACCTAACGTAATCCTTTATAAGGAGTCCCGTACAATAACTGTGTGAAACAGTGAAGGGGGGCCGGAGGCCCTATGTTCTGTGGGGCAGGAGCAGTGAATCTGAAGTTCTTATAGATGATGTGGCTTTGTTTGCATTCCCCAACCAGTGAGGCTGGAGAAATTTGGATTATAATAGCACAAGAAAACCACCTGACGGTCAAACTCAGAATTCAAGTTAACACCAAACCAAAGCATGTTTGCAAGTTTGCCTGGTATTTGTTCCATTTATCTGTGGCAACACACTGAGGCACAATGAGTCCTCTTGATATGCATTTAGGTGTAGAGAGAAGCATGCTTGTAAGGGACCTGCCTTCCATTAATGGAGATTGCTTCTTTATTTAGAAATTAAACAAGCTGTGTGTTCTCAGTTAGTTAAATGAAACAGTTCATGTTTTGTGGGCAGTTTAGCTAGACTCTAATTGTTTTGTTTTCTAAAGAAAAAGCAGCCTCTTTCCTTCATGAGGGATTAGTTTGATTTGATACTATTGGACAAAGAAATTATAGAGACAATAGCACTTTTTTCAGTGAGTAGGGTTTTTAAAAATATCATTGTTATTTTGATAGTCTAATATCAACTCGCATGCTACTAAAAACGTTGTTGTCAATGTAAAAAAAATGATGAGAGTGCCATTCCTCTCTTTTCAAGACAGCTTAAGAACACTGCTACCTTTTCCCAATTAGCTTCCTAGCCTCGCTGAGACCAAGCAAGATGTTTGAGCTCTGCCTCTCTCAATGCTTATTTATCTGTTTTGAAGAAATGTTCTCAGGAGTTTTCTTCAGGAGCAGATGCTTACCCTACTGCAAAAAAGAAAGTCACTGAAAACTCTAAGAGATTTTTAAATTTCGTTTACTCAACAAATATTTATTAAAAATCTATTATGAGGCAAGCACTGTTCTAGGTTCTGGGTTTGCAAGCAAGAATAAAACAGACAATAACCCCTGCATGTTTTGGGAAGGATAGAGATAAACAAACACATATGTAATATTTATGCCATGTCAGATGGTGTGGTAGTGCTATGGAGAACAATGAAGCAGGGATGGGGGATGGGGAGTACCAGGGTTGGGAGAGACGGCTTGTACCTTTAAGTCAGTTGGTCAGCGACCACCTCAATGAGAAGGTGACATTTTAACAAAGACCTGAAAGATATGGGGGAATAAGTCATTTCGATATCTGGAAAAAGAACGAGACTTAGGAGCAAGGAGAACCAGTGAAAACATGAAGCCATTCTACTTGCTCAACCATAAGTAATAAAGTCCTTCAATCTGCTCCAGGAGTCTTGTGTCTTCTCCTACCATCTGCGAAACTGTGGTATGCTAACTTAGTAGCTTGCAAGGAGGATAAAATCTCAGATCCTTTACAATTCTTGACATATTCATAATTTTTATTTTTTTGGTGACAAAGATTGGCCCTGAGCTAACATCTGTGCCAATCTTCCTCTATTTTTTTGCATGTGGGACACTGCCACAGCATGGCTTGATGAGTGGTGTGTATGTCTGTGCCTGGGATTCAAACCTGTGAACCTTGGGCTGCCAAAGCAGAGGGCATGAACTTAACCACTACGCCACCAGGCTAGCCTCCACATTTTCACAATTTTTAAATTTGATTCTTAAAACATTTTTTAAAATTTTTGCTTACAAGTTGGGGGGCAGATGCATGTTTACTGGACCATTCAATAAAGAGTATTTCTCACATCTCTTAATAGGAGCTTCAACCAAAATAATAAAATAAGTTTTCTAGTCCACAATCACTTCTAATGCACAAATATCCACTTGAATTAAAAAATGTCTCTCTTACTTTTTTCTCTCCCTACTAAATTGTAGAAAATGTTCTTTCTTCTGACTTCAAGCACTGTCTTGTAATTTAAAACTTCTTTAGGTGACTACATGTATCTACTGGCAAGTCAAAATAAGACTATTTAAATGTGGTTTCACTTGAAGAAAAAAAACAGTATAATTTGAGAAATAACCATAATTTTACATAGATAGGAGCTATTTTGACTGAGATAGCATTTTAACTGACATTAAAAAACTGAGCGAGTGTAGCTAGAAATACAGGATTCCCCCCTGCTTGTCACATGAGACTACCCTTTGTAAGAAATAATTCATAGGGATAATGTTCTAAAATTCAACTCTAATTATTCTAGTCTTCATTTTTTTTTTTGAAAGACCTCCAACTCTGATAGTGCTTTGTTTTTGACACTATTATCATGACAATGCTCGTACTATAAATGTAAAATAATGTCACATATTAAAGCTATTTTTTACTAAATCAGAGATCCTATTATGAAGAGAGGCCATTAAAAACTTAATGTAAAATCATATAGTACAAAAGGTCAAATCTCATATCTTGATAAGATTTTCATTTGAGAACTAGCTTTTACATCCCTAGTACCGAGCCCTGTTAACAGTGAAGTCAAATTTAAAATTTAAAAGAGATTAAGAAAGGAATGGAAATTCCCACTCATGCCTCAGCTATGTTTGGGTCCGCACTCTGCCTACTAAATCTCCATTACAGCTCCTCTTCCTGATGTCTCATTCTAGTCTGCCAATCATCTAGTGCAGAGAGATTTATGGCAAAATGGGAAATCTAAAAAGTCTAAAAAATAGAACATAACCTTCCATTTATTACCCCTTTTTAAGGCATGGTATCTATCAAATTAAAGTTTTTTCTTTTAAGTTCAGAATTTTCTATTTGACAAGCTGAGTTTCAGTGTGTACAATATTTTTTTATTAAATATGATATGATGACCATATCCCCAAAATATATAGAAAAAATTACTAGTGATTTGTGGGTGAATATGTAATCTCCTTTTTTCCAGTCTATACCCACAGGGAGGAAGGTGTGATGACAATTTTGGACGCAAGCAGAATTCATCTGTCTTATCCCCACCCATGAGAGTGGGTCTTCCAGCTTCTTTAAGTTTCCTTTCTATTAGTTTTGGGAATCACCTGTGAAAGTTTTACATGACCTCCTGGGCTCTGAGCAACCATGTGGCCCTTTTCCTCCAGTTCTCCAGTTCTTGGCATTTTTCCCCCTGATCCTAAGGCCTTCAGATCTTCTAAGTCTGATAAATGTGCCTTCTTCACCCAGCTGTTGCTGTCACCGCTGCTGTAAGTCGCCATGCTAGACTGTCTTCCTGCCGCTAGGGCTGCTACTGATGCTGGGTGGGCTCTGCCTCCTGCCTGTTAGGGCCCGCATTTCATTGCATACTCCAGCGCCCTGGGGTCTCCGTAGACGTGTGGAGAATACCTTATCCATAGTGCCAGTCTTTGTTAACTGTTTACAAAGTTTTGCTAACATGTGCTCTCAAGTTTTTGCACAAATTTTGGGTAAAAATAGTTATTTCAGTTGCTTTGTTCAGTTTTCTATTTAAAAAAATTCACTGGAGAAGGAACACGATGAAATACTAAAATTGCTCTTGCCCCTGATAATGAGGACATTGCTATTCAGCCGAGCAACCTCATCCCTCATGAGTAATTCTTCCCTGGAGGCAACTCAGAATCCCAAGGCACTATAATCTTGGCAGCTCATTTCACCAGCCAGTGGTTAAGAGCATGGACTCCGGAGCCAGACTGTCAAGGTTTGATAGCAGATCCATCACTTACTACTCCTATGATCTTGGGCAAGTCACTTAACCTCTTTGTAATTTCCAGTTTTTTCATCTGCAAATAGGCTAATCGTGAGGAGAAAAATGATAATATATGTAAAGCTCTTAGAATAGTGTCTGACTTTAGTATGTCCTATATAGGTTTTTGCTATTAAAATTATTAAAGTAGTATTATTTTAATACTAAATAATAACACCACTTTAGTAACTACTGAAGTTCCTGTAATTTTATACCAACTTCTATTGACCATGCTTCAGACATGTCTGTTTAATTTTTATCTCATTTCTCCACTTCTGAAACCTTTGATTCATCACAATGTGCTGTTACCACATTTTAATTAGCTACCAGCTGAAGGTGTTGGAATCAGTTCAACAGGTTAGCCCAATATATAGGGTTTATCTCATGCTCTAAGAGTAATCAAAAATCACATAAAAATATTACCCTAAGATACAAGTGGCAAACAAAAAGCCTTGTTTTTCGCTCCTGAAAATCCCTGTCACTGTTGATAGAAGAAGATAAGAGCAATAACCTTTTTGTACAGAATCCCAATGGGAGTAGAAATGAATGGTCCATTTCAGCTCAATACTCATTCTGAAAACGATCCAGGTCACTGACTCGGTACGAATGAAGTTCCTCTGTTTCAACTCAATTACTAATGAACATCCTGATTGCCCTCAAAAGTAAATTGGCAGCTGTATTAGGTTCTACAAGGCATTTGTACCTTAGGCAATCCAACTATAGATTTCCGCCCTCAATGTAGCTTCCAGAGAGTCCCCCAAGGAGAGACTTAAGTAGAACATTTTGAATAAGATGTTTTTATTCAAACCACAGAAAACAAACAAGAACCAGTGCTCTGAATATGAGTTCTTTGAAGTTGGGGCAGAGGTGATTGGAAGTAGAGGGATCAGATTTTTTTCCCTAAATCTGTGCTTGGGCCTTTGAGTAAACAGCTGAATCAAAGAGCATGTAGTATTTATTTATTTTTATTTTTTATTTTTTGCATCAAGGAAAGATACTTTGGTAGAAGGCAGTTATATCCTACCAAACCAAATATTGCCAATGATGGAATACTTATAGGAGATAAAATTTTTATGGTTGGTGAGAACTCTTCATCCATAACAGTTGTTTAAAGTCATTTGGTTGATTTATAGTTTAACATCAGCATTCACTCAATATCTGTTAAATCATGTACAATGTCCTAGGTATTACAGATGATATACAATATTCTAAACACATTAAAGTATTATTACAATTACTATAAAGATAAATTAAAATGAGTTCTTCCTAATATACAAATAAGAAAGAAGTAGAAGCATAGAATTATAAGGAAATACTATAAGGAAAGGGATAAGAATATGAATGAAATATCACATGAAGAAAGGGCTAGCTGAAGAAGAATGTCTTATCCTTAAATAGGTGTTCTCAATGTATACTCCCCTAGGTAGAGTTACTCAGATGCCAGACTTCTATACATACCACAGGCCCAAAGTACACTAACTGAGACTATACTCATACCTTTCTCTCCCCTGGGGCAGTAAAACATCTATGAGAAAAATCAAACCTTCAAAACTACCCAAACAAAGGACTAACCATATGAGGTTTTCTGAAACAGCAGACTGTGTAAAAAGGTCCAAGAAAAATTGAACTTCTTATGGAATATTTCATTGAAATGACAACTACAATTAGTTGTCTCTCCTTGTCACAGCAGTCGTTTTTGGTATCGTAATTATGAATCAAATATGGGAAAGGAAATGCATGTCTGGGAGCATGGAATATAGTGAGTAGTGTGTGTGTATGTGTGTGTGTGTGAACGAGAGTGGATGAGTTTGTGTAAAGTGTGATCTGTGTGTGCAGATGAGGAATTTAATTTTGTAGTGAGCAAATCTGCTAAAAATCTCACTTCTCTGTTCATTGGTAATTTACCTTAAACTTTCCACTGTGCAATCTCACTCTGCATATATTTTGTTTTATTTGATAAAGGTATTTGCATATTGATGAACAGATAAAATTATTTTATTTAGTAACAGACATAATTATCTGTAGTATTTCTAAGCTGACAAAAGATTTTTCAAAAATAGTAGCTGGGTTAATTAATACAAATAAATTACTTAATATATTTTAGGGGTTTTTCTTGTCCTCCAATCTTCACACTTTATTTTTTAATGTTTCTATAGACTGTGGAACAAAATTAAGGCCGAAAATATTTATTTCTTCAACGGAAAATGAATTTAACTTGTTCCCACATAGTTAGACAGAATATATTTATCTGTTCTAACGTTAATTAGGAAGGGAAACATTTCACTAGAATGACTACTGACTCCAGTAAACAATTCTTTCTCTTCTCAGAAAAAAAAATTGACTCCTAGAAACATTTTTATTATTATAAAATGAAATTTATATTTCAATAAAATTGTTAATGTTTTAAATTTGCTTGGATGCAGTGAAGATAAGATATATATTTAAAATGTTTAGGGGCTGGCCTGGTGACGCAAGCAGCTAAGTGTGTGCGCTTTGCTGCGGAGGCCCGGGGTTCGCTGGCCCGGATTCCGGGCGCTCACTGACGCACCGCTTGGCAAGCCATGCTGTGGTGGCATCCCATATAAAGTGGAAGAAGATGGGCATGGATGTTAGCCCAGGGCTAACATCCTCAGCAAAAAAAAAAAAAAAAAGAGGAGGATTGGCAGATGTTAGCACAGGGCTGATCTTCCTCACAAATAAAATAAAATAAAATAAAATGTTTACGATATATTCGGCATACCGTCTGAGTATTCATGAGTTTTTAATTTAAAAATCTCAAGATAATTTAATATTCTACAGGGTATTATTTTAATATAAAACTTGTCTATGGATATTGAAATTATGCTAATAAAGATATTTCTCAAACTTTTCTAAATATTTTCTGAACTCTAACCGTGTATATTTTACCATAATGACTTTTGTCTGCAAACCCAGAGTTATGCTAATAGATGGTTCATGAAGAATCAATAAACACCAAAACACTATTAATATTTGTAAGAAATTCAATGCAATGAGTAGGTGAGACGATGAAAGACTTAGAATAATTTAATCTGCCTAAAGATTCCAAATGCAATTTTAATGTTTCATTACAAGGATTCAAGCACAATTAAAATAGCAATCCTTCATTTCAAGGCTTTAAATAGCATTCAGATTAAACATAATTTCTTTATATGGAATTAAATCTTATTTCTGGAAATAGAGAAAGCAAGTATATGACCTAGATCTTTTGGCTTTTGCAGGGGGACCTTTATAATTTTTTCTAATTTTGGGTTTCCAAATGGTGGATCTGTTAGATGGAGGTTTTCTAGGTCTACCGTAATTTCTTGAATATTAGAAATTAGAAAATTATGTTAAGGATTATATGAGCTGTGGTAAATTCACAGCATTATATACAGTCAGCCCTTGGTATCTGTGTGGGATTTGTTCCAGGTGCCCCCCCCATACCAATATCCAGGCTGCTCAAGTCTTATCTAAAGTGGTCTAGTATTTGCATATAACCTATGCATATCCTCTCATAGACTTTAAATCATCTCTAGATTACTTATAATACCTAACACAATGTAAATGCTATGTAAATAGTTGTTATACTGTATTGTTTAGGGAATAATGACAAGAAAAAAAAGGCTGTACAGGTTCAGTACAGACACAACCATCCGTTGCAGGGTTTCGATCTGCGGTTGGTTGAATCCACGGATGCGGAACCTGTGGATACGGAGGGCCAGCTGTAAACGCTCCAGTGAAAAGAGCAATACAACTGAGATTTTCCTGTTTTTCTCATCTGTGACATTAATAAAAATGCTTCAGATTTCTGTACTTTATTAATTTACTTTTGGGAAGAGATTTGGCATACTAATTACTACGTCATTTAATTTTCTTATCTTGTGCTTTATGCAAGACTTGAAATTTAAGGAATTCTAAAGGAGGTCCATCCCTATAGACATTGGTGTTCTCTTATTCTGAAATCGACTTCTATGGTACTTCTGGAGTGTGTAGTTCTGAAGTACGGTTAGGGTCAAAAGGTGGAGTGAAGAGCAGGCAAATGGGACACAGGTGTTCTGTTGGGTGCCATGCTCAGCAGTCTATTAAGAATGATAAAGAAGTAATGTTTCTGGAGTTCTGGTTAGTTCCTTATAGCTTTCATTAAGTTCATTTTCCGTCAAAGCATGTGTTTTTATTATATTCTTTGTTGTTCCATAGTGAATTTCATGCTAAAATTCAATGACAGCATCCATTAGTAGAGCCTATTTAAATTTCTGATTACTGGAAAGGAAGTACGTAACATCCTCTCATTTGCCGATACCGGGGCAGTGGAATTTTCAATCAGCTCCTTATCTTCTTCAAAAAAACTTTATTACATGTTTCTTCATGGGTTTTTGAATTCTATATGCCTATTTTGTAATCCTACATTTTGCTGGCCTTTTAAAGCATCCATTTATATGCATTTATTCTATTTTTATTCTCTTGTATCTATTGTTTTATCAGGCAGTTTCAATATTCTGATACTACATATGCTTTTTCCCCTTACTCAGGCACTGTAGTCTGTAATAATAGCAATCAAGGCAGTTCATTCTGACAAATGTGTGTCAGAAAAAGCCCGCTGTGACTTTGAAATATTGAAAGTGACTGATAACATAATGTGTGAAGCAGAATAAATGCATATAAATGGAAGTTTTAGCTGAGCAGTCAAAGAATGAACTAAAAAACAGTGTCAGAACTCGGCCTGAAAGCTCTGAGTGCCAGTGGTTACAACGGCTAATTACTAAATGCACTTTGCAAAGTGTTTTATGGATAAAGCAGGGGCCAGAGCTTTATCATTCCTCTGTGAGCTTGGGCTTCTGCAGGAAGCACAACGAAGTGATGGTCCCTTAAAAACCTTCTGGTTTGGGAAGTCACAGTGTTTAAGAGGAAGATAAGGAAAGTTGGGACACATGAGGAGAAAGAGGATGTGATCACTAATCGTAGAACCTGAAAGGTTGACTGCAGGACAGACAGATGTCTGGGCTACAATGAATCCACTAATTAAGAAACACCCAGGAAATAAAAGAATAAACCTTGACTGGAAATTTGCTAAAAGCTGTCCTTATTTTTGAAAAGCTTACTGACATTTAAAATGGAGTGCTTTGAAGAAAGGGATAATGAAAATAAATCCTTCTAATATTTGAACACTGCATAGACGGCAAATAAACTTTTCGCATGCGTGAGACTCACTGACTTGCCATATTTCTTGCTAACTTCTGCTTGCCCGTGTGTGGAGCTCCTAATAAAATCCGTCATGCTGACTTCGTGGAGGTTCTAGTAGGGATTGGACTTTCACCAAGAGAGGAACCACATCCTTTTGCACCAGAAGTAGGTTGTTTAGAGAAAGAGATTGACTAAGCAGTCAAATAGTGGAGAAAAAACCCCTCTCTCTCTGTCTTTCCCTCCATTTTCCCTTCTTCGTCCTCTCTCTTCCTCCCCCACATCTTTCTCTCAGCTAACTAAATTTGGAAGGCAGTTTATTCTTCTTCAGGGATGTGAAGGCTGGAGGTTCAAGTTAAGAGGGTTTGTGAGTGTTCTGTTGGCAATTTTCACACATACAAAATAGAACACTTCTGGGCAGTGTTACAAATATAGGTATTATTGAATATGCCTCAATGTATGTTCTTTTCAGAAGTGTGAATGAATTTAGTGTTCTCAGGTCTCAGACTTCAAGAGTATAAGCCTGAGATACACTGATGTTGGCAGATGCCTTAGGATATGTTGCCAAACATATTAACTAATAAAAATGGAATTTGCCTTTTCGGCCATTATAAATGTGACTACTTCGAGAAGACTAACTACTGGGGCGGAAATGTGACAGCGTGGGGGAGGCTCAGAGATTGTTCTAACAACTTTGTTCTCATCCTTTGTCCTATAGCTTTTTTTGTTTGTTTTGTTACACATTGTTCTTTCCTGTCTCAAGTTTATTTTTCCTTCCCCCGTTTTCACTGTATTTTCGGTTGCTATCGTCTCTCATGTGGATTATTGCAATAAATTTCTTATTGGTCTCTCAGCTGCTAGAGTCTTGCTCCCCGATAATCAATAACCAACACTGCAGGCAGAGTAGATATCACAAAATGTAAGCTTTTTATATCTATCTCACTTCAAAACCTCTGATGGTGCCCTGTCACCCTCAGGATCAAGTCCAAACTCTTTGAGCAGGCATCTCAGGCCTCCGTGAAGGAGGCCGGGTCCTCCCGTGCACCCTGTCACCTCCCTGGGCTCATTTGCTGCCACTCCCTGATTCATACTTGAGTCCACATGGTGCCTCTTCCTCCTGTTCCTTCTGTTTAGAAAGTACTTTAGGGGCGAGCCCTGTGGCGTAGTGGTTAAGTGCGTGCGTTCTGCTGCGGTGGCCCGGGGTTCGCAGGTTCGGATCCTGGGTGCGCACCGACACACCGCTTGTCAGGCCATGCTGTGGTGGCGTCCCATATAAAGTGGAGGAAGATGGGCATGGATGTTAGCCCAGGGCCAATCTTCCTCAGCAAAAAGAGGAGGATCGGCATGGATGTTAGCTCAGGGCTGATCTTCCTCACCAAAAAAAAAAAAAAAAAAAAATAGAAAGTACTTTACTTCATCAACTGTGTTAGTCAGCTAGGGCTGCCATAACAAAGTACCACACACTGGGTGGCTTAAACAACAGAAATTTATTTTCCCAGAGTTCGGGAGGCTGGAAGTCCTAGAGCAAGGTGTCAGCAGGGTTGATTTCCTCTGAGGCCTCTCTCCTTGACTTGCAGATGGCCGTCTTCTCTCTGTGTCTACACATGATCTTTCCTGCGTGTGTCTAAGTCCTAATCACCTCTTCTTATAAGGACATGGGTCAGATTGGACTGGCTTGCCTTAGTGACCTTATTTAACCCTAATTGCTTCTTTAAAGACTATCTCCAAATAGAGTCACATTCGGAAGTACTGGGGGTTAGAACTGCAACATATGAATTTTGAGGCACACAATTCAGCCCATAACATTAACCAACTTCAATTGCTCTTTAAATTGTCTGTTCAGATCAATTCCACTAGGAAGCCCTCCTGATACTTTTTCCCTGAGTTCTATACCGATTTCCTGTGTTCCCAGACCACATATCACACTGAACAGACAACAGCCCATTCACTTGTTTACTTTCCCTCCCAGAGAGTAAGCAGCTTGGAAGCTGGGATTGTGTGTAGCTCACAGCTGTAAGTCCACTGCCTGGCACAGTGTCAGGAACATAGTAGGCAGTTAATGAACACTTGTTGAATGGGACGAAGCATTTCTAGTTTGTGTTTTTTCCCTTCTCTTCTCAAATCAATTTACACTAACTTCAAACATATTAAGCGTATTATACGTGGCTGATTCCACTGGTTTCAGGATAATGTTTTCTTTTAGGTTGACTATAACATTTTTATTGCATTTTTAAACTTATTTTTCATATTAGCCCTGTAGTGTGACTGCATCAAAACAGACATACAAATGGGAATACTGAGGTAATGCAAGGTCCCACATTACATTCCTTGCCTAACAGCAATTGCATGGATTTCCAAAGTGCAAAAATACGGAAGAAAGGAAAGCTTAAGAATTCAAAACTGCTCTTTACCAGGTGTTTCATTGTGGAGCCTGTCTGTTGTGTACAGTATAATCTCCACCAAGTGACCGAATCCTTTTGGAACTCTCCCTGTGCAATTCCACAGTTGAATTTTAAATCCTGTGTTATCAAAAGAATGACTCCCTTGTGCTGCTAGCAAAACTGGTGGTGTGCACAAGGTCATTTTTGGTGAAGAAGAAAAGGAACGTGTGGGAACACATCAATTGGTTGTCTATTGTCAGGGTTAAGATGAATTTTCAATGTTGGCAAAGGATGTGAGAAACTCTGAAGGTGGTAGGCAATGGCCCATTATTTAAATCTTTCCTAAAGGGATTTCCCTACCATCTTTGTGAGATGAGATTATGCAGAACATGTATCCTAGAGGTAGCCAGTTTTCAGAGAAATGATTTTACAGATGGTAGTCACAATGGCTATTTGAGACCTCAAATGGTCACCTTCATATTGGAATAAGACAGAGTCTGATAGTTTTGTATTCAGTGAGCTGCTCTACAAGCCTTTGTTTCAGAATGGAATTTTTTTGCAGTATGTACATAAAAGGTTCCAAGGGACAACTTTTTTAAAGCTTTCAGTTTGTTACTCTTTTTATTTTAATCAATGATAACAGAAAAGCTTTGCTTGAAGATTTTTTTAAAAGCTTCTCTTTGAACAGGCTACTTTTCTCATTTATTTTTTACATTTTTCTACATGCACTGAAGGTCAAAAAAGTTCTTAGATTTAAAGTAGGACATAGAATTCTGGATAAACCATCCCAAAGGACTTTTTTTTTTTTTTTAATGTAAGGAATGTGAAAGCAGAGTCAGCAGCATCGACTTAGAAACTCCTGTATTTCACACACTATACAAAGCAGCAAGTTGCTTAAAAAAGGAAATAAGACAGAGGGTCTTGTACAGCAAGTTGCTTATACATTTATTACAGCTTTTGTTCCCTTCTCCCTGCCTCCACGCCACAGTAATTTTGAATAAGGGATATACAATTCTAAGACTTTTGGATTTCAGGAAAAAAAATATTTAGGAGATTTGACTGAGATTGCTCGATTTTTATTTCATTAAGTAAGGACATTTAAAAAATCTGCGCTCATTTGCTAAATGAAAGGATATTTAATTCTCCAACTACAAGACAAATATAATCTCAGAGCAAAAGATAGTTCTTTAAACTGAATGCATGGAGTTAACATCTGATTACATTGTTGTTCTTATTTTTCACTTCACAATGGGCTGGTGAACATCTCCTCAGAGCTGGTGTCTGTCTGTGGAAAGGCATTGGAAGTTGGCAATAAAAGTGACTGGATTTCACCTCACCGGCAGGCTATTTAAACTGAGGTGGGAAGTTGAGTAGGGGATAACCAGAGGAAATGTGAGAGCTGGAATGCAGGTCCTGAGGCAGAAGCAGCCACCAACTGTAGGCCATGCCTTGGAATGCAGTTAGAGGAGATGAGGGTAGTACAAGACAAGCTGAGAGAGACAGAGAGAGGTTAGACAAGAAGAGCCTTGTAGGATCCTTTTTATTTCTTCTGTTTTTCTTTTCGTCTTCATAGCACCTGATTCAAAACTTACATATCTACTTCAGTTTTGGACATCTTAAAGTTTTGAAGCTGGACTAGGATTTTAGGATTATTCGTTTACTGGGTAGAAGGAAATACACAAGAATGATAGTAGGAAAATCTGGAGTTTTCTGTAATCCAAACTCTACTAGGGCGTAACTACATGATTACAGCTCATTTAGCTCTCCTTTCAGGGACTTTTTTTTCCCTTCACAGTGACCTGGATAAAGATGGTTGTGAAACAGATGACAAATTATCACTCTTAGGTTCAAGAGTCTATGGTTCTGTGATTTTAAGTTAACAGGAGACCTATAGACTTTATGATGTGATACAGAGGGAAGCCACTAAAAATATAGCCTCAAGGATATAGTAGGAAACTTGTTTCCTTCTTTAAGAAAAAAATCTTATTTTATTAGTAAATTTTTCTTTACCCTCCATGGAAACTAGATAAGATTTAGTGACTACAAGAGGCAAAGTTTCTACTTTCAAGGAGTTATTTTGCTAATAAAAGAAAAGAAATATGACATTTTACTGGAATAAGGATAATGGCCAAGTAGGAGGTGGCTCAGGTGAAAATCTGGAAGACTTCTATCCAATACACCAGTTAATATCGTTTTGTTAAATCCCTACAGGCAAAACACTGTTTGTACTAGATCAAGTTATAGAGAAACCAGCTGACTAATAACAAGGATTCTATAGAGACAAAAAGAACAACTACCACAAAATGATTTGAAAAATAGTGTGATGTGGTCAATAGAGCAGTTATTAAAAGTGATGTTGGTTGTTGAAGAAGACCTCATGGTTGATGTGGTGGAAGAGATTAAACAAGTGGAATTGAGGAAGAAGTGTAAAAGGATGTTAAAACTTTAACTGCTCAGTCCTAACCTAACCCCAACCCTAAACCTAACCTAACCCTAACCCTGACCTGTTTACTGTATAATTTATAGATTACAGGTTTATAGATTCAATACTAAAGTATTTTTCCCCTTATGCTCTCTAAACCTGAGTTTCTTAGTCTATACAATAGGGACAATAATCTTTCCCTCAGTGGTGTTTTCCAAAAATTAAATGAGATAATATAGATTGGGAGTAGTCTGTACATGATTGAATATGAAGATCGAAATTTTGAAAAAAGAGGAAGAGAGTAAAGAAGCAAGAAGGAAGATGCGAGGGAGAGAATGAGAATAGCCAACAGCAAGGAAGTCCAAGACTGTGTGTTAGAGTAGCGGTTCGCAACAGAGCAGCAGCAAACGCCATACCCGGAAAGTGTTAGAAATGCAAATTACGCATGCCATTGATTCAGAAACTGGGGCTGGGGCCCAGAAATCTGTGTTTCAACAGCCTCGCCAGGCGATCTTGACGCTTGCTAAAGTCTGAGAACCCCTAGCACAGCTAAGGCATCCAGAGCAGCAGCTCACGCGTTCACTTCAGAAAGAGCATTCAAGCTCTTTCTGGAGCTTGGATTGCTCTAGATCTGAGGATACAGAAATTGCATAATTTACCATCAGTATTTATTATGCACTTTTCCAGTCACGTCTTTACTAGTGCCTCTTCTTCTTTTTCCTCTACTATCTATCTGCAGGGCTTGCCTCTCTTTTCGCTGCACATATTTTCTCTTGATTTTTTCCCCTTGTTATGTTGTATTAATAAATCCTAAATCTATATCTCTTTCATCTGACTCAATCTCCTGTCTCATACTTTCAACAGTTTTCAGATAGGCCTCTTGATGTCACTGCAAATTCAACATGTGCTAAACCAACAGCATACCTCCTTCCTTTCCATACTGCCCTCCTTCCCATGTTCCTATTTACAATTTTCCAATTGAGGATACGGTATCACCCCTCTTTCAATTTTCATAATTTAACCAAAGCATAGTGGTTAAGAGCATGACCTCTAGAGTTAGGGTTCAAATCCCAGTTCAGCCATTTATTAACTATAACTTGAGCAGTTTATGTTAACATCTCTAACCTACCAGTTTCTTGAACTATAAAATGTAATGATAATAGCATCTATATTTGGGGATATTGTGAGGATTAAAGGTCTTAGTCCATGGAAAACCTTTAGAAGAATGGCTAGCACAAAATAAATGTGCAATAAATGACAGTATTATTATGGATATTATTGATTCTCCTTTGTTCCTTATATTCTCTAGTATCTGTTCATTTCTCCTTTAGATTTGTTGTAGGCGACATTTTAGTTAACTCTCCAATTTCTCTTTCACCTCATTAGAAAGATAGTCTAAGCTATGAGTGTATGTTCTCGTGTCCAGGGGTAAACATATGACCTAAGATGAACTAATTAAGCTGAAGGGACAGGTTTATACTCATGCTTGAGAGGAGAGAGGTCTCATTCTCTTCTCCTGAATGGAAACAGGGAAGCACATTGCGCCTATTGCTGCTGTAAGCATACTCCCATCTCAAGGTAGGTCAGCCTGAAGATTGTCCTATCTCACTCGCCAAGGATGGATGAGTGGAGAGGTGGGAAGAAGCTTGGTCCTTGGCCAAAGTCCTTCAACCAGTGCCTAAGTCTTTCATAACCAGCACCTTCTACCTACTAAATTGTAATTCTTATTATTTTGTCTTTTCCCCTAAATTTCACATTTATATTTCTAAGTTCCTGTCTAATAAAAATGTCAAGTTTACCAAACCCAAGGCCAAAGTCTTAATTTCCCTGGCTCTTAACCTACTTCCGGCTTACGCTTGAACAACTCAGTTAGTGGCACCACCATCCACTCATTTGTTCAGGAAAAAAAGTTGTCTTGATTCCTCTGTTCACTTCACCTATCACATCCATACCATTTGCCAGGCCTATCAGTTTTATAGCTATGATAGACTGGAATCTGTCACTTTTCACCATTTCAATTATACCATCCTAGACCAAGCCCCTATCATCTCTCTCCTGGACTACTGTACTAGCTTCCTAACTTCGTACATTCACTCTTGCTTACTGCTGCCACTGCCTTCTCTCCTTCCTACCATTTTTCTTTCTCTACTTTAACAGCCAGGTAACAAATACTCCTCTTTTCAAAATTTGCAATGGCTTGCCTTTGTTATTAGAAAAAAATCTGTAGTCTTCACTATGTTTTTCAAGGTTCTCTGGTACATCTGGGCCCAACTAACTCTTTAATCTCCTTTCTTACTACTCTCTTGTTCGTTCACTCTGAGCCACACTGGACTCCTTGCCATTCTTTAAACGCTCCAAGCTGGTTCTCACTTCAGAACTTTTACATCTGTTGTTGCCTATGCATAGAATACTCTTCCTCCAAATTTCACATTCAAGATTGTAATCAAATGTTGCCTCCTCAGAAAGGTCTTCTGTGACCCACACCTACACTGGTCCATCCTTATTCTCTGTCCCAGTTATATTTTCTTCATAGCATGTTTTCCAAAATGAAATTATCTTATTTATTTATTTTCTTATATATTGTATGTTTCCTCCTCCAAGTTTCCAGTATAATGTAAGCTTCAGGAAAGCAATTGCCTTGTCAATCTTGTTCACCATTTTATCTCTAGAAAAACAAAATTGTGTCAAGCACTAAGTAATTGCTCAACAAATATTTGTTGATCAAATGAATAAACACAAATCTTATTCTCCAGTAAGTTGCTTGTCTTAGTAATCACAAGTGAGAATAAGACTGTCTTTTTCCCTCTCAAACATTATTTAACAAACATTTATCAAACACTTACTAGGGATATATTAACTATTTATTATGGAAGATAAAAAAGGAGGAATAAGAGATTTTGCGATTCTTTTCAAGCTAAGAAGTTGGAACGTATATGAAATGTCAAAGTATGAATGTAAGAAATGATTAACAAAAAAGTGACATGTGGTACAGAGAAGATAAAATACAGAAATACAATGAAGGGTTTGATAAGAGCTGAATTTTCTAGGGAAGACATATCGAGGATGGTTCATGAAATAGAACCCACAGAATGCATAAGATTTGAATAGGTTTGGAGAGAAAGGGATAGTTGTGTTCCCAGACACGATGTGCTAAGAAATTCAACTAGGTTAGTGACTGTGGAATGGAAAAGAGAAGAAAGCAAAAGAGAGACATGTGAAAGCAAGTTTTTGCCTGAATCTTTTTCTCTTTATGTCTCTGTCTTTTCCATGGGCTATATCTCTGGCTTTATCTTAATGGAGAGTTTGTCCAAGTCTATATCCATCGCTCCAGCCTCTCCCTCAAGTTCCCACCCTGCATTGTCATTTGTCTGTCATAGTCCCTGCATTTCTGTACATGGATGCATCATCCTCCAGTGCTTCAAACTCAACACGTCTAGACCAAAATTAGCACTTTCACTCTCAAACCAGTTTCCTTTCCTGGCTTCTATTCTGTGAATGAGTTTCCCATCTCCCAGCCAGCCAGGCTAACTATTTCAAAATCATGCTTGGTTCCCGTTTCCCCCATTTCCATGTGTAGTCAAGGGCCAACATTACCTTTACAATCTCTCTCCCTTCTCTTCCATTTCTATTGCCTTCACTCGAGTTCAGACTTTTTGCTTTTCCTAAGTGATCCATTTATCCAATCATTCATCTAATATTTATCAAACATCTACTATGTGATACGCTTTCTTCTAGATGCTTAGAATACAGCTCTGAAAAAAGTAGACAAAAATTCCTGCCGTCTTTGAATTTATATTATAGATACAGTAATGGCTTCCTAACTGGTAGCATTCCTTTTAGTCAATTCCTTTTCTATTTCACATGCATTCTTTCTAGACTGATAAAAAAGCATATTTCTGATTATGGCTAGTCTTTACTAAATTCTTCAACGACTCCCCATGTCCTAAATTCACACAGCTTGGCCTGACATTCAGGGACCCTGGGTTCTGGTCTATTCTATCTCATCAACATTAATGAAGTATTCAGAGCCACTGTACTGAATATATTCTAGCCGGGAGGTAATTTGTTTATCAAGTTTCTGCAGTTGCTAAAAAATACAGAAAAGAAGAAACTCACATTAGTGAAATTCACGTTGATTAGCTCAAAGAATATGAGAGACTGCCTAGAAAGGCGGTGCTGGCTTTTATAGGCGGTGCTACAGAGATCTCGGATAATTAATGGAAAAAACACAAAAAATTGATTAAAATCTTCAGAATAAAAGTGTTACTACAGAAAACATTATTTTGGAAAAAGCCTGAAAACCTTATCAGAACAGAAAGCCCACCATGTTTGTTTTAGGTTGCTGGCTCCTCCCATCACGCCTCTGTGTTTTACCACGGACCACTAGTAAGAATATCACTATGGCACAATTTTTATATGCGTTTTCTGAGACCAGTAATATATAAAATAAAAACATGCTGGATTTCAATCATTTTTAATAGTTACTAACATTATTCCAAATGTAAATAGCTTCAGAAAATGACAGTTGTAGAACAGATTATTGAGGAAAAAAAAAACTGAACACACACTTCGAGGTATATCTTTCTCTTTCTGAAGTTGGAGCTAAGGCAGGAAACTTTAAGACAAAATCATTGGTGCCTCTGGTAGACTTATCATTCTGGGCTATTTGGATTCATAAATATTGTTCCATATGGAAATCTTATATTTTTATCTTAGCCATAGTTTAGTTCCAGAAATAATAGGTTCTGTTTCATATTAGTAAGCATTCAACATGTGAGTAGACAATCTGACCAATTATGATGTTAGTTTATTTGAGCTGCTCAAAGAACTATGAAATGAAGTAGATAAGGGGCAATTATGGATTCCACCAATTAAAAAGTCATGATGAATGAAAACTTCCATGAGGGAAGAATTAAAGTTTTGGTCAAGTATACTCTTTAGCTATTTATAGCAAAAAAAGATAAGAGGGAGGGAAAATAATTCCAATATCCTTCCACAGTTTTCAGTTTCAATACTTCTACTGCTTACTTCTGATCAGCTGATGCGATTTCAGATGGACCTGCCCTCTCCTCATGGCGGAGGACTCATGCTGTTGCCATGTACTTAAGTTTCTGAAAATCACCCAAATTTCATGTAAACTAAAAGGGCTGTCAGCATTTTCATGTGAGGAAGGCAGCTCCCCGAGCAGGCATGAGGGCAATTTGGATGCTTGTCACCCTGGTGCCGCTGGGGCATGTGCTCAGACTTGTGAGAACAGGAACGAGGGTCATATAGTGTTTGACAGCATGGGTTCAAACCTGGCTCTGCCACTTACTAGCTTTATGACCTTGGAAAACTGCTAATATTTTCTGTGACTCAGTTTCGTCATCTGTAAAATGAGGCTAATCCTAGTATTTACTTCACAAAGACATTGTGAGAATTAAATGACTTAATATAGCTAGGACACTTATAATAGTACCTGGCACATAGTAAGTCTTCAATGAATGTTAGCTATCATTTTAGGCTATGTATAGTTTCTCCATAAATTAGGGGTAGCACAATCCATAGCACTCTGTCCATCATCTGTGTTACTTTTTCTCTATGTTGATAAAGTAATGATAAATTTTAAATAGATGTTCTAGTCACATTTATGACCTTGTCAAACGTATTTACCAATTAATACTCCTGCTCCTTTACATAAGATATAATTGTACTTCTGAAAACATTTATTTTACTAGTAAATTTTTGGGATAAAAAATTTTAACAAAGATTTTTTAACAAAGTGAACTGGCAGAACAGAGTTGGGGTGGAACAGTGGACTGGGAGCCTGGGCTCGTGGTCCCCAGGGCACGTCCTGACCAAGGGTTAGACTCGGGGCAGCTTACCCAACTTCCCTTCTCTGTTTACACTTGTAAAATTAGGGAGTTCATCTAAATACAGGCTGAAGTCTCATTCATGTCTCATCCTCTGTAGTTGTTTCTTGTATCAACATAATTATCATGGGAGCCCACGTGCTTATTCCCATGTTGTTACCATGCTTACAATATTTTAAGGTCTATAAAAAAGTAGCACATTCTTTGATTATCCTCAATGATATCAAATTTTCCCTTTAAAAGGAGATTGAATTTTTAAAACAGTGAAAAATGTCTAGGGGATAAGTCTGGTGAGTAAAACGGATGCTTTGAACAGAAAAATGTGATGTAAGTATAATAGAATAAAAGTATTTTTGAGAGAGGCTTATAATTGACTCTGCAGTGTGTGTGCGAGTGTGTGTGTGCACACGTGTGCCTGTGTGTATGCGTACTTTCAAGTTCAATACACATGTAGATTTAAGTTCTAAAATGTTAAAAACTCAGGCTTTAGTCAGACCTAATGTATACCACTATAATAACTATGCTTTTTGTAAAACAACTGCTTTCGAATGAAACAATACTTACTGAGATCTAGAAACGGCATAAATCTTATTTTAAAAAAAGCCTGATCAGACTTACTTCTTGGAAAGCAGCATGGTCCGATGTGGGCTCATTATCCCGCTGAAATACTGCTTCACACCTAGCGCTAGTCATTCGTCTTCCCTGTACCTCAGTACTTTTCTCAGAAAAGTCTGATAAAGAGGCTTGTTTATAAAGGGTACTCTTGTACCTTGGATGAAGGGTTCCCCAAATGCTGTACCATGTAAGTACAAGGAAAATAGAATCTTCTAACACTTCAAAACTTACTCGATGGGATTGCACTGCCTGATGGCTGCGCTGGTGTTCAGCAGTGAGAATGCTGGATGCTTCTCAAGAGCAAAGACCTGTAATTTTCTTAAAATTTGGCTACTGCTTTGCAAGATTAATAAAACTAATGTCAAATTATATAGTGCCCATATGACAAATATTTATGAAATATTTACATACTGGAAATATCACCCATTGTACTTACACTCCCATTTATTTAAACAAACGCTGAAACAAATGTAAATTATTTAGGTTCCCCACTAGAAGCAGCAGTCCGGGTGATCGGGAAAGCCCACAGGTTATTGGTCACAAAAATAGCTCCATGGGGATTCAGAAAACAGAAAAAATGGTTGACAGATAAGCTATCTCATTTTCTCTCTTTTATAGAAGTTCTCTAAATTCAAAATTCTAAATTTAAAACAAAAGTTTTAAAAGGGGGTTGCTCTGAAATGGGAATAGTACGTTCCTTTCAATGGTTTCTAGAGGCTAATCCTTATTTAATATATGTATATTATATGAGAAAAGAAAATAATTGCCTTTAACACTTTACAGTTAAAATATGTTATTTTAAATAAAAAAATATTATTTTATTCTACTCCTATCTCCCTATGAAAGTGAACCTTCAATGTCCTCTCTTTTTTTTGTTTTATGACCCCTCAAACATTTTTCTTTCTTACTTTATATAAACATGCCCATCTAAACTATCTTGTTCTCTTGATCTAGAACAAAAAATATAGATGTAATAAAACCAGTTGGTTTTAGTGGTATGTGTGTCTATACAAATATATATAATTAAAAAATAATATTTGATGTGTGAGAGAGAAGGACAATATTATTAGTGATATGTGAACATGATTTGAGCAAATATAGAACAAAAATCTTTAAGCTGGAAGGTTGCATGAGATAAGTATCCACTGGTCAATGAATTATGATGTTGTTGTTGTTTTTCTAATAATCATTGCTTTTCTAGAAATCATTTTCCAGTTGGTTTTACCTGGAGATGAAATCGAGCTGATGCAAAACTTGTAACAGATGACCAAGAAGGAAAAATAAGAGTGTTGGAAGGAGAAGAAAAGAGGAGGTTGTTTGTGGTTGCTTGAATCTGCACATCCTTTGCTTTTCAGGTTCCCAGATTATATGAGCTGCTCTGATGTCCACCAAGTCCTGTCTATCCCTCTTCAAACTGTATCTTTTCTAATCTTTTCTCCTCCTTCCCATTGAGAATGTTCTCACTGCTTCACAGCTGGAGTACCACAACAGCTTGGCAATGGCTTTCCTCAGCTAAGCTGTCTCGTCTAATCCGGTATCTCAGACTCCTCGAATGCTCCTCGGTCCACATGTTCCTCCCCTCAGAGCCCCACAAAGCTGATGTGGCGTCCAGAGTGAGAACGCAAGTCCATCTTAGGTTTGAGTCCTAGTTCCCCTTGTCATTAGTGTGTGACTTTGTAAGATATTTAACTTTGAATCTCAGTTTCCTCAAATTTATCAGACACCATTAATAAACGTCCAATTCACAGAGTTGTGGCAAGCATTATATGAAATATATCAGTGTTTAGCATAGTAGATACTTAATAAATAGCAGCTATCAATATTCTGGTGTATCACTTTCAATTTTAGCTTCTCGACCTATATCCTCTGCCAATACTCTCTCCAGTCAAGTTGTTCCTTCTCATTGTCCTTTCAACACATGATGACTATTTTCATTTCTATCATTTCCTCACATTTTCTGGGTGTTTTACCTGTACCTGTCCCCGTATCCAAATTCTGTTTATCCTTGAAGTCTTCTAGCCCAAGACTAATAAAATCTTTTCTATTCTTCCCTTCAATGATTTCCTTTTCTCTAAATTTTTTCAGCATTTATTGTCTATCTCATGCAGTTTATTCATATTGCTTAATGTTTACATGTGTATCTTGATGATGTCACTCTTGCTCTCAGAGCTGAGGGACTGCATATATTTTGTGCATCTAAATGGAAAACGATTGTTTGTTTGTTCATCTTCTGTTGAGAGCACCTGTGTGAGAGATCCTTCCACCAACTGAGTGCACAGCTTAAGCCAGTTGTTGACTGATTTTGGAGTCGCCAACTGGGCAATCAACGGAAGTTGCTTGTTCCTCTAACTGAAAAGGGAACAAAGTGCTTGGAAAGTACCTCATTCTGGTTGGGGAATAAAAAGATTAGGGCTCTGATGCTTTCAAGTTAAAGGAATGTTTTCTACCGTCCTTGTGGGAATAAAAGCATAAAAATTCTTACAGCAGGGACTTGGAAAGAAAGGTAGGCATGTGCATGTTTGTTTTCTTTTTCTTCTCAGTTTTTATTACTCATTGTATGAAAAATTGGAGAAACCGAGAAAGAAAAAAATTAGTATGATAAGAGAAGATAGAAATTTTTTTTTTAACATCAAGCAAGTACAAAGGATAAGTATTCAATTTACTTGAGTATAAGTAAATAGGATGATCTTTGACCAAAAAGTTAGGTAGATCTTTTATTCATTCATCAAATATTTATTGAATGCTTGCTATATGCTAGGCATATAAGGTAGGCACTAGGGATGCAGAGACACATGCCTGAACTCAAGGGGCTTATGAGGCAGGACTCAAGAGGTACAGCGTAAGAAGTACTAAGACAGAAGGAGGTAAAAAGATCTAATGTTCTTTTTCTGAATCCAAATCAAAATACAAGTAAAGCACTAGATATTCTAATAGTTAACAGTGCAAGGGGAAAAAAAAGACTATATTCAAGGATTTTAGAACTAATTAAACAAATAAAAGTAGACATTTATGAACAAATAATGAAAGCATATCATAAATCAAGGATTATGATTAATTCTATTCTGTGTCCCTAAGAGAGAAAGAGAGGGAGAGGGCAAAGAGAGGCAACGCCTAGGTCTTTATCTGAAACACAGCTTATTAAAAACGTATGTAAATTTTTGGAGCCAGACTGTCTGGATTTGATTCTCAGCTCTAATACTCAATAGCTTTGTGAACTTGGACAAATTACTTTACCTCATTACGTGTCAGTTTCAATGTCTTTAAAATGAGGGTAATAGTACTTATCTCATAGATTCCTACGTGTAAGAATTCAGAATCTGGCGCATAGCAAGCATTATATAATCCGTTTGATATTACTCTTACATGCTTTCAAAAGCAAGATAAGGGAAGACAGAGTGCATGATGACCAGTATGCTACACATGGAATTAGAAATCTTGAAAGTTTTCAATTTTATTGCATTTTGATTCTAAGCAAGTCATTTACCCATTTGGACTAGTTCCATCCCTGGTAAAAAGGGAACTATTATTCATTCCATTTCTAAAAATTCTGAAATTCTGTGATTAGGTTGAAATATTGTTTCTGCATCTGTACCACTACCATGAATCCAACAAAATCATTCTCTATGCAGCTTGAAATATATCCTTGTTTTCATGCCACTGAGTGTTTCCATTCCCAAAGTTTAGGGATAGAAGCCAATAGGCAAAAAGTGACTCTTTTTATTGATGAACTATAAAATTAAACTCATGAATTAATTATTCTTTTTCACCCACTAAGATTTGAGAACACAAGTGAGCTCATACTAAACGCTCAATAAATATGTTTTGGTTATCTTTTTAGTCCTATGAATAGTTAAGACTATAAGATCAGCACTGGACTTAATTTTATTGATAGCATAATGATATCACTCCAGAAATTCACTTTTTTTCTATTGTTAAATGTCTTTAATGAAACAACTTTTGACTAAATACTTTTTTATACTAAGAACTATTATAGGACAAGGGCCATATAAAACTTCTAATGAACAAACAGTGTCAGAGAATTCATTGCAAACATTACCCACCTTACTAGTATTCTGACCCATCTGGTGTGATGTATAAATACTTTAACTTCTGCTGCCAGGTTATTTAGTATTTGCGCAGACCAAGGAAACAAAACTCTTCTTTCCAAATCTATGGTTATATATATTGTAGCACTTACTGGTCCTTAAAATTCACTCCTGTGCGTGTCCCCTCACATACACTTGTACCAGTGAGTGTATCCCCACAGCCCATGTTTCTGATGTCTAACCTGATGCTTGCCAAAGCCCAGGCCCATCCACTGACGGTATGTACTTGTAGCATAATAGTTGTGCACTAATATGCAAGTGTGTAATAAATAATGTGCAACATTTCATATGAATATTTTGAAGTGTCATTAAAATGTACAAGAATATAAGATACTGGGCAGATAGAAGATATTAAACATAGTTATTATATAACCAATATTTATTTTAGATATTAACATTTATTATATATTAAAGTACTTTGATTTTTTAAAGTTGTGGTATAGGCATACCAAATAATTATTTACTTACTAAAAATCACCCTAAATACTGATTATTTTCATTGAAAATAATCACAATAGTAATCAGTGATCTAGTTTAATCGATGGCCAAGGATAAGTTGATGTATGAAAGCTAAAAGTGTACTACAATGGTTAAATTTGATGGTCTTTATAATATTTTAAATCAGTCACTAAAAAAGAGATCTCTTTTTCCTAATGTCTATAGCAAAAGGGAATGAATGCAGACGTTTTCTGAATTCAGGGGGAGATCTGAGTAATAGATTAATGTGGCACATGTGTACAGCAAGATGAGTTGGCACAGTGACAATTGCCAGATTATGTTTCTTTCCTGGCTCTCTCTTCTCCCAGATGTCCAGGGAACCAGGATGCAGACAGTCATTATTAAGGAATTCCGCAAAAAGGGACAATTTAAATTGTCAACATCCGTAATGCAAATCCAACAAAGCAAAAATAATGCTCCATGCTTAATATTACTTTTCAGCAGTTCACTGGCATACATTGCCTCAGAACTAAAATCTCTGATAGGTAAAGCACCACAGGGATAATAAGAAATGCAACCCTTGGTGTGATTTATTAAATATTTCTTTAATTGCTATATGTTTGTGTATTGATTTTAGCGGCTTCATTTTTTGCATAAAAGACCTAGAAATCAGATCTGGAAATGAAAAATATCTGTAGTGAAGAAAAAGCCAATTAACCCCAACTAAGGAATAAACCATCTTTTTCTTGAGTACTTGGTTCATATTAAGGATCCACTAAACTTTTCTGCTGGTCTTTCATTATAAAAGCCTGGCAACCCCTTTCATTCTATTATGCTTTCCATCCTCAGTTCTAAATTCATGCAAACAATGGTGTGCCTCCTGGCTTAGAAGCGTCTGCCTCCTCATTTCTCCTTGCCCAGTTCTAACCAGGCCTTCCTTATCTCATGCTTCCAGGTTGGCACTAGTCTTTGCTGATTCTAATCCATCCTTCATATCAAAACTAGATTAATCTTCCCTTAAATGCTGTCTTCATCATTTTACTCCTGGGCTACAGAACAGACAATGGGTTCTTATAGCTGTTTGTGGCCTACAACATGAATTCTAAACTTCAAATGTCCTTTCAAATTAACTTGACGTCCTTATTGTTCCCCAGAACATTCTCCTCTCTCCTACTTCTACTCTGTTGTCTTAACTGTTTCTCCAAGAATTATCCATGTTTTTCTTTCAGTCTACCTATTCTCTACTAATCCTTCAAGGTCAAGTTCAAGGCTCACCTTCTCTGGAGAGCTTTCATTCATGTTTCCTTTCATTAACTCCTTATTCTGTATGGTATTCAATTCTTTCAACGTCTCAACTACATAATTTAACACAATATAAATAAGCAATATTGATACTGTATGCATGCAAATGCTAGCAAACATTTATAGAAATATCTGTATTGTTCACTGCTTCGTGGACATGGGTCTTGAATCTCCAACTAGACTGCAGATGCCTCGCAGGTAAAGTCCCTATGGCGTAATTGATTTTCCAGTTTGTTCGCCTTAGAATCTACTCATCTATAAATGTGTTTTGGTTGACGAATCATTATTTACTCCTTAATATTTTACTTCCCAATTTATGCATATTTCATTTTTGTCTTATACTTAGAAGTTTTTAAGCCAGAAGGGACCACTGGTAGATCGTATTATTGTTCATAATGATTTACTCTTTTCTTCCCATTCTGTGTAGTGCACTTACCCACCCCATTGATTTTGGTCTTGGCCAGGAGACTTTTTTTCATTAGTGGTCTTTGGGCAGATGTGACATATGCCACATCTATGCAAGAAGCACAAGAGGCACTGCAGGTTTTGGCCAGCCTCTTTTGCAAATGCTCTTTGCAATGAAAACGGTAAGTCCCGGGTAGGGCTGCTTCATCAGCCTGTGGCCTGCAATGAGAAGCTGCATAGATGGGACCTGCAGTGGACCCACAACTTGCAGCAGAACTTAGCCAAATCCCAGCCCTATGTTTCAAGAATGAGAAATAACTTTTAAAAGTCACCAATACTTTGGGGTTTTTGCTGTATAGAAAAGCTGACTGAACCAGGACCTTAGAGTTAATCTAACTTCCTCTTTTGCAGATAAGTAGAGATGCCTAGATTTTTAGTTAGCTAATGGAAAAGTGATAAATTCTGGACTACTGACTTAGTTTTGTTTTGTTTTTAAACATAAAATGCCTGACTTTTTGTTATCCTAAAATTTGGAGGAATAGAACTTAAATAGTCTGAAATTTGGGGCCTTAGGGCTACCTGGAACTGCCTTCTTGGTCTGGCATTAGCTTTTGAAAGTAGGTAGAAGAATATCTAGAAAATACACAAAACTTATTATCAGTGTTCAATGGAGTATAGCTCCACCTGACAGATACTCCTCTCTCTCGGGCCCCAGCTTATTTAGCACAGAGGACGAACGCAGTGATCTTTGTGAATTCCTTTCAGGGCCAACTCTTCCATATACATTGTTAATTTAAAAGATACATTACAAAACATCTTTCTTAAACAACTTATAATAGAAAATTCTGATTTGAGGATGGGTATAATTTCTTAATAAACCGTCTCCTTAATTTCCATGACAAAGTCTCATATAAACTTTAACACCAAGTGAGAGACTCTACAATTCTGACCCTTTTCCTTTTGAAAAATCAAATGGACACCTCCCTATCATCATGTGCTTCAGTACAGCAGAAACTTGACTTGGTCCTGAAGTTTATTTTGTGCTTTAGTGTTCTTAGAAATGAATTAATGTTGCTAACTCTGACTAATTTTAGTCCCTAAAAATTCAAAGACTAAACTACTCAACTAAGCTCTAAAGAAATTATTAACATACTACTTTCTTTTGTATATCAATTTTTTGACTATGAAATAAGTTATATGCAGCAAGGTTTTCCCTTTTTATGGCAAAAATAATACATCAGTACATTCTTTAGGAAATGAATATCTTATGGAACCACACTTATAACTATCTTTTTTTGTTATTGTTTATTGTGGTTCTCCAAACAAAGAAAACAAAATGTATCAAGTTAAATGGGGCAACCAAGTAGATTTTCTTTTTCTGTATTTCCTCTCTTCTTATTTGGACCCACATAAATCTTACCTTTGTGAAAAAACATCCCGGTAAGGACTGCCATGTTGCAATGCAATTCCATATCCCCGATCAGCAACAGTATTCCCAATGGTGTAAAAGGAACAATCTGGGTCATTGATAGCCACATATTCCAATACAGCTGCATCCCATACAAAAGCATAATTTCCAAATTTTACCTGTGAAAATAGAGAGAACAAAAGAAGAAAATAAGATTTAAGGTTGAAATTTTAAGTTATATAGACAGGATAAAAAATATTACATTGGTATATATTTAATTGTGCAAAAAATAATAAGGCCTATATTTCCAAACACCTATTCTGAATGAGAATTTGGCTTTAGGTTAACTTATAGCTCTGTTCTCCTGGAAACATGATAAGGTTGGAATGTTAACTATGTTTCCAGGACACAATGCTTATAAGTAAAATGACCCCTGAGCAGTAATGTCTCCTGGACTGAGAGAACAATAAATGCATGAAGAGAAGCCACGTCTTTGAGCCTCTTTGAGAGTGGAAATTCTTGTAACTGGGTCTGTCTCTTTGAGGACCCTGGAAGTTATGCTTTTGGGGTTGTTATAAGAGATATTGGCTTCTTTGGGTTATTAGGTTTCTAAGCCAGGTAGGCTTTAGTACCCACCCAATATGGGTGTCATCTCCTTGCTCATGACCTATATTCTAAATGAATGCTGCAAGTACAACACTCATGGAAGGGAAATAACCAACACTGCCCTGTTGGCAAGATATATTTCCTGTCCTATGTCATTCTGAGTTAATCTGTTGCCAAAAGTGGCCTATGTTAATCTTGAAGCTGGATTTAGAAGAAACCCTCTTGGTGGGCACTGCAGTGAGAAAAAAAATAATTACACAACCTTCTCTACCATCATTTATGGAATACAACTTTATTCTGGGTTGTTTGAAATATTTTAGTGATTATCTTTTTTTCCCTCAGTAATCACTCTATGCTGTCACAAATTTATCAAAAATAAAAAGCAATCTTAATACAGTTAGTTTAGAAAATTATTATATATAAGTATAGAACTTAACAAATTAATAAAATAAATAGAACTAATAATTAAACCAAATATTCAGTTTGTTTATTTATTTATTGGAGGGAAAAGTAATCTCCTGGTAAATCTGATTAGGGAAAAAGAAAAAAATTTATAAATACAGATAGTTAGAGGGAGTAATGTCAGCAAGATGGGGGATCAGGAGATCCCTAGCCTTTGTCCCCCGACAGAAACAACAGGTTGGCAGCCACCCATAAACAAAAGTGCCTTTGTGGGAGCCTTGGGATCCAGGAGGTGAAACCCTGGTGGAGTCCAAGACTGAAGAAAGATGTTTTAGGAAGAAGGCAGGCCTGCACTCCAGTGGTTGGCCGGCCAACTGTGGTCTTGCCTGCAGTCCTGGAAGCAGCCCTGCCCTTCTATGGACTTGGCTCCAGATCTGTAAAGGTACAAGGCAAGGATGTCCACTCTCACCACTACTATTCAATATAGTACTGAAAGTCCTAGCCAGAGCTTTCTGGCTAGACATGAAAAATAAAAGTATCCAAATCAGAAAAGAAGAAGTGAAATTATTTCTATTTGCAGATGACATGATTATATGTGTAGAAAATCCTAAAGACTAAACAACAACAACAAAAACTGATTAGAACTAATAAAGAAATTCAGCAAAGTTGCAGGATACAAAATCAACATACAAAAATCAGTGGTGTTTCTATACATAAATGGTGAACTATCTGAAAAGGAAATTAAGAATCCCATTTAGAATAGCAACAAAAAGAAGAAAATACGTAGGAAGAAACCTAACCAAAGAGGTGAAAGATTTGTACACTGAAAATTACAAAATACTGATGAAGGACAATAAAGAAGACACAGATAAATGGAAAGACATCTTGCGTTCAAGGATTGGAAGAATTAATACTGTTAAAATTTCCATACTACCCAAAGTGATCTAAAGATTCAATGCAATCCCCATCAAAATTCCAATGGTGTTCCTTACAGAAATAGAAAAAACAAATCTAAAATTTATATGTAACCACAAAAACCCCAAATAGCCAAAGCAATCTTGAGCAAGAAGAACAAAGCTGGAAGCATCATGCTTCCTGATTTCGAATATGTTACAAAGCTATAGTAATCAAAACAGTATAGTACTGGCATAAAAACAGACATATAGATCAATAAAACAGAATAGAGATCACAGAAATAAATCCACACACTGATGGTCAACTGATCTTCTACAAGGGTGCCAAGAACACAACAGGGATAGTTGTGACTATCCACAAAAGGATAGTCTCTTCAATTAATGGTACTGGGAAAACTAGATATCCACATACAGAAGAATGAAACTGGACTCCTATCTCACACCAGATAAAAAAATCAACTCAAAATGGATTAAAGACTTAAATGTAATACCGGAAACTATAAAACCCCGAGAAGAAAACCTAATAAAAAAGCATCTTGACATTGGTCTGGGCAATGAGTTTGGATATGACACTACCCAAAGCACAGGCAACAAAAGGAAAAATAGACAAATGAGATTGCATCAAACTAAAAAGCTTCTTTTTGAAATAGGAAATGAAATAATCAATGAAGTGAAAAGGCAACCTATGAAGTGCAAAACAAATTTGCAAACTATATATCTGATAAGGGCTTAATATCGAAAATATATAAAGAACACCTACAACTCAACTGCAAAAAAAAAAATAAATAACTCAATTAAAAAATGAGAAAAGAACATTTCTCAAAGAAGATATACAAAAGGCCAAAAGGTATATGAAAAAGTGCTCAACATGACTAATCACCACGGAAATGCAAATCAAAACCACTATTAGATATCATCTTAAACCTGTTAGAATGGCTATTATCAAAAAGACCTAAGATAACAAGTGTTGGAGAAAAAGGGACCTTCATACACTGTTGCTGAGAATGTAAATTGCACAACTATTATGAAGGCTCCTCAAAAAATTAAAAATAGAGCTACCATATGACTTAATAATCCTAATCCTGGGCATATATCCTAGGAAATGAAATCAGTATCTCAAAGAGATATCTGCACTCCCATGTGTACTGCAGCTTTATTCACAGCAGTCAAGACATGGTAAAGAACCTAAATGTCTGTCAATGAATGAATGGATAAAGAAAATATACAATGGAATATTATTCATCCTTTAAAAAGAAATAAATTCCGCTGTTTGCAACAACATGGATGAACCTGAAAGATATTATGCCAAGTGAAATAAGCCAGACACAGAAAGACAGATACTGTCCAATCTCACCTACATGTGGAATCTAAAATAGCCAAACTCATAGAACACAGAGTAGATTAATGGTTGCCAAGGGTTGGAGGATTGGGGAAATGGGGTGATGTTGGTGAAAGGATGCAGTTTCAGTTATGTAAGATGAATAAACTCTGGAGATTTAATGTACAGCATGGTGAGTATAATTAACAATATGGAATCATATACATGAAATTTTCTAAGTGGGTAAATCTTAAGTGTTCTCATGACAAATAAAAGGTAACTATGTGAGGTGGTGGATATGTTCACAAGATTCATTATAGTGATCATTTCACAATGTATACCTATATCAAAACATCAAGTTGTACACCTGAAATATATACAATTTTGTTGTCATTTATACTTAAAGCTAAAAAATACAGATAGAAACTGGAAATGAAATAAAATATTCAGAAATAGGTTAAAAAAAGAATACTATGCATGATTCTACAGGAATAAAGCTAAAATACCAATAAATTTGATAATTTGCTAGGAAAAGAGAAATTTCCAAATCTTCTTTAGAAGTAGAAATTTCTCTAGCACAGAGAAAGAGCTAAAATAACTTTGACACTAAAATATGAGAAACATCCAACAGTCTCAGAGTCTTATTTTCCCAAAAATATCAACAAACTGATTTTCATAGTATAGTAAAAGAATAATGTAGCATTGTTAAACAGGGAAAAGCAACTTTTTGTATGAGGAAGGTTACTGGGATAATACATCTTACAAATGAGCCTTTATAAAATTTTTAAACGATCTCTCAATGGACACCAAAAAGATATTTGACAAAATTGAAAACCATTCTGTATCTATCTACCTACCTATCTAGTAAAGCAGGAATAAAAAGACTCTTCTCTAACGAGGTAGAATAACTACCTCTAACAAGCAGCAAAACTATTGAGAAATGAAACTGTAATGGCATTACCATTAAAGTCAAGAAAACGATGCCTACTATTACCCTCCAAACTTGATACAACTGTAATCATTTTATCTTACACAATAAGGCAGGAAACAAAAATCCGATTGCAAGCTACTAGGACAAAATTATCATTATTTGATGACATACTTATGAAGCCCACAAGATTCAACTTAAAAAATATTGAAAAAATAAAGATTTCAACAAATAGGTTGGTTATAAATAGATAAATACAAATCAATTGCTTTTTTATAAATATATCAATAAGACATAATATAGAATTTGAGTAAAAATATCAATTTATACTAAATATAAATACCTCGGTATTTCACAATAAATGAGTAAAGACTATATAATGAAAACTTCAACACTCGCCTGATGAAGACTTGAATTTGTTCTATATAAGACATAACATATTCCTGAAAGAACAGACGCACAATTGTAATAGAAATGTGTTTTCTTCAGGTTATTTGATACTTAATGCACCATAAATAAAATGCCCAAAGAATGTTTCAGAACTTAATAAAATCTTTGCATATTTAATTGGAAGGAAGAAAATAGATAAGAATAGAAAAGAAATTTTGAAAATAAAAAATAATGATCAGAGACAGAATATTATGTATTCTTAATAATAAAATAGCACAGAATTATTTTTGAGAATAGAAAATCAGGGTAATAGACAAATAATCCTACAGAACTGATAAAAATATAAAGACCTCATATATAGAATGCATTACAAAGGACATAAATCAAATCAGTGTGGCAAATAAGAAATATTTAAAAAATGAGAGTGAGGGGCTGGCCCGGTGGTGTAGCAGTTAAGCGTGCACGTTCCGCTTCAACAGCCCAGGGTTCGCAGGTTCTGATCCCAGGCGGGGACATACACACCGCTTATCAAGCCATGCTGTGGCAGCGTCCCATGTAAAGTAGAGGAAGATGGGCACGGATATTAGCCCAGGGTCAATCTTCCTCAGCAAAAAGAGGAGGATTGGCAACAGACGTTAGCTCGGGGCTAATCTTCCTCAAAAAAAAAAAAAAATGAGAGTGAGACAGGTGATAATTTCAAAAAGGTCAATATTACAGCACTATGTCACACTATACACAAAGTAAATTACAATAGTGTAATAAATTAATCATAATGAACATAGAACCAAAGTTAAAAAAAAAACCCACAAAACTAGAAGAACATGTAAGATGGTATTTTTCTGATACTGGAAAAAGAATTGGATATCTAAATATAAAAGTAAAGGAAGAAAATATAAGTAAATATTTGGTATATTTAACCATTGTCTTTTAAATATATTTGTGTAGAGCAGGCCAACATCAGACGTTCAATAAAAACTTTTGCATGAAATATGGTCTAAAACCTTCAAACCAGTTTACTGTGCTCAGTGGATACTTACGATCTTTTGCTGGGGGTGAACCCCAACCAAACCATGGGATGTTGAAACAGAAATAAAAAAGTTCTTTCCCTGAAGACACCAATCAGTGCAACTACATAGTGTCTACTGTACATTAGGCACTATGTTAGGTACTACAGGTCAGTGCTTTCCAAAATGTGATACTAAGAACAATACCATCAGAATTACCAGAGAATTCTTATGTTAAAAATGTAAACTCCAGCTCCAACTCCAAACTTATTGCATTGGAATGTTTGGTATTTGAGGCCTGGGAATATGCATTTTAACGATCTTGACAGTTTATGTACACCAATTTTTGACTAAGATTTTTTTGAAAAAAATGAGTAATATAATCAGGAACAATTTTATATACATGAGACTTGACATAATTACAAAAACTGACAGATTCTTGTAGTGTTGGTGTGGGGAAGGGGAAAAGACTTGGTTAGGTTTCCTTTACATTGATTACTCATTCCTGTAGGGTTATCTTGAAATCCTTCTTCCCTTTCTCTGATCTTTTGCATTAATCACTGTAGGGGAGGAAAAATCATTTTCCCTCTACCCTTCTGAGCTCTTAGCTGAGACCCTTGTAATAAAAGATTAACAAGAGAAATATGAACAGAAGTTTATCAACACACGTATCTCATATATACATGGGAGACACCGGGGATAAATGAGTAACTCAAAGAAGTAGCTTAGAATTCAGGCTTAAATACCATCTAAATAAGGACAGGGGAGAGAGGATGTAGGCCTCTTAAGGGAGAGTAAATGATTTTTAGGAAAGATGAATGGCCTGTAGAAGAATAGGTGGGAGGTATGATAGTTTGTGACAAAGTTTGTTGAAGTGTGGTGTCAACTTCTAGTCTCTCTTCTCCTGTGATGAAAGTCAATATTCCCTGGTTGATGAAACTCTCAGGGAGGGGATTTATGACAACTGAGTTCCTTTTGGAGGATTTATCTTGAGGCAGATAAGGAGAGTACAGAGAAAGCTTTTCCCTGTATTTGCTGTTTTTCAAGTGCTTATAACTCAAAATAATCAATATGCTGAAGTGGCATATTTTTGGGTGGCATATTCTACTACCCTTCATCACCAATTTTCATATCTACTTTTAGCTTCCTGGGCCTAAACCTACAGTAACAAAGAGATAGAAGTGACCTTGAAGCCTCTTCTAACAACCTACTCTGATTTTTGCTATTCTCTTCTGTGTCAAACAGCCACTCTGCTCCCCTGGCAGCTTCTTTACAACCCTCAAGGGACCCCCAGTTGGGGACATATTGCTTTGCTATTAGAAAAGTGTTCTAGCATTGGTGTTACTGCTTTGTGAACTACAGAGCTCTATTTAAATGTATAGTAATGTTATCATTGCCATTAGATACTTGTTTCTGGTAATTCTAATGTTACAAAGCATTATGAATGCATTTTTATAAAGAGAACCCTTAAAACAGTATGATTATAGCCCATAGCAATGCCAGTAAAATGTTGCACAGTAACCCAAACTATTTTAGCTTTTAAAAATACCCCTGGCCTTTTTCATCTACTAAAACATACAATCACTGTCCTTTGGATGGTTTTTAAACATTAAATTAACACTACCTAGAAAATACTCATTGACAAAACCTAAAGCTACTTTTCAACAAAATAATTGAAGGTTTGGCCTAGGAAATTTTCAATTCATCTGACTAGGTGATGGATATTACTAAAAATTTTCAACTAGTCTTTGTTCTGGAGGTCATGTTTGGATAATCAGCTGAACTATGGGTCACTGATGTATTTACCAGTGGATTCCATGCCAGCAGAGTGCTTCATACCAGGTAAACAGCAGGCAAAAGTACATCTGGGAGTTCCCTGTCAACATATTCCAGACCCCATTTGCGAGGAAGGGAAAAGAATCCAAAGTGGCATCTACCTCCAATATTATCAATCTCTGGTCCCAAAGTAGAGATACCAGAATGCTCTGGTGATTGATGGCCCACAGGAGCTATCGATGCTCAACACCTGTGTCCTCTCAACAGTGCCGAGATGCCAATAGCCTGTGATGAATTTCTCACTGCTGAGATAACACTAGGAGCTAGGTTTTGTTCCAATTCTGCAATATTTTTACAATAATCTTTCTCTGAACTCCATTTTATGAACAATCATTATGCATTAATTTTAAGATCCTGAGGGGATCATAAGGGATGTAAAGGTAAAACTTTGGTCCCTGCCCTCAAGCTGCTTACAACTCAGTAGTGGGGATAAGTCAAGTCTATTATGTTAAGTACCATAAAACAAGCTTGAAGGGTTAAAGTGGCTTAAAGAAAGGGGAACTTAATTTTCACTGGGGGGAGTCAGAACAGCCTGCTCAAATAGTCTGGTAACTGAATAGATACCCTTTGGAGACATTTCTTGTTCATGCACACTCTTTTAACCTTCTAGTTTTCTGCAATTTTCCATCTGTCAAGTGAAGAACTATAAACATTCAATGTTATTTTCTCAAATATTTGCATTTCTTTCCAAGTAAAGTGAAGGATGGGAAATGTATTTTCAAAACCTGCACCTGTGCTCCTCACCATGTTATGGATTCTGGCATATTTCTCTTTCTCTGTAGAATGTTCTTGTCCTGTATGTGCCTGTTCTGACATCTCCATCATGACCTAATGCTGAAAGCACTTTTCAGTTCCTTAGGCAGCAGTCTTCTGTAGCTGCAGAAGCCCACACCACAAACAAATAGACTTTGGTTTACTTGGGAAACCATATCTTTCTCACGCAAATCTTTAATTTAGCAAATTCCTTAAAAATCTCACTTCAAAATCTATGGGTACAGAGAAACAGCAATGATGATCCTTTTTTATTAAAAAAATTTCATTGGGAACAATTATGGAAAGATGACATTTAAACCAAAGGGTAAGATAAGATTTCCCCTCACTAAAGAAGGAATATCCTGGGCCGGCCCCGTGGCTTAGCGGTTAAGTGCGTGCTCTCCGCTGCCGGCGGCCCGGGTTCGGATCCCGGGTGCGCACCGAGGCACCACTCCTCCAGCCATGCTGAGGCCGCATCCCACATACAGCAACTAGAAGGATGTGCAGCTATGACAGACAACTATCTACTGGGGCTTTGGGGGAAAAATAAATAAATAAAATCTTTAAAAAAAAAAAAAAAAAAAAAGAAGGAATATCCTCCCTTTGTCCTTGGTTTTCTCCTCATGATAATAGATCACATTTATAAAGCATTTTTTCACTCTTAAAAAATGTCTTTTACACATACATTTATTTGTCCTTTACAACACTGTGAGGCAGCTGATGTTATGATACCTAATTCCCAGATGTGGTAATGGAACTTGTTCAAAGTCAGACCAATTATTAGTGGTAGATTTGAAATTGAGCTCAAGGCCATCTTCTAGGTTTTTTCACTACATTAAAGATAAATTCCTGGGAGATATTTGCCATAGGAATGCAAAAATGTGTGAGATATGGTAGCCTTTGCCTTCGAGGTATTGCCTATCTAGTTTGAGAAATAATATTTATGTAAATAAAAATAATGCAACATAGTATGTGGCAAGAGCTGTGAAAAGAATGCAGCTTCTGTAATGCTATGTGATCACTATTAAGATAAATAAGAGTTGAGATTTTAAAAAACAGGTTGCTTATTTGTCAAAATCATTGGAATGAATGAATACTTGGTCTATATGATTCTGGACCCCTGAAGCCTGTTGATTTTGTGGCCATTGCTATCTAAGCATTTCTGATTTCCAGGATTGAAACCGAAGCAGAGATTTTTAAAATTAAAATAAAGGCTGCAGGATGGAAATTTATTATTTTTGCTCTCCAAATAAAAATCAAAAGGCCTGAGAACAATGTGGGAAAAATAAATTCTAACCTCGCACACTAAGTGGCTAACTTCTTTACAGTTCAAACTAAGGGTCAGTGGGGGATAAAGGGATGGTGAATTACAGGCACAAAGAGTTATGATTAACCCAGAATCGATCTATAGTGGTCTTTATAATTCATTGCCCACATAAGTCCTTAAGATGGAATGGCTTGAATATTTATGACATATGGTCCTAGGGGGTGGTCTCTCCTACTCTGGGCAAATTAATAATTTAGCATCACTAATCAATTCTTCTGAATCTATCCAGCTCAATAAATCATGCTCAAGTCCATATTTTATCACTTAAGACTGACTTTTAAAATATATATGGTTTTGTTTCCTGCTGCCTTAATTGTTGGCCTACCATATTTTGTCTGCTATTATTTTGAAATTTGAATTTGTACTCCAAGATAGCCATCATAGGGCACACATTTTTACAAGGAAGATAAGAATGTATTTAAAGTAAATATCAGCTTATTTATGAACTATCTTTTTTTAACCTTGAAAAGAAGCAGTATGTCTACCTCTAAATCTTATCTTTTGCCTCTCTTTTTTGATGCTACTGGTATATTAAATATTAGAAAAAAATTTTTTGAAGCATATTGGGAATTGTGAAAAAGCTTCCTTCCCTACCACTGACAACTTTCTCTAGAAACAAATGGCTGCTAGGGTCTAGTAGATAGAAGGCTAATAAGGCCTGGAGTTCTGGATAATTCTGTGTGGGAAAGAACTGGTAATTCTCTCCTCAGGCTGGGTGAGTGCCTGAGAAAACCCGTCGACTCTCCAGGGAAGGCAATGGGAAAACTAAGTTTGGGGGAATGCTTGGTTCACAGAGGCCTGTGGACCTTAAGTCCTCCTTCCACAGATGCTTGTTCCCATGAATATGTCTGTTCTGTTGCCTTTAAATTGGCCAGGAAGGGCCGGCTCCGTGGCTTAGCGGTTAAGTGCGCGCGCTCTGATGCTGGCGGCCCGGGTTCGGATCCCGGGAGCGCCCCGAGGCACCACTTCTCCGTCCAACGTGAGGCCGAGTCCCACGTACAGCAACTAGAAGGATGTGAACCTATGACATACAACTATCTACTGGGGCTTTGGGGGGAAAAAACTGAATAAATAAAATCTTTAAATTGGCCAGGAAGGAGTTGGCTAGGTGGGCAGAGATCTCCCAGTCCCGGAGCCTGGGACAGACCAGAGACTGGAGAACCCACAGCTTCTTCCAGCTGCCTCAGGTGGGGGATTTGCGAATCGCTTTCTTCTATATTGCTGGTCCACAAGGAGAAAGGACATTTCATCATCTGCAATTAGCAAGACTGCCAATCCCTAAGATAATCCAACAATCAGGTTTGAGTCCCCATGAGCTGACAGAGAAAAACAACAACCCATATAGTGGGTGTCTGGTTAGAGAAGGAAAGATGAATCTGAACAAGTAGAACACATTCTGGGGGAAATAGCATTGTGGTAATAGGAAGATTCCAATTTTAAAAGAAAAATAAACAGAGCGCTTAACCAGATTCAACTGTGAGTCCAGAAAGATCTATGTGGCTACAAACTAACAAACAAACCTCAATTTCTCAACCAAAAAATTGAACAGATGAATTGAAGAAGAAAATGTTCATAAATGTCTTGCAGGCTCAAACGGAAGAACGAAGGAGACAGCTGTCCCAGTTTACCTGGGATGTCCCAGCTGCAGCACTGCAAGCCTTATGTCAAGGGAAACATTCTTGGGAAGCAAAAAGCCCACGCTTTTGGCACTCGGTGCAGAAGGTTGGGGGAAAGTATAAAATCCATTCAAACAGCTTAAAAGATAGAGTCTGGAAGTGACTCTTCCTTCAGCAGATGGGTTATCTGCTTTCTGCAGGGGCTGCCACTACTTTTGCCCCTGACTGCTGATGTTGGCAGCTGTGACTTGCTGTTCACAATAACGAGTCATCCATTGTTGTATCATTGCTGCGAGTGAGTGCTGAGACTTAAGTGTGCGACTTAAGTGCATTGTAATCATGACTGTTAGCAGTCCTTTGCCTGTGGACTGACTTGTTCTTGGCATCAAGATGATGCTAATTTAATTTTTAACATTGTGAATACTGTGATCATTTTTTTCTGAGTTCAGATGATGAAAATGAGAATCATTATAACACTGATACCAGCATGACCCAGACATCAAAGAAAAAGAAGGCTAAATGACTGTGTTATATTATTACAGACGGAAGGGCACAAGTAACTGATTAGGGAGGTAAATAACCAAAACAGCATACTGTATAATATGCAGACAGGAATTTGGAATTAAGTATGGTAGAAAAAAGAATGTGAAAGCACACACAAAGACTGAATCTCACAAGTCGGGGATGAGACAGGCAATACATCTAAATCAATCACAAGTCTTTGTGTCTCCCAAAAGACACAAATGCTCAGTTGAAAACAGCAGCTGCTGAATTAGTTTGGGCATACCACATAAACAAACGTACATTACTGTACTGTTCCCTTGATAGCTTTATGAAACTGGTAAAGCTAGTTTTCCTGATTCTGAGGTTTCAAATAAAACGTGCTGTGGGAAAACAAAAGGAGGAAATTTTGATAACAGATGAGTTGAACCTTTACAGTGTAGAACTAATTCTTTCAGATTTTACCTGAATGATCATGTTTTCTACAGTAAAGTTATGTGTCACATAATGGCAACAAAAAAAAAATGATTCCTCTAGCTCTCAGATACTTTGATTTTAAGAATGTAGTGTCAAATCACCTTCTTGATTTCTATGAAGATTGTAATAAAACTGCATAAAACATAAAACAGAAGTCTACTGATATCTTGTCCAAATACAAAGACCTTAATCATCTATCTGCATATTCTGCAGATATTGCAAATGTAAATTTTGGCAAATTCCATTCAGTGGGTAAACTTATCAAAGAAAATGAAAACATCTTATCTGCAAAATGTTCTGCACACCTTGTATATCACACTGCAGAAAAGAGGCATGATTTGCTTACCTATGATAGGGAAGCTTTCATAATTTAAAATTTTGGTCACTTTTCAGTTTCTTCAAAGTGTACAGAAGCACTTGTAAGAGTTTTTACTTAATAGAAATGGAAGATGGCCTTCTTAGACATATGCCTATGAGATGGTGATTAATTAATTAACTATTTTTATATGATAATCAAAATAGAGCCTCTTCCAAAGTGCCACTCACCAAGACACGGTAGATATAGTAACTCAAGGACCCCTCCGACTTGTATGCCTTTCTTTGTGCTCGTACTGAGAGGACAAAAGAGCATCCAGATCTCAGTGCCGGATTCATTTACTACCTCACTGTGGCATTATGGCTGGTTAAAAAAAATCAATCCAGAAAAAGAGCACATGGAAAGAAAAGAGAATTTCTCAGATTAATGTTAATATCAGGAAAGAGAGATTAAATTTGTAAGAATTCCTTACAAAATTAGTTACAGAAGCACTTATAGGAGTTTTACTTAATAGAAATGGAAGGAGATGGCCTTCTTCGACATATGCCTACACAGTGGCGATTAAGTTTTAAAATGTTGGACTGCCATAAATCACATTTTCAAGGTGGGGACAAGAAGAATGTCCTTCTCTAACTTGGAAATACATTGAGGATGATGATGAAGAAAAAGATTACAGTAAAACAGAAAGTTATGTGCTATTTTCCAAACTCGTCTGATGATTTTTTGAAGAAACCACAGGGTGCCTGGAAAAGGATGAACTGACTGCACCTGAGTTGCTCAATTTTATGGTGTAGATTATGACAAAGACTCAGTGAAAAAATGACACATTTTTTGAAATAAGACTACTTCAAAATGAAAAAAAAAAAAAAGGTCACCAGAAAAGGGCAGCCAAGTTAGACAGGACTTCCTCAATTTCTTTACTAAAACTGTAACTTCTTTGGAATCCAGCATTGATTTCACAAACTCAAATTATTTCTGTGCTTTAAAATCATTTTCCTAAGAAACAGAACTTTACCTTGTGATGACATCCAGTGTGCTTCAGAAAGTTTATAAATGATGGACATCTTAGACACAGTTAGCCTATATGATGAATTTATAGATGTAAAGTTACGATTGACAAAAAGCTGGTCTTTAAAAGCAAGCTTGTAGAACCAAAGTGTATGGACATCTTTTTGGAGAGCTGGAGACTGATTCCTAAAAGTTAAAATACCTGCTGTTGCTAATAAGTAAGCTCCTAAGTGTGTGATGCTCAGACACATTTGTTAAGAGCATATTGAGCTTGATGTCATCACATTGCAATGGTACCAGAATCAGTGTAATGTGGGCTTGAGAAGAGCTGAGTCGCAAGTCCAAGTGACTATCTTATGTTTGATTACCTTTAGTTTTACTACTACATAAAAAAGAAGGATGTCCTAAAGGTTGCAGACAATTCAGAGAAGTATTATTGGAAGAGAAACAGAAAGAGTAAAATTATCCTACCGTATTATGGGACAGAAACACGTCATTGTTAGTTGTTATTAAATATAGTTAATATCTGTTTAATTAGTACTATTATATTTACGTTTCCCTTTTAAAAAGTCTTACACTTATATGTCTTAAATATAGCCTACAAAATTTAAATATCTAATACAGAGTTAAAACAGAGTAAAAATAACTGCTTTCTCACCGGACAGAAACTTTACTAAAATATTGTTATATTTTTATTGTATGTATTATTTGTTTAATTAGTACTACTACCAGTCACTACTATTTGACAGTTATCTAGTCCCATTATTATTTGTTTAAATAATAGCATTTTGTAATAAGAAATGAATAATACAGAATAATATGTAATTTCAAAACAATGCCCATTTTCATGTTTTTATGCTGAAGTAGTAACACATGTATATAATTATTTATTACACATATTAATTTTTTTGTGTGTGTGTGTGTGAGGAAGACCAGTCCTGAGCTAACATCCGATGCCAATCCTCCTCTTTTTTGCTGAGGAAGACTGGCCCTGGGCTAACATCCATGCCCATCTTCCTCTACCCTACATGGGACACCGCCACAGCATGGCTTAACAAGCCGTGCGTTGGTGCGCGCCCAGGATCCGAACTGGCCAACCCCAGGCCACTGCAGCAGAGCACGCGTACCTAACCGCTTGTGCCACCAGGCCGGCCCCATATTAATATATTTTTTGTCTCGTGTAGTTGTATTCTGAGTTGTCTCTCTACAAAGTTGGCCAACATATTAGCGAATGTATTGGCATAATTGGCTATCTATTTGGGAGAAAATAAAATCCTTAATCCAAATAAAAATAATTTCCAGTTGGACTAAATAGCTCAAAGTAAAATAATAAAAGCCCTGTGAGAAAAACTAGGGGAGCAGATACAGTATAAGTAAGGAAGGATTTTTTAACCAACGCAGAAAATCCAAAAAATATATGTGTAAAGCAGACTTTTTTTACATAAAACATTTTTTAAACACCTTTGCATGGCAAAAGATACATACACAAACTGAACAGAAGACCTATAGATTTGCAAAAAAATTGGAACACAGGGTAAAAAGAGTTAACACATAAATAAATAGGTGCTTCTCTAACTAGCAAGCAAAGAGTACAGGATGCAAAAGAAAAATAGACAAAGCATCTGGAGAGGCAATTCCAAATGGAACAAATATACATGTCCAACATGCATATGAAAAATACCCAAATTCGTTAGTGCTTAGGTGAGTGCAAAATAAAATAACAGTAGTCTACTACTTTATATCTATTGATCTGGCAAAATTTAATATCTATTGCTGGTAGAGACATATTGAAAAGTGTATTCTCACTCATTGCTAGTGGAAATGGGAAAAGGTTATAGCCCTTTTCAAAAGCAATGTCTATTCAAATTTAAAAAAATACAGATGACTTTTGGCCCAGCAATTCCATTTTCCAGGAATCTATCCAAGAGAAACAAAAATTTCAGATTAATGTACAAGGATACTCAGTGCATCATTGTTTATTGTGGCACCAAATTGGAAACTATGGTAATGCTCATCAGTCATAGAATGATGATGCATTCCTGCCATGAAACATTATGGAAACATTAGACCAATACAAGGTGCCATGGAGGGATTTCTATGATGTATTTGCAGAATAAGGAAAAACAAGCTGCAGAAATTATTTATAATGTAATCTTATTTTTAAAACCAGCAATGACCAAAATTTACACAGATATGTGGGTCTATGTTTATACATGTTACTATATTATTAGAAATGTGTAGAGAACAATATGGAAGAATACAATGTATCTCATTGGTGACCTTTTTTTAAAATTTTTCTTTGGTGAGGAAGATTAGCCCTGAGCTAACATCTGTTGCCAATCCTCTTCTTGCTGACGAAGATTGGCCCTGAGCTAACATCCATGCCCATTTTCCTCTCCTTTATATGGGACACTGCCACAGCATGGCTTGACAAATAGTGCGTCTGTGCGCGCCTGGGATCCGAACCTACGAACCGCGGGCCGCCGAAGTGGAGCGCGCACACTTAGCCACTTGTGCCACTGGGCTGATCCCAAAGAAGATTTTTTTAAAAATTCAGGTTTATTGAGATCTAATGTCTATACAATCAAATTTACCATTTTTAGGTCTACAGTAAAAAATCCTAAGTAAAAACCTGAATATTTTTATGTTTAGAATTTTTAAATGGCACCATTAACATATACAGTAAAATAATAGCTTTCGAGTCCTATGTTGATTTATAAATTTATAAGTACTAGGGTATTCATAATTACATACTCCTAATCGCTTTGCTATAATAACTGATTTATTTCTATTCAGGCTGGAAGGGCCATTGACATACACTTAACTTGAAACTGAACAATAGGTTAATAAAAAATCAGAGCAATATGTTAATACAAAATTATAATGTCAGAGGCTTGGAAAAAACCCAACATGCATAAAAATTTGTGCTAAAATTGCTAGGTCTTGCCAACTATCCATCCACACTTCCCTTCTCTAACCACTCTTTCTACTGGTACATGTGTACATATTCTGAAAGAATACTAAGTAGAAAGTTTACTTGTGAAATTTATTGTAAAATAAACTAAATCCTAAAATAAGTTAGATAACTTTCGTAAGAAGTCAATTTTTTCTCCAATTGGGTTCCCTTTTTGCATTAACAGCATTTGTTCTTATTTTTCATACTTATAATTTTTTAAATGGCCATATTCTTTCTTGTCCCTAGTTCTTAGATATTCATTTCTTTCACTAAGAATGTTTTCCTGTCCACCATTTTCTCTCTGTCTTGCTCTCTCCTATTCATTTTAACTTCTACTAATCCTTTCAGAGCTGGGATCAGTTCAGATGTCACTTATTCCTGGAAGTTCTCCTGGGTCTCCAGGCTTGGGTTAGTGTCCCTCCTATATGATCCCATTGCACCTTGTATGAACTCCTATAACAGCACTTTAGCACACTGTATTACACTTGCCTTTTTTCATTTTGCTCTACCTCATGTAACCATAAACTCCTGAAGGCCAAGACTGCGTCCGTTTCATCCTAGTCTCATTGCCTCCCCTATGCCTAGCGCAGGGTCCAATATTATGAGAAGCAGGACCCGATACATACTTCTCATTTATGAAGAATTACTTCATTTCCTTTCTTTTGGTCACTAAGACCACCATACTTCGAACTCCCTATTCATTCAACGATCACCATGCTCCAATCTTCAAACATTGATAACAGAAAGTTGTGCTGGCTCCATATTTCTGCCATATACAAACAGATCATAGTGTTCTGTCAGGATAAAGGTGTATAAGGTACCATTATAAAGTTAAACTGTCTTCTGTGAGGCAGCATAGCTCCAAAGACTCATCATTTGTAGGTATGACCTAGGCAGCACTGTTCAACAGAATGTTCTGAAATGTTGGCAGTGTTCTGTACCTGTACTGTCCAGTCTGGTAGCCACTAGCCACATATGACTACTGAGCACTTGGAATGTGGCTAATGAGACTGAGGAACTGAATTTTAAACTTACTTTAATTTTAATCCATTTAAATTTAAGTAGTCATACGTGACTAGTGGCTATGATATTGGACCTCACAAATTAGAAGATATTTGCTCCTATGGAAGAGTATAACTTTTCACCCTGCTAGAATCACTACAGAACTGCCATTTTTGGTATATAAACCATAGATGGCCTTAGGTTTCTAATTAATCTTTCATATGGATGCATTATGATTCCCACTTATATCAAAAGCACTTTGAGGGCAGAAAATTTTTTTCTAGATTCCCTGGACAGACAATACTTAACTGAAATAATTGCTTTGAGAGGGAATATTTATATGAAGGTTAAAGGAAAAACTCAGCACTTCACTACTGCTTAATACTAAAAAGAAGTGCCTGTGTAATACTGCAAATCCTCCCTGAAAAAGAAAATGGAAAGATTTTCTTATAAAATGAAGTGGAAAATGAGTAAACTAACTCTTAGATTAAGACTTGGTGTTGGTGATATCACTCACTGCTCACGGCAGATTTTAAATTGCTAAATTCAGCATTTTCACGTTATTACTTTGTCATGTTGTGGAAACATGACGACGTTTCATGTAGTTCACAGTCTATTACACATTACAGAAGAGCATTAAAAAGGAATTTATATGGTGATCAGTTGTCACAACTCAGTATCACACCAACTTCTCGGCCCAGCAGTGAGAAAATAAAGATGTACTACAATAGGCCTATTCATAATAATATGGTTACCAAAAAAGGATAGAAGATTTTTCAAAGAAGCTGGAGAATCAGTTTTTACATCAATTTGGATAAAATTCTAGAAAGCAACTTCCTGAAAAAAAATTCTCTATCATTATCAAGGTTTACAGACTGGTGAACAAAAAAGGAAGAGTACAAATTTTGGTCAGGAATTAGAAGAAATCCCAGTAAGCATATTACAAGGAATACTTGAAAAGTTTCTCTGAAGCCTCAAACATACAGCAAAAGCCCATATCTTGGTTGGCGGAATCTTGCAAAGATTTAATTACTGATTTTTCTTACAGAAGAACTTTTGGAAACTACCAGCATGCAAAAGCTCCTTAGCTCTTCGGATTGGTGTTACAGGGATGAATGCCTTAGCTAAAAACGGCTGTCAGTTATTGGAGCAGTTCCCAACTTACAAAAAGAGTAAGGAATGAGGAAGGGAAATAAGCCTAAGGAATAGGAATGAGGAATAAGGCATCAGAATGGGACATGTTCCAGGCCACCCAAGTATTTACGGTGGGAGAGAGCATGATGTGTAGGGGAGGACTGAGTCAGGCACTTCCTAGTGTAAGTATGTACTTTGTTTTCAGGTCTTACCATCTGGCTATGCTATATTTAACCCAAATCATTATCTAATCCAATCCAAACCATAATCACGCCATATATGATCCAAATCCAATCCAAATCCCACAGTACAACCATTTGTAGCATTTTTATTGACACTAAATTTACATACCATGAAAAGCACAAATCTTAAATGCCCAATTCAATGAGTTTTGATTAAAAAAATACACCCGTGAATCCATCACCCCAATTAAGATACAGAGCATTTCCATCACCCTAGAAATTTTCCTTGCCCTTTTCAGTCAAAGTTCTGATTTCTATCCTCATGATAAATTAGTTTTGCCAGTTCTTGTGCTTCCCATAAATGAAACCAAATATTATGTTTCTGGCTTCTTTTGAACAACGTAATGCATTTGAGATACATTCACATAATTTGTGAATCAGTAGTTCCTTCTTGATTATTTTTGTAGTACTGTGGTCAGAATAGAGCATGCTTTGTTTTTCCATTGCCCTGTTGTTGCACATTTGGGTTGCTTCAGTTTGGAGCTGTTAACAAACAAAGCTGCTGTAAACATGACTGTAGAAGTCTTTTGTGGATGCAAGTTTTCATCTCCCCTGGGTAAACACTGAGGACTGGAACTGCTGGGGCATAGGCTAGGTATAGTTTAGTGAAACACTGCCAGACAGATTTCCAAAGTGATTTCTACACATTTTACACCATCAATATCTGCAAGTTCTAGTTGCTCTACATTCTTGCCGATATTTGACGTTGTTAGTCTTTTGAATTGCAGCTATTCTAGTGAATGTGAAATGTAAATCATTGTGATTTTCATTTTCATTTTCGTGATGACTACTGATGTTAATTAAAAATATTTTCACATGCTTATTGGAAATTTGTATACGTTCTTTTGTGAAGTGACTGTTCAAGCCTTTTGCTAATTTTTGCTGTATTGTTTATCTTTTTATTCTTCATTTTAGGAGTTCTTTCTATATTGAGATATAAGGCCAGACATATGTATGCTATAGCAAATATTGTCTCCTGTTGTATAGCTTGCCTTTTTATTTTCTTAATAGTATCTTTGACAAGTAGAAATGTTTTTTTTTGGTGAGGAAGATTCCCTCTGAGCTAACGTTTGTTGTCAATCTTCCTCTTTTTTTGCTTGAGGAAGATTGGCCCTGAGCTAACATTTTTTGTCAATCTTCCTCTTTTTTTGTTTGAGGAAGATTGGCCCTGAGCTAACATTTATGCCAATCTTCCTCTATTTTGTATGTGGGCTGCTGCTACAGCATGGCTTGATGAGTGGTGTAGGTCTGTGCCTGGGATCTGAACCTGCGAACCTGGGCTGCTGAAGCGGAGCATGCCGAAGTTAACACTATGCCATGAGGCCGGGCCCTAGAAATATTTTTTATTTTGATAAAATTCAACATTTCAACCTAGCTCTTTGCTTAAGAAAATTGTATTTGTCCTGTGATATACGCTTAATTCTACAAACTCCTTCTGGAATTTTAATGGAATACCCAAAGTGTTTCCCCAGCCCTTCTAATTTGGCAAGACTCAAACTCCAAACTTTGTCAACTCTGTATGGCAACTAAGCTTCTCTGGTCTCCTAGCTGTTACTTTCCACTATTTCCTTGGTTTCTTCCCTGTGTGTACAGTTCAAGGTCAGCCAAGAATGGGAGGGCAGTTTGTAGGTAGATTTTGGGGTTCTTTCTTCTGCGGCTCTCTTCTTTCTGTGACTGCCTCTTAATTTCAAGATGTCTTGGTAAACTTGAACTCCATCTTGTGACACTGAAAGCTAATAAAACTGCAACTTTCTTCTTGAGTTCTAGCTGCCTTGAGCTGTGCATGGACTTGGAAGTATACTCAGAGGAAAAGCCCTATAGACATGAGTCTCTCCTTGCACAGTTTCCTTCTTTCAAGGGTTGTAGCCGCTCCGGTTTCTGCCTGCTTTTGTGAGAGGGTTAGTCCGATATGAGATACTCAGCCACTACTGGAATTGGAGCATATCTTTTTTTTTTTATGTATTTAATCACGTTGTTTTCTAGTAGATCGATGGAAGCAAATGAAAGCTGTAGTTTTAAGATTATTTTACTACCAACTTAAGTGATGTATTTGGAAGTGAAATTTACTTAGGAGAAAATTACATGGAGTTTCAATGACAATAAAATTAGTTTCATGAGACTTATGTAATCATCTAAAAGCTTTTTTCACTTAAAGAAATGCCTGCAATTTACTTGTAATCTGTTTACCTGAAGTACCCCTGAGTGGCTGGTCTAACTTACATTTTAGGTGAAACACTTTTAACTCTTCTTATGCTTACAAGCGCCCATTAATGATAGTGCTTTAGAATTTTTCTCTTCTCCAGGTCTGCTTCTGTTGAGTTCTCTTGCGGAATAGATGCTGAATCATTAAACAGAGTGCTGCAGGTGGCTCACATTCAACCCAATCCAACAACAACTGTTGGGTGTGGACTGTATAGCACTCTGTAGGGTGTCAGACAAGAAGTGAAAGGAAACAGCATCATGAAAATCCTGGAATTGAGTTGGGAGTAAAATTTTGTAGCAATGTTTAACCTAGTATACTATTTTTATAGTCAAGATTGTATATGTAGTCATTGAGAAATGAAAATTACCGTAAAGGGTTGGAGTTATTTAGTGACAGATTAGAGTGAGTCTTGTTTTATGCCTTGAAGGAATTATAAAGAAAAAACAAAAAAAAAATACTCATTTGAAGCTACATTTTATCCAGTTCTTGATGCATCTCTCTCTAAACACATGCAGGCACATGCACACGCACACACAAATCTGCATTATTTTTGTCTGAATAAGACATAGAAAGAGAAATGGAGAGCTATTACATAAGATAAAGAAAGAAGCAGAAATAGATTTAGTTTGTGTCTAGAGGTTCATAATATTACCCTGCCTTCAAGGAGAATGCATTTTAGTAGAAGCAGCAAAAATATATAAATGTAAAGTACATATTAAAATGCAAATATAAACAATAATTATAATTATGCTCATAAGGGAAAATCTGCTTAGATCTTTGAAATAAGGAAGATTAATCAGAAGAAGTTTAGTGGAAAAGAAGCAAAGCGGTAGCCACTTAAGAGAGAGAAAGGTTATTATTTATTGTTTTGTCAGCAAGAGAACAATTATAAACCTCTCAGAGACTGTGATTTAAGAAAAATATTCTTCTGTGCTTAAAAGAGCAAAATAAACATTAGAGAGAGCGAGTTAGGGAGGAAAGATGAAAATGAATGAGTGTGTGAAGGAAAGAAAGAGAAAGAATTGAGAGAAAGAAGAGAGTTATAGGAGGAGAGATGGCAGCTGGTAGAGATTGAATAATTTCATAAAGTTGAAGAATAATTTATGTGGCATGAAAGCTCTAACAATAAGTAATGGTATTGAGGACATGGAGTCTGGAGTCAGACTGCCCGGGCATGAAATGTGAAACCTGACATCCCTCTCATTAGACTCTGGTAACTTTGATGAGCTTCAGTTTCCACAGAGTTGAAGATAATCCCTATTTCAGGTAGTCGTTATGCAGGTTACAGAGAATGTATATAGCATATCAGAACCCATTGTCTGTTCACAGTAAACTGTCATGTTTTTTAGTCTTTCCTATAGGCATTATTAAGGAATAAGGCTTCAGTCCATTAAGTCCGGGCTAACTAATAGAAACCTTTCAATGCAACAGTTTATATTTGATCCAGAGGTATATCTCATTGTAGCATAAGTAGCAAAAAAATATTGAAATGTAGTAGGCGATAATTTAGGTTCCACGCACAACTGGGAGTAGAATATACCACGAACTAAGTGACTAAAATCTGGTTGTAAAATAAGTCCCTATGCAAGGATTTTCATTGAGGCAGAAAGACATATTTGGATTCAAAAGAGGTGGAAAGAAGCAGCTGAACCTGCAAGCTAACTAATTTAGGAGGCAAAAGAGGATAGGCAGTGAAGAATGTCTCGGGATTTCTGGGTTGTGTGATAGGGAGATCTGCTGGAGTGACTGCTCTGATGAGGGTGATGAACAATGGGGATGGCTGTGTGGGAATTATAGGAAGTTCCCTCCTAGGAAAGAGAGATCACAGTGAGCACTGAAATTTGTTCTACTGGGCAGTCAGGCAAGACGATCTCATGCATAAGCTTACAATATATTAACTTCTCATGCATCCTGGGTAAAGCTAGTGAGCCTCTTGCATTCTCTTTCTCTATCAACAAGAAGATCAGAAAACATGCATCATGATGTTTTGGCGCCATAGATTTTCAAAATGGAAACACAAAAACCACAGATAGGAATATATTTAATCAAGTAACACTGATCAAAAATACATAAATTAGTTTTGATTACATGAGAAAAGGTTCAATAAACTGAATTAATAGTCCATTTGTTAAAATAAAGAGCTGACTTCGGGAGGTCTTATATGCCTATTTTTGTTGTTGTTTGTTTAATTAAATGAAGCTATGTTTACCTAAACAAAAGTAACATATCTCTTTGAAACATATTTTTCACTTTAGATTGCTGCTGTTAAAATGTGATTATTTCTGTATAACGGTGCATCTGTTCACTGTCTACTGATAATTTTCTTTTATAATTTTCTGCATACCCAGGAGCAATATATTTCTTATCAAATTATACACTTAAATATTGAATCAAAATGCCAAATATCAAACCAAGCACCTTAAATACAGATATATTTTTAAATTAAATATTCAATCAATTATGTTGTATGTAGAAAAGCTTCATAAATATCCATGTGATATATTAAAGCTGGTCTATCTAAAACTGACATCCAAGAATGAGACAGATCACTTTTTCAACAGTAATATCTAACTGATATGTCAAAGTGGATACTTACTAAACAAAACATTGAGTACCACTTAATACTAAAAAACAAATAAAACCTTACAGTGTAGTGTTTACTTGCATCTGGAAAAATGTCTTCAAATGGTAACTTGGGCCTTCTTAAGTAGCCTTTATTTTTTAGGAGATCCAAATTGGAATAAAAAGAGTATTATTAGTGGTATCCTAAGAAGTATTTATTATACATTAAACATATTCTATTATAATGTTTCTAGAAATTATAAAGATTTACCAGGGTCCATTTTACCTCTGAATGGCTCAATACTGAACTAGATAATGAACACAAGGCGAAAGGTAATTAATTAGAAGGAAGGGCACCAGTTTTGGAGATAGATCTCATTTCAAACTCAGTTCTGCCACCCAGATGTTGAATGAACATAAATAGTTTATTTCATTACCTGGGACTTCAGTTTTCTCATTTGTAAAATGTGTCATAATACCATCCTTGTAGAGTTTTGAACATTAAAGATAAGGCAAGGAAAACAAATATCTAGCACAGAGACTGCCACATTAAGAGGGGATCTATAAAGTGAAAGGTAGGAGTATTTGCTATGAACTATCTGAATAGCAAATAATGATCTGCACAATTTATTTGCATTCTATATGATCTTAACTTAGAAATGTAAGTGACATAATAATAAGGGAATCTTAGAATATTAGAAGAATATTTTTATGGTGATATTTATTACCAGGAAGAATTGAGGAAGGTTAGCTGTGCAAACTTCTAGGGCAGTGAAGCCCTACAAGTAAAAAAGAAATCAGGGCTGTCACTTTAATAGTTCTCAAGAGAGTGATAATGATAGAGGTAGAGGAATAATAATAACACAAACATTTTTATTGAGTTCTTACTGTATCCCAGGCACTGGGACACTGTGTAAAATGCTTACCATGCATTGCCTCATTACTTTTTACAATAACTCTATGAGGAAGTATTATTCTTATGCATATTTTACAAATATTGGAACTGAGTGAAGATCAGGGAGGATCAAAATTTTGCCCAGATTTATGCAGCAAGTAAACAGCAGTGCTGGGCTTTGCTCCTAAGTCACATAGACCAGAATTTGTTCCAGTTGTGCAAAAATTATGTGATGAGTGAAACAAGGTAAAAAAATTATATACATCTATGAAAATTTAAATATTTAATTAAATCTCAAGATACCCACAACAAGGTGTATAAGAGAGACCCTGACTAACTGCTACAGACTTGCATGGACCACTGACACTGAAGGAGGGTGAATCACCAGGGCCGGGGTGCTCCTGGAAGGCTTCCTAAAGAGGATGAAAGTCAAGTTGGATCCTGAAGGACAGGGGCACGAAGTCACCATTGTGAGAGAACAGTGGGTGGTATGTCCCCAAAAGCAAGGGAGGGCAGGATTATAGATGTCGTTGAATTGTAGGCTGAACGTTGGGATTTCATTCTGTGTGTAATGTGTATGATGGACTCGTTGGAGGGTTCGTGTCCCATCTAACTCAGTCAGGCAAAACGTGGATCCAACAGACTGTTGTGTAGCTGGAAACAGGCCCAGTGCTGTCGAATTTCCTGATTTGTTAAGAAAAGCCAAAAATCCACAGTTTTGAGGAGAAATATCTTGATTTTTATTTCTCATCAGGGAATATAAATATTTTAAACACTGCTGAGGCTTTGGGCTTCATGGCAGCAGCGCTGGGAGCCCTCAGGCTTCCGCCCTGTCATCTGCTGTAGGCAGTGGTGAGTGTAACTCCGCAGCCTCACCGATTTCAGTGGAGCTGCTGGGTGGGTAATGCATCAGAGTCAGAGCATTAACTGACAGCAACAGAAAAAAATGGACAATTACTGTGGGGTTTGATGCATTCTCTGTTTGCCTTCTCCCTTGAATGGTTATTGTAAAGCACAGGGACGTGAAGAATAGCGGCCTGTCATTGTCAGAGGGACACTGGTGATGGGCTGTGTCTGTCAGCACCGGCTGGCAGGTTAGCCACAGCTTTGCAGCCTAATCTTTTGTAGTCCTGGATGATATCAAGGAAAATTAAAGTAGAGGCAAATATTTAAATCATAATGAACATGTATAAAGAAGTTATCATTCCAATGGCAAAAGAAATTTGTTTGCCCTTGTGGGTTTTGTTTTGTTAATGTTCTTTAGTTTGAAAACAGTCTCTTCCCAATGTCCTTCTCCATCCCTCCGTCTTCTTTTTCCCTTTATCAGGCAGTAATTTCTATGTGGAGAAATCAATCATTTACCATGTAACATATCAGTCTAACTCTATTGTAGAGTCCTTGATCATTCTTTTTACTTGTTCTTAGTTTTCATGAAGGTAGTTTCATAAGAACATTTTCATTTCCAAATTGAACAACTACTGAATTGTTTCCCAGAATAAACATAAAGCAATAGCAAAGGTTAAATTAGGATTATCATCTCTGGGTTTGGGGATCTTCTCTGGGTTTACCTAGTCTTTCTTGAAGAATTATCTAATAACCACTTTTAGTGATATATAAAATGTTCTGAATATCCTTCCTCTCAAGGAATCTATGTCTATCTCACTGCAATTTCTCTTTCCTTTGGAAACTTCACTTTGAGTGATTGAATGCATCTATCTGTAATTTCTTCATTATTTTAGATATAAAATTTTAGCAGGTTATCCTAAGTAGAAAAATATGGTTATAATGTAATATGATGTTTTCTTTACCAATGAAATAAGATACCTAAATAGAAAGTTAATCCCAGAACACAGTATAAAAACACAAAGAGTTGCAAAGTATGAGAGAAATGTAAGAAACATCGAGGATAGTGGAAATTCTAAAATCCCAGTAATACTAACATAAGACCATGGATAGATTTCAAGGAGTCCTTGGATAGGAAAAGAAATTACATCTTTTTCAATAAACTGTAACTGAAATTCAATAATTCCTTCAATTATGAGTGTAGGCAAAAATCACAGTAGTACTGGCAGTGCACATGACTTTACTACCAAAAGAAATTACAGATATTTTCACATGACAGTATATATTGCTGCAGGTATCTCAAAATATAATTTATGCTCATCACTACTTCAGAATTTAGATACCTATTACATGTATTGCTAGATCATTTTATTGATGCATTCATAAAGAATTATATTACTATATAATATTTTTTAGTATTTTGCTAACTAAATTTTAATATAATTAGTTTCTTTTGCAATCCTATGTATGTAATTTTATACAATTTTAAGCATAGCTCTATAAATGTTACCAGATTGCCAGAACAGTCTGTGGCACAAAGATTGCTCTAGAGGAGTTCCAGAGGTGGAGAGCAGAGTCAATAAAGAGAAAAAATAGAAGAAAACTCCCCAGAGCAGAAGAGAGACAAGTCGTTAGATTAAACGAATTCACAGTCAAGACCAAGTGTGAAAAGTGATTAGCTCTCTTGGAAGGAGACTGGGACTGTATAGAGGGGGGATAATTTACTCTAATTATGTCTTCTTTAATTGAATTTTTTAACAACCTGATTGTATCCTTGAATAATTTTTTTTAAAAAGGTACATATGTATGAAGTTAAAAAAGAGAGACAGAAGAAAGAAAAGGAAATACCAAATACCTCAGTATTGCTGAAGCAAATGCCCATGCGAAGGCGGCTCAGCAGTTGAGCTCAGCAATCACCTACAGCCTTGTGTGCTGACTGCATGAATTTTAAGTTAGCAACAGTTTCAGCAGAATAGAAGTCTTTGCAGCCAAGTCATCCTAGAATTGAGCCCCAGCTCACCACTCACTGGGCTTACTAGTCTTGTGCAAGTTACTTAAGCTTTCTTAACCTCAATTTCTCCATTTATAAAATTAGAGTAATATCTATTGTGGGAGATCAAAATGGGCCACCCTGAAATATATGTCTTTACCTTGATTATTTTCTATTTTCTCTGACGGACATTTGACCTCCCCCAAACTGCCTAAAGAATTTAACATAGAAGGCCTGTCCCAGGAAGGAGCCACTATCATATTATGGCTGTAATATAATACAAAATAGATGTTACAATAGGAAAGGCACCAAGCCCCTCATCAAAATTTCTGTCTTTCCCCCGCCACATTCTCTAGGTGGTCCTGAAAAGAGTTGCCAGACAAACATTTACATTTATAAGGGAAATCTCCATTTGCAAAGGTATCTCCCTCTCTGTATTGGGAAGAGGGGGGATGACTTCATCTCTAGAAACTTATCAATGTGGAAGGTGAGGCCTTAAATCTGCCTAATAACCTTATTCTTGTTTATTGTGCTTTTCTGGTAATCTCCCATAACTGACTCCCCCCACCCCCAACATCCTCCTTTGTCTTTAGCTGAAGATAGTATTTAAGATGAGAATCTCTGTCATTTTGTTGAGAAACTCAGTTTCCCCAGTTTCTCCTATGTATACATGTTATTAAACTTGGTATTATTTTCTCCTGCTAACCTGTCTTTTAATTATTTGGCCAGCATAAGAACCTTAAGGGAAAGGGCGGAGGGGGATTCTCCCTCTTCCCCAAAACTATCTTACAAGATTGATGTCAGATGAGAACTAATGCAAAGATATGTATGTCAAGTGTCTGGAATAGTATTTTTTTTTTTTTAATTATATATTTATTTATTTATTTTTTCCCCAAAGCCCCAGTAGATAGTTGTATGTCATAGATGCACATCCTTCTAGTTGCTGTATGTGGGACGCAGCCTCAGCATGGCCAGAGAAGCGGTGCGTTGGTGCATGCCCGGGATCCGAACCCGGGCCGCCAGTAGCGGAGCGCGCGCACTTAACCGCTAAGCCATGGGGCCGGCCCTGGAATAGTATTTGACCTATAATAAACACAAAAATGGCAATCATCATTATTATTAATCTTATGTTGAAAGCTAGGGCAAGCCATTGAAGGATTTCAGTCTTATGAAACCACTTAATGGCAGAGGGATAATGATTTGAATGGAATCCAGAGTCCGGGCAGGGATCTATTCTAAAGTAGATGAGCAGAAGAAACGGAGATAAGGAAAAGGATATGAGAAATGTTTAGGACACAGATATCTTCAGATTTGGTGACCAATTAAGTCCTGAGTTTGAAGGAACTATCAAGGATGACCCCCAATATCTGAACGGGTTGAATGGGAGGTTGGTGGTGCCATCTTCAGGAGGGCCAGGTTTGCAGCGAAGGGTGATGTGATCAGTTTTGGATCTGTGGAAATTAAGATGACTAGGAACACTCACACGGTCCATGTGGTCTAGTACAATAGGTGACTGGATATAAGTCAGATGCTCAGGAGTAGGACCTCTGCAGTTGTAGGTTTGGCTATTATCATTTTAATAGATGTTAGTAAATTCATGGTTTGACATAAAATCACCAAAGGAGATTGTGAAAGTGAGAGTAGAGGGCTCAGGATAGAGTCCTGACACATGAGAACAATTTAAAAGAACCTTTTATTATTCAGTAACTAAAGATGGATATTCCATGACATAATTTTATTGTATTCTCTTACAAAACTAGGAAAAATTCAAAACTAGAAAATAATTGCTCAATTAAAAAAAGAAAGGAGGTGTTATTCACATAAAAGAGCAAAATTTTCAATTAGTGGAGGAAAATATAAAAGCATAAGAAAAGAGGAAAAATTTTAAAAAGTTCTTCTTATAGTAAATAGGTAGAATTGTCAGTCTATTTACTGATTCTGTCAACATCCCAAATATCTTGCTATTTTAGGACTACTATTCAAGATGTCCCTTTTATTTTTTCCTAGTTTTGATTATCAACAAATATGGTAACAATATTATTTCCTACTTTTGTTTGTCTGTTCGTTTACTTGCAAAGTTACTTTATAAGGTTAAGAGCCCTTAGTGGGCAAGCACCCTCTATTCAAAATATTTTTGGAAAATATGTTTTTCCTGAGGTAAGTTCACTTAGTAAGTCAAGGAATTTCTGGATACATTTGTACTCACAAATAGTTGTGTTTTCCTGTAACTGTTTTTGTTTCATTTGTGGTCTAAGACCAGAATCCTAAAACTGTTTCCAATTTAATAGAGGATTTTTTTTTAATCCCCCCTGAAATATTTCAGCATTTTCCATCTGCTTCCTGTGGTTCCGGAATTCAATAGCACTGTTTACAGATGTCTTGTTTGTTGGTTTGTTGTCTCTTTTTATTACAACTCTTCAAACTCTTGAAGTTCTAGCTGCTGTTGCTATTGTTGTTATTGTTGCAGTTTGTTTGCAAAAAGCTTGAAGGTTATGCATTAGTTGCCTATTGCTAGTGTGTAAGCCTGGAGGTGAATCCAAAAGTGAGAACTGAGGAGAATGGAAGTGTTTAGGAAACAGATTGGGCCTGAATGGACCCTGTGATTAGGACTCTGGAAGACTGGAAGAGAAGGGGATATTTTGATATTTATGTTTGAGTCGGACTTCTGCCACCTCCTATGTATGTAATGCTGGCCAAATTACTGAGGCTTTTTGAACCTCAGCTTTTTCACACATAAGATAGGAATAATAAAACCACTTGACTGTTTTGGGGTTGAATGTTTGTAAAGTATCAAGAACTATGCCAAGCACAGAGAAAAAAACATCCAATGAGAATCATTATTACCTTTCTTCCTATTTTACTACTTAGCATTAGGAGAATTCTTAAGAACTAGGCCAATATTAACAATAAGAGGAAAAGGGCTCACAGTACTGAGGAATAAGAAGGCTAATTATTTGTTATTTATTTTTTCAAGCAAGGACAAGGAGAAAAAAATTAGCAAGTTAATTATACAGAATAATTCTGTAATACATCTTTATATCTTTAGCGGGTTGAATAGTGTCCCCTCCAAAATTCATGTCTACCTAGAATCTCATATTGTGACCTTAATTAGAAACAGAGCCTTTGCAGATGTGATTAAGGTAAGGATAGAGATGAGGGTTAGGATGGGTTCTAAATCCAATGACAGTGTCTCTATAAGAGACAGAAAAGGACCCACAGAGACATAGAGAAGAAGGTGAAGAAGGTGATGTGAAGGTGGAGGGAGATTGGAGTGACGCTGCCATGAGCCAAGGAATGCCTGGAGCCACCAGAAGCTAGAAGAGGCAGGAAGGACTCTTTCTTAGAGACTCCAGCGAGAGTGTGGCCCTGCCAACAGCTTGATTTCAAACTTCTGGTTTCCAGAACTACAGGAGAATAAATTCCTGTTGTTTTAAGCTACTAAGTTTGCGCTAATTTGTTATGGCAGTCCCAGGAAAATAATACAATGTCATATAAAAACTTTTCTGGGGCTGGCCTGGTGGCACAGTGGTTGAGTTCGCGCATTCTGCTTTGGTGGCCTGGGGTTCGCTGGTTCGGATCCTGGGCGCGGACATACTCACCGTTCATCAAGCCATGCTGAGGTGTCCCACATAGAACTAGAAGGACCTACAACTAGGATATACAACTATGTACCGGGGCTTTGGGGAGAAAAAAGAAAAAGAAGACTGGCAACAGATGTTAGTTCAGGGCCAATCTTCCTAAAAATAAAAAAAATCTAAAAAAAAAAAGTAGCTATGACCATATTAAAAAAAAAAAACTTTTTCTAATTTCGTGGGGATTTGTTCTTTCTCACTCTTCAAAGAACCTAAGGAGTTCTTTATTCTCACAATCTGAATATTATCTCACAATTTCATTTCTTTTAAGTTTTTCTTCTTATTTTTTCTCAGAAAAAAACAAATATTTAATAAGCAAGGTCTCCATTATAAAAGTGGAACATGAGAGAGGTAAATACATTTTTTTAAGTGTCAGAAATTATAAATATTTATTTGGGGCCAATGGCTGAAAATACAGCTGCTTACCATTTTTACTCCCAATAAACCCAAAGAATCTTACAACTAAAGCAAAATACAATGAGGAACAAGTTAAAACAACAACTTTTAGTTAAGTGGGGCAGTGTGGGAGGCAGAATAATGCCCTTCACCCTCCACAAAAGATATTTACGTTCTAATCCCTGGAAGCTGTGAGTATGCTGCTTGACACGACAAAAGGGACTTTGTAGATGTGATTAAGGATTTTGAGGTGAGGTGATTATCTGGGATTGTCCAGTTGGGCCTAATGTAATCCAGAGTTTTTTTAAAGAGGGAGTCAGGAGCATCAGAGACAGGGAGAGATTGGAAGAAGCTATGCTGCTGGCTTTAAAGATGGAGCTCAAGGCCATGAGCCAAGGAATGTAGGTGGCTTCTAGAAGTTGGAAAAGATGAGGGAATGGACTCTCCCCTAGAACCTCCAGGAAGAACACAGCCCTGCTGAATCTTAACTTTAGCCTGTAACACCCATTTTGAGCTTTTGATCTATAGAACTGTAAAATAATGAATTTGTGTCGCTTTAAGCCACTGGTGTGATGATTTGTTACAGCAGCAGTAGGAAACCAATATATGTAGCACAAAAACATGCAGAGGATTTATATATAGGATTTTATGAAAAATTTCAACCACAAAATCTTATTTTTTTCAAGAGTTGACATTTCTCTATTTTATCAACTAGGAACAAAAGAGAATAAGGTACCACCTTAAAACAGGAATTCCTGGGAAAGTCATGAGCACTGCTCAGTCTAATTCATAAGCTGAGTGTCACATCACATAAAACTAGTCGTCAATGCAGGATTGATAGAGAAAGACATTTCAGAGAAAAGAGTTCTGGACTAAAAAGCAGACCTAGAATGTAGCCCTGACTATCACGAGCAGGTTGTAGGCTCAGGACAAGTCACCTCCCTTCCTTGGATGTCAGTTTTCTCATCTGTATAAGAGTAGGTTGGACATTTGGTCCTTTCCAACTTAAACAAATTGTAGGACACACAAAAAGAGAGTTAAGAAGGTTGGTTCTATTATTCTATAACATTTGCCTTTCATAATATTCCCAATTGAAATTATTTTATATTTCCGATTTACTATAACATATTTATGGATATATCATCTGGAGAGTTTGGGGATTAACTGGTCAACTGGAGCGCAGAGGCCCTGGATATACATTGAGTTCCGCTGTATTATACACGTAACTCACTTTCCACTTTCCTTATTACTGGCTTTCTGATGATTAACCATTCAGTGATACGTAGAGTGTTTTTAAAATGTCTCAAGGAAAGTGGTGATGTTCATTTAAAATATGGCATTATTACATATGAAAGTAAAAACTGCCAAATGCATTCACGCCTGGTGCCACAAAACAGCCAGCTGCTTCACATCTATCTTGTAAGTTTTACTCCACATTTCAGTCAATTAAAGATATGTGGCTCAAGGAGAAGCCTGAAAAAACAGAGGTTCTTTCTCAAAATGCTCAGAAGGAAACAATTATTGTGCTGTCAGTTGATGCTATTGGGTCATCACATTATTTTATCTTCCCTGCTCCCCTTTTTGTGGTGGGAAACTAGGGAAGAGAGTAGAATAATAGTCCATCTGGTACAGTTTAGTGAAAGCTTCCCACCACCTTCTGCACGTTCAATCGACTGGCGATAAGGCTGTACTATGTTCATTTAATGTTCTAGAGACTGTGCCGAGCAAACGTTGGCAGCACTTCACTGAGAAATCTCACCAACGCACACACCAGAAGAGGAACGTTTTGATCAATATTCACTGAAGTTACTGGCAGTCATTCTCTTTCATATTCACTGTACATCTCAGTTCTGTTATGTGTCTTCCACAAAAATAAAATAAAAAGGAAAAAATACAGCTGAAATCTCAGAGATTTAAGCTCAGCTCATTCTTCAATATAATTTTTGGAAAGCCTTGATAACCAAGAACATCGATTAGAGCTTTGGAGAGGGTCCAAATGATGCCTGCACATGTTTTCAGCTACTTAGTCTTACTTGCCTTATGATCAATCTTTGGTCTGATAAAGAAGTGACAGAGCTAAAGGAAATGGAGGTGGGATGGAATTAGGATCCCTGAGAGGAATGTTAAGCAAAATTTACAAGATGTTGACTCTCTTTTGGACCAGATAGAGTCTAAGGGAGTCTGGTGTGCAAAGGTCGAGTGAACACATCATAAGCAGAAGCAGATTCACTGTGAAGCTAATAGAGCTCAAGGGTCAGGATCCCTCACTTGTTTGGCAAAATTGAAACATTTTAATTGCAATCAGTTAAGACCGCTGTCTCTTTCCACACCAACTTCCCCCTCTGCCACACTTCTCCTTGGTCAGGTGGCAATGGAGTATCCTTAGGTATTTTTTGCATCAGACTAAGAGGAAGCTGACTTGGGTATATTTTAAATAAATTTAGCAAGAAAAATTTGAGTGATTTGCAGTCATTTCCATAGATAGTTAAGTTACAGCTGTCAGGCCTAGAATACTCCAACCACCTATTGGGCCACTGTATTAAGCTTCCTGACAAAATGGTGCAGGACTGGATGCTGTACTGTGACATGACCGTGTCCTCTGGTGACACTGTAACAACATGAGTAGTTGAGGAGAAAAACAGTTTGAAATATTCAGAGCCAAATGCTAGTCTGTGAAATGTTCTTCCAAATCTGACAGTTCATATCTGAAATAAACTTGAGAGAGGATTTCCCCAATTTTGCAACAATTCTAAAAATTTACATGTCATAACCAATAATGAGCTGTGAAGCTAGAAGAAGCTATTTTAGACTGTCAGTAATAAAAAATAAATTGATTTTGATCACCATGCTAGTGGAAAGACTGAGTTATTTTCTAATGTCTCCACAGAAAATGATCTTATAAAGTCTTTCATAAAAAGGAAATCAATGAGTATACAGACAGGAAATTATAGGGAAAAACTATTATAGAAGTGTGTCTGGCAGTTAATTAAAACAACGCAAGGTTATTTTTCTGGATTTTGTGTCCTCTGGTGTTTATCAGCTCTCTTCAATTTGTAATGTGACATGACCTCTTTTTTATTCTAAGTACATATTCATTTTCGTACCTAACTCTGAATTTGTAATTTTGTATTCTTTTTTTAAAGCAGTCTTCCCTCTTCCAATTGTATAAGCTTTAGGCCCCACAGAAACTGGAAATGCTCCTATGATAAGGCAATCGAAATTTGCACAGTAGGCTAAAAAATATCATAACCATCTCCTAAAAGGCTTATTTTTCTTCCCCAGGAAAGCAATTTTTTAAAACATGTATCTGATGAATTGGGAGCACTCTATAGCAGATGTACGAGCAGTCTTGTGGAAGCGAGACAAGTCTTCCCATGGATGTTGATGGCGGTGTGGGATAGCGCTGTTAGTGTTGCTCTGGTAGTTAACATGAAACCACAGAGAAGCAGCTAAAACATCATCAGGTGCAGCAGCAGACCTTCTTTTTGCAAGGAAAGAAGCTCTCAACCAGCAGTCGGGCCTGAATCAAACCTGCTGCACAGACATCCAGAGAGCAATTACTGGAAAAATGCCATCTCCTTGCGAATCTTCATCTGCCTCTGTAATTTCCTTGGCAGAAACACTCCCTTCTAAATAATTGTGCCCATTTTATTGTTATTACCAATCATGTTTTCTTCTTAAAGTCAAAACAGAAAACAATATGACCTGAGTGAAGTAGATATTACATGCAGATTCGCTTCCTAATGATATTAGGACTTCTCCAGAAAACTGACAAAACTGCCTGCACACTTTACAAAGCACAGGAGCTTTGCGGCTCGTGCCCTTTGATTCCTAAAGAGACTACGGAAGACGTGAGGTTAACATCTGGCTCATGTGCACTTTAAGTGCCACGAGGGCAAGGACTCTCGTTGTTTTCTTACCATTTTATTCCCAGTAACTCATGGGGTAGCTGGCACCTAGCAGAAGCCAAGTGAGTATTTGTTGAATGTAGAAATATGCACTGAGTCAGGCTTTTTGTAATTGTTGTTTCTCCACAAAATTAGAAAACATTTCCTCATAAAATTCAAATAGACTTTGATAAATGCATGGAAATATATTTTGTGCTCATCCTTAATATTACAAATCTTGACTTAATTTGGGGGAAAATTATCATCTTGTTTTATCTTTGGTTAACTCATACTTTTCCCTTTTAGTTTTTACATTTTTGAACTAAAAGTTTCCCTTAATCACTGTGGTCTTTTAGTGGCTACCTTTGAATTTAAAAGTGCTTTCTCCTCTATAAATATTTTCATGACATTTTTATAGAGTCCATAACGTCCATTGCCCCTTTACAAAGCACAGACATCTTTCAGGAAATCCAGAAACCATTTTTGCACTTATTCATTCATATTTCCGTCTGCCACACTAGGCTTTAAGATACTTGATAGGCTGTATGACAAACAAGCACATAGTACATACTCAATAAATGTAGGAAAAAAGTGCACAGGCTCATTGTCTAAATTAAACAAAATAATGGTCCAGAAACACATTTTGGGGATAAAGACAATTTTCTGATTTGTATGATTTTTCCTGCTATATTAAAAAGATAGGCCTAGGAAATTTGAATACACTTCTAAACTATTTTTCACAGATCAGTAAGAAAACAGAAAAAATCTGTTTCATCATTTTTCTCCTCTTTCATGCCCCCATTACCAGGAAAATTGTATCCCTCTTCTTTTCTTGATACTTTTCCACCTGGTCCCCTGCCCCACAACCAATATACAAATTACCTGAATATACATCGAACACTGAACACATATATGTTCTTCTTCTCCTGGAGAACATATGTCTTAAAGAAAATGCTTGGATCAAGAGAAAAAAAACAAAAGGAAATACACTTATATCAAATGACTAGCAATAAAGGCCCACTAAGAAGCCAGGGAAGGCAAATGAATTTGCAAACTACACATATTTGTACCTCACATGGGCAATATTTTCTATATTTGAAAAACATATGGAGAATTTAATAGCTACTAACACAAAAGACGAAAGTAATACTTTTAAGGTTTTCAAATACATATGGTGTTATTAAAAAAGGGACCAAAAGTTAATTAAGATATTGGGACCAAACGTTAATTAAGATACTGCTTGCAAAATAAATTTATCTAATATTTAACTTCTTAATTTGTCCTGATCCTCATTACAGTGACATTTTGTGGTCTAATCTCTCCTGTCTTTTCCCTAGAAGAAGCTATTTTCTTTCGTCAGCAGACGTTTGTTTGTGGGTGTGAGTGAGGAGGAGAGGAGTGGAGTGAATTAGAGAGCACATTGTTGCTGCCCACAGGCAGCAAAACTCACTGGGTGGAAAACAGGGAATGTGAGTAGAAAATCGATTGTCTGATGCTGCCAGCTACATCTCCTTGCTCAAAAGTAATTCGGTTAAATTCTAGAGAGGGTAGCGTAGTGTCAGGAATAACCTGGATATAAAGCAGAGAGTAACTTTAGGTCCCAATACACACAATAAGATTTTTACATGTAAATAATGTCAAAATATTCTTGTTTACTTTGTATCATGGGGTATTACAGGCAAATGAAGTCTACAATGAAGTTTCAATAAATGTCATCAACTTCTCAATTATAGCATCTTCACATAATTATTATTATTTTTTTTTGAGGAAGATTAGCCCTGAGCTAACATCTGTTGCCAATCCTCCTCTTTTTGCTGAAGGAGATTGGCCCTGGGCTAACATCTGTGCCCATCTTCCCCCACTTTATATGGGATGCCACCACAGCATGGCGTCACAAGCAGCACGTAGGTCTGCGCCTGAGATCTGAACCTGTGAACCCCCGCCTGTCCAAGTGGAGCAAGTGAACTTAACCAGCCCCTTCACATGACTATTTTAATGCATATTTAACTCATATTACCAAATAAGACTGCCCAAACTCAAAAAGGTTAGGGATATAACCAAAAGAGTCTTCTCCTTTTTAATTGGAAAAAGCGATGAATAAAATATCAAGGCCTTAGCTAAGCTGTCAGAATGTAATGTTAAAATATAGAATTGATTTTATTTTATCTGTTAAATGCTTCTCAAAATTTTGGAGGCTGTAAAGTATTTCCATATTAATTACTCAAGAAATCTATCCTTTCAGGAGGTGTTGGAGTGTGGCCAAGGGAAGAGAAATCAGACACAAATTAAACAAGTGCACCAGGCCATCTTTATATCAACAAAATATTACAACACTAAAATTTAAAGCTTATTCCGGACCAGAAACTGTTCTTTTTCCTCCTAATCTTAACTCATTTAATTCTCATAACAATTACAAGAGGGAAGACACTACTATTATCCCTATTTTACAGATAAGGAAACTGAGGATCAGAGAGGTTAAGTAACCTGCTTAAGACTACATAGCTGATAAGTGGCAGACTCAGGAAGGATTTGGACCTAGTCTGCAAAGCCTCCAAAGCCTACATACTCCAATATACTGTAAATATTATCTTAGTGAGGACGTAAAATAACAGTAGAGCACAGTCACGCCACCAAAAAATGTGTAATCTCCTTAGAACAAGAAGACGACAAGATATGCACACATTTTACCAAAAAAAAAAAAAAAAAGAAAAGAATGCAAAGTAGGTGCCAAAATGTGTGCGGTATAGGAAAGTAACAAAAGTGAAGTGAGAATATCAATTCCTGCTTACATTTGTGTGGTAGAGTGTCACACGGTGGCCCCCAATGAACTACACTTCCCGGGATTCGTGTCCTCTGTAGTCACCTCACATACTGCCTGTGGGACCAGCCCTGCGACTTGCTTTGACTAATACAACATTAGCAAACATGATGCACGCTGAGGCTTGAGCCTTGTCCGCTTGGAACACGCTCTCTTGGATCCCTGAGCCACTAAGTACAAAGGTCTGGCTGCTCTGCCTGAGAAGACATGTGGTAACAGAGAAAGATATCTAGCTAGGACCCAGCTATACCAGTTGTGTCAGCTAAGGCACCAGACAGGTGAGTGTAGGAGCCGGCCCCAGACACCACTTTGAGCTAAAGAACTGCCCAGCTGATCCCCTCCCAGAATTCAAAATTGTGAAAAATAATAAATCATTATTGTTTTAACTAATTGACTTTTTGTGGTGACTTGTTACAAAGCCATAGATAACTGAGACAACTGGTAAAGCACTTTAAAGTCTGTAACACCTTTCATTTGTTTTCTTTTTTAATCCTCAACGCAACCCCACAATCATTTAAATAAGAAGGAAATTGAAGCTCAGAAACCTGAACTGACCTGTGTGAGGTCATATAGTGAATAAAGAGCAAAATCATATTTAACACAGGCTTTCTAACATATATTTGCATGCAGTTTCCACTACAAGAAGGAGAAAGGATGCTGGGAGAGATCAGTGTGGGATGGCGTAGTTGGAGGAAGTACAATTTGATTTGAGCCTTGGAGAAAAGGTAGGCATTATATAGGAGCTATGAATATAAGTCACTATTCAAAACTCCTCACTTTGTACATATGGTGAAGTGGGCAATATAAATTTAAAGATGAAATATTACCATTTCCTACTCCTACTCTCTTCCAATCATTATAGTACCCTTATTGAGTATCTCCTACATTCAAAAGGACTGGCCGTGACTTTTCTCATTCTTGCAATAGTCTGAAAAAATTCCACAACTTTATAAATAAACGAAGGCTCAGTGATCTAAGTTTAGCTAGAATAGAGCTGGAATTCAAATTTATATGTGTTTTGCTCCAAACCTCCAAGTATTTCCACACTGCTTTCACTACACCTGGAACTCTAACCTGCAGTGGTCCAGGCTGCACAAATGTTGCAAAGTTCCTAGAGGAGCATGTTTTGTTCAGAAGGAGATTATGATTTCCTCTTTAGCATACTAGAGGCATACTAAAAATTTAGCACCCCTATTCTTAGAAAGCACATAAAGGGGCCTGGATCTACTTTCACAGAGGAGAGGAGTTCAGTGCAGCACTATCAGAGGATCGTTGCTGCTTTCCTCAGCAGGATCTGGTAGGAGGAATCCCAGAGATATTCCTCTCATCTTTCACGTTAGTCTTGATCCTTAAATAGATTCATGGCTACCCTGTAGCTGTCTTGTTTGCAGCTGTCCTCATTGCTGACAGCTTTGTTGTGAAGATAAAGGGAGGATACAGTCAGGTTACATTAGACTGACTCCAGTCTGCCTGGTTGAAGACGATCACGTGAGTTAACATGTCAGACACTGCCCGGCACATGATGGACTCTCAGTCAGCAGCAGTTTTCTTTCTTTTATTTCAGATAGAAGGGAAATAAGAAAAGGTACCTCAAAATCCCAGTCTTACTCAAAGTACTTTAAAAGAATTGTGCAATAGGGGCCTGGTGAGAAAAGATAAGGACATATGAGCAAAGTCAAAAAGGTAGCAAAGAAAAATAAAATCACAAAGCTAACCCAACACATTCCGACCTTGGAATAACAAATCTGCCAGTTATGTGACTTATTTACACACACACTCTCTCTCTCTCTTTCTAAATGTGTGTGTGTGTATTCTATGAGGTGCTAAAGACCGTTTTAGGAACATGCATCAATGAACAAAACTGACAAAGATCCAGGCCCTGGTGGCGCTTACATTCTAGAAGGGAATAATATAATACTCACGTATCTTGCAGTTAAATTAAGTATTAGGATTCTCAACTCTTTACAATTTGTACAGTGTTACAGTCCTGAGAAAAGAAGTGAAAGGCTGCAATTTAGTAAAAGTATGTGCTGTGGGCTTTTGTATCTCAGGATTCAATATGCCAATCCTCTCTCCACACTCTGATCTGGAAAGGGATTACATCAGTGGGAATAAACACTACTCTAAGTGTGGTGATACGCCTGAGATGTAGCCCATGGAAACCCGGTGATGAGCAAATGAATTCCATTTCCAAGTCTCCTCTACTAAAATGAGTCTAACTATCATATTTACCATACATACTTCATTAGAATTATTTCATTTTTTCAGATCTAGTTAAAATAAGACGTTAGATATATGTGAATCAGAAGGCTGACAAGCTCATTATTATTTGAGTACTCTGTATTCAAATAGAAAAGATGTAACATTTAAAAAGTGGAGCAGAGAGGACAAAATGATAATATAATGAGGTCTCAAATTATATTAAATTATATATGTGTCTAAAAAGAGAAGAAAATGATTGAAAAATAAACTCCTACCCAAAATGCCCACAATGGAACTCGAGCATATCATGGAAAATGCTAGAGCAAATGTTCACACATCTAAACTAACTTTAGCTTAGAACACCCTGAAAGGCTAGATAAGATGATTTACATCTTCCCTTCTAAATGATTACAACTCTTTCAGAATGTAAATTTCACCAGTGTTGGCATTTTTTTTGTGTGTGTGTGTGTGAGGAAGATCAGCCCTGAGCTAACATTCGATGCCAATCCTCTTCTTTTTTTGCTGAGGAAGATGGGCTAACATCCATGCCCATCTTCCTCCACTTTATATGGGATGCTGCCACAGCATGGCTTGACAAGCAGTGTGTCAGTGCACGCCTGGGATCCAGACCTGTGAACCCCGGGCTGCCGCAGCAAAGCGCGCGCACTTAAACTGCTTGTGCCACCGGGCTGGCCCTTGTTTGCATTTTTTTGTATGAAACATATATATCAAGTGTCTCAGGATTTTTTATAACATCTTTCTACAGTTTTCTAAAATTTGATGCATGAATAAGTTCTGAATAAAATGAACACATCTCATACCATAGTTCAAGTCAGGTGTCTTTCAAGCACTGTAACTTGACCTTTTACCAGAAAGGAAGACCAACAAGCAACCAGCTAATTTTTTTTTTTTTTTTGGTGAGGAAGATTGGCCCTGAGCTAACATCTGCTAATCCTCCTCTTTTTGCTGAGGAAGACTGGCCCTGGGCTAACATCCATGTCCATCTTCCTTTACTTTATATGGGATGCCGCCACAGCATGGCTTGCCAAGTGGTGTGTCCGTGCACACCTCGGATCCAAACTGGTGAACCCCAGGCCGCTGCAGCGGAACGCACACACTTAAACACTTGTGCCACTGGGCCGGCCCTAGCCAGCTAATTTTTAAAATAAACTTAAAAAAAATCTTTCTATATCCAAATTTCACAAAATTTTTTCTGCCTTTTAGGCTGATCCATCCACTATCCTTTTGTCCTTTCAACAGTGATCCATAAGGCTAACAGGTGTGGGGAATATGATTCTTAACCTATGTTCCTGAAAATTTGCTTGCTACCTCATTATTGTCACAAATTCATCTATTCCTTTTCTGTAACACAGTGAGTCTCTAGTTAAAATTTTCTTTTACTTTTCTTTTTATACCTTTCCACATTGAGCTATGCATTATGATGCATTGCTTTTCCTATAAAATAAAAACTGGTTTTAAAAATAAGTTTATTTTCAACTTGACTTAAACTTTTCTTCCATAATAAATTTATGATAAGCAAAATTTTATTACGGACGATGTGATGTTGTTAAACTTTGTTGGTCTGAATGACGAAGCTGAAACTCGTATGAGCTTTTCAATTTAAGGCTTTAAAATTTCATGTTGGAGCTAAAAAGGGCACAACTCTTTCTACACTATTTCTGAAATATATGTCCAAGTTCAGTTGAATGTAAAGCTGGACTACTCAAGTGAAGGTGAATTTGGGATTGTAATTTGGAGAGGGAGCCAAAAGTGTGCGTGAGTAGAGGAAAAGAGAGGAATTGAGGGTATCTTAGGGTTGTGTTCTCCAGAAGCAGAAACTGAGACAAAGTGTCATGGGCAAGTGATTTATTAAGGGTGTGTTTGCATGAGAAACTGTGAAGGCTATAATGGAAGCAGGACAGAGAAGGGGAAAGGCAAGTAAGAGTGTGATTTTAGCCAAGTTCTGGAAAAGGGGGGCTTTAGCTCAGTCCTGCAGAAGGACTCCAGCTAGGAAGTGATGCCTCAGAGTTTATCTTCACTTGGAAAAGAAATTGGCTTTCCTACTCTCACACCAATCAGTCATTCACTGAAGTCCCCTGCAGAGAGATCTAAACTTCCAGGCACTTCCAGCTTGATAGGGGTTTGGGCAAAGCAGTTCTAGTAGCCTTAGCATGTCTCCCAAGGAAGGAGCAGGTACAAGTGTTAAAAGTAAATCTCGAGTAGGGGTAGAGGTGGGCGGGGTGGGGTGGGAGAGGGGGAAGCACAACAATGGCAACAGGTGTCTCAGGGGGCTTTGGGTGGAGCACCAACAGTGTCCACTGCAATTACATATAATATGCTATTCAGGGTGTCTGCTGATGAGTTGCTCCAAAGGCTCCACTCCAAACTTATTGGATCAGAATCTTCATTTTAAGAAGATCCCCATTTGATTTTTATATACATTAAAGTTTGAGAAGCACTGATGTATAATACCCTCCCTGATGGTTTGTTTCAAGGATTAAACTAAATGATGCTATAAGGTACCCTGTAAATGGCTGTCACTTTATTAGGATGATGGTGATACTGATGATGATGATGTTCTTACTGCATCTATCTATTATAGCACTGATTTTCTTTATACTGTAATAGTTGATTCCTTTGTCAGCCTCCTCTACTAGACTGTTTCTTATAGGAGTGGTATTGACATTTGTGATGAGACACTTTTTTTTGTTTCTCAGGCTGTCTCATGCATTTTAGAAGCTTTAAGATCCCTGGGCATGCAATGTCCGTCAGTAGCACCCCCAGTCTTTTTAACAGCTAATAATAACCCCCCCCCCAGTGTTAAAAATTCCAATACCATCACAATTTGAGAACTATGGAACTCCTCAAGAGAAAGATCATGTTTTAATTTAATTGTGTGTCCTCCTCTTCCTGGGGAATACAGTGCCTGACACAGATGAGACTCTTCATATATGTTTATTAAATAATAAAAGAATTATCAACACCATCTTAGGTATTCCATTATCTCACTAAATCCTCACAATGTCCGTGGTTGCAAGGTCATTATAATTCCTACTCTATAGGTGAGGAAACTGAACCTGGAGGAAGTTAAGTATGTTGTCCCAAATCACACAGAAATAGATTAAATCTATTTCAGCTGATTCTCAGGCTCATACCTTTGTAATTCACCTGAATAAATAAATGACTTCGTAAGTGAAGGAGTTCATTTCTGTGAATGCCTGCCTGTGGTGAGTTGGTATAATGAAGTACAGGAAAGGCTAATTTCCAGGAGACAATTCAGAGACAGCCTATACATTTAAATTCCAAACACACTTTAACTGTTCGTAGAGTTAGTTTGGATTGCCTCCAAAATCCACCAACAACGCTGGGAACACGGCAATGACCCCAGCCAGAAGGTTGCTGCTCCGTTCTCCGCCTGAGGAGAAGAACGGCCACTCAGCTAGCCTCAGACAAAAGTTACATCAATGTTTGCAGGAAGTCTGGCTCCAAAAGAGCGAAAAGAGTGTTAGGTTAGTGCCTTTTATTCCTGCACATTGTGAGTGTATACCTTTCATTATCTACTTGTCTTACTTTAGCCTTTTCTTCAGAGTTGATCATTATTTCCTCTCATCCTAGATAAGGAGATTTTAAGAGAGAGATACACTTGAGAGCAATTAAAATTTTCTTTTTTACAGTTTAATATTTGCGAACTGTGGATATAGCTTTCATCTGAGGTCAGAAGAAGACATCTTCCCCAACCCTTTGGGAGAGAAGTTGGAAATTTAGTTGTTCTTGCCTTGTACCAGTGTTATTAAATGCACTAGTAACACAACACAGGCTAAGATGTCAATGTAAGTTGTTCAAGAGGTAGTTAACATATGACGATATAACGCAACAGTGTGATAACCAGAAAGTTATTCTGTGTATAAGAATGTGGGGAAATAAAGATATCAGATTTAAATATACCATAAGCATATATATATTGCTGGAATAATGACTATACTTCCGTATTGTCTTATAAACTATCAGTGCTTTTAAAACTTTGGTGTGAAGTAAAGAGCCTGTTAGGACACAGATTCCTAAGCGCCACCCCTAGGGACTCTGAGCCAGGTCTACAGGGCGGGGGTGGGGCTCCCAGTCAAGTTGCTGCTGGTGCTGCTCTGCAGACCACACTCTCCAGTGCCTGAGAAGGGAAGATACGTCTGCAGATATTTCTGAAGTATGCTTCCGATTACCTAACCTTGAAAGCTGAGATAGAAAGTGTAAAGCAAGTACTAAGTTTTCCAAAGTCAGGTGTATTAATACATAGTTTATATAAAATTAAATTCACCCTTTTTAATTGTACAGTTTGATGACTTTTGAAAAGTGTACACAACCTTGTAGCCGTGACCACAATCAAGCTATAGAAAATCTCCAATCACCTTCAGAAATTCCCTCGCTCTCTTGCAGTCAATCCCCTCCTCTCACCTCTAGTCCTTGGCAGCTACTGATTTGTCACTATGGTTTTACTTTTTCTAGAATACACTATAAATTGAAATATAGTGTCTGTAACCTTTGAGTCAGGGCTTGTCTCATTTAATTTAATGCTTTTGAGATTCATCCATGATATTGCATATTGCATGTATCAATAATTTGTTTCTTTTCATTGTTGAGTAGTATTTTGCTATTATTTGCTTTTCCATTCTCTAAATGATGGGTATTTGGGTTGTTTCCAGTTTTTGGCTATTATGATTAAGATTACTATGAATCTCTTCATATAGGTCTTTGTGTGATATTAAATTTTGAATAGAAATCTTCTTGTAAAAATGTTTTTATTCCATTATAAATAATATCCAGAATTAGGCAGAGAATACATATTATTTCAAATGCATGATGAATTACAAGGAAACTATACTCGTCAGCAGAGTCCAGCCAGAAGGATACTCTCCTGAAGTAGGACAAGTAGTTGAGTGAATATTAGTTATATCCTCCACCTTCTGCTTGGGTTTTAAGATGAAGTAAATCAATGAGAAAAAAGCCCCCAATTATTTAGCGAACACACATATTTAACAAATACACAAATAATAACTCACTTAAATCTTGTAACAACTCTATGAACTAGGTATTAATATATTTCCACATTTCACATGAGGAGATTGAGGCACATAGACATTAAATCACTTGCCAAGTCACATAGCTAACAAGTGGCAAAGCCAAGATTTGAACCCAGGCCATCTGTCTCTAGAATCCATGCACTTAACCTCTCTGCTATGTTGTCATCTATATGTCTAGTATTGAAACATTGGAGAAAATGCACCATAAAGAAGCTGGCTCTCGTCTGAAAATCAGACACTAAGAGAGGTGCTCTAAGAATTCTGTGAATTGGTCACAGACTGGGGCTGCTGCAGGTAGTTTTAAATCCATCTCATTGCTGAGTCCTGAGCTTATTCCTTTGACATTCCTTGTCAGGAACAATAAAGAATTAATCAAATGAAATATGGTCCTGCAGAAGTCATCAATATTACATCCATTGTTAGCCATGCCCATCCTGAGAGGCAACATGCCTGGATCAATGAGAACTGCCAGGTCTGAGGACCGAGTTGGGGCAATGCGAAGCCTGAGTAACGGATGCTATTTCCATCCTGTCCTTTAGAATACACATCTAGTAAGTGAGTTTATTTTATATTTAAATATGCTGTGAAAAAAGTGCCTAATTCAGTTCAACCACATTGATGAACTAGAGAAATTTACAAGTTATTGAACTCAGTGACAGATACCTACATACCTAAATGTGTCATTTTTACTGTTATTATGGCACATGTAAATGGGTTGTTTGGTTACAGGAACAAAAATATTTCACCATCACATGTCAGGCAATATAAATAAAGGCAACTTAAATGCCAAAAGGCTCTTGTAATAAGTCGTAGAATCACCAATGCTAGTACAGGTTTTTATGACTTATTCACATGTCATAAAGAAGTGTCATTTTAGCAACAAATATCTATTCATCAAAATCTTTTAACTGAATTTCTAGGGCAACTGTTTAACTTGCAGAGATATATAATTCAATTAAGGATAAATTGAGAATACATGTTTAACAGATAGGAAATGCAGATGGGACTGCTATTTGCTCCTCCTCCCCCTAAAGTCTGTTTCCTCTTCCTCCGAGGCACAGAGCTAAAGTATATCGTCTAACTTCCCTTGGTGAGCTTATGTTACTGAATTGTTGTTATTCTAATGTGGTTGGAAGCAAGGCACACCATCTTTGGTTCTGTCTCCTAACCCCACTGGGCCTCCCAAATCTTTCTGACTACCTCCCTTTCCACCATTCCCTACATGCTCCCCCACCCCCAGCCAGGTGTGGGAATATGGTAGAGGACACTGAAGCCCTAGATAAAAGAGAAATCAACCAAAAGAAAAAGCCTGATTCCCTGAAGGACTGTGTGGAGCAAAGCCCCTCACCACCGTATTGTGCTCTGAGATGAGGGAGAAAGAAACCCTACTGGGTTGAGCCACCAAGATTTGCTTCCTCTATCTAATATAGTGCTTTAAAATTATACTATCAGCCCTAAAAAGCACAAGATCATGAGCATGATTGTGTGAAGTGGCATGTCAACCTGATGCTATATAAGTGCTCGTAGGTAAACTGATCCCTAAGAATCCTGTGAAGAAAGCTTAGACTCAAACCCAGATAGTGATATCAATGAAGTAAGAGGATAGATGTATGCTAGGATTTATAGTAGTAATACTTGCAATAATAGTTTATAATAATAACAATGTGTAATAATTTGTAGTCATAGTAACTATTTGCTTAAAAAGTGTTTTCTTCTTTTCTGCATGTGAATTACAACTTTCATTGAATAATTTGCTTACTCATCAGTATTTCCTTATTGATTTTGGTAGAGATTGATTCATTCTCAAATTAGGTGTGCAATTAAAACTTCTGTCCTTTTATCTTTTAATAAAATAGGTTTGTTTGCTTATATATCAGAGGTGAGAAAAGATTGATCATATTTTGTTACCTGAAAATTTAATTTATACCCATTAAAAATGTAGATTTTTCTTTTAAATTGAAATTTTTATAGATAATTGTAGATTCACATGCAACTATAAGAAATAATACAGATAGATCCCTTGTACACTTTGCCCAGGTGCCCCCCACAGTGACATTTTGCAAAACTATAGTACAATATTCACAACCAGGATATTGATATTGATAAAATCTACCAATCTTATTCAGATTTTCCCAGTTTTATTTGTACTTCTTTGTGTGCATGTATGTGTTAAGGTTCTATACAATTTTATTACCTCTAGTAGATTTTTTTAAAGCATAATGACTCATTTCTTAAATATATTCATAATCTTTATTGCTGTTATTTTACTTTCAAGGAATCTTTCGTCAAATAGCATCTCTTAGTAAAGAAAAAATTATATAAAGTTCTATAGTTTCTCAGTTTCACCTTTTATTTTGAAATTCAAAATTTTATTTTGAAATTCTTTTATTCTTTTAAATTCAACAATTACATATAATACTCTTAAAATAAGTGAACAAAAATAAGTAAATAAAGGCATTTTTAATCTCAGACCATAGGCAGAATCTTAGACTGGATGTACTCTAGAGGGATCTGCATTAGGGACTTCTTGCAGTTTGCAACTAGATATGCTTTATATTCATGATATCTCCTCTTATACTTACCTTAATTGCAAAAGGCATAATATTTCTATTTTCAAAATATATTTAATTATATGTCTGATCATTCTAATAGATAAAGTAGAATATTTGACAAATATTTTTATGGAATGTTAAAATCTAGATCATCAGGTGAGCAGTTACAAATTGGTTCAGATATAAATTAAGGAAACAGTGGCATATGTTTGTAATTCGGTGTCATATTTTCCTGAAATTCTACTGTATTTGTTTCAGAAACCCTTATCCACCCTCCATTTACTCTCTGCAAAAGCTACCTCATCTCTGTTATGCAGAGAGATGCTGATTTATAAGAGTTATATTTTCAAACCAGACAACTGTGGTGTCTACTTCTAATACATACAGTACAGAGAGGCAGGTTAAACAAAGAGAAGATGCCCCAAAAGAGTACATTCATTATTCTCTCGCCTGGGGTTACCATCCACTTATTAAAAAGCAGATTTTGAGCTTTTGTGTGCCGTCGACATGTTAAGACAATCAAGTCAATGCTACTGTCAATTACCTTGCTAAATGTCATACTGCTTTTGACAAATATCTAAGTTGACTGTTGGAAAGTTCACTCAGTGCAACTCTAACTTTATTTCTTTCCTAAGTTCGTTCTTGTCTAAAGGAGACCATTCAACCTATAGAATAGAATAAACCAAAGTTGAGAGCATTGGAGAGAGAGGGAAGGGAAATGAAACAATGGAGACATCCATTAGGCAGATTGCACCAGAGCGCTTGTTTTTCCCTTAAAGAATGTCAGTCATGCAAAGTAAACTCAGGGAGGTTTAGACCTTGACAAATTTTTACGGAACAGTTTCAAATTTATAAGATTTTTTTTTTTTAAACCCTTTCTCCAGGATTTGACTATCTGGCTTAATAATATTTTCTATTTTTTCTATTAATTTCTGAAAGGATAGTAGCTGAGTAGGCTAGGTTTCTATATATTTACTTACCACTGTAAAATTTTATGTAAGTATCATATGATTTAATTTCCTGGTGGTAGGAGGCCTCAGAAAATTTCCTTCAATTAACGTGAATTTATATTTATTATTTTCATTGTTTATTTTTTTGCTGTTTGTTTATTTCACAGACTTCAAATCAGTGACACAATGTGAAAATGTACCATCTCTTAAGTGTATTTGTTAATGCTGTAAGAAACTTATAATAAATGGTAAATTTGATGAAACTAAATCTGATAGAAATAAATTCATATAATCCAACATAATCAAAGCTTTTCTTCATGGTATATTTTCCTTCAAATGTTTATGCTAATCCATGCACCAAGGCACTGAAAGGCTAAAGTAAAACTGGCCTACAGAGAACTCTGTGGTCACGTTTCCTTCTGGATATGGCTTTGCTTTGTGGGAATGAGGTTTTTTTTTTTTTAACGTACTATTGTGATGCCTCATTCAATTCATAGTAAGTTTTAGGTTTTTTCCTGGAGCTCAAACACAACTTTTAAAGAAATAAAGCTATGTGATACACATTTTCAACAGTAG